>NC_080671.1:390288584-391005459 GCF_030247195.1 Topomyia yanbarensis | reverse complement strand
CTATCCAATAAAGAAAAACTAATTTTTTTCGTTGTTCACTTTCTTTGATGTGTGAACGTCAGATATATGTGCAATAATTCGTGATAACATGTTATTGATTTATATTACGGAATAAAATGATCCCACTTATTCTCACAGCGATATGTAAAAGAAAATAATCAAAACAATTCTTATTGCAGTTTTGATTCTAATTCGCAAAAACAACTTTGATCTGAATATGCGATAATGGATTCGATTTATCCAAATGCTCTCCTGTAACTCTTCGATGAGCAATTGGAATCAAGCGTGTAGAGAGAAGGAAAGAAGAGAGAAATAAAAAATACAGGTAAATATAGAGCACTCTAGTTAGAGTACGCCCAAGACGCGTTTGACGTATCCAAACGAGCAGAAATCTGACGTATTTCTATTGTGAATACGTCAAATTTCATGTTCGTTTGGATACGTCATGGCCTCTTGGCCACACTCTGAATAGAGTGCTCTAGGTAAATATAGTTCGACGGTGCTTGTCTTTCCTACCTGTTAAAACTGGCTTTATTGCGAGCAAAGAGAACCATATTAATCCAGAAGAAAGCCGAAGAGAGGATTGAAAATAAAGAAGTATGCGCAAGAGGAGCATGTCATATTTTTGTCTTTTTCCGGTAACATGATGCTGCCATTTGCATTACTGCGTTCTGGTCGGCAATACACGGCAATGTTAAAAACCGCAGAATAAGGTTAATAGAAAATTCACTGTTTATGCAATTTAATAGTCTGATGTATTTATATTTTTAAAATAATTTTGGAATCCTCAATTTAGCTTAAACAAAGTAACATTAGAATTATTTAAGATTCAAATGGCTAATACTACGTTCACACAACAAGTAAAAACGTGTTTTAACGCTATCTCGATGACATTTTTCTTGTTGCTAATTATTAAAACATGTTTTAACTCTGTAGTGTGAACATGGTATACAACGTTATTTCGCTATTTTGCTAATAATGGTGTATACTATCGTGAACGTTACAGAATTGTATTGGTAGTCTCTAGCCACTCCAAGGATTGAAAAAGCTTCTCTAACATTAAATTTAGTAGTCAGACAGTTCAGCCAAATCTGACTATTTCAAATTAAATCAAATGGTTACAGAACAATAATGGAAGCTTGCCTTTTTTAGAATCGTTTGTATTAGTTGCTGTTCTGCAGCACATTAAAAAGCCAAAAACAATTATTTATTTGCACATAATTTGATAATTATGTGGTCATTGGAAAAGAAAACTGACATTTTATACTGGTGGGGTTTATTATACCATCCTACCCAACTACTCCACTAACCATGCATATAGAATTTGGCAGACCTACTTTGCTGAAAATGAAGTAATTCAAATTATTAGCACGATTACCTAATCAATGCTGAAATACCAAAAGTTCAGTAATTGAGCTGAGAATTTGACAACTTCAAAAGCTGATTTTCAACGACGTAAATCTGTCAAATGGGTTAAATCCAAATTGCTGAGCTTTCAACATCTTGTATAATAAATTACAATTAATTACTTCCTATAGTCTGCAATCTGTCTGATAATCAATTGACAGATATAACTTAACAAATTGAACCTGATACTTGATGCAGACAGTGAATCTTCAGGAGGCACCTCGACAAAATGCGGTGTAAACCGTAACTCAAAATTTCCTGGACCAATCGTACTGAATTTTGCACAGTTTTTATTCTTCACATCATTGCCCAGGTAACTACAAAAGCTTTTTGCAAAATGCTTGATATTATTATTTTTCCATTAGCATTTTCATCGTGTTTTAGCAATAATCGGACTTTGGCTTCAAAGTGCTACGAAAAGTTCGAAAATCGACCAAGAAATACAAGCTCCATTAGTTTCTTGTGGAGTGATGTTAAAAACAACTGTGCAAATGTATCAACGATTGGTCCTGCAGAATTTGAGTTATAGTGTACACCGCAAAACCAGTTTTCGACGTGCCACCTGACTGAATAGACAATCTTTGCATCGAAAAAAATTAAGGAATCCAATTTTTTGCCGATAATACTTTACACAACCCCCTTAAGCTTCGACACGATTTAGGCGATTCTTCCGCATTCAACTTTTTGTGTCATTTTTCCAAGTCATTAGTCCAGTCTCAGCTTTCACAACTAATTTCAATCCCTTTGCATTTCTGTTCTATCACTAAGAATTAAACGACAAATTGTTCTACAGTGGAAATGCTAATCGTCCAAGATCTGATGAAAAATTATAAATAGTGAAACAATATAAGCAATCTTCGATGTTATTTAAATAACGATCAAAATGAGAATATTTGTAGCAGATTGTTTGCCGTCATAGTGTTACTTAGGTTGTATGGCATGGCTTTATTTACAATCTTTTATTTAATCTTAGTTTGGATTCTTTCGAAAGCAGTAAATTATAAGAAAACTTCCACTTGCTTATTGTGTTCTTTGTGAGAAGATATAAGTAGAAAAGAGTACACAGTGTGATTATATATTCTTTTCTTTTCCTCTAGATAAACTAACTAAAAAATTGTGGGTATATTAAACAGCTTCACTCATTTTGATAGCCATAAGTACACTAACAAACGAAAACAATTTTTATTTAATGCAGCTTTGCATCCAATTTTAAATTTTCGTTCTGCGGTTTGTTTCAAAATGATTCGACTTCTGCTAACCTGCAATATAACTCTTCGACATGGCATTTTCAAATGAGCGTGCAGCACCTTATGGATAGGACGATAAAGAATATCAAAAAAATGACATTTAAAACTCGATTATGCCTGTTTTTCGTACGGGATAAACCTTGCTTACTTGCCCTCATATGTTTTGTGTGCAACATGGGCCATAATATTGCACATAAAGGTCGAAAAGTTGATTCAAATTATTGAGATGTATGCAAGAGGAATATGGCGCCCCTTTACACTGTTTTCATTTGGCTTCAGGATGCAGCCATTTCTGCGATGACAGGTACTAACGTCTTAGACCGGACTAAACTGAGGCCTAAAATCAAAGATAGTACCGTGCGGCGGTACCAACAAGCTTCAAGCTTACCGCTATATGAGTATCAAATTAGATATAAGTCAAAAGGCTGAAAAATCGAGGACTGAAAACTGCTGGCAATAAATACGCGAATGAAGTTGTAGGGTGATGTGCCTATTATGGCAGTAGAGCCTATTGTGACCCTATTTCGTACCCCTTGGTTTCGAACCAAGCATATGAGATAATGACAATATCGATTTGGCTAAAACAGGTGTGCAAAAATAAGCTCAAGTTATATTCTTTATTTGTTGTGCACATACGTATTCAGAACTATCCACTAAATCCAACTTTTAATTAAAACAAAATCACCTTATTGAAATATCTGCTGATCCGCCTCACTAGCGTAGTGAACCGAAACAGGACGCAACGGCGCTTAGCAAAATAAACACTTTCGAGCCAGCATTTACCGCCCCATATCTCGTTATTCCGGCACAAATATATTAAATATTGCACTGATACATACCTTTATTTTAGCTGGAGAACCTTTTTACGATTATTTCACTTTAAAAGCACTCGTCAAACACGGATATGCCTAGTGTTATAATAGGAAAATATTAAATACTGGCGTTCATAATTTTGCCATGTTTTGCCGATACACTACCACAATCAAAACAAACTTTTTTGCATACATCGTAACGAAAAGAATCACCAGTGCGGCCAACCCAAAACATGAACTTGAAAATATATTGTAATGCAATTTCATGTATAAGTAATCAATTATTTCAAGCTATTCAACTAATTGTTGATTACAGATATTTTATTTTCATCTGCACATACAATTTGGATCGGGAGGAAGTAATGTGTAATGTGAAACTTTATATTCCAGTTGTTAACTTTCGCATGGTTATTTCCTGCATGCGCAGTTCTGGGCGCTCTTCTACTAACAGCTGATGAGTTTCTTTCATGTGCGTGATGTTTACGTTTGTTTTGATCGGCTGAAAAAAGCAGAATGATTCGTTTTACAAATCACGCGTTGGCGTCCATGATCTGGATACCTAGTTAGAATCGACGCAAATGAAATATGAGGCATTGCGTTTCAACTAGATTGTTTTTCGATAAGGTGGAAATCGGCACACCCATGAGGCGATAATTGGAACGTTCAGGTGGGAATCATTTATGCTGAAAATTGAGACAATTCTGCCAAATAAGCATTATACAGATGTTTAAGAAACAGTACACTGATACTTTATTCTGAAAAAGATTATAGGTAATATGGCTTCTTTTTAAGTTGTTCAAAAAATAGTGCGACCCTCTCCATAATGGTGCCAAAATAGGCTCATCACCCTATATAAGATCTAAGTAGTATAAAGATAACACTGAACAACAAATGAATAACCTCTACCGATTTTGGAAAAATATTTGGAGACGAAATTCCTCCCTTTTCTTCTGGACAATCTTTCTGTTTTTTTTCTCCCTTACCGAATGATTTCAGAAAACGGCATCAAAGTCTACCCCCAGCGAATAAGCTCTATCTACTGCCGGTCATGGTAATCGAATCACTTGGTAAACACCATTATAACAATTCCCTAAGCAATGCAATACGAGATCAAAAGTTCGTTGCTGCTCTTCATCCGCTCTGTCACACACCAGCTGACTTCGCGTAATCCAATCTGCCATCTAATGATGTTGGCAATGAGGATCGGGTATAGGCTCAATTGTGTCGTGTACGGATTACACTAAATACACACGCGCACATACGCAGTGATGTGTTTATTAAAGCACGGTAGCAACTAGGTGCTCGCGGAAGATGAACCAGCCCTATACTGGCAATGGGAAATATATGATAGGGTGGTTACATGTTTTAATAATTCATCAGCTTTGCTTGAAACTTTTTTCAAATTCTGGAAAAAACGGTTACTCTGTGGATAACCTCAGAAATTGGTATGGTTGCTTATGCTGATCATAAACATTGGTTTTAGAATTAGTATGGTCGAGCCACAGAACACAAAACAAACCCCAAAATAGACTCTAGTGTGGTTCTTAAAATTTGGTAAATTAGGTAATTATTCCCTCTTTTTCGAGTAACACTTTGAGATGCCTAATAAACATATTCTGTGGGATTGTACCACAAAACGGATGTTAATTTTCGCTAATTTTTGTTTTTTTTTTTTTCATTTTTGGGAGTATTTAAATCATTGAACAAACGTGTGTTTAAACCTTTAGCATCGATTGACAGACACAACACTCGAACACAACTCTTCATCAGCTTCAATGGTTAATTTAGTTATATTTTATTTACGATGCGATTAAGTATGTATGCCACTTATGTATCCATGAGAATACGGGCGGCAGACTACTAGCGAAAAATTGCTCTGGAGCTTGAAGAACTTCTTAATAACTGTTACAGATAGTGTATAAAAGGTTGAGTTATTGTTCTGGTCAAATGAGCGATGCTGATATTTTTTGGAGAAATTTTCTTGTTTGTGCCTTTAGTATTAGTACATTGTATTTAGTATACAGAAATATAGGAGATTCTCAGCCGCTTTGTGTCTTTTCTATGAGGCGTTGTAATTTCACGAAAAGTTAAAATTGTGTAATCTAAGCATAAGAAATACAAATTCGATCACGTCAAGCTAGTCGATGCTGATTTGTGAATAAATCGTAGAAGATTAATTTGTGATAAAACTTTACTGCATACAGGTTTGTTACGCGTTATCGCATCATTAGCACTTATTTGACCATTTATTCAAGTAATTTAATTTAGAAACGATTCGGCAGAATTACTAAACAAAAATGTTTCAAATCATTATAACATACATCAAGAATTAGATTTCGTACCTAATTTATTAAGCGTACTGATAATACAACGTATACCTCGTATTGTGCTGAAAATTTATAGACTTCTTAGAAATACTACAGAATGCATACGTTACTGAGCAAAAGTTTTGACCAATTCTAGGGTTTGATCGATTGATTTGTAATCATGTGAGCTCTCTTATCGGTCATAACCTTCCTTGTAAAATTGAGGAAAATGTGGACATCTTTCAAGATATGTAGCAATAATATTCTTACTAACTTAGTTGTGGAATTGGGAGTGAATGAAGAACAGTGAGTCTAGTTATGTAATGTCTAGTTATGAAATTAAATTTGTTGGTAGCATATATTATAATTCCAGCTCAAACAGTTCAGGAGCTGTACGGAATGGCGCTGGGCCTGTGGCCTTCGACTGGCATGGTCCATTCCCATTGGTTCGGGTGTCTTCGTGCCTGGTTGCTCCAACTTAAAAGTGGATAGATCAATTCGCTTGGGTAGGGGTACATGTGAATCCTGCTAGTTGTCGACTCTTTTGACCTTGGGTATGGATTAGTTCAGGAAAGGAGTACAAGACTGGACATTCGGTTCAAGCAAACTTTACGTGTCATGGAGAAATATCTCATATTCTTCATGGGCAGATATTCTTTTAGTAAAACTTTGAAATGCTTTTATCGGTCTAGTCACTCAGCATAATGATAACAGAAAAAATGAGGATTTGCGTAATCCTAATAACTACCAATATTGGCTAGAGCAGGGATAATCGAATTCTGCTATAAGATGAAGGTGAAACACAACAGTTGTTGGAAAAGCTATTCGCGAGTAAGAACCAACAATGTTAGTATTTTTACCGTATCCATTAATAGTCGATTGATCCACCTCGGACCTAGGAGATAAAAAAGAGATTAGGAAGAGACAGAATTCACGGATTTGCTGCGAAATTTTCCACTATAACGTAGACTCCAAGGCGATGGTAAGGATGATTTTCCATAAAATTGGGCAGACTAGATGACACGACAGTACATGCTATCTGAAACAAACTTGTGCCAAATAGTTGGCATGTATAAATGTAAGTTCGTATGTATGAATGTATGCCGGTATGTATGGATGTGTATAGTAGGCTGTCCCAAAAATCTCGATGTTCGAAAAGTCATAGCGGTCAACCCTATAATGAAAGATAAGCATATTTTAAGCACTTTTTTAGAGCAAATGAAGTTTCTAAAAAATCATTCCGAAAATGCAACTTATGAAAAAATGCCGTATATAAGCGGTTTTCGCAACTTTTTCAAAGTCAAATTATTTTTTAAATATTTTTTTATTTTTCTGTGGGCCTTAACGAATATATTCCTTTTAAAATTTGTTTGAAAAAAGTGAATTTTTGCTGCCTTTCCCCAAGCAATACAATTGGTTCGTTCTGCTTTGATCTTATTTGGCATCTTGCCAAATATTTCCCACACATGTCGGACGCATTATCGTAGGATTGGCCGTAGGATTTTTTTCTGAGAAACACTAAGAAACACTCGAAACCTTGATTTCAAATTAGTTGTAAAATGAATAATATGATAGATAGAGCTTACATATCCTGCTCTTAGGAAACTGTTTTAAAATTTGTTGTTCTAATTCTTCACTGAAGGTCGCTCTATCTCGACTGATTAAAAAGTTAATTTTTTATCCTGGAACCACCCTAACTGTTGTTTTAACAAAAATATGGGGCTCACAAACTACGAAAACTTTTCCAAATGTATAATAACACTAAGTTGTTTAGTTTTTGCAAAAAACTTAAAATTCCTGCTAAATTTGCATTCTGGGCCACTGCGCAGTGTATACACCGTAGTGCACTCCGGAGCGCGCCTCTTGGTGAATTTATCTGAACACGCCACAGAGAATTTCAAGATCAAGAGAGCGCGATTCTCTCGCACCAAACCAAACCAACCCATCCCCAATGCACACTTGAAATCTGTTTATTCAGCTTAGAAAGAAAGAGCGTTCTGCATATTCTGGACTATATGATGATTGTATCCTCTGTGTTTGCATTGTGACAGTTATGGAATGGCATTGTCACCGAAGAACACAAGCTGACATGATACGCAGCAGCAGCTACGATGTAACAACGCAATGTAAGGATGGGCGATGTCAATGTCCTCGAAAATCGATTTTTTCTTTCCGATCTTTTCGGTTCGTTGTTTGACAACATCGATTTAACCCTTTCATGCCGAACTTTTTTCTAGTGCATGTAGGGTTTCAAAACTATTTTTCCTTAAAAGCGGTGGGGTCAAGAAACTCGAAAAACCTTTTTTCAGAAAAGTAGGTGCTTTCCTTGCAGTGCTAGATGCTGCTCAATTTTTACCTTCCAATACTCAGTACAATCCTCCTAGAGTATTTACAATAGTGAAACTGCGTGAAAAACGTAGCCAAAAATAGTCTAAATAACTTCAGTTCTAGAGCTGATCCATATAACTGTTAAAACTCAAATGAAAGCCAATAGTCATATTTATTAACCTTACTTGTTTTTGTGAGCAAATCTTGCCTCAATCAAAAGTTATAGGTGTTTAAAAACGTTGTTGTCCACAAACAACATGGGCATGAATGGGTTAATGATTTAAAAAATCTATTTGGCAACATCCATTTTTATTTTAAAATTCCTATAGAAAAAATGTTTTTTATAATCGATCTTTCCCGATTTGACAACATCGACTCTTTTTATTTAAAAAAGTTACCAAATTAATTTTTTTCAAGATATCCATCACTAGCCCAAACTGACGCATTTTTCTTATGGACTTATTCTTATTCTCTTTATACGTGTGTCGCAGTTAATTTGATGACAAAGGAACGCTCGGTCGAATAGTGCGGACCAATCATGGCGCAGATGATTACGATTTGCACAAAATCCTTTATATTCGTTTTTTCATCAATTGTATATTCGACGGGATTAATTACATAATTGATGCGCACATTTCATTCCAGTTAGCGCATTATAATCATTATTAGATTTATTTTTTCATTCAGCGCAACGGCAGATGCTTGCGTTACAAAAGGCCGGATAAAATTCCGGCCAGAAATGTTGAAACGGGGGGCCCTTTTCATTCAAATTTATTTTGCTTCGAAAATAATTGTGGGTTTAACGATTTGCTGAATAAATAATTTATTTTTTTCTACGTGAATGTTTTTCTAAAAAAATCAAAAATTGTGAAATTTCTAGATCTGTATTAAAAACATTGTGTGTACAAAATAATAAATAATGGCAAGTTTTTAGTGCGTTATAACGTTCATTTGAAACAAAATTTGTACAATGTAGGACATTTTCCGATCACGACCAACTGAGTAAATGGTTAACTTTGCACGATTTTGCATAACTATCCAAATTACAATAAGGTTCAATAAATATAATATTTAATAATAGGCTGTTGCACGCTGACGAAGTCAACTGGCAAGTCGACATAAAATGACTTTTACTGTTAGCCGTGTTTACCAACATTGCTATTAAGTTGTAAAGCAATGTTGGTTAACACGGCTCACAATAAAAGCCATTTTTATGTCGACTTCGTCAGAGTGCACAGCAATATAAAAACTCTTCAAATCTGTCAAATAGGCAGATGTTACGTGTTAAACACATGTTTTGACCTCTGGAAAAGTTGCTGCTAGTACAGTTTACCTTGGCATCGAATTGGTAATTAATCTGATCGACTACTTTTCTAAGATTCCATACCTTGTAATGTTAGTTAAAATTTGAATAAAATATAACTATTGCCTTAGTTAATATGCAAGTATGGAGATTGTATATTCAGTTTTATAGTTCGTATTGGTAAGCCGACTAACATACACAGTAACTTCCGAATCATCCTCAAAAAATGTCACTATAATAACATCGAACATCGATGCAAATCTTTCAACCACCGACATTTGTGGAGTGTTCTCAGCGTATATGCTTTTTTTTAATAAAAATTGTACCCAACCACTATTACATTAGTCGGCTGTATGCCGGGCTGCTAGTATGAACTGCAGTTAAAAAACACTGCGCGGAATTCGAAATTGTTAGGTATCCGTTTTCATAAATACAATGCACGCATGCCTCGGCCTTCCTATACGCATGGGGCCGTGTGTAATGTACGGCACCGGTTATTCATGGTAGGCTACCATAGTTACATAGTCCAAAGCTAGTGCCTGTTCACCATTTGGTGATGTATGTTGCAGTGCTAGATAATCAATTGTCCATTCTATTCATATGCAGATAGGCAGTCACCGCAGAAGGTAATATTGATTGTAGTAGTCGTCATTTTATTATATACTAATTGATGTAATAGGCACAGTTATTCACTACTGGTAGAGCACATTAGAACTTTTGTAGGTACACGTTCTGAAATTGCACACAACTTTCGAGAAAGCTATAGAGTTGAACTCTGGTTGCAATTTTTACCAACCCATCCATCCATACATAATGAAACAATGAACACCTCCCAGTTGGTGTCAGCAGTCGGATGCCTGATCAGTTGGTGATATTTTTTATTTTGGAAAGTAGATTCCTGCTAAGTGGCGTTACACAGAACCTGGACAGATTGAAGCTTGTGTTCGGAGTCTTGTTTCAGTTTCGTTTTGTGTTAATGACTCGACAGCGTTCGCATACTATTTAGCAACTGAACGACGTGTTTTCTGTTTCGCACAAATAGTACTGTAGCTTCACGGTTGTTAATTATCATAAGTCCATACCAAACCGGATCAGAAGATCATAACGAAATGATATCCAATCTATATCTTCTGTAGATACTTGCTAGTGGAGCTATTAAACCCGACAAAATATCATAGTATGTCAAGAAATTAACATTTTGGTATAATTTTATTACTTCCCTTTGAGCGGGAACATTTGGGAGAATCTCGAGATAATTTTATGGTTTCGTTTATATACATACATTTCAACCTTTTGATGATCATTTGCCCTTTTTTCGGATTAGAAAAATTTGTAACCCTATGTGCGGGTGCTTAAAACCGAACTCAAATGAGCAGAATCGTAGCGTGGTATTCTGGCGCCATTTGGCGTAGTCTCAGTGCTGCGCCCCTTTCGTGTTTAATCTGGTTTTCTTTTTCAACTCGGGTTTCGAACAATAATTTAGTGGTTAATTGTACCCTGTTGCATTACCCTCTCTTTACTTAGTTTATAAAGCAGTTCAGAGATGTCAGTGCTCTTCTAAGGTTGGCATCCTTAGTGGGGGACCACCCAGCCAACAGTACGCCGGTAAAAAAAAAATGTTTAAAGTTGCGGTATTTGTCAACGCTAGCAGCATTATCTGCGAATATTTTTTATTCATTTCGTTCATTTGATAAGGCACGTTTGCGTTAGCTTAAAAATGCCATTTTTTGTTTTGCATTTTGAATTTCTTCAAACTAGGGAATTACACATTTAATTATTATTATTTATAATGAAACTAAAGAAATTTTACAGCTAACTTATACAAGAAAGGAAAATATAATATTATGGAGGGGAGTCATTCAGTGTGTTTTTTATATATTATACTTTGTGATTTTTATATATAATACTTTGTGATTTTTAGCAGAGAGCTTATTGGATCAATTAATTATTAACTAAGCGGAATATTTTGCATCCATGTTAAAACTAGGAATAACTAAAGGGAGTGATTCAATTTTATTAAGATTAGGGGGGCTTGCACAGGGCTATTTCTATGAGTAGTAGTACTGTTGGGCATTTCTTAACGAGATTATATATTGAACAACTAAAACTGGTAAAGAAAGACAGAGGGGCCAATAAGTTTTGGGAAGATATTCAGGAGGGGGAGGTTAGGTGAATTTCTTTTATCTGGGTATCAGAGACAGGGGAGATGGTGGACAAAGCTGTCTTCATCAGGAAGTATCATATATTACGACGCCGGGCGGTCTTCCTCGAGTCGACATGAGTTCCTCCAGATGCTTTCGTAGTACAGCTCAGATGCGGATCGGCACCACACCGCATTGCGCGTGTGGTGTTTGGGCTGTGGATCCCGTGTTGGTTGGCTCTGTCGACAGAGATGCTTCGTGTCAGCTTAAAGTCGCATCAAACCATCGTAGGTGTACTGTACAGGCGGAAGAGGGTACTTCTGAGAATGATAAGAAAAATAATAGGGACCATTAAATCTGTATATTGACGGTTTTTAGGAAGCTGTATACTAGGGACATATAGAGCAGATCGCGGCTTGCCAGTACATCTCAAACCGAGACATTTAGTGATCTTCCTCGGGCCCGAAGGAAGTCCAATAGTTGAGCTCTGGCAACACAGTGGCATAACAATATGTTCGTTATCCTGGTAACCAACGCCAAAAGCGCAGGTACCGCTATTCGTGAGCCCAATACGTCGGAGATGAGCTTCTATTGCGTATTGATTGGATATGAACCGAGACATCAAACGAACGAAATCCCGACCCAAGGTTTAGCTAATGAGTGCGCTTCTTCATTATCTGGAATGGGGCAATGCAAACCCAAACTAAAGTAATCTTGCACGACCTTACTGGCAAAGCTCGCAGGAGCTCTCATATTTTCCCAGAAAATAAGGATTGTGCTTTCTAGGTTTCGTTGAACGAAGTGCATCTATTGAGCTGAGGTTATCCAAGACAATAAAGTAATGATCGGTGGGCAAAGTATCAATAATCCCATGGGTATACTGAATAACTGCAAGTTCTGCGTCGTAAACTGAAGCAATATTATTGAAAGGCGGTGAAGTTTTTATTGAATATACCGAAACCAGTGGAGCCCTGGAGGCTTAAAAACCGGTCTGTGTAAAAAAATTAATAGCAGTCGACTTCTCGAAATTTGCTTTGGGAGATGTTTGGGATCACTTGCGGACGTATGTGATCGAGGGTTCCACGAATCTCGTCCTTCATGGATGTGTCGAAGAATACAGACAAGTCTCTCGAAATTCGCAATTACTTACTGGTTCAAGATATCGCATCGGATGAGCAATCGATATGAGAGGTTCCAAAATGGATTTTTCAGCCAGCACTACATGCAACCCAAGGCAATACGCAAACAACAATATAGGCGAAACAAATCATTTTCTCGAACAACTTTCGGATGCAGGATCGGTCGATACGAGTTGTGGTCGGAAGCTGATTTTTCTGGTTTTTAGATGGCGATGACCTGCACTTGTCCTTAACAAACCTATTAAACAAATTCAACAAGCGTCTTTTGGCGGAGTCTAGCCTAGTCTTAAACTAGTTGAATTTGATTCTGTCTGGCCCTGGGCTATATTGATACGTGATAAGAGAGCAAGCGAGAACTCCACCATCGAAAACGGATTTCGTTCGCGGTATTGTGATGGGACATGGCGCGGTCTATTTTATGTGCCGGGGTGGAGTCCGGACAAACCTTCTTGGCGAAATCAAATATCCAATGGTTTGAATATTCCACGCTCTCGGTCTTCTCCGCGTATACGTCTGAGTACTCTGTCCCACCACGGGTTGGGTGAAAATTTTGGGCGTTCACGCCGTGTATTCGTCGCGTCTGAGCTTGAATCGCGGTATCGAGAAAGGAGTTGTTCTCTTCCTCCGGAGGAAGTACCTGTGTCGAGTCGATAGTTTTGGATATCGCAGCATCGTAACTCATCCAATCAATGTTGCGTGTGAGGTCATAAGGAACATTGATTGGTTTCGATGGTCTTGAACCAGTGGCGATTACAATTACAATCGGCACTTGTTCACTACCGTGGGGATCAGATATTACCTAACCGAAGTGCTGTCGAGCGTATAGATATGTCCAGTGCAATCGCTTGCACTGGAATCCGTGTCATTTCCCCTGTGTTCAGAATTGTCATATTGAAGTTGTCACAAAGATCTTGAATGGTCGAAGATCGATTATCGTCGTACAGATACACCATGTACCGTTGGAGTTAAAGTCTCCAAGAACCAGTCAGGGCGAGAGAAGGTGTTCAATCATGTTGGAGAATCTGTGGTATCCCATCATTGCCCAGGAGGAATGTAAATAGAAGCAATGCAAAGATCTCTGCCTTTGATTGTTGTTTGGCAATCCACAACTTCAATGCTTGGCGTCGAAGGGAGGCTGATTTGATTGACGGACTAGCACTTTTTAACCCCAAAAATGCTAGTTTTAGATACATCGTCTAACTAGACACCCAGATGGTGCTAGTTACTGACGAGATGAATTCGAAACACAAAAAAGTAAAACTTAATTCAAAATCGGGGGCAGATAAAATCGGGTCTTCACTGTATACCCATTAGACAAGCACAAAAATTTACATTTTTTCGGAAGCACAATCGAATGGTAATTGACTCCAAAAGCCTCATTTAACACAATCTTGTTCGAATGCTTCTGGTTTATTCGCGAATTTTTAAATTAGTACGTAAAAAATATATGAAATAGCGGCAACGGAAACAATAAATTCAGTAAAAAACACCAGCACCGTCTTACGTATCCTAAAGTCCTCAGATGTATCAGCTGAAGATAAAAGGATCAACATTACAGAGGACTGAAAATGGATACGACTTTGTAGTAAAAAGATATTGTAATATAATGTTATATATGTACCTCTCTTTCTCGCGCATGCTTAGAATAGGAATTTTTCAAAAATTCTTTTGATCTTCGAAGTTAAATAACTTAACCTCCAACCATTATGTATATTTCAACAAAGTTGTTCGTTATTAAAAAAAACCGATTTAATCCACCTATCAGTGAGATGAGACATTTATTACACATATCACTGTTGTATTATTCATTAGCTTGCCGAACACACGCTAAATTTACAAGCAACTAGATGTGAGATGTGCACGAATAACGCTTCGAATAAACTGAATAAATTAAAGAAAAATTATAAAACAAAACAAAATTTAAAATAAAAAAGTTATTCATAAAATGGATAGAATGATTAACATAAATCAAATTAATAAAATAAATAAATCAAATTAGCTCAAATTAAACTTAGACGATATTAAAACGTAATGAAATTAAGAGAGTAAATTAAATTGTTTCAGTGTAACAAGCTGTCATACAATAACATAAAGGACTGGCTAAACCGAATTGGTAAAATTAAGAAACTGAATAAAATATGTGAACTGGGAAAAACTAACCATTTAATAAAATGATTGAAATAAATACTATGAATAAAACCATAAAAAATTGGAATAATAAAATAAATAGGGTAAAGTGGGGCAAATTCGACCTAGTAAATGGTTTTGGCTGTAAAATGCTCATTTTACATCGGATCAAGTCGTTTTATATACCAAATTAAAGGTTTCTGGACAACTTTTCAATGTATAGTATTTTATTCCTATCTTGGGAAAACTTTAAGATACACGTGTTTTACGAGAACGTTCATTTTTGCTGTTTTCAAAAATGGTGGGGTGATTGATTTAGTATAGATACTACCCAAATTATATGGATTTATCATTGAAAATAAATCAATGAATGTTATGTTATTGAATTGTAGCATGAAGAAAATGGAATTCAATGTCAATCTTGGAATGTCAAAATCACGAGCAGTAGTACGTAAAGATATTCCCATTTTTCTCGGAGCAATTACTAGACGAATACTATATTCATCACGTTTTTGTATCTTTCGTTTGTAATTATGAACCATTGTGAAAAAATAATAAAAAATTACAATAAAAATATATTCCAATTTTAAAAATAATCATTTTCTTAGCAGAAAGCGGTCGGATTTACCCTACTATTTAGAGGTCGGATTTGCCCCACCGCGTCATTTTTCAGTACGATGCAATTAAAAAGATGATGAAAAAGTTGGACTAAATTCATCTATGCACTTTGTAGGCCTTTAATCAAAGAATTTAAATCCACTTTCACTTTTTATAAAGCTTAGCACTTTAACAATAAGAAATATCCTGTAGTCAATGATACACAAAAATCAAATCAAAAGTTGTAAAAACACACTTATTGTTGTTTGAACATCTCAATGTAGACTAATAAAATGCTGTCATACCACCGTTATAATTATTTTCGATGCTCTACACGACAACATTGATATTAGTTCGCGTAGTGCTTTCGATTTTCGATAACAGAGGGGGTCGGGTTTACCCAACGGTCGGATTTGCCCCACCTTACCCTAATATGAATTAACTCTTTCATACCTAATTATTTTGTCGCATATATAGGGTTCCAAAACCGTTTTTCTTAGTAAAGAAACACGAAAAACATGTTTTGATCAAGATAGATGCTTCTCTAGCAGTGTTAGAAGCTGCTGAATTTTTACATACTAATCCTTAATACACATCTCCTGCAAAGTTTTCAATAGTTCGTTTGGGCAGAAAAGGTAGCCGAAAGCAGTCCAAATTAATAAGATTTATCAGTTTTATTATTTATATTTGAAGAAAACGAAGATATATCAAAATACAATTTTTTACCGATAACTGAAAATGTCTCTGGCAGCACTGCTGTAGTGAAATCCAATTAAAGCAATTGTAATAACTTGAGTTCTACGGAACTTTCTTGTAACTATTAGCGCTCAAATAAACAGTGATTTTCACAATTATTAGTTTTATTTTATTATTTTAGTTTTTGTGAAGAAATCTTGTCAAAGCCCAAAGTTATACTGCCCATGAACGCATATTTGTCCCGTTTTCTATCTTTGTGGGACTGATTTGCGAGCATGGGCAGTAAAGCTATTTGAAAATGTTGTTCATAAATAACAAGATAAACAGAGAGGGAGTGGGCGTAGCGTATTGGTAAATCGATTGCCTTGTACGCAGCGCACCTGGGTTCGAGTCCCGACCCCGCACATAGGGTTAGAAATTTTTCCTAAGAGATTTCTCTAACCCGAAGAGGCGAATGACCTTAAGGTTAAAACCTCTATAATTGAAATTAAGAAGAAAAAATAAACAGAGAGTTAATAAAATCAATAAAATGAATGGAATGAATAATATACAAAATAAAGAATTTTTATCACAATAAAAATGTTTTCTGTCTTTTTATCATTTTTTCATTTTGTTTGTTTTCAAGCAGTTAAATGATTAAAATGAAAAAAATCAGCGATATTAAAAAGAAATAGAATTAATAGAAGAAACTATATTGTATCTAATTAATGTTCTAGAAGAAATGAATAAAGTGAATGACTAAACAAAATTAGTCAGATAATTAAAATGAATAAAAGTGTGAACCGGAAAAATATCAGAAAAAATATTAGAAAAAAGTGAATAAAATAAATTAAATGAATAATTCGAATAAGATACATAGGATAATAAACTGATCGGAATGCATACAAAGAATTAAATGAATACAATAGATAAAATTAGGTCACATAAACAAAATAAATAAAAACAATGCTAAATGAAAAAAATCTTTAAAATGAAATGATCATATATTTATTATTAGTCAAATATTTAAAATGCAAAAAATAAACCAAACAAATATAATACATTAAAGGAATGAGCTGGAAAAAATGAGAATATATAATAATATTTTAAGATAGTTATTGAAATGATACTTCATGAATAAAACGAATTTCACGAATTCCAAAACCATTGTTTCAGAATATTCTGAAATGTTTGCAAATCCCATTGCAAAGAGCACGTTTTCGTTCTTCTTTTCTTGACGGAATTTTTAGGATTATCTGGTGTTTCTACTTTACTGATGGTCCTTAATTAGTCATCAGAAAATCTAGAAATCAGGAATTTGCTTTGGAATTAAAAGATATCTTTTTGGTTACAGACATCTGAAAAATGATTTTGAATAGAATGGAATTTTCAGGTCCAGTATTTTAACGCGTAATTAGAAATAGTAAACTGAGAAAAGGCCACCTGTAAATAGTATTCATTCGCAATGAAATATCTAGAAAAGAGTGTCAAGTGTCCAGGCTATGTTGGCAATTATATTATTGTCGATGGCAGAAAACTCGTACATGCAGTCGATTACAATGCAGTCTTTTTCCACCCATCCTTATTACTTGCGAATTGTTTCGTTCGGAACTCTCGTTCTGGATATATGGGTTAATGAGTCCTATACAAAGCAGTACCATTGCAAAGAAATGGTTCAAACTACCATAATAAGTATTTAAATTCATCGAAAAGCCAGTTAGTATTGAAAGTGCTCCTGGACTGCTTTGAGACACGAACATTCTTGAAATTACATGTCGTATTTTTTCGCAAATAAATATGCTTTTAGTCACATTTATCATGAAAAATGTATATTGGGGTTTGCAATACAACTCAGTGTCAGTTGTGAGGAATGGTAAATGATGGTTAGAGCTGTGACATTATTTTTGTTTATAGTGTGAAATTTTGATTCCTTACATCTTTATTTTCAATAATGCAACTGATAAATTTTCACTACAATTTTGTTATTCAAAAATACAGTTGCTCTTAGTGATGCTACGAGTATAATATGAATATGAATTATATTAGAAATCTATTTTCTCACTACCAGGAGGATTACTTGATGTATTCATATACCAATCAACGTTTATCTCACGAGTGGACGCATTTCTCAATCCAACGGGTAAATACATCAACTCTGGACAATGAGGGTGGATGTAGCGTAGTTGGTAAATCGATTGTCTTGTACGCAGCGCACCTGGGTTCGAGTCCCGACCCCGCACATAGGGTTAGAAATTTTTCATAAGAGATTTTTGTACCCCGAAGAGGCGAATGTCCTTAAGGTTAAAACCTCTATAATCGAAATAAAAAAACTCTGGACAAATTTGCACTTTGAAGTGAATTTACACATTATTTTGTCTTTTAAATGAACTGGCTTATTAATTTTTGAGAAATAGGTAATTGATTATTAAGTAAATTCACAAAATGTTTTCGGAATCAAAATCCTTGAATCACGCAGATGTATTTGCAAAATCGGTTTAGTTTTGACCTTAAAAACCAGTAAAGCAATACTCTGTATGGAACGGTCTCATTTTTAGTTAGAGGAAATCGGTAAGCGAAGAATGAAAATACAAAATGTTTAATATCTCCGCTGCTCGTGAACGGATTTTGACAATCTATAACTTGTTAGAAAGGTATTTTCATAAGCTTTTTGTTTCTGTTTATTTCACATTATATAGTTGTCTTGTTCGAATGTTATTCGCTTCAAACCAGCCCTGTTTTGACAAAATTACCCATATGTCAGAAAGTAAACAACATATCGAAAAACAAAAATAATAGTGTGAAATGGGAGCGTTAGGCCTTTCATTTGGAACTTGTTTCATTAAGATCGGTTCAGCCATTGCTGAGATAATTACATGACATTTTGTACATACATACATACACACACACATACAGACATTGTCTCAATTTGTCGAGTTGAGTCGATTGGTATATGAAACTCGGCCCTCGGAAAAAGTTTTCAAAGTTTGAGCGAATCCTATACATTTCTTTTGTAAGAAATGTAAAAAGCTGCATTATCTGAAGTTTTGATGTAATCATAGTAACTGTGGGAGTTTTTTAATTGAATTTGAATTTTTTTCTCGATTTTCCATACATTTCACCATATAAACTTCGAATCTCTTGTGAGTGAATTAGAGCTATAGGAAAATGTTCATACTTGGCATACGGTTTGTAGAGAGGAATTCCACGAAGATCCGTCCGAAAATCATTAAAATCGTGACCGACCATCTTAGATTCCGATGAAACTTTGCAGGTTTCACCGTCATGAAAGACTAAATATTTTCCACAGGTAATAAGATTATTTTGACTCAAGAGCAACTTTTCAAAAGGGCGTAAACGTTTCTACATGTATGAATTTCAAAAATTTTTTGTTCGATTACTATATTTTATACAGCAAAACTATCTAAGAACGAGTCACAGGGAATGAATACTTCTGTCTGTAAAAAAATATACACTGAAAAAAATGTTGTGTCATTTTTCAAAAAAAAATTTATGATAAAAATTTAAATTGCGAAAAAACCCATTTTTTTAAATTTTTTATATTTTGTTATCAAAAACCAAAGAGAAAAGAAACATTTTGAATGTGATTGCATGATGGAGAAAAAATCGGCAAAATTTTTTTCTAACAGTAACTTCGTACATGTTTTAAATTTCATACTAATTGACATATAAAATTGTAATTTTATTACAGAATATAATTCTAAGCACCATATAAAATCAAAATGCATTTAGTAAAAATCTTCCAAAATGCGATAGATTTCGAGATATTTGAAATTTTGCTCCTTCAAAAACAATTAATTCGTGTATGTATGCTCTTTTTAAAAGTTATTCGCGTTACCCCATCATAAAATGTCAAAAATTTAATGTTTCTCGTTTTAAAGACGTAAAAGCAACTTTTTTATTGTATTTGGATCATGGAAAAGCTTTCAATAAAAAAGTTTTCCTAACAAAAACTTTTGACATATTTTTATAATTCTTACTATTTGCAGTCAAAAATACAATTTTCTTTTTGAATATGATTCTAAACGCCATTTTAAATCGAAATGCTCTTAACAAAAATTTTCTAAAAGGTAGTAGTTCTCGAGATATTTTAACTTTTGTTTTAACAACACAATTATTTTGTTTTATTACGACCTTTTCATAAATTAGTCGCGTGCAACTTTCTCTTTGATATCTAGGCGATATTGTGAAACATTTGAAAGTTACATGAAAACAACCAAAATATGATTCAACTATACTGCCGTTCTACGCATAATTGTCCCATGTTGCTTTTTGGTCATTTTCACTTTTTTTAACCAAACAGTCCTTTTTGATGTATATTTTCAGGAAACACATCGAAATCATAAAGTTTGTTCGAAGACTTCGTGAAAAAATACCAAGTCTGTTTGTCCCATTGTTGATATTCTACGCATAATTGTCCCACTAACAAAAATCCCAAAAAAGTGCGCAATAAAAAAATAATTACGTAGCGTTTAGTTAAGAAGTACATTACGCTAGATGTCGGGCACTGAAAAAATTGATGGAAAAATACAGGATCATTAAAAATGGCAGTGGCAATATTAATCACAGCAGTGAGAACAATCCTGTAAAGCTCTTCATTACTATCGTCGCTTGCATAACATGGCGAACGCATCTAGTATAATGAGCCTATTTTCGCAATGTTTCTATTATCACGCTACCCATTTGAAGCCGTTGGTTAGTGCAGCGTTTGCTATCTTTGTTCAACAAATTGGATCAAATGGTAGGGCGACAATTGGAGCACTCGATTGGAACTTTAGTTGCGATCAAACACTAGCATTTCATCGTTTTTAGGCCATTTGTGTTATTAGATTGGTTCTTAAGAACGAAGCAAGGTTGTGACTGCCAAATTAATGCACTCCATCGAGTGTAGGCAGAGTAATTAATGATCTTGTGAGGTACCCTTCTAAATAGTGTAAAAATAGATACTTTACCCTATGTCCAATTTTGATAAAGCAACAAATCTCCCGAGTAACAGAAAAACTCACGACATACACTTTTGTAAAAAAATAAGTTATGAGCATCATTTACATAGATCGTTATGGGACTGATATGCGTAGAACTTTCCGGTTTCCGCTCGATTTCTCGGCATAACAGTCCCACTTAACATTTTTCTTAAAAACTAACGTTAATTCAATCTCTATAATAAAAAAAACTGGACTGATTATAATGAAAACGATTGCCACTAACGTAATTTTGGACAATAAAGCTTTATTTGTTACACCGTATCCCTCCAGATGGCTAATACAATTTTTATCTTCAATCGCGTTTTTCTCAGTTGCCAGTTTTGCAACATGGGACAATTAGGCGTAGAACGGCAGTATATAGTTTAATTATCAGACCCTATATTCATGTAACTTTCAAATGGTTTACAGTATCGCCTTCATGTCAAAAAGAAAGTTGCGGGAAAGTTTACGGGCCTTTTGAAAAACCTCAGTGATCTTATGATGGTTTCAGCTAAAACCAGTCTTCCCAAATGAACCTCGTACACAATGTTCGCTTTGCTTCTGTGCTCATATTACACCCACATTATGGGTGCGAACTCGAACGCGCTATTTCGTACCAA
Source organism: Topomyia yanbarensis (assembly GCF_030247195.1). Lineage (NCBI taxonomy): Eukaryota > Metazoa > Arthropoda > Insecta > Diptera > Culicidae > Topomyia > Topomyia yanbarensis. Next base: position 390,983,775 of record NC_080671.1, on the reverse strand, counting down.
AACACGTGCACATGTTCGCCTGCACAACTGAACCTTGGCGTACACACAGGTTCCTGGCACCAGTTTTCTCTTTCTCAATCTCATCATCACTAGCGATGACTCTTTTTGCCGTGTGCGAATGGTTCTCGTATACGCACCCGGTGTAAGTACACAAATGTTTGATCTAGATTTGGTACATCGTTCGCTTGGGTTCGATGCTCGAAGCGAACCTGTACATCGAGACGAAGCATGTTTGACGTTGAACGCGCGAACGAAATTTTGTACACAGGTACTAACTTGTCGATGTTCATGGGAAGTCTGGTTAAAACCAATGACAAAGAATAATGGATATTTTTGGCTACTTCGGAATGGTGGCCATTAGATTATGAATTGTAATATTAATTATTTTTTTAATAGATTGAACCGATTGTTACTATTTTAAATACATTTCTGAACTAGTATAATGTGGCTGTGTGCGATTTTTTCAATATATAACAATTTAAAACATGATGATGATGATGATATAAGAACCCACCATCATTGATAAAAATCAATGTTTTCCTAATTGTTCTTGGCACATTGAGTTTTTCGAATTTTTATATTGCATAATATCAGAAAACTAATCATGACATGATTATTTTCTCAATTATAAGATAAAAAGCTAGTCACTTATATTTTCTATTTTCATTTACATCCATTTTGGTGAAGGGATAGATATCGCACGAAAGAACAAATTTGCTGTGGATGGCCGTTTCAAACGAGAAAAGCAATTCGCTTCGATGTACCGAATTTGGCAGGCCATATGCACTTGTGGCAATCGTAGTGATCCATTCGTGTCCAAAGACACGGGGAAATTAATAGAACTGAGTGTTTCGACTGATTTATTTTCATACCACTGCTCCAAAATCATGCAGCAGTGGTATACGGCTAATTCGGTGGATTTTGTGCCGAAAGGAACCTCCCAAACTTCGAAAGACCAAAGAATAGGACGAAAAGATGATGGAGGAAATGGAAAAAAAACTGTGAAACACATCGGAAACGATTGTACGGGTTCTGATGGAGGTCGTCTATCGCAAATGTAGTGAATTATACTCATACTCATCCTTAAATTTAACCGGTGTGTAATTAAAATCAATATTTACATATTGTAATTGTAATTGCTTGTTGAGAACTTTAACGAAATGGTCATTCGCCCCTATATTTACATGTTGCTGAACTACTGTACAATTTTGGTATCATTTTTAGAATAAAATTATAGCCCATTTACCTATCAATCCAAGTGTCGCAATGATTATCCACTTCACATTTAGTACATTAACCACTGGCCACAAACTATACAACAACAACAACCTTTAGTACATTAGGGGGTTGTCTAAATGTAAACATTTACGCAACAGCAGGAGGATTAGAAAACTATTTCTACGGATTTCGTTCCACTTCGGACGGAGATATATATCTTTTCGCGTTTCCTGTACTTTTTTCTCAGCGCACTGTGCCGTGGACAAATTTACCACCTGTATGCAATGTAAGCAAGTCCAACATTTCCAAGGGTTGATTCTTTCACCTACGCTTTACTTTTAAGCCTTACAAATCGACACTATGTCATGATTTTTCTAACGACATTTTGTTTATTATCTCCTTGTATTTCAGATTTGCATTTAACCTCCCCCTTAACAGCCTTGCTGGTCAGTTAAACATCGCCAGCAATCAAGATGACTTCACGGTGAGTATAGAGAAATTGTGCACTGATTATGTACACATCTATGAACAAACGTTTATTCTCCGTTTCAGTCTGGATCGATTATTCATCCTGCTGGAGTCCGGATCGGCGGCCGTCACTCGCAAGGCAGCGGCAAAGCAGATCGGCGAAGTGCAAAAGCTGCATCCGCACGAGCTGCACAATCTGCTGAACCGGCTGCAGACCTATCTGCACAGCAACAACTGGGAAACACGAATCGCTGCCGCACAGGCCGTACAGGCAATCCTGGAGAATGTTCCTCCGTGGAATCCGAAGGGAGTTGATGGAGTTAAGAAAGAGGAGGTGGAGGAGGATAGTGATGCAAATACTCAAGGTTCGAGACTATCGTTTGACAAATTTGATCTGAATGCCGTGTTGCATAGAGGAGCCAGACTAATGGGATCCGAAGGGACGGAGTTTGATGCCATTGATGAAAATGATGCTGGGGATCCCAGAGAGAAATGGGCTCGCCAACGAGCGTTACTGAATGAGAAGCTGGGTCTCAGTACCGGCGTGAATTTGGATGATATTGTATCGATCGAGGATATGCAAAACAGGAGCGGACAGGTTCAGGGTCGTAGCGACGGCGAGAGACTGATGCCAGTGCAGGAAATATTAAAACTAGAGAACAGCTCAGCGGATGGGTCTAGTCAAACATTAAGTTGTCGGGAGAAGAATCGAGCACGGAGAAAGGCCCGGGAACAACAAAAGGCATTTCCGAACCCTATTAACGCGGTAACCTCCGGAAGTTCGTGTACCGGAAATAATGGATCCGGTGTCGACGGTGAACCCGATAGGAAGCGAGCGAAGGTCGATGCCAAGGGCGATGTGCTGGGTTTCAGTGATCCAGTTCCGGATTTAACTGGAGCCTGGGTCGACGCTACAGATTGGCCTTTGGAATTTTTTTGTGCGAAATTATACTTAGATCTCTTCAGTCCTCGATGGGAAACTCGTCATGGATCGGCGACCGCATTGCGAGAAATGCTCAAGAGTCATTCGGAAGGGGCCGGCAAGAGTATTTATATGACAAGTCAGCAAATGGAACAGCAGCACCAGCTCTGGTTAGAAGATGCAACATTGAGATTACTTTGCGTTCTAGCTTTGGACCGGTTCGGTGACTTCGTATCGGATCAAGTTGTGGCACCTGTACGTGAAACATGTGCTCAGGTTTTGGGAACAGTTTTGAAACAGCTTCCATTAGATAAGGTTCACAAGACGGTCAACATTTTGCTGACATTCATTAAACAGAAAGATTGGGAGGTTCGCCATGGTGGATTGCTCGGTATCAAATATATGCTAGTGGTGCGTGAAGATCTAGTTCAAACTTTCCTGCCACTGATCATTAATGATGTTCTGACAGGACTTTTCGATTCCGTAGATGATGTTGGAGCAGTAGCAGCGGCAACTCTCATACCTATAGCATCGTGGTTGCCAAAATTGCTCACTAAGGCGCAGGTGTCTCATATTGTCAAGCTCTTGTGGGATTTACTCTTGGATCAGGATGAACTTGCTTCCGCTTGCAATAGCTTCATGGGACTACTGGCATCGATTCTTAGTCTACCTAATGCTTCCAGTTGGATTCAGATGGAACCAATGTCCATATTGGTACCTCGATTGTGGCCGTTTCTCAGTCACTGCACCTCATCGGTACGGAGATCCACTCTGCAAACGTTAAAAACGCTAACAAATAGCAACCATTCGAGCAAGAGTGACTCACTGGCGCCATCCGGCGGAAGTAATGGAATGAATGGGAATGCCACTTCCGTTATAGTCAGTACGGCAGAGGCACTGGCAAAGGCTGCAACTGAGACTAACGTGGTTCTAAAGGTTGATCCATCGGAAAATCTAGTATTAAATTTCGGTGTCCAAGAGTGGCCTCCTGCTTTGCTACAAGAAGCTTTACGGCACATCTTCCAACGAGTTTTAGTTGAGCATGTTGAGGATATTCAGTCGCTAGCTGAGAATGTGTGGAACAACTTGATAGTAAATGCAGAACTTTCGGCACTGCTACACGCATCCTGCCCGTTTGTTGCAAGTTGGCTTTGTTTGGCAATGCAACCGGTTAGATTAGCGTTCGATCCGGCCTCGTTAATCTTTGCTAAACCGAATCAGCCTTCGCAGACTCGAGAGCGCCGTCGTCAGTTTGATTCGTTCGAATCCGCCAGTAGTGTGCCATCGCGACAGAAATTATATCTAGGCGGGTCGGAAACGATACCAATTGATGTGCGCGAACGAAATGTGATTCGAGCTCGTATCAAGGCATCGAAAATGATTGGACTACTCTCCCGTTATCTCGTACTACCTGCGCCAGGTGTTGTGTACACGCCAGAGATTGAAAGTCCCATCGATTGCTATACTAAAGTGCTGTTGGGTTATCTGCAGTCTCGTTCAGCCCTTCAAAGGTTAATTGCTAGCCTAGTAATAGCGTTTTGGTGTTCACATGATGGCAGCATTCGCCCGGGACCCCCATCGCTGCAGGATCGATTAAAGCTATGTTTGAATGAATACGTTTACTATGACGAAGTGGCTATGCTTTTCACTAGACTGCTACAGGAGAGTCGTGATTATTTAGCAACCTTGAAACAGCACAAAATTCAAGTTGTGGAGTTTGAGAACTTGAAAGTGCTGAGTTTGGATCAAATATTTCAGCTATGTACAGTGATGTCGGAGAACCTAAAAACCAAATATGGATTGAAGACGAAGGTGGCCGAGATGTTAGATGAAAGACGCCGTGGACTATTTAGTTCCCATGCCAATACTTCGTTAGAGCAGAACAACATGCACATTAGTACGCAATCATCAATCGCAGGGGCCGTCGTTAGTCTGCATTGCTTGCCGGAAAAATTGAATCCTGTTGTTAAGCCGTTGATGGAATCGATTAAACGCGAGGAGTGCGAACTGCTTCAGAAATTATCAGCCAAGTATTTAGCTGAACTACTTGATCAAGTTACAGCGCGCAACCCCTGCCCGAACAATAAAATTGTGTCCAACTTATGTACGCTGCTGAAGAGTGATCTGGAATATACACCCAAACTTGTCATCCCAGATCGTGATATGCGTCATTATGATCCAGCGAATAATGGTGATACTAATCCCTACCATGGCATTATCACTTTAATGAATCAACAGAAGGCCAGAGATGGTCACAATGGGAACGCTTCCACCTCGCGAGGTCCTGGAAGGCCATCATCCGTAACGACGGATACGGTGACCATAGAAGAAGTACTCAACGAGAATGATGAAACTAGTCGTAAACATGCGAGAACTCAGCGACTTGGTGCTACACATGCCATTACTACCATCTGTTCATATTTTAAAGAAACATTACCTCAAAAACTTCCTGTTGTTTGGCAGTTGATGATGGATAAAATCGTCTCTAGGGTCAATGAAGGTTATATCGATCGACTAACTCGCGAAATAGTGGGTCAAGAAGACACCAATGACTTTGTCACTTCACTACAGCTGATAGAGGTAGCTGCCCGCCATATAGACCCAGCATTGCACGATCAGTTTTTCCAACTGTTACCCAAGCTTTGTTTGTTACTCAGGCATCCCCTGAAATCGATTCGCCACATGGTCGGTCGTTGTTTGGCCACTTTGGCAATGGTTAACTCTCAGGTCGTTATGACCATGGTAATAGGCGATATTATTCCGATGTTATCATCCATCGAAAACGTCATCAAACGACAGGGAGCTGCTGAAGCTATCGCCTGTATTGTCAGCCAGTTGCAGTTGGAAATTGTACCGTATGTTGTCTTGCTGGTTGTTCCTCTACTAGGACGAATGAGTGACCCCGATCAAGCAGTTCGTCTCGTATCAACACACTGTTTCGCAACTTTGATACAGCTCATGCCACTCGATGGCATAACTCCAGACGTCCGTGGTCTGTCTGAAGACCTTAAGAACCGCAAGCTCAAAGATAAGGAATTCCTCGAGTATTTGTTCACACCGAAAACTATTCCAGACTTCAAAATTCCGGTGAAAATTAACGCTGAACTTCGCAGTTACCAACAGTCTGGTGTCAACTGGTTGTGGTTCCTGAATAAGTACAAACTTCACGGTATTCTTTGTGACGACATGGGTCTCGGAAAGACATTGCAAGCGATTTGTATTTTAGCTGGTGACCATTATCAACGTAGTATTGATCCTAAAAGCTCTAAACTGCCTAGTTTGGTAATTTGTCCTCCCACTCTAACGGGGCATTGGGTTTATGAAGTTGAAAAATTTCTTCCAACTCGATTCCTCAGACCGTTGCACTACGTGGGACTACCAGTTGACCGTGAAAGGCTTCGCCATAAACTAGGAACCTACAACCTATATGTTGCTTCCTACGAAATAGTACGCAAAGATATTGAATTCTTCGGCTCAGTGCATTGGAACTACTGCGTCCTGGACGAGGGACACATAATCAAAAATGGTCGAACCAAGAGTTCCAAAGCCATAAAACAGTTGGTCGCAAACCACCGACTGATACTCTCGGGAACACCAATCCAGAACAATGTTCTGGAACTGTGGTCATTGTTCGACTTCCTGATGCCGGGCTTTCTCGGAACAGAGAAACAGTTTAGCACCCGTTTCTCTCGACCTATTCTAGCTAGTCGTGATCCAAAGAGCTCTCCCAAGGAGCAGGAGGCCGGGGCACTGGCCATGGAAGCACTGCATCGTCAGGTTCTACCGTTCTTACTAAGGCGTGTGAAGGAGGATGTGTTGACGGATTTGCCACCCAAGATCACGCAGGACATGCTGTGTGAACTTAGTCCTCTGCAGGAACGGCTGTACGAGGACTTCAGTCGGACGCACCTGAACTCGGATATTAGAGAGTGCCTGGAAAACATTGATGGGCAGATGGTTAGCAAGAAAACGCACGTCTTCCAGGCGTTGAGGTAAGTGCTACGTTCCTTTCGAGTTGAATTTACACGTTATGAATATAGATTAATTCCTTGGAAATTGCGCAGTGCACTGAGTGCACAATGTTCTGAAATTCAGATGAAGTTGTCTAGAGCTTCCGGTAGTTGCCCAAATGAAGATCGTAACGCGACTGCCGGAGGGTTAAAACATTACTCAGCTGAGTTTACTGTCGCATAACAGTTCCATTTGCTATGGGTTCCCTATGCAGGTAGGACTGTTATGCGAATCACGGCAGTTTAGTAGCTTGAAAACATTACGAAGGTTTCGTTTTCTTGTGATTCATCACAATCGTTCTTTGGCTTATCAATTACAGATACCTGCAGAACGTTTGCAACCATCCAAAGCTCGTTCTGCAACCTTCTCATCCGGAGTATCAGACCATTGTGTCTGAATTCACCCGTAACGGCAGCTCACTAGATGACATTGAGCATTCGGCCAAGTTACCAGCATTGAAGTAAGACCACATACACACTTCAGCCCATATTTATTAACTCTGATATTAAATTCCTAACTATTTACCCTACCAACAGGCAGCTACTACTAGACTGCGGAATAGGAACAAACGAGGACATGCTGGTGAATCAACACCGGGCACTGATTTTCTGTCAGCTAAAGGCGATGTTGGACATTATCGAGAACGATTTGCTGAAGAAGCATCTACCGGCGGTTTCCTACTTGAGATTAGACGGTGGTGTTCCGCCTAGTTCGCGTCATCAGATCGTAACCAAGTTCAACGGGGATCCTAGTATTGATGTGCTATTGCTAACGACGCAGGTAATTAACAATAATATTATTGTTTTTTATTGTTTCATGTTGCATTTAAACAATAAACAGGTTGGTGGACTCGGCCTGAATCTTACTGGGGCCGATACAGTGATTTTCGTTGAACATGACTGGAATCCAATGAAAGATCTGCAAGCTATGGACCGTGCCCATCGAATAGGTCAAAAGAAAGTCGTGAACGTTTACCGTTTGATAACTCGTAAATCCCTAGAAGAAAAGATTATGGGACTGCAAAAGTTCAAGCTGCTTACGGCCAACACGGTGGTGAGCGATGAGAATGCATCGATGGAAACGATGGGAACTGACCAGCTGCTGGATCTGTTTGCTCTAAACGATGATGGCAGGAAGCAAAAGAAGGTTGAAAAAGGTTCAGCAAGCAGCGCTGCCATTGCTGGAGAAGAATCCAATGGTGCAAATGGAAGCTCCCGCACGATGAGAAACGTGCTGGAGAATCTACCGGAGTTATGGGACGATAACCAGTACCACGAGGAGTACGATTTGTCTCAGTTTTTAGAAGGACTGAAGAAAAACTAGTCCGTGTGCATGTGTTTGTGTTTTAAGCGTTAGGCAAATGGAATTGGAGCGTTGCAGCTCTGCTTTTATAGGATTTAGAACTAAGTAGATCCGTAATCAAGCTTCCTCTATTCATTGTATGTCAAACTCTTCCCCTTTTTAGGCTACAGTAATAATTTTTCGTCTACATTCATTTTCACGTACTATCTTTACATGAATATCTTTATTCCTATCGCTTATGTTATATATTATAACTACATATTGAATTTGAGGTACATGAATTGTCTAGAAATTATCAATGATTACAATATAATTTTGATCAAAGACAGTTTTATTATTCTTTTGTTTATTTTCCGTCGGCCTCCACCCGCGCTGAGTATCAATCACCGGCGCCAGAGAGGTTGTTTTTTTAGCTAAGAAAATCTCAACGACCTCGGCTGGGATTAAACCCAGACCCACTGGGGTGAGTGGCGGTCACGCTTACCAGTCAACAAACGGCACCGTCTACAGTTTTATTATTATTTGCTATTGATTGATGACTTCCATATGCTCGTTTAGTGTCTGTTGTATCAGAAAGTTAAGTGTTTTTCTCAATTGTTTATTTACTCATTTATAAATTCCTTGATAGGTGATCAATTACACCTACTTAATCTAATTGAACTTGAAAAAGTACTATTTGATGCACTTCACTTGACTCAGAACACGTGGTCGTTATCGTCCTCAGGCACTTCCTCATGGGCGGGGATGTTGTCGAAAATCCAATTCAGTGACCGTGGTGTTGAGGAACAGTAAGAGTACGATTTGGCCAGACGAGCGTCCGAGCTCTTGTAGATACCGATATCTGAGCAGGTACGAAAGTTTTCCTGTGGTCCACACCCCATCCGGCCAGTTCCATCCCCGCAGTAGCCCCAATTGTTGCCTGTAGATTAGACGAAGAAAGGGTAAGTGTTTACACGAAATACAATTGACATTGATGTTTCAATGTCCTTCAGCATGTTTATATACCCATTAGTATTAGTAGTTCATGTAATATTCGTATGGATAACAAATTCTGATCTATAGCCGTGGAACTCAATAATAATCGCAAAAATTTAATTTTGTTTTGTAACATTCATCGTAGACTAATAAACGATTTGTAGTCACAATATGTGTCTCTGATGCCTTGGTCGGATGTCGCTCTTCCACTAAAATACAGGAACACGAAGGCAATTATAATTGGAAGGCACAATGAGCAGTACCAGCCTCGGTCATGCTATTGTTCTGAAGCCGCTGCGCGTGCGTGATTCAGAACTAGCCTATTTCCTTCAGAAGTTATGGAAATGTGTTTCGAGTTCCTCTCATCAGAATCCCACACTAACTTAGTGAAAGGACTAAGCTAGCACCGGATTGACGCTAGCTTCGAAAACGAAAACACTCATAAATTTTACATAAACTTTTCTCCACTAAGGAGAATAATATAGCATAGTGAATGTGTTCGGTTTAAAAGAAATATTAGTTCATAAAGTAACAGAAAAGGAAATACAAATTCATTCAGTAAAGGCAGAAAAAAGTTGGCATTTTTCAGTTTGCAACTGTTGAATTTGAACTGAAAATAATCGAATGAATACGCTGAATCGAACGAAGAAGTGAATGCAGTATAGGACATGAATTGAAGTTCATTGCTTTTTCAAGCTACTGTGCTGAAAAGGTTCGCGGATCAGTTAACACGCGGTCACAATGACGAAATTTGCATTAAAATACCCCATTTGGTAGGCAATCTGTACCTGTGGAAAAGGAAGTGAAATATTCGTCACAATAGGCCTTTGCGAAAATTAATATTATAATTAATACTGAATGGCTCCAAAAATGTTTATTTTTTTTATTTGAACCAGTATAATGAAAACAATAAAACAATATTTTCGTCGGATAAATCATCATGCTACCATTCTTGACTGAACTGCTCTGAGCTACGTCCAATCGAAACCTATTCGACCACGATGAAGCGGGCCTAGGTGTGAGTCTGGTTCAGTCAGAATCCGGATACATGAAACTCTCTTCTCTGTATTTTGCATAAGAAAAATTTCAAAAAGCATTGTACTTTATTGTACTTCCATAAAAAATGCAAAATTATTCTGACAGTGCGATGAATTCTCGGACGTTCTTCGGAATTTGCGCCGTCCTTTACCGCACACTGGACTGATCAACCTCAGCGAATTGCACTTATTTGAGCCATTTGTGTAGCGTCCTGAATCGTTTATCCAGTTAGGTTGATTGATATCTATACCTTGTTGTCGCCGTACCATTGCATCACCTACGGACCCCTGGGCACTATTGAGCGAAGGGGTCCCCATAGTTGAACAGCCGTCAACAGATTAAGAGTAACATTGGATGAATTTGAATAAGCGTCACATCACAGAAATGAAACCAGTATGTTGTATATCGCTTCAAGAGTTCCAAATAGTATATTTTGTAAAGACAATTGAAAAGGTAAGAAAAAGATTGAGGGCTAAAAATATGCGTTTCATTTTGCTTAATAGCATCCGAGTAATTGAATGCTGACAGAATTGGGTCATTAAACTATATACAGTTTTCCATTCCATTCGATAAATTTTAGGTCCAATATACATAATACAACATCATTTCAAAAAAAAAATTCGTTATAATACGTAAAAACGAATTTTTTGTTTTTTAAAATAAATCTTATATAAACTTGGCAACCATACATAGGAAAACTGCGGTTGTTTACATCTGGCCCATCAAGACAACACCGAAAATGAAAAAAAAAACTATATTCATTGTATGGTGTTTATGTCAAATAATAATAACCCTGCGGGAAACCCGGGAAAACATGTGTTCATTTTTTCTGACAGGGCATCATTTGTCGTGAAATTCGAAATGTCAAATCCTTCTGATAGTGTCAAATCCAGACTGTCAACATATTTCTTTATTTTAAATTTAAATTTTATTTTCACGTTTCCTGAGTTGGAAAAATACATTGTTGCAATCACGAAAATCAGCTTTATCGATGTATGTAATAAAAAAAAATTTTTTTTCTCATTTAATGACCCAATTAATAATAGTAATTTGACTTCTTTAGTTACATTGCGTTGTTTGAGGATGAAGAGTTTTTTGGCCAAGCAGAAGGAATCAGACAATTCATCATTCAAATTCCCTCGTCCAGATCAGCAAAGAATTCTTCGTACTTCATGGTGAGCTTAAGGCTGTTTTGTAAACTATGCTCTCAGTAATGTGTAAGTGCATAAATATTACAACATCTACTATATATGTTATCATATGTCAATAGATGCCAATCTTCGTTGATAAATGGACTAACAATACTAGTGTAGAAGCCTTTTGCTGAACACTTTTTGATACATAAAATGCGAACGAAATACGGAACAATTCATATTAAACTATTTTGTATTCTACTGTATCGATTTTGTTGGCTATTTTCGGCACTAAGAGAAACGAAAGCAATGATTGAAAGACGGATAGGTATTCTAGAGTGAATCAGTTATAAACTTAGAACGGAACCTAGGACTAGGCTGGCTCATATGGACATGATCGAAAGGAAATGTGAAGAGTCCTTTGCCTTCTGCTAAGTAGGAGTACAGTAGAACCTTGCGGCAATTAAAACTTGGGAATATATTTTGAATTCTGTTGGTTCATACTGTAATCCGATTTTATGGGTTTTTCACTCTTAAGGTTGGAGAGAGAATCGGCAAAAATCGAAAACGAAAAAAGCAGTTTTTTCCACACCGAATGTTAGATCTTCATAAAAATCAATTATCAGTACTGTAACAACATTTTACATAAGCTGATTGATTTTTATAAAGATCTAACACTCGGTGTGGAAAAAAACTGCTTTTTTCGTTTTCGATTTTGGCCCATTCTCTCTCCAACCTTAATGCTATTCACGAAAAATTGTCCCGGAAGTTCTCCGAATGACGCAGAATAACCAAATTTTGTTAAAATACAGTTTAACGTATAATGTTCGTATTCTTTAAATTTTGGTGAAATTTATTTGTGTACTTTGGTAAATTTGGTGAGATTTCTGTCCATAAATTAATATGACCAGAAAATATATATAGCTAAGCGATCGTATAGAAATTCAGCTCGCATATCGCAACAATTCGAAATTATCCCATCGCAAACTTTGAAACGACTCGATGTGAGAACGCCACGGTTTCGAAAGTACCTGATATTTACCGTAAGAGATAAATTTAGTATCGCGGCAAATTACAAACAAACAGTAAATCGAAATTGTCCAGGATCTTTTGGTCTGGCAAGCAATCTGCAGCTGCGGTAAACGTAGTTAGATTTATGCCAAAATCGGAATTATGAACCAACTTATCACATAGAATGCGTTCAAAAACGTCGACTACCTGCTTCAGACAAGACTTCTTATTTTTTACCCCATTTGACATCGTGCCGTTGTGCAAAATCAATTCTAGAGTTGTATAGAGTCATCAAAATAATTTTTGTGCTCAAATACTACAATACACCGAACTAGTAAATAGAAAGATACCGGACTTTTACGAAGCTGCCGCTAAAAAATCAGATGTAGTAAAAAATGAAATGAAGTGAGAGTAAAAAAAGACATAACACAATAACAATCGCCGAAAACCAAGTAACAATATACAAATAACATTTAATTTTTAAAACTATACCTCAATTTCGATCTCAACACAAATATGTCTTTACATATTGAATTTTAACAGTACCACGTTGATGAAACTGGACATAATGTGGCTTCGGAAAAGCAACAGTTTGTTTTTCAATCAATATACTGCTTCGCTAACAGAATGCTTTGAAATCAATTAATATCACTTTGGTGAGTCCGCGTCAGATGATTTTGAATCAGGATGATTCATTTTCAAAGCTTGGTGTTTCTTGCTACAAAATAGGGAATAGCAATTCTTTCGTTGTTGGAGTGCCTGTCGCCGTAATTTGTCTTTGCGTTTGACATTAATCTGGTTTAACCAAAACTAAAATCACCAGTTGAGAAATATTCAACGTGTGATCGATATATTAATCCAAGAATGCTCATTATTCTTTGAAAAATAGTGGCAACCCTGGGAAAGCCCCTTTGACATCCAAAGAAATGCGACACACGTATAAAAGCAGAACACATGACAAAAATCGTCGGCTTTCTTTTTGATCTCGTAGTAAGCAAATGTTGTATGTCAGATCAAACTCTTCGGGGCAATATGCGTCACGGAAAAAAATGTTCCCAAAATCGTGAATAAAGTGCCATGAATTCTGGAACAATCACGTTTTGCCTTTCTCGTAAAGAAAGGTTATATAATCACTCTAAAAATCGTCAACCTAATCCCGGCCCGCAGCGCCGAGTGTCATGTGCCATTGGACTCAGCTCGTCGAGATCGGAAAATGTCTGTGCGTGTATGTGGAAAAAATGTCACATCTGTTTCTCAGAGATCCCTGGACCGATCTGCACAAACTTTGTCTCAAACGAAAGGTACAACCTTCTAATCGGCTGCTATTGAATTCTTTTTTGATTGGACTTCCGGTTCCGGAGTTACGGGTTGAAGAGTTCGACCATACATCAAATTCCTATATAAACTGAAATGAAAAATTCTCAAAGGGGGGAGTAAGGGAAAATTTCAAAATAGAATGTGCATTTTTGATGCTAAATGAGTTTGAAATGCATGAAACGTTGAGATTTGATGAAACGTCAAAAAAAATTTTTTGACGAAAATTGACCTTTTGGACTTTGGCACATGTTTATATATATTGTGGCTATTTTTTGTGAACTATTTCGCGAAATTTGGAATGTATATATGTGTATGTATGTGTGTATGTATGTATGTATGTATATATGTACATATATATGTGTGTATGTGGTGAACGTTAATCCCGCTACCGTCATGAGAATTTCCAAGAATCGCAAATAAGCTCCTGAAACCATGGACAACGTTTGCCTGCGACTGTGTATTCTCAAATCATGATTAAGAATCACAAATAAAACTAAACATGTCCAGGGAACAACAACAGTCACCCAACCAAACATTCTAATGTAACGCCGTATATATATATATATATATATATATATATATATATATATATATATATATATATATATATATATATATATATATATATATATATATATATATATATATATATATATATATATATATATATATATATATATATATATATATATATATATATATATATATATATATATACATACATATATATATATATATATATATATATATATATATATATATATATATATATATATATATATATATATATATATATATATATATATATATACGGCGTGAACTAGTTTTTAGAAAACACAAATAGTTTCATGAATACAAGGTTTATTATTCATAATTTCAGGAACTATGTCACGGTTTTCGGAAATCGTTCACTTCACGAAACCGTGACCTTTTGTTCATGAATTTATGAACGGATTTTTGTTCCGTGATTCCATGACTGCCACAAGCAATGATTCCAATGATTACAATACAATGATCACATACACGCAGAATTTTATTTATGCATCGATAGCATACTTTTCTATCTGTCTCACGTTTCTTCTGCTGTTAATTTTATGCATTGTACATATTCGGTTTATCCACTCATTGAATACTTACTAGAAGTATATGCATGAAAATGCATAAAATCACAGCAGAAGAAAAGTAACGGGAATAGAAAGTATGCTAACTAATTTTTGTTTCTTAGTGTACCACAGAAAAAGCAGAACGCTCTTTTCTTTGCGCTGGGGATGAGGTGGTTGGGCGTGAGAGACCCCGCTCTCTTGCTCTTCAAATGATGTGTGTCGTGTTCAGATAAATCCACCACGGCCCGCGCTCCAAAGTGTAGTACGGGTGCGATTGACAATTTTATTAGCACTGGCTAGTGGTGAGCATTTCGAAAAATAAAATCCATTTTGCACATTGATTATTTATATAATAAAAATCGGTGTTGTCAAACATCGGACCGGGAAAGATCGAATTAAAAAAATCGATTTTTAGAGATCGATTTTAAGCACATTCAATATTAATTCTTCAAAAGGGCTAAAGAGATTTTTTTTATTTCGATTATAGAGGTTTTAACCTTAAGGTCATTCGCCTCTTCGGGTTAGAAATATCTCTTATGAAAAATTTCTAACCCTATGTGCGGGGTCGGGACTCGAACCCAAGTGCGCTGCGTACTAGGCAATCGATTTACCAATACGCTACGCCCACCCCGAGAGATTTTTGTAAACAAACTTAATTCGCTCAATATTCCGCTGCCGAGTTGAATTTCATGAAAAATACACATGAATCAACATCTTTACTCTTGGTAGAATCAATTTCAAATGTTTTCTTGTTTGAAAATATAATAAATTTAGAGAAATCAGCAAAACAAAAGTTTGTTTACAAATCTTATTAGCCCTATTTAATAGTTGATAGGGAATTGCATCTTTTTCAACGGGAATTTTGCAAAAAAATCGATTTTTCCAGATCGATTTTTTGAAGTTAACAATCGGGCCGAGAAGATCGGATGCGAAAAGTAGATGTTTCGAGACAAAAAGATCGATTTTGAAAAAATACCAAAGACTTCGCCCATTGTGGTTACGTTGCGCGAAGGAGATGATGTTGGCTTATTTGATGCTGATATTATAAGTTTCTGCTGATAAAATGATACCCATTGCTTTGTTTATTATCGTATATGCTGCTATAAACACAGTTTTCTAGCGATCCGTTGAACCAGATTAATTATGTAACAGGAGCATGTATGACAGGATTTGTACATCCACATTAAGACGGATTTATTTCATGTTAGGCTCAATGACTCAATGTTCTTTTACTTATTCTATTTGTGAATTTCGCGGCTCAAAGTTAAATGCTTCGTTAAAAGTATTGTCCAGGTACTACATTCGCTGTCGGTTATTATCATACGTGATAATTGCAAAATTATTGCGAGAATTCCACATTCATTTCAATAATCAGGGTCGATGGGTAATGTGAGTAGGATAGATAGTACTACCCACTCGAAAATAACCTAGTGGGTTGAAACTCTGGAGCAAGCCTAACATTTGAAATTTGCCACGCATCGCAAAGAATTTATGCGAATGTAATGCAAACATGCGATATATTTCCAGTAGTAATGTATGGGTACCATTATATTTGGATTTCTACTAAAATTACCGAAATAACTGATTTTAATGCAACCATGCAGAAGATAGTAAAAATTGCAGCATTCGAATTAACAGTCTAAGTGTATTATACTTCACTTCGGATATGTCCCAGACATTACCCACTCATCTTTTGTATATCAACAACAAGTCGTACACAACAAAACAATTTGTACCAATGAAATAATTGTTAGAAATGAATCAGCGAATTACATAAACGTAGTTCAAAAACTAAAAATTATTTTAATTTACTTACTGTCTGAACCATTCTGATATTTATCTCGTGCCTACGCTCAATCAATTATCAATGTCTGGTGAAGTGAGTTTCATAAATAAACCGTTAAGTTCAGTATCAGTAGAAGCGTCGTATTAAACTGGTAATTGCCCAAAGTTCGCTTGTAATTCTACTAAAAACGTTGACGAAAGCATTGAACAGTCCAATAATTTTTCATGCACACTTTAAATCAGTGGCGTAGCCAAGGGGGGGTCTTGGGGGTTAAAACCCCCTCCAAACCAAAATATTTGAATTGAAGAAAAAAAAGTTTGATGCTGACTAGTTTATTAAATATTCAAATAATAATTTTGGAAGTTTATTATCTGTTCATTACATTGAGAACCTAATGTTTTAAACGTTATGGGGACTTTTTATAAATTGTGAGAATGGGATCTTGTAACTAATATTTTAGTGAGGATCCTATAGTTGATAAATCATGTAAATATCAAGCAAAATAGCTCAATGAAAACGCCTACATAGAAACTGATGAAAAATGGCGTTTTACGCTTGTCTCTAACAGGTCAGAATCGGTTTTTATGTGCATTTGATATTTGGGTTATCACTTATATAAAGTGCCACTAGCTAAGATTAACTAATAAAAAAATTGGAAATTTTTCACGTTTTTCGCTATTTATGATGCACATTTGGGTATCGAATTGAAGATTCCATAATTTTGAAATCATCAGCTTTTGGAGGTTTAGTATTTAGCAGCATAATTTTGTTGATTAATTTTTCCAGTTGGACGCATTACTAATTCCAATCAAATTTAGTTCGAGACTTAGTGTCTTCAGCAAAGTTTTCAAGAATGTTATTGCAAATAGATTGGTTGAAGATATGATTGCAACCCGTATTTGTGCATTATTGGTCATATTGTACAACGAATTCCCTTACCAACGGTTATAGGCGGCAACAAAGAATTTGGAAGAACATCTTGTAGATGACGTTTACTATCCTAGTACGCAAAAGTGACTTCAACGCCACTTTGGCCAAATAGAACTTTTTCGTATTTTTAAGTTCACTACGAAAATACGCAATTTTCAGTGCAAACGACTTCAAATAAAAAAATAACCTGTTGCAATGCGAAAAGCAAAGTGGCGAAAGCATGCTTTTACCCGCACCATGCAAGATTTGAAAATTAATTTCCTGAAAAATATACTCGATGGCATTTACGTCACCTTTGCATACAAGGGCAGTTCAGTAATGTGATTAATCGGTAATTAGTTGCAAAAATCCCGCTTAACACCATTTTTATAGATGTGACATACTACTCCCTACATCCTATACTTCGGTAAAATCTCCTCCTTCCAGATCTTCAAAGGCACCCAGTGGAGTGTTCTAGCCAATTCCTCTACTCTGTGTTTGAGTAGCTCACATGACAGTTGATCATTGCCAGCGGTTCAACCGTCCTATTTTTTCATGAATCTTAGGTAGATCCGTAATCTGTCGTCGACTGCGCGCGTCTCCAAGCTGATTCTTGCAATACTCTACTGCTTCACTATATAGGTGTTCGTCATAATATACTTATCAATCGTGAGAATTTCTGCACATTATTTATAAGGTGTACAGACTATCCTGTGCGATAACCGGTTTATACAATGTTCCCGGCCTATCAGGATGTGTATTAGGGTGGGACAAAAAATAGATTCCAGCTCCGAGCAACTTTTTAGGTACCATTTGGGTTCTAGAACAACTGTGCAAATTCTCAGCTCGATCGGTGAAACTATATTTTTGCGCCCACTGTTTAAAGTTTACATGGGATTTTGTATGGGAACGTTAACTTTTACAAAATAATTCCTCCAGGAGCCGCCCATTACTTCCTAAAAATAAATCGTTATGTGGTTTGTATAGGAAATTTAACAAAGACACAAAGTCTCGAAAACCACGAAACGATCTGATGCTTGAGAAAAAAGTTATTAAGCAGAAACCGATTGATGCTCTGACGATTGATAAAATATTCATTTTTTCTAGCACCACTGCTGTTGGTTGTCCAATTATACGCAATTTTGTTTTAATCCTCTCTTAACGTATCTTAATCGTTTATCTATACTATTTGGCAACTTCGCAAGGTTTTGAGTGATAAATTGAGGCTTCTTTTGTACATAATAAGAGAAAGTTAAAAATTTTGTATATAATTAGACCGTCAGAAGCAGTGATGCTATGAAAACTGAAATTTTCATCAATCTTCAGGGCATCAATCGGTTTTTGCTTAATAACATTTTCCACAAGCATCAGATCGTTTTGCAGTCTTCTAGACTTTGTTTCCTTAATAAATTTCCTATAAAAATCAGACATCTGTTTATTTTTAGGAGATAACGGACGACTCTTGGAAGAATTAATTTGCAAAAGACAATTTTCCCATACGAAATCCCATGTAAACTTTAAACCGTGGGCGCAAAAATATAGTTTCACCGATCGAGCTGAAAATTTGTAGAGTTGTTCTGGGAGCTAAACGGGACCCAAAAAGTTACTCGGAGCCAAATTTTATTTTTTTCATATAACCATGTCCCACTCTATTGTGTATGTTACCGATGACGAGCTTAACAAACCGTCATAGGCAGCTATCATAGACATGCTCCAGTTGCGCATAAAATGCATCTTTCTCGGCTTCTTGAGGTCAGTGCACATTGATGATGCTCTAGTCGAAGAAATGGCCTTTGATCCACACTACACACATCCTTTCGCTGATCGCCTGTCACTTGATTACGCGTTGGCGCATTTTATCCAGCTCTTGTGCCGTTGCTCGATCCCCGCATTTCCACACCTTCTGCCCCGTCTATCAAAGCTCCTCAAATGCTACGGTTTCGAAGTGGCGAGTTTTCAGCTCATCCTTTTCTGCTTGATTGTTAGTAAAGTGGTGTTTTTGGGGCCACTCGTTGACGTTGACCTAACCTGTCTCGTAGTCCGCCACCCAACATAACTGACACCTGAGACAGGTATTTAGTTCTGCCTACGGTAGGGTTATAGCGCTCATGCCCGCTCACACCATCCCATTTCGCTA
This sequence comes from Topomyia yanbarensis, assembly GCF_030247195.1. Lineage (NCBI taxonomy): Eukaryota > Metazoa > Arthropoda > Insecta > Diptera > Culicidae > Topomyia > Topomyia yanbarensis. The sequence continues at coordinate 390,964,445 of NC_080671.1, read as the reverse complement.
TTACTGCAGAACACGGTAGTACCCAGTCGATCGCGGCCTACAGATTAAATGCCAACATTTTCGAAAAATCTAAGATTTTCGTCAAAACCCCCTCGAAACCAAACTTCTACAGTCGCGATTCGCTGGTTGAACCGACTGACAAATGTCAAAAACTCTCCAAAGGAGATGTTGGCAGTGTAAATGCATCTGTTCATATCTCCAAATATTGTCAGATTGATTGTCAAAGTAAATTTGACACGAGATTTTGACGTTCGGTTGCTTTTTAGTTGGACAATGGTGCAACTAGCGGAGGTCCAACTAAAAAGCGGTCCAGTTAAAAAGTGTCCAAGCAGTGAATCACGACTGTAGTGATTTTGGATATCCTTTCTGATCGGAACTCGAACAAATGACGGTATATTAATGACTCGTGTTTAGCCACTCCAGCCAATAGCAATTGATTGAATAAATGCCAAAATCGCACGTGGTATATGATATCACAATGATTCAATTTGAGGTGAATTAAATAGGTTTTTTTATAAGCTCCCATATTTATGTGTTTCAAGAAATCATCCTGAAAAAAACTTCCGAAAATATAATGTCGAAGCAATGAACATATTTTGAAATATTTAAGACTGTAACGTAGGTGTTGGTGGTACATTTGCATTGCTGACCGAAACATATTTCTGGAATAAACTTGAACATTCTATTTGAAAATCGTAATAACAAATTTACTAAAAATCCTAACAACTCATTCTTCTCACCAAAATTGTTAGACAAATTCTGGACAAACTTTTTATAGATTTGGTTTTTCAATTCGAGTGAAATAGCGTTCTGAGCTTGTGAAGACACAAAAAAGTAGTATTCACCATTCATACAAACTTTTAACGCAATAATTCGTCCAGCAATCATCGCCCTCAACATTTTCACAGTTATTTGGGACTACAGAATGAACTGAAAATGGCTGTACTGGCATACGACGAGCTACTCTAGTGCTCATCTTGCCGCGTCCTAACCTATGTTTACATCCAAAAGATGAAAAAATGCACGTACCTGGGACAATGGACCGTCAATCACAAGGTTTGAAAACATAAAACAGGATTACTTGGATCACTATTCTCTGTGGTTAAAAATATATCCGCTAGAGACCTGCACTGAACATTTTGCTCTGTAATGCTTAAAAAAATCCAGTAAAATGTTGAATCTGTGTAGTTTAATAATTATTGATCAAACGGATCGGTCTTTTTGTGTTTACTAGTGTTTTGATGGTAATCCTACATATGTACAGTATGCATGGAGTACTATGGCAATCTCCTCAGCACGTTGCGATTTTGGTCATATTGGTGTATGCATCAGCCCAACTTGGTTATGGTTATATTTGCTCAATATTAGTAATAGATGCACAAATAATTAAGTACATATCACATTTTGACGCAATTCCTCACTGATTCACTAATGTTCAAACAGAACCGGCCACTCCTGACTTAACTTACTTCGGCAGTTTAGTGCTTTCCGATTACTCACCTGCGACATACGTCCACTGTAGAACACAATGCTCGCAGACCAGACCCTCGGGTAGCTTTAAATTCACACTGTACTCTCCGCTCAACGTTGAATTGAGATACCACTTTCGTCGATTTTCGGCGTCAAGCAGTGGGATCTGCTCGTAACATGCATCATTTTCCCGAGCACCATTGCTCAAATCACACAAATTGAACTCAAAATGTCCCTGATGGTTGGCGGTAATCATCACTTTCACCTCGATAACAGCTCCCATGGTGTAGTTACGAACGATGGTACCCTGGCCAAAGTGTCCACCCAGTTCGTGTAACCGTGGCGTGGAATCTGCGAAATTATCTCCGCAGAGGCCACACTTGCCTCCGTTTTGCTCCCACTGTGCAAAGTATCCACCACAGAACAGACCATTATCGTCGTAGTTAGCTGGTGCTTTCGTGTCGCATCGCCACCGGGAACCACGTGCAATCGGGTCCAAGACCATACCATGACCGCCAATCGCAGGAATTAGGTGACAAACGATTGCAACCACTGCAACCAGTGCTATCGATAGGCGATGCATTTGTGGCGCTTTTTCGAGCAATGAGACACGGTCAGAAATCACCAAGGAAAGCGCAGAATCGGTACTGAGTAGCTCGTCAGTGATAACGGGACGATTTTATAGACACTTGAAAATGCTTAATGGTATCGTAGTCATGCTGCCGCGTATTCTTTTAACTGCTTCTACTTAGCGCGTGTCCTTCCCCCTATTGCATCCAGCACATTTCGTAAAAATATGTCTGTGACGGAAATTGGTTTATTTCGACGAATGTTTGTGAATTTTAGGAACATTTTTATCGTGATATATGAAGGTGCTAGGTAACTAAAAAAGTCGCGCGCTGCGACTACAGACTGTTATCGCCCAAACACCTGTGTTGTTTTGAGAGAAGTGTGTACTTAAACTTTTTTTATTATAAAACTAATGTGCCAAAACGCAAATATTCAAATGAGAATGGAAACAAGGACTTTATCAAATTATTGGATATAAACGTTATCTTCACGCGAATTTTATTAGGTGTCTGGTGCGGAGTCTACCGAGTCTGATGATAAAGCTAATAAACGAAAGCGGTATAAGTCGAATTGAAATGACTGTTAACATAAATTATCTGGCAATATGGAGTATTATAAATTAAAATTATTCGTAGATGCGAATAATTTTAATTTATAATAATCCATGTTTTAATCATGATCTATATCTATAGATTTTGGTCAACAATGAACTCGGGTACTCGTTTTTGACAGTTCGCTTGTACTGTTTACATGGAGAAAAATGCTTTGAGATTTGCTTGGAGTAAATATAGTCGTCCACAAATTATTTTCTAAGTCCATGTAAACAGTACAAGTGAACTGTCAAGAAAAGTGAGGTTAACTGTTTCAGTAAAGAACCTAATTTTAGACTCATCCCTTCTCTTTTGTTTGTACGGAGTCCCTTCTTTTTAAGTTTTTGTAGACGGGTTCACAAATAAAAATTATTTCATCAAATTGAATTTATTAAATAATTACTATTATTGAGATTATCCTTAGGCTGGATTATTTCGCAAATGTGTGTTTTCCATTTCCAAGATTCGTTTTGTAAATCTACATGCTTTAAAATACTTCTATGACTAAATAACACTTATATTTGCCAAATAGTTTGATCACAGAATGTCAACGAGGCCATGTTCTTTCATTAGTACATAGTGGAAAAAACTCTAGAAAGAGAACTGCGTAGACTCCATTTTGGATCGATTGGATTCGCGTTTAGCTGTCAAAAAACGAACCCAATCAAACATTGCCTATCCTTATAACATTGGACGTGTTGCCATACAATGCCGGGGCATACGTTGCCAAAAATGCTGTTTTTCTCTCCGCAGTTCTCTTACTAGAGTTTTTCTAGTACATAGTACATGACAATACGTTTGGGACCATTCATAAATTACGTAACGCTTTAAGGGGTGTGTGGGAGTATGACAAATTGGGACATCTGGGGGAGGGAGAGTAAGCTAGAACGTTACGTAACGTGTCTTTAACGTAGAAATTTTTTTTAAGAATTTGTTACGTAATAGGGGATAGAGAAATTTGTGACATGGGGAGTGAGGGGAGTGAATTTTGGACAATTCTTGCATTTAACCATTTTCATGGAATTTATGTGATTATATTTGTTCTTAATTACGAAGAAAAGCTGTTGATGCTAATTTATACGTTTTCCATCGATTATAGGCGGAGTAATTAATAAAACAGTGAAGCACCCTGCTTAATATGGTCAAAATAGGAACTTTACCCTACCAATTTCTGCAACATATGTGCATTAACTGCACACCTAGTTTCTTACTGTCGCACTTATTGGTATGTGCAGTATTTTATAGTCTTTTTCAGAGTTGTCCTACTGGAGCTGTAGAGCTAGGTTCACGGAAGGGCTCCTTGTCAGAAAAGCTCACTACAATTGCAGAAGAGACGGGAAATGTCACCAACTAGAACATTGCTTTAGGCCATTTGCAGCGGGCCGTGATTCTTAATGATGTGATATTCATTGTACGGTTGGGATATTTGCCTGCGTATGGACTTCGCGTTCACGTGTATCATCGCGCGGGGCTCGAGTGTTTGTACTTTAACGTGTTCGATCACGTGTGCGTTAGTATGTAGCGTTTGCTAACATTTATGTAATTTCGCGTTTATAAATTCTATTTTATTGCCATGTGCGCTCCCCACATTCACTTCTTCTTGGATGATTGCGCGCGGACAGTGAATCTGATACTTAATTTTCGGTATACGGTTCAGATGCTAGAAGCAAATGAGTTCTTCCATATCACTAGAGTTCCCGGCCATGTCGCCATGGTACGTGTTGTTTAAAGAATATGAGCCGCGAACACGGCTGGGTTTTGTGGGTTTTCGTTTAAGACCGCGTTTGTAACTTCGTAAGTACTAAAGCATTCATCTTACTTCCGGGGTGTTATTTATGTTAACGTGTTTGTCTTATGAATGTGACTTCGCGTGTATAAAATCGATTTTATAGTCGTGTATCCATTCGCCTATTCGGTGTGTTTTTAGATGATTGCGCGGACTGAGGCCTGAGATTGCGTTTGTAAATTTATAAGTGCTAAACGTTCACTTTGTCACCGTAGGTGTGCGTGGATGGTCGCGCAGGACCCGAGCGTTTGTATGTTAACGTTGTTGTCACGTGTGCTAGCGTGTATGTACTTCGCGTGTATAAATTATTTTCTATGACCGTGTGGCCGTTCACATATTCTTGAGCGATCGCGCGCGGACCTGATGCTTAATTTTTAGTGTACGGTTCAGATGCTAGAAGGGAGTGAGTTCACCCATTTCACAAAAGCACCCGGTCATCGTGTTGTCCAGAGAATATGAGCATCATTTTTTGATTGGTCCAACTGAAGGCATGAGTCCAGGCAGCTAGGATTGAGGCTACAGACTTCCGGACGGGACCGATCCATGATCGCGCGAGCGGTGGGTTAATGCTTGAGACCGCCTTTGTAAATTTATAAGTGCTAAGACATTCACTTAATTCCTGGGATGTATTAATGTTCGTGAGATCGCGGGCGTAAGTATGTGTGGATCGTTGCAATTGCATGTTCGCGTTTGTGACCAGGTTTGTGTTATCGCGAAGGCCACGAGTGTTTGTACGTTTCGAATGAGATAGATTGTGAGTGTATATGAGAAAATATGCAATTTATTGTGTTAGTAAGCGTGAGTATGAATCTAATTGGGTTATTTATCCATATGCTGTTTTTGATTTTTTTTCGATACAGCTGACGTTAAAGATATGTAATCGAACTTTCTTTTTCACTTTTTTGTGCGGAAATAAACGAATAAACAGTATTTTATAAAGTTGAATTGTCATGACCACAGCGTCCATTGAACTAACTTGATCCTTATTCTTTTGCAGGGATTACTGTCAAAAATGCCAACCCATTTGGCTAAATCACTGTCCAGAAAGACTGATAGTGTCAAACGAGGACGTATTTACATTTTCATAGAAAGTCACTTGAAAATCGTTCTGAAGGTTTAAGGGTTGAGTATATCTAAATATTTACAAGAGTAGTGAAGAAGTGTATTGCTATATTTAAAGATGAACTATATTGGTTGTTATTCAGTCGTGAATCGCTGGTTGGTCACTCTTTAACTGGACCGCTTTTTAGTTGGACCATTGTCCAACTAAAAAGCATCTGAACGCCAAAAATCTCATGTCAAATTTACTTTGGCAATCAAATTTACTTTAACAGTTTTTGACATTTGTTAGTCGGTCCAACTAGCGAATCAAATTCGTTAGTTGGACAGAGGCTGTGGCCCAACCAGAGAATCACGACTGTAATAAGAGGAGAATTCTTAACAACCACGGAAAAATCAAGATTCCCGAAGTGTAAACCCAACTGCGGAAATCGTAACAGATTTTAAAAACCTTCACATCAAGCATACGGTTGGAAACAATTTGTCAAGAATTGTTTCTGACGTCCAAAATATTGTCTCTATTAGGTTCAATATTACCCAAAAGTTCGTATAAGGGAGCTGCATAAGCTTCTCGTTTTAAGCAGCTGTCCAATTCTTAGCTTAAGCACCTTTAAATATCGCTAGGAACTTAAAGTGAACTTTAAAGTGTTCTTTTTAAAGTACTATTCGATCTTCTGGTTGCCTGGGTATGCACTATTTTCAAAAATTTTAATTTTGTAGAAGTAGCAGAACTTTTGGTTTCGCAGTTTCGAGAGTTTTTGGCGTGATCAGCATCCGGCACAAAATCTCGGCCTAAATCTTGCGCTCAAATTCTTGAGATGAACAGTAGCCTTAAAAGTCAACTGTCAAAAATCTCTTTTATGGAAGTTTGCGGACAAACCGTCACTGCTCAAGTGACGGTTTGTCCGCAAACTTCCATCAAAGAGATTTTTGACAGTTGACTTTAAAGGCTACTGTTCATCTCAAGAATTTGAGCGCAAGATTTAGGCCAAAATTTTGTGCCGGATGCTTATCACGCCAAAAACTCTCGAAACTGCGAAACCAAAAGTTCTGCTACTTCTACAAAACTTCTACAGTTCACAGCAGTTAATGAAAGGGAAAACTTTTCTTTTTCCTTACTTATCAACATCTGTGATTGGCGAGTAACGGTTTCCATTCAAAGTGAATTTTGACAGTTGGCCTACCCAGCAAACAATTATGCTGGATAATGGCTTGTCCAGCTTGTTCCCTCGCAATAAAGGCTTGTTCAGTTTTCGCTGTTTGTTGGGTATAGACCCGTCAAGAATTTTATACTTCATTTAATGACAATTCACCGCATGATTGTGTTAAAAATGTAATATATTTACCGATTTTACACTAAAACTGAACTATTGGAGCATCGAACAAGAACTGCTGCTATCGAAGGCTGAAAACTTCGATGAATATGGCATTAGGCTATTTCTCACGCACGGGTTGATGTTTAAACAACAATTTTGACTAGTTTAGTTCTACTTTTTGGTTTTCCTGAATGTTGCCGAGTCGAACAGGTTTGTTTTTAAAGTTTCGAAGGATATCCGACTCCATCATACACTTCTTCGACGTATGAAAACCGAACGGTTACTCAAAACTGATTTCCGACAGATTACCTTAATTTTAAATTGAGTATCAAGTCGATTTATATATCAAATTAAAGGTTGGACTCCTGGGCAACTTTCTGTATATAGCGTTTTAATTGGATTTTGGGAATATCTTGAGTTCCAAGCCTTTTATAAAAATGTTCATTTCTGCTGTTTTCAAAAATAGTGGGGTAGTTTTTTGGTTGATTTAGTGCAGATATTACTCAAATTTTATCGTTGATCAATGATAAATCAATTAATGTTGTGTTATTGAAATGTAACATGAAGGAAATGTAGTTCAATGTCAATCTTGAAATGCTAAAATCACGAGCAGTAGCACGTAATGATATTCCCATGTGCATCGGAGCAATTGCTCGACGAATACTATAATCATCACGTTTTTGTGTCTTTCGTTTGTAATTATGAACCATTTTGCATAAAAATAATAATAACAATAAAAATATATTTCAATTTGATAAATAAAAATTTTCTTAGCAAAAAAGCGGTCGGATTTACCCCAATATTTAGAGGTCGGATTTGCCCCACCACGTCATTTTTCATTATGATGCAATTAAAAAAAATATGAAAAAGGTTGAACTAAATTGATCTATTTGGTATGGACGGTCATCGATTTTTTTCGGTGAAAAAAATCGATGACCATCCATACCAAATTTGCTAGCGGTGATGAAAACAAAGCAATAAATTGATCTATGCACTTTGTAGGACTTAAATCAAAAAATTTAAATCCACTTACATTTATTATGCAATCACTTTAACAATTAGAAATATTCTGTAGTCAATGATGCACAAAGCTCGCGTAGTGCTTCTGATTTTCGGTAACAGAGGGGGTCGGGTTTACCCAACGGTCGGATTTGCCCCACCTTACCCTACTCGATACTCACACTTATAAGAGTAGTTTTGAATGAGCGTGTTGTTACCAAAAGAAAACCCCAGTGGTTTTGTTGGTTCGACGCACTGTATTGAAATCCAACTCCAGCAACAGTTACTTTACGTTACGCAATGTTTTGACAGTTTCAAAGTTTATTGATTTTGGCGAGGCGTCTGCTCTCTAACAACACCAGAAACAAAACTAGATAATCAGCAAATCGCACGCTTAAATTTTTTTCATAAACCATGTTTGAACGCTACCTGGCTGCTCTGGAATACCCTGCTCAAAGAGGCATAAACATAGATGGTAAGAAAAACCGTAATATTTTTTGTTCGTTACTGTAGTCATCCTTGGACGTTGCAGACCCGAAGGAGTTTCGCAACATTGTGCTCTGGCTAGAGGATCAGAAAATTCGTCATTATACAATCGAGGACCGAGCAAACCTGAGAAAAACAGGTTCTTCGACTGAATGGGACCCTGCATATGAAAAGTATAAGCTGGATCTGGGATTTCCTGCGAATCTCACATCCAAAACCGAAGAGCTAACGTGGTTGTTTTTGTATGCGATTAAGCTCGAGTATTCTGACAACGCCGACAGATATCGGACGAATACAGCCGCACTCAAACTTGAGCAAGAAAAAAAGTCAACGGCTGCACCGGAAATCAAATCCACCAATCCCTTCGACGATTTGGACTGTAAGATAGAACATTCTGGTTGTTATTGATTAATAATATTTTTTGATTTACAGTCACGACTCCAGAATTTGAGGAAGGTTCACGTAAGTTGGCGGAAAAATTAGGCATTGCATACCATCCGGATCACTTAGTATCCTTGAGAGCTGCAAGTTATGTTATAGCAACAACGTTTAACAAGGAGGCATTGAAGGAGCCAATTATTACCGGTAAACCTTATCCGATTAACGAAGGAATTGGAATGGGCTTTGACAAAGATCCTGACATTGAAAAAGCTGCCCGTATTCTCCGGTTGCTGCAAATTCAAAGTCTGCGGAAGTTGCAAACTACCATTAACGAAACGATTGTTTCGGTCCAGAATATCACTGCCGATCCTCGAACTGATACCAAACTGGGTAAGGTCGGCATGAAGTAAGGAGTATTCGGTCTACTCTAATGCTTGTAATTTAACATATACAATTTATTGATAATATGAAACAAACTTTGAACACCTTAATACGGCCTTATTCTTTTGGAGGGTCTTTCGAATTACCGAAAGGATAACTGTCCAGAATTCGGGTTAATCCGACTCCGCCTGCAACTATAAAATGATTTTAGGTGAGCTTTATTTTAGACTTAAAATAAGTATTGAATAAACACTAACCAGCGGCAACGCCGTACATGGCGAATCGACCAACGGTTTGAGGTCGTTTCTGTGCTTGTACCCAGACATATATGCCCATTCCAAGAACACCGGCTCCACTTACTAGCCGGCAAGGAAGACAATTCTTGTGTCGATTGCCAACCACCGAGTCGGTCATGATTTTGAATTCTACGGGAAACTTGCGAAATATTTGGTTCAGATGACACTTACAAACCGGTCTTATGATGCAAAACACGCTGTGTTACTTAACGTTCCGGGTCCCATCGGACGGAATGGCTGCGTTCTTTCCCACTGAGAAACGCCCCAGTAAACCAAATGGCAACTAGGCAGGTTAAACTAGATGCTGGCGATCGGTTGGCTATTGAAACCTTGTTCTAGGCTACTCGCCGTAACTTGCCGTTTACTGTAAAAGTGGAGTTGGACTGTTTCAAAATCGTAACGCGGGTCCACCGATGGACGTCTGTTGAACAGTTATTTGGACGTCGTTCAACGTTGGTCCAACGAACGTCCTTCATTGGAAGATTTTGAAGCCAACCGTTCTTAGAGGGTTGTTTACTGTTGCTGATCAGCTGTTGTTTAGAAAATCTGCGAGACCAGGAACAGTAAACAAGCGTTATTTTTCGAGCCCCAGCTCGACCGGAATGACATTTGCAATTCAGCAAATTTTGACAGTTTTGAATTATTGTAATTTCAGTGAAATGTTTTGTGCTGGAAGTATTGCTGATATTTCAGCAAGGCAAAATTCCGCAAAATTTGCTGATATTCGGCAAGCAAAATTTTGTGTGTAAAGAACAGCTGATCAGCCAAGTAAACAAAGAGCGCACCAAATGTCATTCCGGCCGAACAGGGGCTCGGAAAGTACCGCTATGTAACGCACAGGCATTGCATTTATCGCTCATATGAGTAAATGCGCCCGGATAGCTTGCTACTGCGACAATAAAAACTCACATTTTCACACGAAAAGTTATTGGTACTCACACAACTTCTCCGGATAAATGCAACGTGTTATTTCTCCGGATAAATAAAACAGCCGGAGAATGAGAGAATGAGTTTGTCACGGTATTCTTCATTCGCTCGCTGCTTTCCTGTCGTTATTCCAAAACACGAAAAAACAAGTCTATCATATTTCTTCGCCGCTTTTCTTTGTAATTAAGTGTATTTTTTTGAAGTTTTAATTGATTTCCACAAAATTAAAATTTTATCACCTTCTCCGGTGAGAAGGAAAAAGTCAAATAAATTTTATCCGGAAAATCATTCTCACGCTATTTGTGGAGACGGAGAATTTTGCGACTCATCTTATCTCGGAAAAGTTAGACCTCGGATAAGCTTCTTCTCGCGTGAGTGAGAGAGAATTACAATGCCTGGTAACGCAGCGTGTACCAGTGATGCCACAAGTACAGATTTATCTAGAAAGGTACAGATTTTTGAAGCATTTTTGGTACAGATTCTGTACGGTACAGATTACAGATTTTTGTGAAAAAGTACAGAATGGTACAGATTTTTTTACATGACAGCAAGGTAAAATAAGTTAACCCTGCGATGCATCCCAGTAAACAGCAGGTAAACGATGTGTTAGGGGCAGCAGTGATGGCAAGGATCTGAAGTGGAGCTGGTACTGATTGAGCTTGAACACAAGCTGACATTAGAATGCGATAGGCTAGAAACCAGCTTCCAGCAAATCAACAATCAAATGGTAATATCCTATTGATATTACCAGCCCCATCTCAGCTTCTTGCCGCTATTCTGTTGGCCACCATTGGTTACAAACAAAGTGGCAGCGAGAATTTGAGCTGAAGCTGATATTGATATTACTGACGGCGAGAGTTCAGGCGGATCAGTAGAAGCTGTTATGGGATTTCGGTCGCGGAATATACGGTAAAACTACGCGACAAATAAGATTTTGTTAACAACTTTATTTGAACGGTCGGAAAAGCACGTTTTAGTTTTGGGATGATGACAAGACGATAACCGCCAGAATCAGTGCGTTATACCAAGGTACGCACATACAATAAAGGTGCGATCACACCCAGTGAGCAAATGTACTGGCAGAGACCGCTCTGCTGGATTTCTGTAAGACTTGGTTTGGCAGCCCTGTCAGATTTCGGCGCGTATCCTGTCGGGTTAGTTGTGCTAGGGCGAACTCGGTTTCGCTCGCGTTTTCTGGTAAATTTTGACAGGACCCGAGCAAAACCCTGGCATAACTCGGACATAAACTTTGCAAAGATCCTGGCAATTCCTCCCTGGTATAATTTAGCATGAATCGAGCAAAACATCTGACAAAGATGTGACAGGAAGCGTGCAGAGATCTTGGCCGTACATTTCTGGCTGGATTCTGGATAAAAGTGAGCAGCATCGGTTGCTCGCAGAAACTCTGCCAGCATCAATTTCGCTTTGCTCAACTTTTGCTAACTTTCTGCTTGCCACGCTGACCGGGCAGTAGTAGGGCGCAAGGTATCTGCTCGTCAGGTGAGGGACAAGCAGTGCTCCCGTTCCACAATTACCCAGCACACGGGATTCTAACTGGTTTCTTGCGGAATTCCAGCTCAAATAAAACAACCGAGTTAGAATGTCTGGTTTGATTTTCCCGAATGAAAAATATGTATAAGAAAAATGATTTTTTTTAAACCTTGTTATTGTTTGGGTACAGAATTCGGTACAGATTTTTCTATAGAAGAGTACAGATAGAAAAGATTTTTCAACTCCCGGTACAGATTTAATTGTGGCAACACTGGCGTGTACTGATTCATTCTGGTCGAGCTGGAACTCGGAAAGTAAAGCTAAGTAACAGCTAAGTCCTCATTCCACGGCATGTTACGAAAAGTATCACTGAAACACAGCATATTTTATTTCATGGAATGATATTCGTTGCACCCTTTGTTTACTGTTGCTGATAATAGCTGTTCTTTAGAGAATATGTAAACAGCTGATTCGCAGCAGTAAAAATTGGGACTTGTGGATAGATATTTTCTTTTTTTCTGTTGATTTTATCGTTCGTCTTGCATGCCTCTCTTTCTGCCACGCAGTTTTTTAAGGCATTGTTAGGTTTTTTGTATTCGCACGTCCCGTCCAGGAGTAAAAAAAGCGCAGCAATCATTTCAATGAATCAGTACACGCTGCGTTACATGAACCAGCTCGTGATTGGACGAAAGTGACATAGGCAAACCTTTGGCTTGGAAACTAAAAGTACTAAAGGGCTGCTTGGAAGTGTTGTCATATTGTGATATCAAACATAAAACGACGATAGTTAACTGTGTTGATTTTTTGTTTTCTCGAGATACCGCTATCTTTCTATAACATCCGTCTGTAATTATGAAGTGCAGGCATTATTTGGCAGACGAAATCAAACATATTATCCAGAACGGAAGTTCCCGAGAGATCCGGTAGCGCGGTTATCGTGGATTCTGTTCTGTGTGCGGAATAATGCGGAAATGCCTTTTTTCGAAATCAACAGGCTGTGTAGCGTAAGTATGAAAATATTGTGAACTTCATGTAAAGATTGTCTTTGTTCCAGCACCGAGTAAATTGGAAGTACTGAGCAAACAGGGAGGAAGTTATCCCGGAAGTCGCAACTTACAAAAATGAAGAAACATGAAGATATTTTCCGTAATGTCTAACAACGAATATATATTATTTTGTTTTGCTGTATTCCGATGGTAAAAAACGTTATGATCGTTTAAATGCGGATATAAAGACTAAATCTTTGATTTTTCCAGAAGCATGAAATTGGTACATAATATAGAATATTTTAATCAGAACAAATATACGACCGAAACAAAACAAATATTTTGGCAACGTTGGTCGAGTGGGGGAATGTCGTTTTCAACAGCGATTAGTAAAATATAAGAAGAAGCCAGCTGGCGGATCCTATCCTAGGGTTTTCTAAAGAACAGCTGATCGGCCAAGCAAACAAAGAGCGCACTAAATGTCATTCCGGTTGAGCTGGGGCTCGGAAAGTAACGCTTGTAACACACCGTAATTTTCCTCTAAGAACGGTTGGTTTCAAAATCGTCCAATGAAGGGCGTTTGTTGGACCAATTTGGAGAACGTCCAAATAACCGTTCAACAAACGTCCACCGTTGGACCCGCGTTGAACGATTTTGAAACAATTTTTTGGACGTCTCAGTACGAGATGCATTATAGTATAGGTGTTTACATTCGTCAAGTTTGAGTGTGTTGGTTTGTTGCTAGTGAAATTAATCATGGCGGCCCAGGACCGCGAAGCACATAATCAACAAACCGACCAATCGAAACGAAGCTTGTAAGCACGTGGTAAAAATAAGTATGGCGTCCGGGATCGCAAAAGAGCAAATGTTTACATCACTAACCAATCAGAATGAAGTATGAGTCCACGTGCTTCTGTTTTCTTCCTCATTCTTCTTGTTTGCCCGAAAAAAGTGACAGCTGATGCACACATAGAAAAAAAATGTGTACACCTGTATACACCTCGGTCTCAGTGGGTTGGTTGGTCGAGCTGTGGCTCGAAGAGTAACGCTGTGTAACACATCGTGTTTTGCTAATTAGGAGTTAGTTGTACCGCGTTACTAGCGTTATGCTAGTTGGACTGAGTTACTACCAGTCATGTTGATGTTTTTTCCTAAATTTATTTGTTTTATTAAATCCTAGTAATTCCTCGTACAATGGAAACTGTAGAAGTTCTTCCCGAGTGCTGTGGATCAGGCTGTACAAATTGTGTTTTGGATCACAAAATTAAACCTCAAAATTCAGTAACAAATTTAGACGGACCAAGCGTGCTGAACACTGGGCACTACAGACTCTTCGAGTGCATCCTAATCGATCAGTGCACCGAAAATACCTTTCTGTTTCGGTTTCAACTTAAAATTGGTGCAGAAGATCAACAGAAGCAATTGATAATTACTCCTGGTAGCCATTTAGTCTTGCGAGTCCCCAAACATTGGCGAAATGATGGGAGACAATTTAGTGGTACGTTTTCAAAATGGCGAAAGTTGATGGCGCAATTCGAACCGGAAGCACGTGTTCAACCAAAAACCATCGAAAAATATGACAAAACGGAACTCGATCTGTACATTAGTCGACCATATACGCCGATTAGAGTGAATCGGGAGGAAAAGTCATTTGATGTACTTATAAAGCTGGAGCCTGGTGGTGAAATGTCGGAATATCTAACTACGTTGAATATCGGTGAAGCTACGGAGTGGAAAGGCGCTTACACCGGATTGTATTGGAAGCGAAACATGAGAAAATATTTATTTGGTTTTGCACAGGGAGTTGGTTTAGCGCCCATTTACTCGATTATGGCAAACATTCTAGAGGACGAAGAAGATGAAACTCTGTTGAAGCTATGCTACTGTTGCAAGGACATTGATAGCATTTTATTGAGAGCAGATCTTCAAACTTTTGGTTATTTCTGGAATTTTGACCCGGTAATTTATCTCTCGAGAGAGACTTGCTCTTGTGGAAGTGGAACAGCCACAAATTGTACATGTTTGTCATCTAAGAAAAAATACACTGAACGGATATTCAATCACAGATTGGAAAAGCTAGATGTACAAAATTTATTGCGAAAAATCGCGCAGAATTCCCTACAGGTCCTGATCTGTGGGAACACATCGTTTACGGAATTAATAGAAGCTAGTATAACAGAGTTGAATATAGAGAATTATTACAAATTTTAACAATAAAGTACAAAGTTTTTTAGTCTACGCTTTCCGTGAACTGCTTTTCATTGTATGACGACGAATTTTGTCCTTCTCCCGCTCGAACGTTCGTCCGGAGGTGGCTTCCTCGAGTCCTCCGCGGGTTAGCTGATTGAAGTCTATTATCGTAAGGCAGGGTTTTGGCGGTACGTTCAATATCTCGATCGGAGGCATTTTGTGCTCAAGGGCAGTCTTCGTTTTGGGTGTAACCTTAAACCTGAAGTCGTTGCTGAAATCCAGATTGCTAAATCGAGCCGCCTGTATGTTGGACAGCGAGTACTGATCTGGTGGCCCCAGTGCACGCATTCGAAAGCCTCCATAGGTGGAGTACATGTAACGAATGGGTGATCCTTCCGGGGAGCTTGAACTGTCGTAGCAGATTGACAAATCGGTATAGCTTATGGGTGCGTACGTGCGGACGGTTTTGGGACGTGAGTGGACCTCACTGCGGTTTCTGGAGCGCGTTCTTGGTCGGTGTGTCCGAGGGCGTCCCTTGCGCGTTCGAAGTTCGTCCATCGGAGGAATTGGTAGAATATTGGTGAAGCGGTAATATTCCAGAAACGTTCGCGCCAAGTTGCGACCGATTCGCATATCTGAGGAAGAAGCAGCTCAAAATTATTAAATTGGAATTTGTATTTTCGCTATAGTGTAGTTTAAAAGATAAAGATTTAAGTTCGCTGCCATTCGCTCAGTTTTCGATATTCGGGAATAAAAATTTGGGAATGCTGAAATTTTCTAGTTCGAAAAAGAGGCGAATGACCATAAGTTTGATACCTATATAATAAAAATAAAAATATGGAAATTGATTGAATTGCATAATTGTAGAACAAAGAATATACTAACACCCATCCTCGGTATACTGCGTCATAATATTGGTGTCATTCAGGAAGTATCCACACATCGACACCTCCAACGTGTACGTGTTGACAGTATCACTTAACGCATCGACAAAGTATCTCCGTGCCGTCCCCGACTTCCTATCGTCGGCATTGAACATCATGTGCTCCTGACAGAAATCTTCACACTTGGAAGCAAACAACTTGGGGAACACCAGGTGCCGCTCATATCGATACACGTTGTCGTACGTGCTACCATAGATGAATGTTCCCGTTAAAGTAGAATGGGCGTGAATATCGATCACGAAGTCAACCTGATAACACTACGGATAAGATTTGTTAATGTGTATTTGAAAACGGACCAATTATAACCACATACACTCGAATTATCATACTCCTTCAACATTTTCATAACGGCCGCCAGTGTCGGATGCGTGTACTGGGATACCTTGTTCCATGTCCGATTCAAATCATGACCAATCACGTTGCATCTGTTGTTCCCCAGGAACACACCATCCGGATTCAGCATCGGTACTATTTTGAAGACTACGTTTTCACGCAAAGCTTTCGAAACAGGTTGACTGGCTGCTGCCAGATATTCGATCAAACCTTGCACTACGTACGAAGCAGGTGATTCCCCCGGGTGTATCCTGGCCAAGATCACCACTATGTGAATCAAATTTTTGTGGTCGATCTTTTCCGGTTTCTTCACATCATCGAATGTGATTAGTTCCAGCTTGCGATTTTGCTACGAAAAAGAAATCTATAACTACATTAGTTCAGGTTAGGCAACTTACAATCGTCATTCCAAGCGTCGTTCTCTCAAACGAGTCGGGGAATTTGCTCTCCAATACGTTCAGGTAAGCTTGCAACTTGGAGTATGAATACGGATACGTCAACGCGAATTGATACACTTCATCCTCCTTGTCGAATCCGAACGCAAAACTCAGCACATAATGGTTCTGGTGTACGGCCGATTTATAGTAGAACACCTCGCACCGGGGAAGACGTTGCCACTTGGGGCGACTAGTGGATTTAACCAGCGGTGTCATGCCATCCTTGAACAGTGTTCGGCTTTTGTTAATGTTAACAATGTTGAATATTACCCGTTGGTCCTGTTTGACATTGTCCACGGTGAAATTGAACCAGAACCGGTACCGAGGGTTGCACGTGTCTGGTCGGAGAAACAGGTCGTACTCGAATTCGCCCACCAGATCTATTCGTCCTAGGTTGCCGGTTTCGAAGGCAGCATCGAAGCAGAGATGTCCGCGTTTCGCTTTACCACTGTGACCTATATCGAGGTGTGGAATAACGTGTTATGGAATTTGCTCATGAATTGCATTTTGTAGAAAGACATGATTTGGGCATAGAGGTGTGCGCCGCTATTTTTACCTGCAATCGCCGGTGCGGCGCACACCTCTATTTGGCCATGCCAGACTCAGTCAGGCATAGTTGAAATAAAGTATGTTGTTAATTAAAATATATTAATACGTGGATTGATTGATATATTTCTGAAATAGAACTATATATTAGCAAAAACGGGTTTATTGCTTTTCAAATATTATTTTTGTATATCAATTCACGTTTTTATCAGCTTTAACTAATTTGAGAAACACAAAACTTCGCGATGAGTTCGATTTTTTCTTCAAGTCGCCTGCAACTTAATATCATACTTTCCCGCACTCAGAAAGCAATCATTGCGCTTGGGTGATAAAATATCAAGTGACCGTTATGTCCTAAACGGTATACCACAAGGTTCTTGTTTAAGTGCACTGCTGTTTAGCTTATACATCAACAGCTTGCCGTCGTCCCTCAGATGCAACTACCACCTCCATGCTGACGATCTACAAGTGTACGTATCTGGTCCAGCAGCTGACAGACAACGCCCTTATTTTATATATCAATGATGATCTCGAGGAAATTGCTGCGTGGGCCAGGAAGAATCGCTTATCTCCTAACCCGAAGAAAATATGAGCTATCGCATTTAGTATGGCAGGAATGGTTCCACAAATCGACATTTTGTTCTACGAAGAAACATGGCCACGTTTGAACATAGTTTATTTTGTTTTATACTAAGGTTTAAGAGGCTTCAAAGCCCTGGTTTTTAGTGTATTAGCACTGTGTGGGACTCACGACTCACTATCGTGTCTAACCACTAAAGCCACTCCTAACTCCCCACCACCCTTCTTCCCCACGGAACTACATCAAGGTTTTACTTCGCTGGTAGGGGGCACTTTTTGTTGTGCTTTCGTCACACCACTTTCTTTCAGTGCGTCATTTAGCTCCCAGCCTAATTCCGATCTTCTCGGATAGTCCCCGGCGGTGAACTCACCGATGTCTGTTTCATGAGCCAATTAGTTCCCATTTTTTATAACGATATAGTCGGATAGTGTATGGCGGTAAATCTACCCTATTGTGAATTTCCGGGTGGTAGATTTCTTCCTATACCGATGTTCGTTTTCGTGAGCCATTTATCTCTCCGCTTTATCCCGATCTACTCTCTCTAGTCCCCGGCACTCGCCCTAGCCTACTCAACGGGTCAGCTAGTAGGTGCTGAGGTCTGTTCAGCCGTTCCAGGTGCAATGTAGCTACCGGTTCACTGGCGCCCCAACGACCCACTGCTAGTTGTTCAACGCGATCTACTCGCATTAATCCGGTAGAGTATGACGTCCGGTACATTGGCGCCCGGACCCCGGTGCTACATCGCGTACTACTAAACTAGTCCCCGGCGGTGGATCTAATCTACACCAACGGAGAGTTCCCCGGCACGGCGGTTTTCTAGCCGATGGTGCTATATTCGTCCCTTCGCCCTTTCTCTGCAGCTCGGAGAGTATACTCGTAAACACTCTGTTGACAGCATCCCAGATATGCTCGACCATCCTTTCTCCGCGTTGTCCCACTCTTGCTGTCACTTAGTCAACGAGTCTACTCTGACCAGTCTCCTGACATTTCGTGCATTCCTCCGCTAGTAGCATTCCGCGTACTCAGCCAGAGTGATGCAAATGGGAATCATCCCGGAAATTACGCAGCGTCTACGACGATATCATTCTGTATGCACTCGTGACACGAAGAGCCATTAGGTGACGTGCTTGTTATCCATCAGGAGCCGTCTCGTGCTGCACCGTGCTCCTCTGATGTACGACATAATCCTTGCCAATACGTTAGTAGCCCTCGAAGCCTTCTCACATGCATAGTCGACATAGTGGACATAGTGTTGTAATTTATCCGATCGTCAACCATCACATCCAGCTGCTTCAGCGCGCGCATTGGTGGGATGGATTGTACCCCGACGCTGATCTCGACACGTTGGATCTGTTTACGGTTGCTGACCAGCACTCCAGGTTTCCACGATGCCTATTGTCTCTGCCGTCAGCATCTCCATATCCTCAAGGGTCTCGCCCGTTATCGTCAGGAAAACACCATCTGCAAAGCCGACGATCTCTACTCCCCTTGGCAGTTCCAGTGTTAGCATTCCGTTGTACATAATATTTCAGAGCGTTGGGCCGCGTATGGAGCCTTGAGGTACTCCAGCCGTGACCCTAATCGACCTCTGCCCAATGTTCGTTTCGTAGACCAGTATTCGGTTTTGAAAGTGACTTTTCAGAACCCTGCACAGATAGTCCGGAACCCGTATTCTGTGCAGCGCTACGGCGATGGCCCCGCAGCTAGCACTGTTGAACGCGTTCTTCACGTCTATCGTTACCACGGCGCAGTAGCGATTACCCCTTCTCTTTTGCTTCAATGCTTTCTCCGTGTTCGCGATGACTATGCGGATGGCGTCCATCGTCGGTATCCCTTTCCGGAACCCGAACTGTCTCTGCGATAATCCGTTCTCACTTTCAGCGTAGGTCGTCACCCTGTTGAGAATGACCCTTTCCATGAGTTTACCGAGAGTACTCAGAATGCATGGTGGTTTCCCTGGTTTTGGCAGCAACACCAGCTTCTGGATCTTCCATCTATCCAGGAAGTAGCCATCATCCAGGCATTTCTGTAGGACTATCCTGAACATGTACGGAAACTCCGTGATCGCAGTCTTCAGTGCCACGTTAGGGATACCATCCGGTCCGGGAGCTTTCTTCGCTTTCAGACCTTTTGCCACTATAGGGAGCTCGTCGCTGGAAACTCGATTGTCACCTGCATTTCCACCGTCTGCATCAACGTACGGTGTAGTCGGCCATGCGGTTGGGTCGTGCTTCGGGAAAAGGCCCTCCACGATAATTTTCAGTTTGTCGGCGCACATTTTGACTGGCGTCATTGGACTCTTGATCCTGGCCATAACGACACGGTAAGCACTGCCCCAGGGGTTAGCGTCTACTTCAGTGCACAGCTCCTTGTAGCAGGTGGACTTGCTTAGCATTATCTCACGTTTAAAAGCGGCCCTGGCCGCCCGGAATGCTACCTTACACTCTTCTCTGACTGCCTCAGAACTTGCTCTCTGAACGCGTTTTCTGGCTTTTAGGCAAGTAGCCCGAAGGATGCTTAACCTATCGTTCCACCAGTACACCGGACGCCGGTAGTTCCTCGGCTCCATTTTCCTCGGCATTGTTATATCGCATGCCCTAGCTACTGTTTCCGACAGCTCATCGGCCCTCGGAATTGAAATGACGCTGCCAGCACGAAGTGCTTCAACAAAAAGGTCCTTGTCGAAGTTCTTTATTTTCCACTTTCGCTCGCAAGTCCTCACTCTCGGCGTTACCGTACAATTTCGTCGACCAACGGTGTAGGGGCTCGTTTGGTGGTCACTGTGTGTGTACTACTCACGAATTTGCCAATTCATGTTATCCATCAGTGACGCGCTGCAGAATGTTACGTCGATGATGGATTCCCGGCCGTCTTTACGGAATGTGTTAGCGTAGCCTTCGTTGCACAGCTTTACGTCCAGCTTCGCCAGTGCTAGGCTGTAACCTCTTGCATTGGTCAGCCTGCTACCCTATTCCACGGCCCAACCATTAAAATCTCATATAACAACCGGCGTTCGTCCGACTAACGAGTCGGTCAGTGCGTCTAGCATCCAGTTGTACTGCTCTGGTGTCCATCTTGGAGGAGTATAGCCGTTATAGACGAATACGCCGGCGGTCACGAAGCCTTCGTTTGTGTTATCCACATGGATAGGAAAACCGCGTATTACTTAGATTGCAGCCATCCCTGCACTATCCACCACCCAGTTACAGTTATCGGTAGGAACACGATACGGCTCTGCAATAATTGCAACGTCGCACTTTGTTTCTGTTGTCGACAGAACAGTTGCTGTGCAATGTCGCAATGATTGATTAAGATGGGCTATCTCCATCATCATTGGCCTGCCTTCGCCTTTATGTACGCATTTGAAGCCTCCCGTCGTGTGGTCGTTTCCGTCCTCCGGTTTGCAGATCATGCTCCTTGGTTGCTTCGTGCAGTCTCTAGCAACGTGCCCCTTTTCTATGCATTTTCTACACAATGCAAACTTGTCCGAACCCTTGCAGTTCCTCGACAGGTATCCGAGGTCAAAGCATCTGAAGTATCGCTCCAATTGCTTGGAAACTCGTGGAGTAACTCTCAGCGAGCACACCGACCATCCGACTTTTATCTTACCGGTCTCCGCCAGCTTGTTGGCAGCGGCCACCGGTAGCCGAATCGTCGCCGTTTGAGTTGCTCCATAAGATTTCCAAATCCGGATAGCCGCCGGTACATTCTGTTTGCACTGCTCGATCAGTGCACTGTGTGTGTGCACTAATGTTATGTAATTATCTCAGCAACGGCTGAACCGATCTTAACAAAACTAGTTTCAAATGCAAGGCCTAATGTGACAATTTGACACTATTATTTTTGATTTTTGATATATTGTTTATTTTCTGAGATATTGGTCATTTTGTCAAAGCACAACAAGTTTTATGCAATTACTCATACTTTTTTGAACGAATCTATTAAAGCACAACTAAAAAGCTAATAAAAATACATTTCTAACAAGCTATAGATTGTCAAAGATATTAAACATTTTATATTTACAATCCTCACCAATTTTCAATAACTATGGCCAAAACCAAACAACCGATTTTGAATATCGGGGTATGAATACACATCTACGTGATTCAAGGAAATCGATTTCGAAAACATTTTGTGAATTTATTCAATAAATAACACTAGTTCACAAGAAAAAAATAAGCTGCGAGAAAAAGTGTTTCTTAGACTAATTTTGGGTCGCTGAATACGAAAATAATATTTTTTTGTTCAAAGAAGCAATTTTGTGATTTTCTCAAAAAGCTTGTTTTTGAGTACTTTTTTAGTTTTAAGTCAATGTTTCGTGAAAATCATCCAGTTAATTTGATCAATGTACAGGTTGAAAGGTGCTGAGATGTTCTTTTCAAAAACATATAATATGTGTCGATTATATGTAAAAATTTTAGTGTTGCCAGCGACCCAAGTTTTTGACCATTTTCAAAAGTTACTCATTTTTAATTGATTTTTTTTGCAGCAAAACTGATTTTTTTCGGTCCTTTTAGAATTTAAGATGACAGATAATATGTTTGCGTTAATTTTAAGCCTAATATCACCAACATCGGATGGAAATGTTGATGCTATGGCGCATTGAGCGAAATTTTGTAATTTTAGCATACCCTGCCCTGGTGCGGCGGTTCAGAGGGTGTAGCACTGGTCTCATAAGCCGGTCGTCAAATATCCGAGCCCCTATAGGGAAGGAGTCTCAGTGGGATCGTAGCACTAGCCACGTAATGTTCTGTAAAATAGGAATCGGCTGTGAAGTCTGTTGAAGCAGAAGGCGAAAATTCCTCTAAGGGATTGTACTGTCAAGACTTTGTAATAGCAAGACGTTGACGGAATGTGTATCTGCACAGTTTAATAAATACCTACCACTTAATTGGATTTAAAATAAATCCTCTTTTTACTATCTATTAAAATAACTTTGTGCTGTTCACACAATCACAATTCCGGTTGAAAAAAACTCGTTTGTCTTGGATAGAGTCTTCTCGAGGTTACATCCAGCAATAATCACCAATCATGCCTTTGCCGCAGAAGCTCTCATATTGGTTATCAATTGGGTCATTAAGCTATATACAGTTTTCCATTCCATTCGATAAATTTTAGGTCCAATATACATAATACAACATCATTTAAAAAAAATTCGTTATAATACGTAAAAACGATTTTTTTTGTTTTTTAAAATAAATCTTATATAAGCTTGGCAACCATACATAGGAAAACTGCGGTTGTTTACATCTGGCCTATCAAGACAACACCTAAAATGAAAAAAAAAACTATATTCATTGTATTGAGATATTTGACGTTTAATATACACACACTGAGATCTCGCATTTTTATATTACCGTCCTCCCCTTAAGCCAAGAAGCGGTTTGTTTTTATTCCAACTTTCCGTGTAAACGATTTGTTTTCCTCCCAATTCAAACGTCAAAACGGCAAAATACTAACGCAACTGGATAGGTCAATGGTGTTTATGTCAAATAAAAATAACCCTGCGGGAAAACATGTGTTCAGTTTTTCTGACAGGGCATCAGTTGTCGTGAAATTCGAAATGTCAAATCCTTCTGATAGTGTCAAATCCAAACTGTCAACATATTTCTTTATTTTAAATTTAAATTTTTATTTCACGTTTCCTGAGTTGGAAAAATACATTGTTGCAATCACGAAAATCAGCTTTATCGAAGTATGTAACAAAGAAAGAGTTTTTTTTTCTCATTTAATGACCCAATTGCTGCATTGTCCTGATGGAATATTTTACCAAGCACGATACGCATACCGCCTTAGGAGTCTAAAGCTCATTTACATTCATTTACTCATGCTGGATGCAAGTTCGAGAAGACTATACCCAACACAAACGTATCAACTGTAGAAGATTATTTCAGCCGCAAACATGATTGTTACAATTTTCACTCAGTGTTTCATACTATCTGCATCCGATTTTTGTGAGCATTGGCTTAAAATGTATGTAAATAGATTATCTACCACATTAGATTCTAAGAGAATTTTTTTTCTGTTCTTGATTTGTTATAAAAAACTAACTAGAAATATACATTTTTTTTAAAAAGGTCAAAAATTATATTTTTTTTACTGTGGTCGCTTGAAATCATAATAAATGTACATTTGATCTACGCAAATTATAAATTTTCGAAAAGGGCACATCAATACCTTTCGAACTGAAAGTTGTTTGTTTGGATCTGATCCTTTTTCAACGAGATATTGACAAATAACTAAAAGCAGTGACCAAAAACATAGTTTTCAAAGTATGTAATCTCGAAAGTGCTTCTTTGAAAAAAAAATGGACTTTGACTTGAGCGACCCAAAACTAACTTAGAAAACATCTTTTTTCTTAGCTTATCGCAATTACCTTAAAATTTGTAAAATCTGTCACTTTAGATTCTGAAAATATTAAAAATTATTTTTGCTGTAATAAAAAATTAGAGGAAAAACAAAAAAACGTTTTTTGAAAAAAACTTCTTTGAAAGAGAAATTGAGTATGATTTTCGTGTTCGCGATCCAAAATTAATCTAGAAACACTTTTTCTCGCAACTTATTTTTCTTGTAAATTGTAATCTTATTTAATACCAAAAGAGATATGTGAAAAAACAGAACAATTTTCACTCGGTGCTTAATAACATCAACAGTTTTCATCGGATTTTTGTGATCTTAAGCTTAAAATTTACGTTAGAAGTATGTCTGTCACATAAGACTTTAAAAGATTTTTTTGCTGTATTATTTTTTTTTATGAAAAATGAGCTAAAAATGAGTCATTTTACAAAAAATAACTTTTTTTTGACTTTGGTTCCTCTTTACCCTAAATGGTTGATATTTAATTCAAACATGTTATACATTCTTGGAATGGGCACATCAATACCTTTTGAATGGTGAGTCGATTGTCGATTAATTTCACATCAAATTCTTTCAGAGTTGATGAATTTACCCCTTGGATTAAGCATTGCGTTCAGCAGTGAGGTAGATGTTGGATGGTGTTTTAATAAACAGATCACAAAGTAATCCACCTAATAGTTTTATAGTATATTTTTCATATAATACTTAAGCATATTATAATCGTGGAGTATCGAGAGAGTACAAAAGTACAAAATATAGAGCTATAGTTAAATATTCTGAAAGACTGCGAAAAGATTTCTCAACTAGTTAAAAGTTAATTTTCAGATTTTAATTTTTTAACCATCCTACCCACTATTTAAAATAATAGAAATGTCTAGTAAGGTGCAGTTTTGATTTTTTCATCATCATATTAGATGATTTCCAAAATATTTGAAGACGAATATTTTCTTCTATCTCATTAAAACTATAGCTTCTATTATTGAAAAGATATAAGTAAGGGACGGTGGTTGTGAACATTGTTTTTTCGGGACTTAACCGCCATAAACATCGGTCCAATATTTGAACTAGTAAGGACACCTTAATACATCCACAGGCTCAAGCAATTTAAAAGAATCATTATCGTGTTTGAGATATGGTGGATTGCGTGGAATACTTGCACAGTGGTCGGAAACGCCAAAAACATGAACTTAATTCACTAGAGGCCAAACCATTGAATATATTCACAGGGTGTCTTTGGAGGAATTGTTCATATGAATATTCCCCACAATCTGATAACAATTGAAATTAGGCATGGCTTACTATGATCGAACTAAAAAAATAACTTTTTATACTGTCGAGGTAGAAAGTTGGTGTCTTCGACAAAGTTTTAGGAATGCTCGTAGTGAAGAATTTTATTGAAGAGTTTGATCTTGTAGGACTAAAGGTTATCGATTTACAAGGCGTTTTCTATGGCAACCCCCTTGAATCTATTTTTTTTAATATAACTCTTTTCATTGTGACTTTCCGTGCAAACTATGTTCAAGACAAATGTGTAGGTATCAAAACTACATAATATTGTTAAAGACTGTATGTTGAAGATTTTTACATTTTTTTACACCAACTTCAACTACGCATAAGAAAGAAATGTGCAAACCAAAATGCACGAACAGGCACTTTTTTCACTGTCTAAAGTATGCACAATTAATCTAAGAAGGTTTGGTGTGTGGCACTCTAGAACCCTATGAATAGGGTAGGCTTACTTTATCATGTTTTTTGACATTTTGCATAGAAAAATCAGCAAAAAAATTTTTTTTAATTTTTTTTACCCCAATTTTTGAAATTGTTGCTTTGATATTCAATTACAAGTATTATTTTCACTAATGTCTGAATATTTCAGATTTTATAAACGTGGGAGTAAAAATGTGAAGTTTTTAATGTCATTGGAGATCCCAAACTAATATATTCTCAAAGAGACATGTCATAATGAATTTAATGCTTACAACGGGATGTCATACCATTAATTAGTAAATTTTACGCGAAAAATCGAAAAAATTTTTTTTTGCTGATTTTTGTATGGAAAAAGTAAAAAAAAACATGATAAAGCAAGCTTAGGGTTCTAGAGTGCCACGCACCAAACCTTCTCAGATTAATTGTGCATACTTTAGACAGTGAAAAAAGTTCCTGTTCGTGCATTTTGGTTTGCACCTTTCTTTCTTATGCGTAGTTGAAGTTGGTGTAAAAAAATGTAAAAATCTTCAATAACTTTGAAATGAATGAGTATTTTCACATACAGTCTTCGACAATATTATGTAGTTTTGATACCTACCCATTTGTCTTGAACATAGTTTGCACGAAAAGTCACAATGAAAAAAGTTATATTAAAAAAACTAGATTTAAGGGGGTTGCCATAGAAAATGCCTTATAAATCGATAGCTTTTAGTCCTACAAGATCAAACTCTTCAACAAAATTTTTCACTATGAGCATTCCTAAAACTTTGTCGAAGACACCAACTTTCTACCTCGACAGTATAAAAAGTTAGTTTTTTTAGTTCGATCATAGTAAGCCATGCCTAATTTCAATTGTTATCAGATTGTGGGGAATATTCATATGAACAATTCCTCCAAAGACACCCTATGAAAATATTCGATAATTTGGCCTCTAGTGAATTAAGTTAACGATTTTGGCGTTTCCGACCACTGTAACTTGGAATCAGTATGTTTTATTTTGTCAATGAGTTGTGAACCATCGCAAAAAGTAGGAAAAAATGAAATATGAGTTAATGCAACATTTGCCAATGAGAAAGTGACGCCATGCCAGTATAAACATTTAACAGTAGTTACTATATTTTTATTATTTATATAGCAGCTATTAACGGTGTTCACAACTCCCCACCAGCCCCTGCTTATGATTTCAAAAATAGATTTTTTAAATAAATTTTCAAGAACTTTAAAAAAATAGCGTAATCGCAACTTCTTTGCTCAATTATATAACGAATCGTGATCTTATATGTAGTTGAAAATGAATAGGGATCTTTAATTTGGAAAAATTGTGTCAGTTTCTCATGTGAAATGATAGTGGGTGTCCTTACAAGTACACTTATATTATTTTTAAGCCTTAATTATCCTTTTCTGACCCTTAAATTAAAAAAAAATAATTAAATTCAGCCAACAAACTGACAGTTGTCCTACTAAATGACGTATCTGCAAATATCTCGTTCGCCTTATAGTCAACCGGGACAGCACCCCACACAGCATGATCTGGTACTTTTGCAATCCGCTAGCAGCTTGCAATCCCAAGTTTCATCTGCAAACTATGGTAGATCTGATGAGGTAACCTATAGTCACAGTGAAGCCGAAACTTGTCTTGGCTAGCAGGCATAAACAAAACTTCTGCTCGGACGGGACATCACGTTTGACCAGTCATTCGATTGAAACACATAGTGTGTTTTAGTTTTATGCATTTGCGTCAAGCCGGCGCTAATCTATTCCGACACAAAGTTAGTGTCGGTTTCTGAAGAGACGAAGTCGAAACGCACCCAAGTAACTTGCATGTAGTTTTTTTCTTTAAAACATTGAATGTGACGATTACTCCTCGCGAGGAATGGCTGTTTGGCAGAATCGGAATTAGACTAATCTCATTCGCACGGTAGAGACTGTACCGTATTCCAAACCGCAATCTTCGCTATTATGTGTAGCGTGTGGAATGGGTACCGGGTTCCGGTATTACCGTAAATGAATGGGTGGACGAATTGACTAGAGCGGGTGCTGCGACTGACTTCGTTAGTCCAGAACCAGTTTTACCACTATTTATAAGTTGGATAAAACATAAGGTTCGCTCTTGGGCTGCGTCAAAACATGCCAAACATTGGCGTAGCATAAAATCTTGCGTTCAACCAAAACTTTTCTGCCGGATGTGAGTTTGGAAATGTCAAAGAATTTGTTGCATTTTCCAAGCAAAATTACAATATTCTTTTCAGGACATTGACTGGACATTACAATCTCAAACATCAAATGACTACTATTCAACGTGCTGAGTATTATACGTGTGATCTTTGTGATTATCATTTGATATGTAACTACCCTGCAGTAATTCAATTGTGTATCCGGGTTTTTTGGTTATCCGTACATAGATGAACCTATGTACAGGGAGCTAAACTCAAGGATAAGCTATTGTTTCGAATTCAGTGTGGTAAAGAGTTATAGGCTTCATCAGTAGAGTTCATTATTCCTTCGGGAGTAAAGAATCCAGGCTGTTTATTACTTTGTGTTGTGATTGTATTGTGTAGTCATTCTCCATTTACCACCAATCTTTCTCTTGCCACCAGACACAAATCTCCGAATAACGATCTGAATGATATCTGATCTGAGACCGTGTGTGTCAGCAACATCCCAGGGAAGTTTCAAGAGGTTTATGGCACAAAACAAACATATTTTCCCTCTTCTTCCTACGTAGACATTAAAAATGGCACAAAACTGCAAAAGTATAAATAAACAACTCAAATATCACCATACCTAGTCAAAACGTAATCCTTACATCTGGTTATTAATTTTTGCATACAGAGAATCATCATAACTAATAGTAGCTTACCTGGAGGTCGGATGATAACCCGACTAACGTTTCCAAGTCCTCCTTCTCCATCGCTGTCCTCGCTATCTGCAATAATCCATGAATTGGAGAAACACTTCGATTAGATAAATGTAAAGGTCAACTAAACTGGCACGTTAAAAACGACCTTCTTCCGCTCTCTGGTACATGCTAGTATGTTTCAATGGATCACATGCTTCTGTAAACATTTTTGAATATTTTTGTTGTAATCTCGAACTACTTAACTTAGCGAAAAAACAGGGACCGTTCTTCTACGATCCGCACTTCAACTTAATCTGATTCAAATGCGTCAATCGTTCACCAAGTATGTGTGGTTCTACCTCGACCGTTTTCTAACAGCAAGTAACCGCATGTAGTACATTTTCCAACCTAAAGACCCCTGAACAGCCAACGCCACTAAGAAACAGGATGTGTAATATACACCTGGTTGATTAGATGTCGAGAAAAGTGAATTCAATTGTGGCTAGGTGCTACCAAACAATAGTTATCTCAGGGAAGGGGCAAAGGGTGCTACATTACCTACTCGCACTGCAGACTACATAACAAGCCAGCAAGCTCCCGATTTTCAAGAAGCACAGAAGTGCGAACTTCTCACTTGCACCTTCCGCTCTTCTCTGGGTCACATATGGTTAAGTGCAATATACGTTGCTTTACCGATAGGGATGCTAATTTAATAAGATTTGCTATATGAAACCTTTTAAGGCAATTTATTGGGCGAAAAATGTTTTTTATGAACGAATACTTCGTTTGCAATTTTGTATTGTAATACAGTTTCTTAAATGACCTTGTACTTAAAATAACTTTAATTTTTGAACTGTTTGAATTTCAATTCAAAGAAAAAAAATCACACGTTGAATCCAATATTTAAAAAAAAAAATCATAAATCATGAATAAGCATGGTGTTTTGATCATCTCCCGATGCTAGGCATGGGCTGCTATTGCTTTTAGATGATGGTATCCTAATCGAGGGAGGTTTGTAACCATGTTGGCGTGTGCCTTCTGCGGGAATCTGTTGTGTATTGAGGGCTCAAACAGCTAGCACAAGTGTATTTCCAAACATCAGAACATTCGGAAGTCGATTGGGATTAAAATTCACTCCAGCCCCATTCCATCATCAAAGCCCCGAAGAACTTGTTGTGGCAAATTAATTTAAAACTTTACAATACCACGGCGATACCTTCCTCAACCATGCACCGTTTTTTTTGTGTTCGTGCTACCGGTAATTAAACTGCTTTCTAACGTGGGAGTGTCTTCTGTGGAATGCGGTTTTCATGTGTAAAATCTAACGTTGTGGTGCACATTGATCCAAGATGATAATTTAACGGGAATAATTGTTGTTTAAATTCTGAATTCAAACAGTTTACACAACATATGTGAACGCTTAGAGCAATAGGCTGGTCAGGAGTGATGTCACGGATAGTAGTGATGCACATAAGCTCTGGTTTGCTGGCGAAGAGCTAAACCGAACTCTTGCTTAAGGGTGCCAAACCCTGGAACTTACCAAAATATCTTTTTACTACCCATGATTAAAAAAATGAAAGAATTTATCTGTGACGTTATGGACACCTAATTCGGAGAAGTTGGATTTGAGTGTTTTGAATTCATTTCGTCAGTAATTGACACCAATTTGGGGTCAGAGCATTTTGGCTTCAACTAATATTGTTCGTATCAAGATTTTAGACCAATGAATAATAATTATTATTATATTATAATTAGCTATCAGAGCAAAGAATACAACCGGGTGCAAATGATTCATACAGAAACTTAGAGCATTTTTTTACTTTCGAATTCATACCGAGTGGTCTGCCTGTTTTTGTATATGCAAGAGATATGTAGACCGTATTTCAAACGAAAAATGTTAATAACTTGAAAATTGTTCAAGCAACAAAATCATGTATCTCAATAATGACAACAATTTTACAAAACAATGTGAGCTTCTAGAAAAAGTTGGAAAAGAGGTAAGTATGTATAATGAACCAATTGATTTGTTTGGCAAAGTATCTTGTAGAATAATTTTCTACAGTTTTGTGGAATATACCAACTCGCTAACTGTAACTATTATAATAGGAGTAATAAGTTTCATTTCTCACTTAGAGTAGAATGGGGTCAAATAGATATGGGGGTACAATAGGTATAGGGTATTATCTTTGCTATGTTATTGCAGAGGTCGCTCGAGTTGCGTGAATTAGAGACACGCTAGAGAAGGTCGTTGACGATTGTCATTTCGGCTGTTACCGTGGATCGGCTGTATTACTTACGGTTTCGTTTATGTTTTTGCGTGTTGTTCTGCGAAAACACATTGTCTTTCTTACTCAGTACAGTACATTTAATCAATGTAAAAATATGTCAAGTTAGTTTTTTCTAACGTAAAAATTAATTAATAACACGAGTATCGTGTTGGATTTCCGATATTTTTGTTTTTGAAAAAATACGGACATCAACACGAAACATACGCTTAGGGGCACGATAGGTCAGCCGTTTGGGGGCACTTTAGGTCACTACTATGATCTAAATTTTAATTATTTTGACAGGGAAATTGAGCGTAATTTCGTGCGAAAAACGCCAAAACGAAGTGAAGAGGGCATAAAGAACGCAATTGCATCTGTTCCCGAAGCATTACGTGCTCCTGTGAAAGGTAAATGCTCATCATTAATGAAAGCGCTTCTGATATTTCACGTAAGTTGACAATATAATGGTGTGCAGGTGGACTCCGTATATGCTGATCTAAAAGCGGCTTTTGATTGTATTTATTATTCTCTGTTGTTGGCAAAAATTGAGCAGCTAGGAGCATCGCCTAATTTCATCGAATGGCTTGAATCGTACCTCAGAAACCGTTCCCTTTCTGTGAAATTAGGAAACAATGAGTCATATAGCTTCACCAATTTTTCGGGAGTGCCGCAAGGAAGCAATCTTGAGGCTTTGCTGTTTACCTTGTTCTTCAATGACGTTTGTTTTATTATTCCGGCTGGATGCAAACTTGTCTACACTGATGACCACGGACTGTATCTCATTATACGATCTACGACCGACTGTATTGAGCTGCAGAGACAACTAGATGCCTTCTGCAACTGGTGTACTAGAAATTTATTGACTATCAGTGTCTCTCAATGCTCTGTAATTTTCTTCACCCGCAAAAGAAACTCAATCTTATGGGACTACATCATCAATGGGGAATCGCTCAAATGAGTGTCAGTTGTCAGAGATCTTGGTATTCAGCTAGATTCTCAACTATCATTTAGAGATCACTAACCCACATTATAGCACAGGCAAACAGAAACCTTGGTTTCATTGTGCGAATTGCTAAAGAATTTACTGATCCATACTGCATTCGAGCGTCGTACTTTTCGCTTGTCCGTTCTGTTCTAGAAACTAATTGTATCACCTGGTGTCCTTACACTGAAATTTGGATTAACAGAATTGAAGCAGTCCAAGCGAGGTTCATTCGTTATGCTCTTAGATTTTTGTCGTGGCGGAACCCGGCTCTGCCACCGTACGTTGATCGTTGTAGTTTATTGGATATGGATATCCTAGCCAAAAGACGAGATATATACTGATCAAATCGATTCTCCCTGTATTCTCTCACAGATCAATGTAAATGTGCCGCCTCGAAGTCTAAGATCATGGGCTTTTCTGAGACTTCACTTTCAGCGAACTGAATAATGGCCAGAACGAACTCATAATGTGTGATATGTTTAACAGTGTTGGCACAGAAATGCCTCCGGCAACACTACTCGGTAAGACAACCTTGTGTTGAATCGAGTAACAGTTCATATGACTCAGCAGTGTGGCATATGGTATGTCAAAGTTGTCGAGAGGAGCATCGCGATTAGTCGTCCAGTAAAACTATCCCGTACAATTAAACCACGTGTCGAATTAATCATTTTTAAAATGTAGGTATTATGTACTTAAAGCAGCCTTAGGCGATATTCTGTCCACTGGGACATTTATTAATTATTTAATACTTTAGCTGAAGTGCGTTCGATACGCCGTTCGAAGGTGGCACACGTTTGGTAAGAGCCGACTGAGGAAATAGGTTAGGTAAATAACGTGGATTTATTGAATTAAAATAATTATATATTTACAATAACCGCAGTTGGGAGAACGTTTATTATCGGATTTACATAATCAAAAGCTGGTAGAACATCAGTCTTGAATTTGCTTTCACTATGCGCACTAATTATGTAAGTCATTTTAAATTTACTATTTGATTATAAACTGTATACTGTCTATTTCTTTCCCAGCTTGAAGCAAATAAAATTCCCTATCAAGAGTAGTGTCGTTTTGTTTTACGTGAACAAAACTTCAAGATAATTATGGAAAACACCGACGACGTCTTCAAATAAAATTCGCTATCAAGAGTAGTGTCGTTTTGTTTTACGTGAACAAAACTTCAAGATAATTATGGAAAACACCGACGACGTCTTCAATACAACTCCTCCCGCAGGGCAAGTGTCCAGTTGCGTGGCCTGCAAAAGGCCGGATTCAGCCGACAATCTTGTACAGTGCGACAAATGTAATAACTGGTGGCACTACACGTGTGCCGGAGTGACGGACTCCATTGCAAGTCGTGATTGGGTATGCTGTAGATGCCCTTCCGCTCCATCAAAGTCCGCGTCGATCAAGTCTGGATCCAGCCGAAAAAACCGTCTTGAGCTATCCCTTCAGCATCTTGAAGAGCGAAAGGAACTAGCGAAAAGGCAGCTCGAACTCGATATCGAAAAACGGTTTCTAGAGGAAAAGTTCCAGTTGATGGAAGCGACAATGCTGGAAGAGGAAGATGTCGGGAATCGAAGTGTTCGAAGCCGAGTCGACGAGATCGAGAACCGGGAACGAGCCAAGCATGTCTCAAAGTGGGTCGATCAGCAAATGCCACGAGCGTCGGCCACGGAAACAGCTGGTCAAATAAATCTTGGAAAGAGCCATGTGCGAAATCCGGTCGTGCTCGTGAGTGACGAAGATGGTGCTGGCGGAGAAACACGTACACGCTCTCAACTTCTGCCACACGTTTCATCCTCTCATCGAAACCAACCAAACGTAACGCCCCAAAGAGAAGCCGAATCTCGGTCATTACAACTGCTTCGACAGCAACTGCATAATTGTCAGGTAAACCCACGGCCATCCATCCTACAGTTACAACAACTTCAAGAACAGTTGCAGATGTGTCAGGCACACATGTCGACTTCAAATCTAAAGCGGCCAGAGCAGCATCCTCTGCCGCCTTCAGCACGTTTGTTACCTGATATCAATACCGGAACGATCCCTAAAGCAGGTTCGAAACTTGCAATGGAAGCAGCACGACCGATGTTCCAACAACAGCAAAACAATCAGTTTCGAACGAACGACGGAGTTACGCTTCTTACGAAGACAACGGGCTTCACGGGCGAAGCAATCGCGTTCCCGGTTATAAACGGTCCACCAGAGCCTGATCTGAACATACCTAATACGTTCACGAATGAACAGCTGCGCAATTTAATCGCACGTTCATCCTATGCCATGCCACCGCGCCTACACGCTGATCAAAATGAAGCACATCCCAGATCAACTCAGGTTTATAAACCATCTCCGGAACAAATAGCAGCCAGACAAGTGATGTCGCGTGATTTGCCGGAGTTCTCTGGGGACCCCGAAGAATGGCCTATTTTTATTAGCAGCTATAATAATTCAACGGCGGCGTGTGGTTACAACCTGGCGGAAAATCTTGCTCGATTGCAACGTTGCCTAAAGGGCGATGCCTTAAAGTCGGTGCGGTACTATTTATTGACCCCCGAATCAGTCCCGGATGTCATTAAAACACTTCAAACCCTCTATGGAAGGCCCGAGGTGATAATAAACAAATTAATCACAAACGTACGAGATTGCCCGACCCCGAAGGCCGAACGTCTAGAAACGCTTATCGAATTTGGTATGACCGTGCAAAACCTGACACAACATCTCATCTCTGCTGGCCAACACGCTCACCTTTCTAATCCAGTACTTCTGCAGGAACTCGTAGAAAAGCTACCAGCAAATGTTAAGCTACAGTGGGCACAACATTTGATTTATTTTCCTGCACCCACACTACAAATATTCAGCGACTTCATGTCATCTGTGGTTGAGTCTGTAAGCAAGGTGGTGCTCTACGTTGGAAATCACGGGAAGCCCGAAAAGGTCAAGCCAAGAGAGAGAGGATTTCTACATACTCACACAGAAAAGGTTGTACCTACAAATGTAGGTAAGAACAGGATTGATACCATAAGAAACTGTTTAGTTTGCAATAAAGCTGGTCATCGTGTGAAGGAATGTAAAAAGTTCAAGGATAGTAGTGTCGGTGACCGCTGGAAAACCGTTCATTCATTGAAGTTGTGCCGTTGCTGTTTAAACTCGCATGGCCGGCGAGCATGCCGTGTAACAAACCGATGCGAAATTAACGGTTGCCAGTTTCGGCACAATCCCCTTCTGCATTCTGAGTCACCCATGGTGAACACATCTACCACCGAACCATCTACCGAAAATCACGCCTACCACCATTGTGGGCAGTCAATATTGTTCCGGATCGTACCAATAACCCTTCACGCGGGGTTGAAGGCTGTGAACACGTTTGCCTTTCTTGATGAAGGGTCATCCACAACGCTCGTCGAGATGAGTCTGACTGCACAACTTGGTGTGGAAGGTCCAAAAGTTCCCTTATGTTTGAAATGGACAGGAAACATGACTCGTTCCGAGGAGGAATCGCAGCTAGTGACACTAGAAGTGTCTGAGGTCGGTCGACAGAAACGTTACGTTATAAATAATGCCCGCACGGTAAGCTGCCTAAATCTTCCGTCGCAAACTCTGCGATTCAAGGAGCTACAGCGAAGATTTGAGCATCTTAAAGGTCTACAAATACACAGCTATGAGGAAGCAAAGCCGCAACTGTTGATTGGTCTCCGAGATTTATCACTGGCCGTTCCAAGGATAATTAAAGAGGGAAAAGAAGGTCCGATTGCTGCAAAATCCCGACTTGGTTGGTCGGTTTACGGGAAGCTCTCGAATGTACGCGAGTCGTCTGAATTGCTTAACTTTCACGTTTGTGAATGTGAGAGTCTGAACGAAATGGTGAAAGACTACATTTCTGCTGAGGATTGTGGTGTAAAATCGACGATGAAACATGAATCAGATGGTGAAAAACGGGCTCGAAACCTTCTCGAAGAAACAACAGCACGGGTAGGCGACAAATTCAAGACCGGCTTGCTATGGAAGCATAATAACATTGAGTTCCCAGATAGTTATCTGATGGCTCGACGGCGATTGGAGTGCTTAGAACGTCGTATGTTCCGAGATCCAATATTGAAGGAGAATATACAACGACAGATTACTGAGTACACACAGAAAGGTTACACACATCGTGCCACCGATGCAGAGCTGGCTGCAGCTGATCCACGGCGCATTTGGTATCTTCCGTTAGGGGCAGTTACCAACCCCAACAAACCAGGGAAGGTAAGATTAGTATGGGACGCGGCAGCAAAAGTAGATGGTATTTCCCTGAACTCAGTCCTCTTGCCCGGACCCGATCTCTTAACGCCCTTGCCTGCAGTTTTGTTTCGCTTCCGCCAGTATCCAGTGGCTATATCTAGCGATATCAAAGAAATGTTTCATCAGGTGGGCATTAACGACCCAGATAAACATTCTCAACGATTTCTATGGCGTGAAAATCCAAATGAAAAGCCAATGATCTACCTGATGGACGTAGCAACTTTCGGGGCTACAAGTTCACCGACTTCCGCACAGTTTATCAAAAATAAAAATGCGATGGAATTCATTGACCAGTTCCCCAGAGCGGTGCAAGGAATCGTCAAGAGTCACTATGTCGACGACTATCTCCACAGTTTCGAAACAGTAGATGAAGCGAAATCCGTTGCCAGCGAAGTACGGCTGATCCATTCTAAAGGTGGCTTCGACATCCACAACTGGGCGTCTAATAGCAGAGAAGTTTTAGATCATCTTGGAGAAACCTCAAACGCAGAAGCAAAACATCTTACGGCAGGAAAAGATACCGTTACTGAACGTGTTCTAGGCTTACTCTGGCACTCGGAAAACGATACTTTGAGTTTCTCTACGTCCTTCAATGATAGAATCCAGATGATATTGGTGGCAGGAGCGAGACCTACAAAGAGGCAAGTTTTAAAAGCAGTCATGAGCCTTTTCGACCCTCTAGGGTTGCTGGCCTCGTTCTTAGTGCACGGGAAGATACTTCTGCAGGATATTTGGCGCACAGGAATCACCTGGGACGAGCCTGTGAGCGATAACCACTTTAGTCGTTGGAAACAGTGGGTTGAGTTAATGAAGCAGGTGAGCCGTTTGCGTATCCCTCGATGTTATTTTGAAGATGCCAATAAATCTATATATGACTCATTGCAAGCCCACGTCTTCGTGGATGCAAGTGAGGTTGCATATTCAGCCGCTGTATATTTTCGGATCAGACGGCCAGACGGAACCTTTCAGTGCACCTTGGTTGCAGCTAAAACGAAAGTAGCCCCATTGAAACACGCTTCAATCCCACGTTTAGAATTGATGGCTGCATTGTTAGGAGCTTCCCTACTGTCGTTTGTCGTCGACAATCATACAATAGCTGTGCGCAAGCGATTTTTGTGGTCAGATTCAGCCACGGTACTATCCTGGATCTGTTCCGATCACCGTACATATAGACAGTTCGTTGCTTGTCGTGTAGGGGAAATTTTAACTATGTCCAGCGAAAACGAATGGAGATGGGTACCGAGTAAATTTAACGTCGCCGACGAAGCCACTAAATGGGGTAGAGGACCCTGTTTTGATGCAACTTGTCGCTGGTATACGGGACCTGCTTTCCTATATTTGCCAGAGGATAAGTGGCCACGATCGAAGCAGCCAATTCTTTCTACCAAAGAAGAGATTCGCCCTTGTTTTCTTCACCAAGAGACATTACCGGAAGCTTTGATTGATTTTGGTCGCTTTTCTAGTTGGAGTCGTCTTTCAAGAGCGGCGGCATATGTGACAAGAGCTGTTACCATTTGGAAGCAAAGGAAGAGCCGATCGAACGCGACCGAGCGAGGAATCGTGCTGACCCAAAAGGAACTACAAGACGGTGAAACCCTGATATGGAAGCTTGTACAAAGAGAGGTTTACCCCGATGAGCTTGTACTCCTCGCAAAAAACAATGATTTGCCCTTTGACGAACAAGCCACCCTCTTGAAATCTAGCGACATTTACACAGCAACTCCAAAGCTGGACGGAGACGGCGTAATAAGAGTAAATGGGCGGATAGGTGCAGCCGAACTGGCTCCTTGGAGTATGAAATATCCTGTGATTCTTCCCAAGACTCATCAAGTTACGAGCCTTATTATAAACCATTATCATCGCAAGTTTCTCCATGGGAATCCCGAGACTGTGTGTAATGAGCTGCAACAACTTTTTTATATACCAAGGCTTCGCGTTCTTATAAAAAAGATAACGAGGGGATGTCAATGGTGCAAGGTGCACAAAACCCGCCCAGTCATCCCGAGGATGGCACCATTACCGACGGCCCGTTTGTCCGCTTGTGTACGTCCTTTCAGTTTCGTAGGTCTGGACTACTTTGGACCTATACTAGTGAAAGTCGGTAGGACAAATGTGAAGAGATGGATTGCGCTATTTACATGCCTCACAATTCGTGCAGTGCATGTCGAAGTAGCCCACGAGTTATCCACACAGTCATGCATTTCTTCCATCCGACGATTCGTATGCCGTAGAGGGGCACCACTTGAAATCCATTCTGACAACGGACGGAACTTTGTCGGAGCCGATCATATCCTGAAGGAGCAGATCAAACGAATAGAAACTGAAGCAGCTGAAACTTTCACTAACGCGTGTACAAAGTGGGTGTTCATTCCTCCCTCCG
Source organism: Topomyia yanbarensis (assembly GCF_030247195.1). NCBI lineage: Eukaryota > Metazoa > Arthropoda > Insecta > Diptera > Culicidae > Topomyia > Topomyia yanbarensis. The sequence continues at coordinate 390,925,864 of NC_080671.1, read as the reverse complement.
CCCCACATATGGGTGGCTCATGGGAGCGAATGGTGCGATCCGTAAAAGCTGCCATGATCAATCTCCCACAAGATCGCAGATTTACAGACGAAGCTTTGCAGACGATGGTGGTAGAAGCGGAGGCGATTGTGAACACTAGGCCGTTAACTTATTTACCTATCGATTCCGTGGAGCATGAAGCGTTGACTCCAAACCATTTTCTTTTGGGCAGCTCAAATGGCATCAAACAACCAGCCATAGCGACGGCGGACGGACGTACCATTCGCAACTCTTGGGACTTGATCCAAAGAAACCTAGATTGCTTCTGGTCGCGGTGGATTCGTGAATATCTCCCGACTCTAACCAAACGTACGAAGTGGTTTCGTGAAGTTAAGCCTGTCGAAGCTGGGGACCTGGTAATAATTATTGATGAAACGCGGAGAAATGGATGGATCCGGGGACGAGTGTTGGAGGTAATGAAAGCACAAGATGGTCGAGTAAGACAGGCGATCGTTCAAACCTCAGGTGGACTGTTTCGCCGACCGGTGTCAAAGCTAGCAGTGTTGGACGTGACACCAACGGGCAGAGCTGAGGTCAACACTCACCGTTACGAGAGGGGGAATGTTGGCACAGAAATGCCTCCGGCAACACTACTCGGTAAGACAACCTTGTGTTGAATCGAGTAACAGTTCATATGACTCAGCAGTGTGGCATATGGTATGTCAAAGTTGTCGAGAGGAGCATCGCGATTAGTCGTCCAGTAAAACTATCCCGTACAATTAAACCACGTGTCGAATTAATCATTTTTAAAATGTAGGTATTATGTACTTAAAGCAGCCTTAGGCGATATTCTGTCCACTGGGACATTTATTAATTATTTAATACTTTAGCTGAAGTGCGTTCGATACGCCGTTCGAAGGTGGCACACGTTTGGTAAGAGCCGACTGAGGAAATAGGTTAGGTAAATAACGTGGATTTATTGAATTAAAATAATTATATATTTACAATAACCGCAGTTGGGAGAACGTTTATTATCGGATTTACATAATCAAAAGCTAGTAGAACATCAGTCTTGAATTTGCTTTCACTATGCGCACTAATTATGTAAGTCATTTTAAATTTACTATTTGATTATAAACTGTATACTGTCTATTTCTTTCCCAGCTTGAAGCAAATAAAATTCGCTATCAAGAGTAGTGTCGTTTTGTTTTACGTGAACAAACAGATTTAATGATTATTTCTAATTTTGTGAATCTAGTAATACTTTTTAAAAATAGACTCAAACGACTCACATAGAGTAGTAGATGTGATATGAAATTCTGTTAAGTCGAAACTAGATATACTGAAATGTAATTTAAGGCTGTGTAATTTAAGGCTAATGTACTTTGTCACAATAATTTTGTAAGACACTGTTTGTACTATTGCAAAAGATGGCTGGGTTTTTACGCACATTTGAGGATAGTTCCTCAAATGGGCTTTTCCCGCCCACAAAATTTCATGTAGACTATCTTAGGTCAGATGAAAAATGAAGTAAATAAATCAATAATAATTTAAGGTGTTGCTGAAGTAGATAATCGAAAAAAACCTGTTTTAATCCACCTAGTGCACAGTGGTTTTCTGCCACAAACACGCGATTAATTATTTACACAAAAACGGTCAAGATCAATAATGTCTTCTGAAGGTTTTATTAGTATTTGAAGACCTTTCCTCTGGTTTAGTACATTCAGTGATTAATCTCCCTAAAAGTGAGATATTTTTCTTATTTTTTTAAAATGCATAGATAATGAAATCATATGTTCTGCAATGTTGTAGGGCTACTTTTTGCGAACATCTTTGTTTAAGAGTCCAAATCTGTATCGTCAATACTTGTTTTGTTATAATGCATTGTTCGTGTATGACCCCTAAAATATTTTTTTTTAAACCTAGAACGATGCACTTGCGTTTTCCATCCTAGAACGTTGCACTGGGGTACAAATGTACCCCGCGCGTTTGTTTGCAATTTTCGCAGGCAAAAATGCAAACAAAAAAATGTATAATACGCCATTTTCTTCGATTTTTAATTGCGAAAACAGCTGTGTAAGTGAAAGTACGAAATTTATTGAATCAATAGTACATAAATTGGTTTGAACAAAATAAAAAGTGAAAAAATCGCTGTTTTGACTTCTTTTCACAAAAATTACTATAATTTTGCGAATTTTCAACCGATTTGAAAAAAGTCAAATGATTCTAAAAGTTGAAAGAATGATCTTGATACGGTAGAAAATGGTTTTGGAAAATACCACGAAATGGGGTGGAAATTGAAATGAAAAAATAGTTCTAACCAGTAATACATTGGTAACACGAAATGTTACGGTGACAGCTGTTATTGTGCGCAAATTATACTTGCGAGCTACTGCTTTGAAAAACTATAAAAAATAATAATAAAACAAAAATCAGCAAAAACGAGAACAATTTTTGTTCCGCTTTAAAATTAAATTAAATTATTCAAATAAACGATTAAGAACGATTATATAATACTAATTGTTACCACCGTAGTAAAACAACCAGTATTTAAACTGGTATTGTCACGAATCACATTTCCACTGACAGCACGAAATCCGTAGAAACACTTACGGCAACCGTACACTGGGGTACAAATGTACCCCACGCCAACTTTGACACCTGATTCCACGAAGGTTATACGCAAACTGGCTATACCATCTTTTCCTACTCTTACTAGGAACTCCAAATTGAATTATGGTTAGGATCCCAGATCGGTAAATGCCGAATTCTCGTTTTTACACGGCCCCAAAGAAGGCGTGGGGTACATCTGTACCCCAGTGCAACGTTCTAGGGTTAATATAACTTTTTTGGTATCGTACCTATGAAGTTATTTGAGTCAATGCCACCCGTAGCTCTTTAGAAGAGCGTTTTGTTCTAGCTCTTTTATTTACGAAGTTGTTTAGCAATTTTTGAAAAAAATAGTGCTATTTCCAATAGCAAGAACTTTTGAACTGGAAAAACATGCAACCAGATATAGTTATAAACATTAATACAATAAATAAACTACAAAATCCAATTGGTGCGTTAAAATGATCGTCTTTTCTGCACAAAGTTTTTTTTGTCCCAAATAACTATGGAGTTGGTTAGTTATGACCTGGGACGGGACGTGCAAAGTGAAATAAAGTAACTGTCACCGCGAACCGGCAATGGCCTGTCATAGCGAACCGGGCCTTTCTTGACGATTTTGCTTTTCTTGCAATGGACACTTTCTGGGTAGTATAGTAATATCCTGGCTACAAACAAAGTGTTTTTAGAAAATATATTTTATATGTTGCTTAGATGCATGTACATGTACAGAAACAAATATGCAAAGTACAACGACGATACGTACAATTTTATTATTCTGCTCAACAGTTATGGTTAATGTTGTTTTATACAGCTTAGACAAACGATTACATAATTCATGTCATGTTTGAGCTCTATTATTTTCGGCACAAATCTGTACCTCATCGGCAGAAATCTATGCCGCATCGGCACAGCACTATCATCGACATTTGCTTGAAATTATTTTGCAAGCGGATTTTTCCCTGCAAAATAACATCAATATCGGGAGGGAAAAAGAAGACCGTCTTCGCATGTCCCGTCCCAGGTTATGACTCGGCATATTTGTTTTTGTATTTGTCATATTTACACCACTAGGCATTTTAAAGCCCCAATGGTGTCCCAATTCCAAACCTTGTGACCTGTGTTTCGTTGGTCACAATAAATCCGTGGTCACTGGGCCAGCTTAATATAGACCCCTAGAAATTTTGTTAAATTTGTAGATATTGTCAGTAAATGTCTAAATGTGAAATAAATGTCATAGCTTCCGTGTTTACATGTATGAAGGATGTTTATTTCATGTTTAGTAGTTTTCGGTTGGTGCCCGTCAGTATTTATTCATTTATTTATTTATTTATTTATTTATTTGCTTGTTATTTATTTATTTATTTTCTTGTTATTTATTTACTTCCCTGTTATTTATTTCTTTATTTATTTACGCAATTGTTTATATTATGTGTCAGATAGTTTATTTACATTTTTTGTTCATTTGTTTATTTGGTGAAAAGTAAAAATTATACAATGTTAAGGTTATGCATGCAACCAATCCGATCTAAAAATTCAAATAAACATTTTATCGGGGCACCAACCCATACATGTTTGTAAACAATGTTTTCCCTTGCTGCGATATATACAAGAAGAGGTCATCGATCGAGAGTGGAGATGGTTTCCGGGGGCACGGGGAAATAAAAAGGGCTTCCCGCGTCGAAAACAGGATCAGTTAATAAATATTCGGTCCGAGGAGTGATGACCCGCGGCAGCGTCGTCCCTTCGCTATACTGGGACAGTTCATTTCACTGGTTTTCTCAAGAAGTTTAAGTGGGATCTTAAATATCCGAAGCACGATCCGCCAGAATCACTACACGATCGTTAATTTCTGTGGAGTCAAAGTGTAGTGTTGCGCTGGCAAAGGCCAGGGAAATACCAAAAGTGACGAGAGTGCGAGATTGTGGTCAAATGACGCCATTAAGAGAGACGTCTTAAGTACTGGTGTGAAATTAAGATTAAACCAGTTGTAAACCCCACTCGATAGTGCTAAATGACTCGCGAAAAGTTTTGTGAGCACAGTGTACCACTCCCGGACCTTCTTTCGGAAACGCAGGCCACCGTTACACGGCCGAGTTGCCGCCGCAACTGGATCTCGACTTACGGAAGTACTCGATCTAAAAACATCGACAGCTGCACTTGTTCCTGTTCCCGATTGTCACCCAGTCCCTGGAAAGCCAGAAGTCGACCAACGTTCGTCCCGGACGCAACGATTTTCTGCACGTTACAAGAATAAAAGTTTACTATGTGCAAGTATTTTTGTTTTCTGTTTAAATAAATGTAAGGTCTTGTCTAATTAGGCTGTTTTATATCAAATTGTGATGTCCTTGTGGTTTATTTAGTCCGCTATTTTGTTTAGTTTTGTGAATTTGCCCAGAGACCAATTGCGGTAGGGTTGACAGTCCGCCCGCACAGTGAAATTCGTTAGATGTAGTGAAATGTGCTAGTTCTGTTCCAAAGTGGCTGGGCAATCCAGACAACTTCGCAAAGTATCAGCAACGAACGAAGCCCTTGCTGTATTCCTTCGAACAAGCAGAGTCTCCAAATAAATCAGCTGACACCGGCTTTCGTAACTAGGTAAACGGACAGAATCTCTCCACGGCAGTCTACGAAGCGCAAAATGTAAAAAGCATCGTTGCACGGACTAAATTCTCTCGACACTGCAGTGTTATTATAGATTATAGATTGGGCTCCAAACATCACAGCAATATTCCAGGATTGTCCACGACAAAGAGCAGTACAGCGATGTGAGACAATAAATATCCGTAAATTTTTTGGCAATCCTGAAGATGCATCCCAGCATTCGAAATGCTTTGCTAACTGTAATATCACTCTTAGATCCTTAACGTGACTATCGCGTTCAATTTCTGTATCCAGCAGAAGGCAGTTAAAACAAATTGGATCTTTTTTTCGTGGGAATAATTCGGATTTACACACATGTGGCTTATGCTACACCAGTCAGCGAAGGTTTCAGACTCTTGTTGGAGTCATCTACAATCATCAGTAGAGTGATGAGATGAGATGAGAAGAAACGTCTTGAGATCGTCTGCGAAGGACAGCCGTGGAGTCTTCAGAACTAGATGAACGTCGATGAAGTAAAGCCGGATCATCAACGGTCCCAAGTGACTTCCCTAGGGTACTCCTGACGATGAAATAAATCTGGGAGCCTGACAATCTCTAACGACAATCACTATTTTTCGACCTGTAAGATAGGATAGTGTACCGGAAATTTATATACTCACAAGCGCCGTACAGTGGGTGAATTCTAAAATAAGGTGTTTATCAACGGGCAGCCCCAGGCCAATCAATGGACTACCGAACTTTGCTGAAGACACCATCCTTCTAAATTACCATGAAATTTACAATAAAATTTTGGAGGAAATTTAAATTATTTTTTACATCAGCGGTTTTCAATCTTTTTTGAATCACGGACCCCTTCGAAATCACCCTGGGTTGTTGCGGACCCCCACGGATAAACATCGATGTTGTATGCTATCAATATGTTATTTTCAGTTTGTTAGGAGACAAGACTTGACATTTCAATCTGCACTCAGACAATTTATTTTTCTTAGCGGACCCCCAGTAACAGATTCACGGCCCCCTAGGGGTCCGCGGGCCCCAGGTTGAGAATCACTGCTTTACATCATCAAATAGCCCTCGCACACTTTGAGAACATTTCCGAATACATAATTTTTCTAAATTATCAGACTTTTACGACCGAACTGAATGTACCATGTACTAGACATTATATAAACACTAGTGCTGCCTAGTGCGTAAATTCCAAAATAATCTATTCACCGTCGGACAGCACTCGTCCTGCTAAAGTATTTTGCTCAAGACACCACCCTTCCAAATTATCAGGATCTCGGGATACATATTTTAAAAATTCTTGCATGCTAATTAGCGCCGCCTGGCGGGTCTGTTTCACTTCTATTTGTCCGAAATTCAGTGGCTCTTGATCTCTTCAAGAACATTGCTGAAAACATCGCCATCCTAAGTTATTAGATTGTTGAAATATATTACAATACACCGTGCTGAAAGCTGATACGTTCATTAGCGCTGTATAGTGGGAGTATTCCAAACTAATCTTTTTTTTATTTATTGGTCAATCAATTGTAAACTACATTATACAAATATTACATTATACAAATACTAATATCTATTATCATCGGGCAGTCCTCGACCCTTCGAACAACTTTGCTGAAGACACCACCCTTCTAAATTGCCAAAATTTTGAGATTCAGCAGTTTAAAAAATAAAGTATGCTCACTAGCGCCGCCCAGCGGGTAAAATTCAGTTTAATCCTTGCATCAGCAAATCGTCGCTGTTGTGCTATCTTATGACAAGCGCCATTTAGCACATTTCGAGAAAAACGATTTTTAAAGTTTGAGATTGAATATCTTGAAACTTATAAATGGTAAAAACAATTCAAAGAAGACAATTAATGCTTCTATCTATTCTGTATTAAACTCTCAAATATCACGAAGTTCGGTTGACTATGTTGCGAGTTTTCACTATAAATGTAAACAAAAGTCGCACTCACACGTGTCGTAGGCGTGTATTGATGACAAAATTTGTATGGCGTGTCATAATTGTACATGGAAAATTTTCCATAGAAAAAAGCATCAATTATTAACTTTTATTAATATCTTCGGATTTATTCGGCCTAGAAACAATCGATGAGATGCATTTTGAAGGAAATTGAGCAAGCAATCTAGAAAAAATAGTAATTTTTAATTACAGTGTTGCCAAACATTAAATATTGCCAATTTAAAAGTAAAACTGCATATTTCTCGCAATACATGTATTTTTATTTTGAAAATTATTATGCCATTGTGTTCCTCTGACATTTTTACATATAAAAACATCTAAAACTTCTACATTACTTAAGCGAATCCCAAGATACAGTGATTTAAAGCAAAAAAACTGACAATTTCTCATCACTTTTTTCGCTATACCTCAGTAACCAAGCAAAATTTCAAAATTCTGAAAACGCCATTTTGTAGAGAATTTTCAGATTAGTAATGATGCATATCTAACTCAGTTTACCCCAAAATGGCGTTTGTCATAAGATAGCACAACAGCGACGAAATAGCACTTGTCGACCGGTTGGGTATAGTTCAATTTGATCTGTCCATAATCGTATAGTCCTTGAACTTGAAGTTTGCCGAAACCCTCACGTTTGTAAGTTATTAGACTTTTGAGATATATAATATTCTATAATGAGCTGAAAGCTGGTACGTTCACTAGCGCCACATAGTGAAAATATCCTAAACTAATCTGTCACCATCTGGTAGTCCTTGTCTTTCCGAGCAATACTGAACACGGTATCCCTCTAAAAAATCTAGATATTAAGATGATGATCATAGTTTGAATATTTCCATTCATACTAGCGCCGCCTGGTGGGAGATATTATTTTCTCCATCCAAAAGCTGTATAAATTTTTCTGAGACCTTTTTTAAATGATCCTAGCTCGATACATTTCATGTTAAACTCATTCAATGGTAGTCGAATTTAAGACTGGCTCGAATTATTCACTGATGTTCCCAGTTAATAACGTAGTAAGAGACCCGACTATGTATGCCTTTGCATATTCAGCAGCATTTTTATGAACATACGCACTATGCTATATTTCCCCTCAGTGGAGAACAATTTTGGTAAAAACTAGGAGAAAATCGTTTAAAACCGTGAAGAGCACAAAACCTATAACTAAATTAGTTGTTGAAATTTGCGTTTCGATTTCGTCTCATCAGAATCCGACACTAACTTAGTTAACGGACTAAGCTAGCGCCGCATTAACGCTAGCTCCAAAAAACGGAGACACAATTTGTGTTCCTGAGCAAACCCCTAGTCAAGCGTGATGTCCCGCAAGAAAAGAAGTTAATTTTAAGCTGATAAGAACTAATGAAATCACAACATTTGGTTTGGCTTAGCAAGCCAATGCAAGATGCACTATGCTATATTTCTCCTTAGTGGAGAACAATTTTGGTAAAAACTATTTTGTCTTCATTAAGGAGAAAATTGTTTAAAACCATCTTGGCGCGAGAAAAGCATAAAACCTATCGCTAAATTAGTTATTGAAATTTGCGTGTCTGATGAGCTGTCGAAACGCAAATTTCAATAACTAATGAACATAAGCATTATAAACAGTATGTGAAAATGAGTGTTGTTAAACCGGAAGCTTTAGTGCTATCCATGAAAATATGGAAGACCATGCGGTTCCTCCGGAGAGAACATCAATGGAGATGCATGGTTGTTTGATGCTGTGGATACGTATAATATCCCACCATATTTTCACGAAAAATTAATCAACTATTACCACCAATTCAAAAAAGGTTTCACATCAATTTGAATAGATTACGTTGTAAGAAAATGGTGGAAATATTTCATTCAGGCCTACTTTATGCTTATTTTTAAATATATTTTATTGACCTCTGACTATCAAACGCTAAAAATCTACCAAACATCACTAAACGGTTTGATTCCCGGAAAACATGGACTTCCAAACGGGTATGGTTGAGTTTTACTACCTATTATTCTTCCATCGAATTCCTCTAGTCCAATGCAAATAATCGTGGGCGATAAAAGTCACCTCTCAATTATGGTGACGTTTTAATGGAGATGTCAATTTCTGAATCATACATCAATCGTACTGAATTGAAGCTCTTCATTTTTTGACATCTTCATTAGCATATAGGCCTCTGTCTATCTATCCGGTGACCCCATTATTACGTTTCCTTCGATAGAGCCTAAGTCACAAAGCACAGTAATGCTGTACTTACATGTCAGTATTGCCTGTTTGTTTCTATTGCTATTTACCTCAACCAGGGTGGTATCAATGAATGCACAGCTGGTGTCGGAGTTTTTCACGAAACGGATGGTAAAATCGATTACGATTTTTAGCTGTGATACCAGTGTCAAGGGTGGGTATATTTTTCACATTGCTGTTTTTGTTTAGCAATGTTTAGCTTCGTTTTAATTGTCGCGAAAGTTCTATAAAAACCTATCAATTTTTTTGCAATAATGAATAAGTGAGAATTTTCGGTTATGTGTACTAATGAGTGAATTTGTTCGTCGAACATGCTGTTAGACATAGAAGTAAGCGCGATTTCTAGCAATCAGAAGGCAAATAATTCTTAACACTTCCTTTCTATTATATTTATATGAGTCTGCGTAGCAATCTTGTTTTCTGTTATATGCTTATAACAGATTCGCTATGTAAAATCTACCCTTATTATTAATTCCTTTAAATTGGTTATTAGAGTTTTAACCTTCTGGTCATTTACCCTTGAATATCAATCTGACAATTTCATCTCTTAAGTCTCTCTTCGTCATTATTGCTGAAAACGATCAAAGAAAATTCATACAAAAATATTCTCATTTTCCAGACGTGTATACTACCGCAGCTTTCTTGTTGTTCAATTATAATGGATCCCTTCGGTTTGTCGATATAGGGTCAAATGTGCAATACTTGGATTACATCCACATTATGAGGACCAATTCGCATGATCTAGGATTAACCGTTGATCTGGCGTGTCCGCATACGTCAGACCTCTTCGATGTCATGTCTAGTAATCACTTTTTCAATGCCTCATACGAGTGGTTAATGTTTGAACACACATCGCTTCAACATGCGAAGGATCAACTGTGTCATCGAAATCTTAACGTTGACTCACGTGTGACTTTAGCCGTGGATAACAACCAACGAGGTGAGTCATTTGATTTGTATGAAGTGTACAACACGTTTTATCACAGGGGAGGACATTTCCGTGTAAATCCCATTGGCCGTTGGGATGCGGATGGAGGGTTTTCCATCACTTGGATAGAAAGCGAATATGAGCGCAGAGGTAACTTTGAAGGAATCACATTGCATGCTATTTTCACGGTAAGTGAGTAGTATATTTGTGATCATATATGAGAGGCTGAGAGTAAGAGTGGGTTAAAATTTTGTTCAGAGCAAAAGTGGGTTAAAATATTCTGTTGGATCAGAAATGGTATAGTCATCACACCTAAGGCAAAAGTGGATCAAATATTAATTCGCGCAAAAATGGTTCGACAAAATTTTCAGGGCAAGACTGGTATAGAATATTAACCCATTTTTGCGTTAAGAAAAGAATCAGAATTTTCTTATTCGGACTTGTGGGAAATGAAATTTTATTAAATTTTTCGATGCCTTAGAAATCGTGTAATATAGGATCCGTATAGGTCAATAGGCATCGGAAATTGACGATTGCCGCCATTTTGAAATCCAAGATGGCGACTTCCGGTTCCCACAAAGTAGTGAGAACCACCATCAATATGGGTGTCATTTGAAAGGGGATGGTGAGCAGACATCGAAAATTGACTTTCACCGCCATTTTGAAATCCAAGATGGCGACTTCTGGTTACCATAAAATAGTGAGAACCACCATCAATATGGGTGTCATTTGAAAGAGGATGATCAGCAGACACCGAAAATTGACCATTTCCGCCATTTTGAAATCCAAGATGTCGACTTCCGGTTACCACAAAATAGTGAGAACCACCATCAATATGGGTGTCATTTGAAAGGGGATGGTGAGCAGACATCGAAAATTGACCACCACCGCCATTTTGAAATCCAAGATGGCGACTTCCGGTTACCACAAAATAGTGAGAACCACCATCAATATGGGTGTCATTTGAAAGGGGATGGTGAGCAGACACCGAAAATTGACCACCACCGCCATTTTGAATTCTAAGATGGCGACTTCCGGTTACCACAAAATAGTGAGAACCACCATCAATATGGGTGTCATTTGAAAGAGAATGGTGAGCAAACATCGAAAATTGACTTTCACCGCCATTTTGAAATCCAAGATGGCGACTTCCGGTTACCACAAAATAGTGAGAACCACCATCAATATGGGTGTCATTTGAAAGGGAATGGAGAGCAGACATCGAAAATTGACTTTCACCGCCATTTTGAAATCCAAGATGGCGACTTCCGGTTACCACAAAATAGTGAGAACCACCAACAATATGGGTGTCATATGAAAGGGAATGGTGAGCAGACATCGAAAATCGACTTTCACCGCCATTTTGAAATCCAAGATGGCGACTTCCGGTTACCACAAAATAGTGAGAACCACCATCAATATGGGTGTCATATGAAAGGGAATGGTGAGCAGACATCGAAAATTGACTTTCACCGCCATTTTGAAATCCAAGATGGCGACTTCCGGTTACCACAAAATAGTGAGAACCACCATCAATATGGGTGTCATATGAAAGGGAATGGTGAGCAGACATCGAAAATTGACTTTCACCGCCATTTTGATATCCAAGATGGCGACTTCCGGTTACCACAAAATAGTGAGAACCACCATTAATATGGGTGTCATTTGAAAGGGAATGGTGAGCAGACATCGAAAAATGACTTTCACCGCCATTTTGAAATCCAAGATGGCGACTTCCGGTTACCACAAAATAGTGAGAACCACCATCAATATGGGTGTCATTTGAAAGGGGATGGTGAGCAGACATCGAAAATTGACTTTCACTGCCATTTTGAAATCCAAGATGGCGACTTCCGGTTACCACAAAATAGTGAGAACCACCATCAATATGGGTGTTATTTGAAAGAGGATGATCAGCAGACACCGAAAATTGACCATTACCGCCATTTTGAATTCCAAGATGGCGACTTCCGGTTACCACAAAATAGTGAGAACCACCATCAGTGACACCCATTTCATACACCTTTTAAAATTTGAAGATCCAATGAATATTAATAAACCTAAAAATGGATTGAAGTGAACCAAAAGCAATTTTATTGAAAATTAGCATTTTTTCGCTTTTTTCCTCATATAACCTATTTTAAAACCACTAAAATTAATATGGAATTGCATATATAATATTTTTCTTGATGCGAGAAACAAATCACAAAATTTTAATTTCGCGCGGGTCGATGATTCTTATCCAGGGGGTGGCATCCGTATGTTGATGTACAGACGTTGACAGTATCCAACATATAGTGGGCCCGGTCGCTTCTAGGCACATACCTCCCATGCTCTTGCGCTTCTAGGCTCATACCTCCCATGCTCTTGCATTGGGTTGTTTTATCTTTATTGTCTTCATGCCTCATCCACGAAGTATGAAGTGTGTGGTGCTGCATCCATGATGAGTCCACCACCCTTGACGTGAGAGTGTCTTGGAGTGCTCGAGTCGAATAAATGGTAGTTAAACTGAATAGGATAGCGTTTCCGAGTGAACGTAACGATTGAGCATTTACTCGGATGTAAAACCATTCTGTTTAGGTCACACCACGTACTAAAGCTCTCCAGTTCACTCTGAAGAAACTCGGAATCGGTTTTATCCCGTATTTGTCGAAAAATTTCATATCATGGGCGAAAGAAAGGCGGGGTCCTTGTAATTTTATATTGATGTCATTAAAGTAAAGGAGGAAAATTAATGGACCGAGATGGCTACCTATAGAGATGCCGGATGTAGTGAAGAATGGTGCAGATAGGCAGTCCTTAATGCTGATTTGGAATTGCCTTCCATCGAGGAACCAACGCAGAAGTTGTCCATGAATACCGAGTTTGTCCAGCTTCGCTATTGCGACATCATGGTTGATTTTGTCGAAGGCCGAACCGATCCATGTGAATAGCATCGGTTCGCAATCCATCAGTAAATCCATCGAGTACATATGTTGTAAACGAAAGCAGGTTGGTCGTTGTCGATCATTTAGGCATAAAACCGTGTTGTTGCAATGTAATGTTTGCAGTGAAAGAAAATCGGATCTTAAACTGCTACTACTGAACACCCCCTTTCAAACGTTACCCATGTTTATGATGGTTCTCACTATTTTCTGGTAACCGGAAGTGACCATATTGGATTTCAAAATAGCCTAATTGTCGATTTCCGATGTCTACTGACCACCCCTTTCAAATGACACCCATATTGATGGTGGTTCTCACTATTTTGTGGTAACCGGAAATCGCCATCTTGGATTTCAAAATGACGTAATAATCAATTTCCGATATTTACTGACACCCGCTTTCAAATTATACCCATATTGATGATGGTTCTCTCTACTTTGTGGTTACCGGAAGTCGCCATCTTGGATTTCAAAATGGCGTAACAATCGATTTCCGATGTCTACTGACCCTTTTTAAATGACACCCATATTAATGGTGGTTCTCACTATTTTGTGGTAACTGAAAGTCGACATCTTGGATTTCAAAATTACGTAGTAATCAATTTCCGATATCTACTAACACCCCTTTTCAAATGACACCCATATTGATGGTGGTTCTTACTATATTGTGGTAACCGGAAGTCGCCATCTTGGATTTCAAAATGGCGGTAATGATCAATATTCGGTGTCTGCTAACCACCTCCTTTCAAATGACACCCATATTGATGGTGGTTCTCACTATTTTGTGATAACCGGAAGTCGCCATCTTGGATTTTAAAATGGCGGTGATGGTGATTTTTTGGTGTTTGCTGACCATCCCCTATAAAATGACACCCATATTGATGGTGGTTCTCACTATATTATGCTAACCGGGAGTCGCCATCTTGGAGTTCAAAATGGCGGTAATGATCAATTTTCGTCTGCTCACCATTCCCTTTCAAATGCCACCCATATTGATGGTGGTTCTCACTATTTTGTGGTAACCGGAAGTCGCCATCTTGGATTTCAAAATGGCGGTGAATGTCAATTTTCGATTGCTGCTCACCATCCCCTTTCAAATGACACCCATATTGATGGTGGTTCTCACTATTTTGTGGTAACCGGAAGTCGCCATCTTGAATTTCAAAATGGCGGTGAAAGTCAATTTTCGATGTCTGCTCACCATCTTTCAAATGACACCCATATTGATGGTGGTTCTCACTATTTTGTGGCAACCGGAAGTCGCCATCTTGGAATTCAGAATGGCGGTAATGGTCAATTTTCGATGTCTGCTCACCATCCCCTTTCAAATGACACCCATATTGATGGTGGTTCTCACTATTTTGTGGTAACCGGAAGTCGCCATCTTGGATTTCAAAATGGCGGTAATGGTCAATTTTCGGTGTCTGCTCACCATCTCCTTTCAAATGACACCCATATTGATGGTGGTTCTCACTATTTTGTGGTAACCGATGGCGACTTCCGGTGGATTTCAAAATGGCGGTGGTGGTCAATTTTCGATGTCTGCTCACCATCCCCTTTCAAATGACACCCATATTGATGGTGGTTCTCACTATTTTGTGGTAACCGGAAGTCGCCATCTTGGATTTCAAAATGGCGGTGGTGGTCAATTTTCGATGTCTGCTCACCATCCCCTTTCAAATGACACCCATATTGATGGTGGCTCTCACTATTTTGTGGTAACCGGAAGTCGCCATCTTGGATTTCAAAATGGCGGTGGTGGTCAATTTTCGATGTCTGCTCACCATCCCCTTTCAAATGACACCCATATTGATGGTGGTTCTCACTATTTTGTGGTAACCGGAAGTCGCCATCTTGGAATTCAAAATGGCGTAATTATCGATTTCCCATATCTACTAACCACCTCCTTTCAAATGATACCCATATTGATGATGGTTTTCCCTGATTGGTGATTAATCATTTTTGAAAACATTCTTAGAATAAAAATGGAATATCTATCCTCTCAGGGCAAAAGTGGTATATCTTTTTAACCCACTTTTGCGCTAAGGTTTTTTTATCCCATTTCTGCTCTGACTGGTACTTAAACCGGTTTTGCTCTAAATAAAACGTATACCGCTTTTGCTCGCAGCGAATTTTTAACCCACTCTTGCTCTCAGCCTCTCATATACGACGCCTTAATCGAGCTTTACCATTTGGTAATGAGTAGGATCTACAAGGTACACATAATGAAACCATCATGCAGCGCCTGGAGAGCAAACAAAAAGTTTCCTCCTTTGTCCTGTTCCGTTTTGGACACATCTATGTCAACATGCTTAAACAGAAGCACAATTTTCGGTACGTGTGAAATATATGATGATGATACAATGATCAATACACTCAAATGGTCTACACATTTCGCAGTGTTCATTACACTCAAGTGCCATCTTGGGGTAGTGAGAGCATTTTCCGAAACGTCAGCGTCGGCATCATCGGCCAATTCAAAGACCACAAGGTTGATGTAGCGGAAAACTTATTTTACATGCTTCCAGAACGCATACCTTACCTGGACTATTCCGTGGTAGTCGGAACGCATGTGTAAGAATAATTAAAAAACTCCAATAGCATATGAATATGACAGTTTGTTGTTGTTTTTTTTTCAGTATCATGATTGTCTTTCGTCATCCGAAACGTAATGCTGGCCAGAATGCTTTTCTGCAACCTTTCGACCCGAACTTATGGTTTACAATACTTGCGACAGTGGCCGTTTCATCGGTAATCCTTGGTGGGGCTTTTAGACTGGAATCGAAATTAGCCAAAACATCTAGGGAATATTTTCTCACCATCTTCGGATTCATATGTCAGCAAGGTTACGATGGTACAACATCGATGATTTCTACGAGACTGATCACTTTTGCTATGCTCCTATTTTCATCATTGATGTATCAGTTCTATTCAACGTTCATTATTGGATCCCTTTTGGCGCCACCCCCGAAGTACTTGAAAACGGCTCGTCAACTTATCGATAGTAACATTCAAGTCACAATGGAGAATTTGTTTTATAATTGGGATTTTTATAATGTATACATTTATGATTAAGATATCGAGAACACACTTAAAAATCTAGCTTGATTTCAGAGAACCAAGGATCCGGCTGCTATCGAAATGTTTACCAGGAAAATTATGCGAAGTACGGAGAAACCTACGAACATCACTCACGGACTGGAATTAATAAGAAAAGGTGGTTACGCGATCCAATGCGATACTGGGTACACGTATCCTATCATAAAAGGTATCTGTTTAGTGTAAGTTTTTTGTACGATAAATTTAATCAGTGGGAATTTTCTAGACACTTTCACGGATGACGAGATATGCGATCTGCAGGAGATTCTTATATCACCTCACCGACCTTTACACATCCCACTAGAAAAGGGATCCCCACTGAAGCAGTATTTTCGGGTTACGTTGCGAAAGCTAATCGAGAGTGGTTCCGGAGGGTACTATAATCGAGAGTACTTCAGTCAAAAACCACTGTGCCCGAACGATGCTTTGAAAACCATGCAGATCGATATTCAACAAGTGGCTAGTAGTTTTGCTTTCTTGGCTCTGGCAATGGTGGTCAGTTTGATGTTGGTAGTTCTCGAACGGATCCCCTTCCGTTTTTGGAGTCAGAAGAATTTGTGGGAGTTTGTGAACTAATTATTTTCATTTTTAAATTGCTGATCTACTGGATAAGTATATGTGATTTTCCCGTGTTTAGCTTTTCACTTGTATTAACAAACACCAAAAAAGAAATTAAAATAGAACATTACTAGTCTAAGGTATATTTAAAAGCATTTTGTTGTGATTTCCAGATCGGATACATCTTACATCGCTAATAGAAAATTCGCGAAAAATCTATTATTTTGTCATATGTAATGATAGTTTAAACTAAATTATTTAAAAAAAAAACAACAAGATTATTAATTATGTTATAAAAGTCATTATAAAACTGTACACCATTAAAATTGTCAATCTAGATGATTCCCTAATGAACTAATAAATAGGGCATATCAATGTTTTCTTACTGTTATATTTTGTTCTTTTCCTTAATAGTCCTACTAGTTTTGGATTTCAGGAAAATAATAACATCTAAGGTTGGACGTATTTTTGAAGCATTCCCATAACAGTCTGCTTTCAGTCTACTTTCTACTTCTGCCGCTGTCAGACGTACAATCGAGCCAAGTGAACAACAGGCTTCTCGATCTAGTGTGCATTGTCGCGAGAACAAAGGAAACATCGGATTATTCTTGTCATCATGAGTAAAGTTGACGAAAAAGCTCTACTCCGACCGTCGTTGACTTCAAATTTTGTTTAAAACGACCGAGTTTTAGTGAAGTGGAATACCTTCTGAAGGTAAAAATGCAACTTAGACTTACGGAAGTGTTGTACCTTCACCCAAGTAGCAAATCGCAACTAGTTTTATTTGTCTAAGTCCGAACTATGTTGCAAGGAAAGGACAATAAAGTTATTTTTGTTGCACTGGTTGAACATAGATAACATCAAGGTTATTTCATAACATCTTTTATCACCAAATAGTCATTTATGTTGCCAGCTAGAACATGTTCATTAATGTTCCGAACTGGTTGCTGATGTTGCAGTGTTTGTTGAAAATTAGTTGCGATTTTGTGATATGTATTATGACAATTGCACAGTTGTCAAACACCAAAATTCTTACTAAAAACGTTTCAGTTTACAAAATCGTATTCATGTTATACGTATGTATCCGTCACATATCATCATTACGCCTTTCAACACAAACTCACACGTATCAACAAAATGCTTTCACAACACTGAATCAACAAGCTCACAACAAATGCTTAGCAAAACGAAAAATAAGTTGTATTTTTGTTGCCATTACATTGCGAAAATTCATCGATGACACTTCATGCGCTCCATTTGATATTATAGAGGCACTGAACTGTACGGTGGCGCCAACTATAATATTTGAAAATAATTTCGGCACTAAGAACAAGAAAAATGGTAGATAGATCGGAACGAGTAGTATGAATTTGAGACAAATCGTTTAGTTAAAGTACCTTCCGAAAACAATAGCAACCTATTTAGCAAATGCCCTGTTAAATCTGTAAAGCGTCTTGTAGATTTTGTTATAAATAACTTATGCTAATTGACATTTGGTCTAAAAATGCAAGAATTTCTCAAGAACGCTAATTGAAAAGATACCGTTTACAAACCTCCTAGATAAAATTCCGGCATTTTTAGACCCAAATTAATGATCAGATGCGAACTCAGTTTGTCAAATAATCCAATTGGAAAAAATGTTGAAAGTAGCAGCATTACAGCAATCAAATACTATCAGTTCCTCTTTATTGGAAAACATTAAAGTTGCGAGTAAATTTCTTTTTCATATTGTAATCGCGTCCAATTTCAGTTCCTATAATCATTGAGTTCTTATTCCTATTCTGAAACGCAAGTATAAATACATTTGATTTACCGTTGGTTTCAAATAGCTCCAATTTTAGTGGATATTGATTATGTTATTGTTTCTTGTAATAATATTTCCCTGTGCATCTTTTAGGAGTATGACCCAATAGTTGAACTATTGGTATTAATGCTACCTTGGCGGTAAAAGAATAATTTCCTTTTGAAATTTCTCGTTAAAATCATACATGTCACATGTTTACATTTTTACCGAACATGTTATAGTCGGCGCCACCGTACAGTTCGATGCCTGTATAAAATGAAGCGTACACTGAACAAACTAGAAAAGTATTTTTTACCGGAAAATTCAGGTGATGTTAAAAAAATAGGAATCCTTTCAATTTTATGTGATGCACGTAAAATTTAACAACTTGGTAATAAAACTTATTAGATTTTTGAGTGAAGGTTATGTGTCATGTTGATAAAAGTTACGTGAAATTCATATACCTTTTACTGGAGCTCACAGTGAGAAAATTACTGTTTTATAAACTCAAGATGGCGTCAACTGGATATACGCGTTCATTATTGTTGGATGATTTAGGCTTCCCTGAAAGTCTACTAGATGTTTTCGAGCGTAAGATTCATTGATATTCAAATAAATAAACCCTTCTCTATAAAATGTTTCAATTTTCAGAGTGCGGGATCGGATTATTCGAATTAATAACCTTCTCGATTGAAGAGTTACAGTGTCATTTGCAGCAAACGGATGCTGATTGGAAAATTGAGGTTATTTTTGAAGCTATAAGTTCCTGGCGAAAAAGAAATGTAGTTCAATTGATATTTTATGGTAAACACTTATTTTCATATTTGTATCTATTAATTTATAGAAATCAGCGATCCTCAGTGCATTAACCAGCAACGAACTTCCCGGAAATGGAGGAGCAAACGAACCCTGTGAGTCAAGTGGAAGCGTGCTGAATACACATGCACTTGAAAGAGAGCAGCGAGGCTTATTACTTACACCCGTCAATGAATCGACCGATTCGGGAATTGTGTCTACAAAAACAGTAGGCTGTGTACCCCTTGAAATAAGAAGTCAGATTGACTCTGATTCATTATGTACCGGAAATGAGTCCTCAAAAATACTGGACGAACTTGAGCTGCTAGATGTAAGCCAGAGCACGCCATCAGTGTCGTCGAATGGCGAGGCGGAACTAGCGACTGCTAGTGTTTCAGGTAGGATTATTTCAAATTTGCTAATACGGTGCAAAGTTCCATCATTTGAATTGCATTTAAAACGTCGAATAAAGCAATACACGCGCGTTTTAACGTTCAATATTTTTATCAATACTAGACAGTATTGACTAAAGTATTGTACGTGTAATGGAAAAAAATGTATTGACGATGTGTATTTCAAATGGGATTGGCGTATTAAAGTAATATCGTCAACACTCGCATTGAAAAAATATTGAACGTGTAAGAGCCGCTTTAGTGCATTTGACATAATACCTTCACATAAAGCATTCTAGCTAACAGCAACTGCACTTGTATTTATCTTTTCCTATTCTTCTTGCAGCTAGTTTTAATGACGGGATCGAAACGAACGAAACCGAGCGTAGACAGGAAAAACAAAACAACGAGGAACACCCACCATATTCATCTGATACTGTGTTTTCTCCAAGCATTTTAGCAGCGCTCTTGAAAAATTCAGAGGAAGGGAAAGATATTTTGCGTAGATCAACACTTGGCGAACTGAGCGAGGCCAAACAACTGGCATTAGCTGGTATTATCGCAAAATATCATCTGGCGACTAAGGATCAACTTCGCGTGGATGATTTGGAGAGATATGCTTTGGCTATAACTACAATCTTTAAATCGGAACGCAAGGTATAACCCATACACATTTTATATTACGCATGGGACATAAAAAGAACATACTTTCTATTGTAGGAGAGTTATTACATTCCCCGAGGTGGAGACCGTCGTAATCACGGCGGTAAAATAATAAATAAAATTGGAAATTTAAAACAAAAGAAGAGAAAAAGCGACGCAAAGGAAGAAGAACATTTGAAAAAACTCAAATCAGGCGAGTCAACATGCGATGCACCCTCCGACAGCAAACAATCGATTGAAGCATATGAATGGTTAGCTTTGAATGATACGCCGTGGTCTACAGTACTTGACAAATGGTCAATAAGTTTTGATTCGCGTAAAACGATACTAGGAGACAAAAAGCTCGTCAAAAAAGCCTTAAGATTGTATGGGCATTACAAAAATTCGAATGGTTTTCAGTTGGTAAGTCAACTACTACGAATACTACTAATAAAAATAATAAGTTTTCATTTTTAGATTGATATTGATTTTCGACTACTCACATTGGGTGGAACTAGTGGATTGCAAGCATTAGTTGCTATTCGCCCTGCGTTAATTGCTTACATTTCAAACACGGCGTTGGATCCATCTGCTGAAGGTTTATTGAGATTATTGAAAAGCACTACTACAAGCGAAGGTACTCTTTTGAGTGTGATAGTGAATTTATGAGACAATTATTTATATATTTTCCGCTTTCTTCATTTTTAGATGTTAAACATTGTGCGCTGTTGCTAGGATTGCACACAGTACTACCTCCAATCGCAGCAGGATCCCGATACAAACCCACAATCTGTACGGCCCAAGACGATACCATTGTCTTTGCAGAATCTTTAGACGCAGCTATAGAAAAAGTTCGAACAATCTGTATGGGCTACGAGGAACGCAATCTACCAATTGTTCCAAAATTAATTACTATTGGAACAGAAGTATCTCGAATCGATGGCCCATTTTATATATGGTATAACGAAATACTCTATGAAGTGAACACAGCTGCAAGAGCAACGGACGTACTTCTAAAGCTGTCTGCAATATTCGGATTACCTTTTTCGAAGGTGTCTAAGTTGGTGTGGCACTTCATAAGCTCTTATGCATATTCGATCCGCCAGCGTGAGTCATATGCTGCAATAAATCGTCTGGAAAAGTATCTGTCTGCTCAGCACATATCATCAGTAACCAAAAATGATTAGTTGTATGCTATCTGACTGTAAGTTTATATTTTCTAATGTAAGCGATTATTTCGATCATCTTAAAAATTACCATGTAGTACCAGTAGATTATCGGTATAGATGTACTGTAATGAATTGCAATCAACTTTTTTCAAAGCTGTATCCTTTTAAAAAGCACATGAGCAGGCATTCAATAACAGGTTTAGCAACAGAAAGCTTTAGTCACCAGTCAAATGAATCGAATCATGAGAGCAGGGAATCAAACTACAGCCAAAATTCAAATAAAAAACAAAAAGTTGATTCAAATGAACAAAATACTCTTTCAAAATACCTATCTCCAACGTTTGAAGCGATTGATAAATCAACGGCGGATTTTACGTTAAGTATGCATATGAAGAACAATTTTACGCGCAAGGATGTATACGACATTCAACGTAGAGTCTCATTAATCTTCAAAGAAGTTGCTTGCCAAATGGAATTGTTGGATTTAAAGTTTGCAGATCCTGAAATTGAGTTTAATTTTAAATGTTATCTCTCCAAACTTAAACAAATGTTTTCTTTAATCAGTTCAGACCACAACTTTTTTAAGTATTTACGCACACATGGATTTAAATTGCCTGTAATCATTGCTATTGAAAATGATAACATTATTAATAAGCCAGCCGATGTAGTGAATGAGTTGGGCATCGAACCAAACTGTAGTTATCTAATGTTAATGCCAGTTGAATATCAAATTAAAACATTTTTTGAATGTGGAGCATTATTAGAGAAAACTATCAGTAACACGGTAGAACTTGAAAAGACATCGGACATTAAAAACTTTGTTGCTGCTAGTAGATGGAAACAAATCCGAGAAAAATATAAAAACGACATTATCATTCCAATCTGGATTTACAGTGATGAATTTGAGGTAAATGACCCCCAAAGCTCTCATAGTAATAGACATTCCATATGTGGCATATATTACAGTTTTCCAACGTTCCCTGAAGAATTTCAAGGGAAATTATGCAATATATTTGTAGCAGGAATGCTAAACATCAAGGTAGTTGGATTCAATAAGCTACTATATGCCCTTATAGAGAAGTTTAAAGGTTTAGAAGAAGTTGGAATCACGTTTATGCTTAACAGACAAGCAGTATTAATTAGGTTCGTCTTATGTTTGGTACAAGGAGATAACTTAGGAGTGCATACAATGCTACTTTTATCAAGTGGTTTTAATGCTACCTTTTATTGCCGGTTCTGTAGACGACCTAAAGAATTGCTTAAGAAGGACGTGATAGAACATGCAGATTGTATGCGTCGAAGACAAGATTATGATGAAGATATTGATATTGGGCGACATTGTGATACTGGTATTGCAGGCAACTCTATATTCAATAATCTGCCATCCTTTCATGTAATCGAAAATCGTAGTGTAGATGCTATGCACGACATTTTCAGCAATGGAATTTGTAAATACGGTTTCACTGAGGCACTAGACTATTTCATTTATACTAAAAGATACTTCACAGTTAGTGAATTCAATACACGACGAAAGATATTTGCTAAGTTGTGCCTAGATAGCGAAATGAAACGCATGCCAGATATAACTGAATATTATAGTAGAGAAAAAAAGAAAACCGTTTCGTTACGAATGACTTCCAGTGAAATGCGCTGCTTTACTCATTATTTCACCTTTCTTATTGGTCAGTACATTCCTATTGAAGATCAAGTTTGGACATATTGTAAATCGTTGATTAAATTAGTTCATTTGTGCCTTCTCCGTTCATTTTCATCAGAAGAAATTGATCAATTACGTGAACAGATTAGTCAACATCATAATTTATATATTATCCTTTTCAAAAAAGACCTCAAACCTAAGCATCACTTTATTGTCCATTATCCGTCAATTATTCGCATCTCAGGGCCGATAGAAAAAATGATGTGTTTTCGTTACGAAGCAAAACACAGAGGATTCAAGCAATACGCACATGTAATGTCATCAAGAAAAAATCTTTGCTACACGTTAGGAGTGAAAGCCAGCTTGAAATTCTATTACGATGCGTCTAACAAAAGTTTCAGTGATAATTGTACTACTGGTAATTTTAAAACGGGCGACCTACGACTTAGACATTATTTCAGAAATTTGTTACAACCTCTGCGTTTGAACTCGGATTTCATAGTAATGTTTTCGAGCTCAATTGAATATAAAGGAACGCAGTATAGTGCTGGGAATTTTTTGACACGGTTAGAGAAAAACAAAATACATCTCTTTGAAATTTTGGATTTCATCTCATTAGGTGGTTCAATTTTCGTTGTTAGTCAGTTTTGGGAAACAGGGGATTATAATGACCATTTTTTGGCATATGAGGTTAAGGCACGAAGCGCAATAGTTGATATAGTTGATATTGAGTTATTTGGAACACCTCCAATTACTTTGCACAAGATCGATCATCTTTATATGTTTAGGATTAAAAATAGTTTTAATATCGATTGTATTGAGTGATTGATGTAAATAAAAAAACGTTGCCTTAAAAAACCATTAAATTTTTATGAATTCTTGGAAAGAAAAATCTGTTTAAATTACATATAAAATTTACCACAAACAAATTTAAAGGTTACTTGAACATCCAGTTATATTTACGTGAATATTCTTGTGATTTTTAAGAAATTTTAATTTGAAGATCATTGTATATTACGATGAAATCTACGTGAAAATCATATAGTGTTCATCTGACTCACTTGAAACTGCATTTCTTTGTCAAAACATGTAAGATTCACCTGAAAAGTATAGTAGAAAATATCTACGTATGATTTCAGGTGAATTTTATGTGCGATTTTTTTGCAGTGTAGCGCATGAATTGGCACCAGGGAATTTTCTCAACGCAATGGAAACAAAAAGACAACTTAATTTTTGTTTTGCTGAACTTTAGTTATGAATTGGTCAATTCAGTGTTGCGAATGCCTTTCATCAATACATATGAGTTTGTGATTCAAGGTATAATGATGATATGTGCCTGATACATATGCATGACAAGAATACGACTTTGTAACTAGAACGTTTCAGTAAGAGTAGTATAGTACAGGGTCATATTAAGGAAAGGTATATTTTGATGCAAACTGAAAATTACTCAATGGAGACAAACCGTATGCTGGAAAATGGTTGTTCACAAATTAAAAGCTTTGCTCATTAATAAAAATAAGTTCGGAAAGCATATTGTTTCGTATTCACCAAAATCACATCCTTAATTTGGCCCTGGATGGGTTGAAAGCCATACTGCTTATATGCTCCATTTTCTAATATATTGGAAATAAAACCTCAACCGGCTCGGGAACCCTAATAAATGTTTACCTTTAAAGCAATTTGTGTCCCTGATTTATGTTTAATGTTTGTTTTCTTTGAATAATATTGGATTTTTAGTATGTTTCGGTTTTCCTAATGAAAAATGGTTTTTAAATACTATTGCGGATTTGGTTTCACCAAGAGCGCTTGAAATAATTAGAAGTAGAATGAAATATCACTCGATAGACTCTGCTGCGCAGTGCAATTTTATGCTTCATTCGCAATTTTTGATATGAAAAATGACACTACTGTTCATATTTAAATTATCAACATATATTTGGACTTGGTCTTCATTTTCATTTCCACTGGTGACATAATCTTAACATATTTATAAGAAAATAGGTTACTTTTCAGTTGCGATTGACAGTCCAGGTGAACGGCAAAAAGGTATGATTAAGAAATCTTGTTGCGACCTACAATCAACATGTTGAAAACAATATGATTTCATTTAGCTATGCTAGCATCGTTAGTGCAACGAACCGGCAACAAGTTTTTACTGTTTTGCTCAATCAATATTATGTTGAAATTCGGCCTAAAACTGCGCTTTTTGGGTCGCGCAGAAAGTTAGATGTCAGTCGCAACAGCACATATTTTTTGTTGCCAAGTGGTTATGAAATAGTTACTGAAACAAAAATTGCTACTTGGGCAGTATCATCATCTTCGCAGTGCAGTGTTAATATCATTCAACACGTTAGCACAAGCCGAGCGTTTCGTTTTGAAGAACAACTTAAAACACGTGGTTGAAAGTGACAACGTTGGAATTAAGAATCCCGTATATATTGAGAATGATTATATAGATGTAAGGTTATATGACCTATCACCTCGTACCCCTCCTGAGCCAATTGCAAAATGCATGTCGCAATACGGAGAAGTAGAATCCGTTACACCTGATACTTGGAAAAACTTCTTCCCGGGTACTCCTAACAACGTTTTTGTTGTGAGGATGAGGGTTGAAAGGCACCCTCCTACTTGACAATAAAACTCAAAACTCACGGAACTACAATTATGCAAACTACGCTATGCACCCATGAGGGGCAAACTCCTACGTGCAAGTATTGTAATCAGACAGCTCATCATGGATAACCTTGCGCGGAAGATGCAGAGGAAGACGCATTTCAGCCGATTGCCAACTCATCCACGGCAAACCAACCCAAAACAGAGTTTTCAATACCAATGCTTGAACCACAAACGGTGGCCAAATTTATGGCAGCAGTTGCACAGACCATAATGACAACCACAAAAGAAGCATCCAGTACCGCAAAATCAACTGTAAGCAACATTGTCAAGGAAAATAATAACAGTGACGGATTTACGCTGGTCAACAATAAGTGCAAGAAACAGGGAAAAACATCTGATCGCGGACACCAAGCCGACTTCGACCTGGACGTGAAAAACAAAAAAGAATTAAATGACCCCCCCAGATGCAGATTGCCAGCAAACCCTGCGAAAGAAGGTCTCCTCTTGCAATAAAAAGTTGCGCGCACGAGATCCAATATTATAATAATATTTGTTTATATTATTTATTTTTACATTTGTAAACATATAAAAGATCCACGGCTCCGTTAAGCTACCGCTATGAGCCGTGTCAAATAAACGAATTATAATAAAAAAACAATCTGCTTTCTACTTCTGCCCGTTTCAGACCTACAATCGAACAATGTAAACGTCAACTAGCAGGCTCTCCATCTAGCGTGCATTGTCTCGAGTACAAGGAAAACATTGAGTTTTTGTTAGGTAGTATAATTTTGCGATCGTGAAAATGGAGCTTAGGCTTACAGAAGTGACATATCTCCAGTATCATCACCTCCGCAATGCGGAACTGAGAAACTTCTTTTCTCTTGTGGTGAGAAGGCGAGTCCAAAGACTTATTCTCTCCTTGATTATTCAATTCAAACATAACGGAAACAGTAAGTAAACAGTAGTGCTAGCGGACGAAAACCATGTGCGAAAGATACAAAGGGGAATGCATCTTAACCGATTGCCCACGCACTTACGGGAAAATAATCCAAAGCAGGTTTTAAATGTTTGAACCATTAATTGTTGTCAAATATGTTGCATCTGTTCGGGTCAGTAAAAAGAACTGCTACGTTTTCCTTGTTCATCCATGAACATAAAAACCTCAGCGATTATATCTTTAAGGAAGCATTTGAATTCCATAAGGCCAACTATGACAATATCAGACAGAAGCTAAATAATGTTGTTTGGCAAAAAGTAAGCACTAACTGAAAGTAACGAAGGGGTGCAGATTTTGACTCATAAAACCTTGTCCAAAGCCAAAAAACAGACAATTTTACATCAATAATGCATTTGAATGACAACGTACATGATAGCACGGAATAAATCTGCAACCTATTTGCAACATTCTTCAAATGAATATCGTCACTGTTGTGCTATCTTATGACAAACGCCAACTGTAAACGGTAAACTGAGTTAGATATGTCTAAAAAATCTCTACAAAGTGGCGTTTACAGAATTTTGACATTCTGTTTGGTCACTGAGGACGTGCTGGACTTTTTTTAAGTTTTTGCTTCAAATGACTGTGTCTGGGTATTGGCTCAAATTATCTTGATGCATAAGATGTTTTTATATGTAAAACTATCTGAGAAACACAATGGCATAATCATTTTCTAAACAAAAATGCACGAACTGCGAGAAAAATGCAATTTAAGTTTTAAACTGGAAATGGAGCATATTTGGTAACAATGTAACCAAAAATAACTATTTTTTCTAGACTCCCTGATACATTTCCTTCAAAATGCATCTCACCGATTGTTTGTAGATCAAATGAAGCCAAAGAAATGAATAGAAGTTAATAATTGATGATTTTTTTCTATGGAAATTTTTCCATGCACGATTATGACACGCCATACAAATTTTATCATCAGTACACACCTATGACACGTGTGAGTGCGACTTTTGTTTACATTTATAGTAAAAACTCGCAACATAGTCACCCGATCTTCCCAATACTTGAGAGGTTAATACAGAATAGATAAAAGCGTCAAAGTTCATAAATTGAAAAAGTTCGGAATTGAACCTAGGCTAACTTACATGGTTAGAATCATATCTATCCGACCGTCAGCAAATAATTAAATTTAAAGCAACGCAATCTTGCACAATTGAAAGCATCTCAGGAGTTACACGAGGCTCTCATCTAGGTCCTCTGTTGTTTATTTTATACGTGAACGATTTCTCTTTCATCATCAAAAAACTGAAAATATTAATCTCTGCGGACGATTTGAAACTTTACGTGGAGATAAGAAATGCCGTAGATATTAATACGTTTCCACACGGGTGTAGAAAAAGGTTCTCACAACCGAACGTGAAAAAAAATGTAATTCAATTACCTTTAGTCGGAAACGACAAACACCGAATGTTGTGATTGTCTTAGGAAATCAGACTGTAGCAAAATGTGGAAGTATAGGGTTTTGGGAGTTATATTAGATTCTACACTGAAAGAATATATTCGTAAAATGCTAAAAATTAGTTTCGTACAGACAATTTTTACAGAATTTTTCGTACATATGACGAATCATTCGTAGTTCTATTGAAATACTTTTATTTTTATCAAATTTTCGTAAAAACCATTCAACGACTTTCGTTGGCTTATTACGAATCGGTTGCATTAGGCAAACGTATTATTGATGAAATATGTGAGTCTTTAATATTTACGAGAACTTTTCGTAATATGAATAATAAAAATAAGAAAAACTTCATAAAAGCTTCAATAGAGGTAGAATATGGCTTCCGATCATCACGACGGTCAAATAGTCGCTTCCAGTTGATCCAGAATTCGGTGCAGTACGTACTCGATCGGGTTCAGTTGAGCCATCTCGAACTGTTAGTTGGATTTGTATGAATAAATTTGAGCTTTTCTCTCTTCTGAGCTGATTCACAAAGAAGCCGATTTCGTTCCATATTCTGCCGGAGCATTGCCAATATTTCAACTAGTAATTAAGTTCTCGGGCGTCGGGTGATCCATCGTTTTTTATGCACTGAAAGCCATTCCATTAATAAAATAAAACCAATTATTATTTTCCTAATTAGTTGATTTAACAGAAAAATAAAAAATATAACTAAATTTTCCTTTAATTTTGCAAGATTCTCAAATAATAGTTATTGACAATTATTATTGATTTTGATTCAAGACGCACATCATACGAAAAGACAGCAAGCTAGTAAATATGCACACCTTACTGAAATACATCAAAGTAGAGACAGCAACTTGCTTGTAAGCTTGTAAGGCTTGTTTAAGCCTGGACGCAACTACCTAACCCAGTACACAAACAACAGAAATTCAACTGAGCTCATTGTCGGTTATAACTAGTTTTTCTTTAAAAACATGTCAATAAAGGAATGATTGAGATTTTGTTTCAATACTATATTAGTAAATGTTGAAAGATTTGTCGAAAATTGTCAAAATCTTTCTATTTTGAATAGAGTTGATTATATCGTAAAATTTAAATTATTTACAACATGTGTAATATACAATATTATAATTATTTTTCATCTTTTGAGATGCTAAACTAGATGTTTTTTGTAGTGACCAAATAGAAAAGAATTAAAACTTATCTTTCATCCGAAATTGAAATCATCAATCAATTATCATTAATCCTTTAATACCTTTGGCCATTCCGTCTCGTTTCAGACTGCAATTCAAGAGAGGCTATGTGAGACAAACGATAGAATGAATAGAAAAAAAAAGAAATAGAAAACATCTATCGGCAAGTCCCGTCCCAGGTTTAAATACAAATACCCAGATGGTGCTAGTTACTGGCTCCCTAGCCATACGACGTTTCGTTTTTCGTTTTCTCGTCAGCAAACCAGAGCTTCTGTTTTGCGTTCCGGGTATCACCCAGGGTAAGTCAGTTGCATAGACGTTCACATATGTCGTGTGAACTGTTTGGAATTTTTTGTGTCAAACGAGTGCTAATTTGGGTACTAGTTTAGATATATGCTATTTAACTAGACATCCAGATGGTGCCAGTTACTGACGAAATGAATTCGAAACACAAAAAGTCAAACTTAATATATTTACGTGTGAATTGCTGGCCTCCGGAGTAATTCAACAGTTTAATTCCATACCTTCATTCGTTGGTCGGTGAAACGAAACGGTTGAAATATCCTATGTTGTATTTAACGATGAACTAGTTTAATTCAACAGTGAGTTCCAGTCGTTTGTGTCCTGGCTGAAACGGTAGTGTAACAACATATGCGATTGTGTCCGAGCTGAAACAAACGTTACAAGCTGAGACAAACGTTTCAAGTTTTAGCTCGGGTAAGCTTTTCAAGTTGCTAAGCTGAAACGTTCATATCCAGACTGAGACTGACAGCACCAAAACAATAGCGCTGGATTATTGTTTTCAGCAAAAACTTAGTTCGCCCAAAATATCAACTGGACGCAATCAAAAAATCAACTAATAGTTTGGTTGAAATTGTGATGAATCGGTTTTCCGTGTGACCTCCCGGCTTCCCTGCCGTTTTGCGGCAAAGATGTCATAACATAAGTTCTCCATTCCGGTGTTGTTTAAGCGTCCAACAGGCAATTAAGCGCGGGATAATTTGCGAATTCTTTGTTGGAATTAGCATGACCGGCACAGAAATTTATTTTTTTGTGGGTTTTTTATCTTTTCTCGACATGGCTTCCATGGATCGACAACTAATAATATCACAGGCTTTGATTGTGGTGTGAGAGTCGCAATAAGTAGCTTTTTTACACCACAACCAGATGGGTGCCATTTCCTCGATCCTAATCCATTTGCATACATAGGCCTCAGGGCGTAAGACACTTAGAAAGCAGAATACTTGAATTCCGATTGCACTAAATACACACTACCATTCCCTTCAGCTTATGAAGTTAACAAACTATCCGGCCTCAAACCGGAGGAATCATTTCTGTCGAATCAAATCGAGTCGATCACAGAATTTATTTTATGTGCAGCGCAAATTCGTTAGTTGTGGGTTCCTTAGATGGGTGTTCGCTAATTGGGTCGTGCCCCAACTAAAAAGTAACTGGATGTCACAATCTTATGCTAAATTTACTTTGAAAATTATGCAGATAATAGATAAAAATGTGGGCAGTTACATTCTACACTCCTATCATTCTGTTTTGACATCTGTCACTAGACCCAACTAGCGAGTCGTGATCGTTAGTTAGGGCGAGTGTTTACACTGTATTTTCATCGCTGTCAGTTTCTCGAAAATTGTTGCCGATAGATTGGAACTCTGCGTGTGTCACAGCAAATACGCGCGAGGAATGCATGGCTGGAGACCAACGGCTTTATTTCCCTTCCGTAGGGTGACCATATCAGACGAGTAAAAAACCAGGACAGTCGAAAGGGTACAGCTTCCCCCCGTTACCTCTCAATCGACATTGCCTTCTCCGCATGTTTTCGGCAGTAAAAAGCTTCTGGGATCTGGCAGGTGGAGCTTCGACAGTAAAAAAGTTCTGGGAGTCTGGGAGAAAGAGCTCTGCCAGAAAGTCTTTCGTCGGAATTCGATCACCATGAACTTTTTCGGATTTACACAAAGGCAGCTCTTGCTACACCACCATCAGCAAACGTTTCATGCTGAGATGGTCTGTGCTGGACCGTCGAGGGGTTTTTCAGTACTAATAACACAATATTGACGTGAATCAGAAACATCAGCGATCCCAAGTAGCTTCCCTGCGCTATATCTGGCAATCTCCAATGACAACCATTATCTCTCGATCTTCGAGCTGCAAAACCTACCGCTGTTACAGAATTTCTCCGTTTTATCGATTGTTATATGAAAACTGGCGGATAGCATGGTGTAAAAAATATCAGTTTGAGCCAGAGCTTGAAAAAATTGACATCCCTGCATGAACTTGAAAGAAAACAAAATTCAATTCATGCCCGTCGCGATGAATGAAATGTTTGGTTCGTTTCCCTCATCATTCGTTCTCCCGACACAGCGCATTAAGGTTCGGACATGTTCGGTTTCAGAAGCGAACTGAATTTTGTTGTCATTCTACCTATGAGAGGGATTATTGATTAAAAGTGAACCAGATATAGATTATGTAGTTCACTTATACTCGAAAATATAGAAGATGCCAGGATGCCGGATTGAAAGACGATATAAGCCGAAAAGATGCGCTGGTAATCATTTTTTCATCGATGTTGACGAGGCACTCTCGAGAGATTAAAAGAAACCATCGGAAGCCAAAGTAGCAATTTTGGTATTATTGCATACTACAAGTGCATTCTAAGTTATACGAAGGGCTTCATAAAACCTCAATTGTTACTAGGGAGGTACATGTGACAGATTCAACTTATTAAGTTTTGTTTGTCGCATTCCGGTTGAGGATGAGTATACGTTGCAGTTATGGTTGTGGTCGGCCGTAACTGCGATCTGGAACATAGTGAAAAGCGAAGACTTAATAAATAGAAATATATTGGGCTTACAGGAGAAAAACCAGGACAAATTAAGTATTTTCCTTGACTTCCCAGGACACCAGGACAGTCAATGCAAAACCAGGACATGTCCTGGTAAATCAGGACGTATGGTCACCCTACTTCCGAAGGAAGACGTGACCACAGATTTTTTCACTTCAGAAAAATTTCAATCACTTCTGGGGATTAATCCCACACTTATAAAAAAGAATTCGTAAATATAATGAAATTGATCGATTTCATTCGTGGTTTTCTGCAACGGAGTATTTTCGTGCATTGTAAAAAGTAGGTTTCGTTCATTTTTGGAACAAGAATGGCCGCTTGGTGAACGAAAGCTTTCGTAAATTTTACTTGTTTAGTGTACATTGCACGAACAGTGGTCCGAATTCACAATTTAGGAAGACAAAAATGTTTGTGGCTAAACCTTTTATTTTGGAGACGCGATGTCTTCAGGACAAATAAACAGTATCGAATAGAATATCTCTAGATGTACATGGTATTAGGGTGGCTCTTATCGTTAGGGTGCTAAATTTTTTTTTCTGTATGTGAGGAGATAGAATATTGTGGTATTTAGCAAGATTGTAGAGGAACTTGTACCAAGCAACTTTGCCGAAGACAACATAGTTGTATCTCCAAAGATTTTTATTTTATAGCAATTTTAATTGAGAAGCCTAGGATGTTCCTAACAAAAACAGTTTTTTTTTGTTTTAACTTTTTTTTTATTTCTCATAAACGGTGTCTTCAGACAACTTGTAAAGCTCATCGAGACAAATTTTTTGATAATAGAAGAATACAGATATTACTTTTAGAACCGATATTATGAGCAATATTGAATAAAAAATAGATCCTTTTACAATATTTATATCTAAAATTGGGGCAAGCAAAAATAATTTCTTTTTCTTGCATTTCAAAGAGAATACTTTGAGGAATGTTTATAAAAAAATTGCCAAGGTTATATTTCTGAAAAAACTTTAAATGGAGTTTGAAAATTGTGAGTTTACTACTGAAAAATGCCTCATATAGAGTCAAAATATCTCAAACGGCCACCCAAATTAGGTGATATCGCAATTTCGGTGGAAGATTTAATTTTTTGGTAGTATGTGGCATTTCAAAACCAAATCCAAATCGACACATAAATTTTTTTTCACATGTTAAACAGGCATAACACTTTGAGGAAAGTCCTTCAAAAGATTCCGATCCGCGAATTTTACTAGAACACTAGATCCCTTTTATACACGATCCCAACCATTTATTTGCAAAAGGATTATCCCTCAGGCTCAGAAACAATTTTTCACTAGTGGTCTATCCACCGTATACTTGCGCATATCGTCGCTGTTGTACTATCTTATGACAAGAGCCGTTTAGCACATTTCGAGAAAAACGATTTTTAAAACTTATAAATGGAAAAAAACAATTCAAAGAAGATGATGCATCTATCTACTCTGTGTTAACATCCCAAATATTACGAAGATCGGTTGACTATGCTGCAAGATTTTACTATAAATGTAAACAAAAGTCGCACTCACACGTGTCATAGGTGTGTATTGATGACAAAATTTGTATGGCGTGTCATAATCGTGCATGGAAAATTTTCCATAGAAAAAAAATCATCAATTATTAACTTTTATTCATATCTTTGGCTTCATTTGGTCTATAAACAATCGGTGAGATGCATTTTGAAGGAAATGAGTCAGGGAATCTAGAAAAAATATTTTTTTTTGGTTACAGTGCTACATTTCCGGTTTAAAACTTAAACTGCATTTTTCTCAGAAATCTTGTATTTTTGTTTTGGCAATATTTTTTTATAAACATGCCTGAAAGTATTCTCTTTGAAATGCAAGAAGAAGAAATTATTTTTGTTTGCCTCAATTTTAGATATAAATATTGTAAAAGGGCCTATTTTTATTCAATATTCCTCATAACTTCGGTTCTAAAAGTGATATCTGATTTCTTCAATTATCAAAAAATTGTCTCGACGAGATTTACAAGTTGTCTGAAGACACCGTTTATGAGAAATAAAATATAAAAAAGTTAGAGCAAAAAAACTGTTTTTGCTAGGAACACCCCAAGTTGCTCAATTAAAATTGCTATAAAATAAAAACCTTTGGAGATATAACTATGAAATCTTCGACAAAAATGCTTGTTTACAATCTTGCTGAAGACTGTAGTATTCTATCTGCTCACATTCAGAAAATAATTTTTGAAGCACCCTATCAATAAGAGCCACCCTAATACCATCTATATCTGAAGATGGCCTACTTGATATTGATTATTTGTCCTGAAGACATCATAGCTCTAAAACGTAAGGTTTGGCTACAAACCTAGAAAGGTTGTGGTGTGAAGAAATGGCTGCTTGATGATCGAAAGTTTTCGTAAATTTTACATATTTAGTGTACATTGCACGAATGTTGTCGTTGATAACGCCATTATTTTTCGTGAATGAAGCGAAATGTTTCGTTTATTTATTTTTAAATCTAAGAGAAGTTTTCGTATTTATTAGCATATTATTATGACATTGCTCCTGCAGAGAAAAACTTAAACTTATTCATACAAAACAAACGAGCATGGCTCAACTGAATCCGTACTGCTTCGGATTTTGGATCAACTGGAAGCGAAAGAGGTTCAGGAAATCTTCCTGAAACTGGCGTACATGGATACGGTTACTAAATAGTCAGACCGAGACCGTCGTGATGATTAACAATTATCTGACGTATAGCATCAAGGACTCCATATTCTACCTCTATTGAAGCTCTTTTGAAGTTGACGGTTTGACGAATGGTGCTTGTAAATATTGTTAAGACTTTCGTTTATAGCAGTGAACAATTCGTTGCCTTATGAAGCAGTTTCGTAATAAGCCAACGAAAGTCGTTTCGTGGGTTTCACGAAAAGATCGTAATAAAAAATAAAATTGTTGAACTACGAATGATTCATCATATGTACGAAAAATTTGTATATTCTATAAAAGATGTCTGTATGAAACTTTTTTTTAAATTATTTTTTACCTTAAGGTCATTCGCCTCTTCGGGTTAGAAAAATCTCTTATGAAATATTTCTAACCCTATGTGCGGGGTCGGGAATCGAACCCCGATGCGCTGCGTACTGTACGAAACTAATTCGCAGCGATTCACGAATATATTTTATCAGTGCAGACCAACTGAAATAAGTGGCGATCATGCTTACCACTCAACCACCGGCGTCGTCGTAGAGGTTCAATTCTAATAATTAAGCGGAAAAAAGTATTTTTTGCCCACTACACCAGGACCAGACGCCCCACAGTGGCGGGTCTGCAAACAAAAGTCGGACAAAACCTCAAATGTTACCTAAATTGGCTGAAAATCACAATTTAAGCTAATTTTGAGGTGCTGAGCTCATTTTTGATATCAAAAGTCGTAAAATATTAAATACATTTTCCCATACAGTGCCATTGAACTTTTCTAATAACTATGATTCCGTTTTCATGATAGATTTTCCGTTACTGTTCACCAATGTCAGCAATATCATAAAAAATGAAGAACACTACTTTAAATCCATTGTATAACGTGTTGGTTTACTGTAGATTGTCTAACAATTTTACACAAAACACCACGCGCCTCCATATCAGCAACAAAGCTACAAAATCTCCTTAAAACTTTTTGCGCACCTAGGCGCAGAACGAGACCATGATATTCGAAAAGTAGAGGTTATTTCCCATAGAATGAATACTATGTGACCGTTCCGAAATATTTCCGAAATTTGTACAGAATACATTAGTGAAAAAAGTATTTTTGATCTGACCACCTCAAACATATTTAAACTAAAAAGTCATAGTTCCAAGCAAATTTACCAAATGTATTTTATTCGCTAACCAACTTCTTTCGTTCCTCTACACAATGAGACTAGTTGTGCTAAAATCGGACCAAAATCAAAAGAGCAACATGCATTTTAAGTGAACAGAGCAATGGTGGTTTCGGAAATGAAAATCATTAAAAAATCCGGACTTTGCTACGTTTAAACTCATGTTAAAAATCTTGTTCTTATCCAATGACTATAAAATTTTGAATATACATTATTCAATACATGAGAAATTTGGGAAAAATATAAAATATCAATATTTCAAAAATAAATTTTTGAGGTTTTGGCCAGCCTCCAGCCACTGTGCGCCCCCTTTAGCAATTGTCTGTCAAAGGTTCTTTAAAACTGATGCATGCTTGATTAAAACTGATGCATGCTTGCTGTTTGTAATACCGTCAAATCCATTCCATGGCATCCACCACTTCCTCTTCCTAATCTCACACCCCTACTCTCATTCACCCTCTCTTAGACCAACCTCACATCCGCATGCCTTTCATCCACTCCCTATACCAAAATAACTCAGGTGGTTTCCGACGCATCCTTCCTCCTCTCAGTAATTATACCCTCACCCAGTGGTGGATCCAGGGGTAGGGTCCTGGGGGTCTGGACCCCCTCCGAATTTTTTTAACTTGTTAAGAAATTTTAAAATAATTTCTATTTTAAATTCGTTCTAAGCTCAAAATCATTTTAAATCACATTTAACCACCAAAACTTACTTGAGGTTATTAGATATTACGTATTGTACACTGAACATTTCAAAATCGAAATTCCAGACACCCTCCGAAATTTTTTTCTGGATCCGCCCCTGCCCTCAAAATATGTTAACATGAAAACAATATTGAACTCATGGTATAATTAGTAGAATGTTACTAATTATTATATATTATGGCTACTGAAAATCAGCAACATTCAGCAACTAATTAAAGTCTAAATATGAATATTCCAAAAGTGGAAAGAACACAAAGCCCTATTTTATATCAATGGGTTCGTGGTTTCATTATTTAAGTTTTCAATTGCTTTCTATTACTGATTGCTATGTTGACAGGCTAATGGTGCTACAAATTGAATAGCAATCGACTCACTTTCCTCCATTTAAATAGCTCAGGAAGTTCGGATTGAACATACGTAACCGCAATGTCGATTCGCGAAGTCAACATATACTTGATAATTTTGTTTAGCTTCACTTCCGTAGTAAAGACCAATTCTCACCATTCATTAATCTTAGAGTTTGTGCAACGGGAGCGCATCAGTTCCGTGATTACGTTTCAATGCAATCATCGGAGTTCATACGATTTGTTTAAATCTTTAACCCTCAAAAAGGCAACCGGGTCTAAGAGGCCCGGCACGTTACAATTTTTTAGTTACAAAAAAATGTGTATGCAGTATAAGCTTGGGCATGGAAATTTTGATAAGTAGCTTTGAAATCTATAACAAAAATAAAGAATTGTGAAATTTTCATCTATGGAGTTTTGCGCAGCTATGTTTGAATTTTTTACATGCACAAAAAGGCAAGCCGGGTCTGGCAGGCCCGGTGTGCATGCAATACTAGGCTACTACTACTACTAGGAATACCACGGGTTTTATACATTAATATTTATCTGAAAAAAACATTTGGATGAGTTCATCGTCATATTAGCAGGAATTTTTTCATGTTTTGATTGATTTTATCTTTTTACCTTTTCTTTTAAGAAAAAAATCTTGAAAGTTTGAGCGAATTCTATACATTTCTTTTATAAGAAATGTAGAAATAGCATACGATAATGACGTGTGTCATATTTTTTTGGGTAAATACTTTTATTTCACTCACTGTGGTCTACTTGACAATTATTTGGATACAACATAACCTAACTCTGTCGTTATTGTCTATTTGTTGTCTATTCTTTCTGTTATAGTTTTCGTAATAATTCAAATTGTAGGATCTAAAAACAACAAAAAATTGAAATGGCTATAAGACGATATGCCCATGTTTTCAATCGTCTCAAAGAATCTGAAGTAATGGAAGAAATTTGAGCAAATTCAACAGCAGACGATTCCGAAACTGATTTGCAAAGCGAGGAAGAAGATGTGAATGATATTGCTTCCGATGATGAATTTGATGTAGAAAAATATGAATATGTACTCCGGTTATGCATCAGAAGAAATTGATAGCAACCCAGAAACATTTATTGGTCGTGTTCAAACGAAATGGAGCTTAGAACCAATCGACAGTCGACGTGATCTTCCGAGTACTACCCTTTTGGAAAAAAAATTGAGCTTTTTACATTCATCGCCTTATACGCTGAAATCGGGATTTACTGCGTGTTCGTACTCATCATCCTGTAATTCCGGAACCGGAAGTCGGATCAATTAGAAATTCAACAGCAGCCAATGGGAATGCTGTACCTTTCATTTGAAACCAAGTTTGTAAAAATCGGAAAAGAATTCGCTGAGAGATAGGTATGACATTATCTTAGGAACTTGGTAAGTTCCCCCGGGGCATCAAGAACCGCCATAGCTGGCCAATGTGGTCGAAGTACCCTCGGTGGGTCATTAATGATCTAGACATGCAAAGCCAAGTAATGTTGCACATATTTTAATATATATTGCATCATTTGGACATCATGGTGGTATCAGTTTCTATGGAAATTTGCTGTGTGATTGTACTCTTCAACACCTAACTCCAGAACCAAAAGTCGGATCAATAAAAAAAATCAATAGCGACCGATGGGAAGGCTGCACCTTTCATTTGAGACTAAATTTGTACAAATCGGTCCAGCTACCTCAGAGAAAAATCGGTGAGATTGTTTGCCACATGCATACATCCATACATACATACATACATACACACACATACAGACATTTTACGATTTCGATGAACTGAGTCGAATGGTATAAGAGATTTGGCCCTGCGGGTCTCGGTTAAAAAGTCGAAATTTCGACCGATTGCATAACCTTTCTATATGAGAACGGCAAAAAAGGAGCTTGAATTTAGACGGGCCTTAGAGGCCCGGCTTGCCCTTTAATGTTAGGATTTTAGCTTGCCTTCACAAGGGTTAAGTGTGAACTTATCACAACCCGTTCATAGCTTCGAGGTGGAGTCGGGTCGATTTTATTCAGAACATGGTCGTATTATGTATACAAATCACCATCGTTTTGGTCTAATATCTGATCTTGGCTGTCCTAAAGTTGATATGTTGCTTGAGTTTTGCTCCAGTCATGCTTATTTCAATGCATCTTACCGATGGTTACTGCTAGCAAAATCTGGGTTAGATTCAGGTGTTCAGCTACTAGATAAGCTAAATTTGAATGCCGATACGAGAGTTACCTTGGCGGTCCCCAGGGTTAACTATTATGAATTGTATGAGATTTATGGTACGATTCGAAGAAGAGGTGGCAAGATGCGCATCGCATCCGTTGGAACCTGGAGCATTGGCTCTAGGATAGATTGGGTTACTGGTGTTAATAGTTATCAGAGTCGTAGAAATTTGATGGGCTTACCGCTCTGGTCGATTATTTCGGTAAGTCTATAGCAATAATTATTTTTGACTAAGCACTATTAGGCTGATATTTTCAGACACTGGAAGCTCCACGCAATGTAACATTGGGGGAATATCTCGAATCCTTGGATCCACCCGTAAGATATTCTTCAGATCGTTTTGGTTACCAGATAAGTAAATTGTTAAGCCGTCAACTTAATTTTAGGTAACACTAGCAAAATGTTTTTTTCGACATAGTGTAATCGATTTTTCTCTAACAGATTGAAAATAATTCATGCGAAAGGATGGTCACTTAATGCCATCGGGACCAACTCATCTAGCGGTGTAATAGGACAAATTCAACAGAATCTGGTGGATTTTTCAAGCACGCCCTTGGTGCTAGATACAAATCGTGTGAACTCCTTCGAACAGACGGTTCCTTTAACGGCAATCAAGTTTCTGACCTATTTTCGACATCCGCGAAAGCACAGATCTGGAAATATGATACTGCAACCGTTTCATGGCTTGGTTTGGACATCGGTTATAATAATTTTACTAGTTTCTGCCATCACACTGATGGTGGCACTTTGCGTGCAACGCAGAGTGGAAGCCGTCACCAACTTCCAAATCTCGCTGGCAGTTCTTGGGTTGCTCTGTCAGCAGGGATATTCTGAGAATACATCGATTGTTTCTTCTCGTATCGTGATAATAACGGCAATTCTATTTTCCCTTATAATCTATCAATTTTATACGACAACCATCATCAGCTCTTTGCTGGTTCCTCCTCCGAAATATATTCGGACGGCGGAACAATTACTAGCCAGTGACCTTAAGTATTCTATTGAAGATATCTACTATAATCGTCATTATTTCAATGTATCTTTCTGTACATGCTTACATTTTAGATTTGATTTAATTTGCTTACATTCTTTTCAGACAACAAAGAAAACTACCGACATTCAGCTGTACAGGCAGAAGGTTCTCCCGAATAAGTTAGGGTTTGTCAATGCCACCACTGGAATTGCATTGGTTAAACAGGGAGGATACGCTTTTCTGTGCGACACATCCTATGGAAATGCGTTTATCGCGGGTTAGTTACTATTAATCCATGCATAAAATTTAGTGATAAAACGAGCATTTTAATTGTTTCAGATACGTTTGACCAACGAGAAATTTGTGAACTACAGGAAATAGCATTGTTTTCATTTCGCTGGGTACACCTTGTCGTACCTAAGGGTAGTCCCCTGAGGGAACTGTTCCGAGTAACGTTAAGACACCTGCAAGAGACAGGCCTGTCGGAGTACTATCGAAAAAAGTTCCTGCTCGAGAGACCACGATGTGTGGGGAAGAATTTGGCATATACTCCGATTGGCTCTGCTGATATAGTTGGGTTCTATTGGTTGATGGTTGCAGGCATTATGATAAGTTTTACAGTATTGCTTGTAGAGTTGATAGAATTTAGACTACGGGAGCATTTGGAGAGAAAGCTTCAAACGGGCCGTTATCCGGTGTGGCTAAATTGATCAATTTTCTTGTAATATATCATGAACTTAGCAGCATACATTCACTAAAATAAATGATAAAATAAATTAGATGAAAAGATGAAAGTAGAGGCCTCACAGTGATGCTTGATGGTCAAGGATTTTGCGTTAGTTTGCCGGGGCCAATTTACTTCCTTGACCTTGAGTCTGTATTTGGTTATCATGTTCAATGACATTAAGTTATAAATGTCTTTGCTTGTTTTAAATTTTAAAATTCTTTGAACTAGGCCTTTATTACGGGAATCACTTCACAGTGAAAACGAAGTGAAGTGAACAACACCCTATTCTGGGAGTCACCTTCGTGATAAAATGTGTAAGAGTTCATCTGAAGTGACAACTTGAATGAACTCGGTGTTATTATGAACGTCACATCACGATCACTTTGTCGAAAAAATGACAGTTCCCGTGTATTTTTTTCATCGTAGATTTCGAATGTGTCACGCAAAATGGAGATGTTCAAATTTCAATACTTTTTTGCTTTTTAGTAATATTTTTAAAATTTCATTCTTGTGTAGGAAGAAAAAGACGAATAAGCGACAATTTGCCTGTCTCGTGGCCTTTATGGACAAAAATCCCGAAATAGCCAGAGGAAGTAAATTTGGTGGACACTGACGGACTCCCTGAACAGTTTGGGTCCTCCCACTCGTTCCGTTGCAGCATGGCAAAAGGTAGGTTGGCTTGTTGCTTTCAGTTGTTCTCTGTAGTACATATGCAATTATTTGTAGGAACCGGATGTTTCAACCGAATTATCTAGCTCCTATATTTTTGCTTACTGTTTTAGGTTTAGACCGACAAAAAGCATAATAAAAATGGCCACTGGTGGCGGGCCAAATACACTGCATTCATTCAACGATGTGGAAGAAACCGTCATTCGTCTCCTTTCATTAGAGAGAGCGGTTAACCACAACGGTTGCATTCCAGCTATTCTTAAACTTACAACCATAATTGATATTCGTTAAATTCAGGTTCTGTTTTTGGAGTGCAACTCCCTAGTGCACCTGCTAGTGGTGAATGCCAAGTATTTGTGCCTTGCGACGAAGTCCCAAGCGAGGAACCGAATGTCCCGGAAGACGACTCTGTGCAGGATAATGCAGCCCATGAAGGGTATGTGCAGGATAATGCAGCTCATAAGGATCAACCAGCTGCTTGTGGTCGCGGACGATCGAATAATCGGAATTATCGAAAAGCTCTGCTCGAAAAGCAGACGAACGATCTGAAGCGGCATGTATCAGATTGTGCCCGATATTCACGTAAGTCGTACGATTTACAACAACAGCGATTTGACCTTGAAAAGAAGCGGTTTAAACTGGAGGAGAAGAAATTTCATTTTAAGAAGCAGAAGTATAAAAGCCAACTACAATGTCAGTTCAAGCTACTTGAATACAAGAAGCAGAAACTCGACCATGAAATGGTGTGCACAACAACGGCTGATGCACAAGATTTTCAGCCATCTGGGGGTATTTCGGATTGCAGTTATGGAGTTGCTAGAATGTCGATTAAGAATGGCAGATTGTAAAATTAGTGTATAGATTCAGGTTTTATTTCTGCGATGCAAAACACAACTTGGTTCATAAACTGTTGTTCATAATTTCTTCTCTGATTCTACTCGCATCACTCTCATTTCTACCAACATCGCGCAGTTCTGGATCGTTCTCTCCATTTGGTAATTCTGGTTCATCGTAGTCCATTTTATGCTTCATGCGAAGGTTATGGAGTAGCTTTTTCAGGTTTATAAAACAACTGTCTTGCTGCTAGCAAGCATCGGAAGGTATTCTTGACGACTCCAATTGCTCTTTCCACGGTGATTCGAGTTTTGGAGTGAATTTCGTTGAACCTCGTCTGTCCTTCTGTGGTATTTTCACCCGTACGGAAAGGAGTGATTAGAAATGG
This sequence comes from Topomyia yanbarensis, assembly GCF_030247195.1. Lineage (NCBI taxonomy): Eukaryota > Metazoa > Arthropoda > Insecta > Diptera > Culicidae > Topomyia > Topomyia yanbarensis. The sequence goes on along the minus strand of NC_080671.1, from coordinate 390,882,750 downwards.
TGTCAAAGGGTAACTAGCATCACCTGGAATACATTGAAAACGGTCGACTACAATAGGATGAAATAACAGGCAGTGGGCTTGGATCGAGCAAGTATAAGGGAAGGAATGAAAATGACATCTTCGTATAACAAGACACTGTGCCCTTTGTCTGAATGATACGCTTATCAGACTGTATTTCAATACTTTCAATAACTCTTTTCTTACCGAGTAACCAGGAGTTCCTCTCCCCGTTATTGTATCTTTGTAACAGTAGCTGATTTACAGAACTGCCATTCCAAACAAACGAGTCTTGCGAGGAACCTGGAGGATTAGCATCAAGATACCGAATCATCAAATTATGATCGCAAACCTGTAGTTGTATAATATCCAAATGTGTGAAATGCATGAAACTTACATTCAGACTGTAAAAGCCTTTGCGATTGTAGAACAGATGTTTGTTGCGGACTGGCGGAATCATGCTAACGTGGGTTCCATCTACACATCCAAATACTCCTGGGAATCCAGTTTTTCTATAGAAAACTAATTTAATGGCGCTTTTTCATTGTCTTCGGATGAAAACTGGATGACGGCCGGACAGACTTCTGTTTCAATTATGCCCAAAACAAGTTTCAAAACTTTTGACATCGTAGGTTGTGCCAATCCAATTAAGCGATCCACAGAGGAGTATTTGACCGAAAAAGCTGGCCGAAAGTCAAATTTTCAAAAACCGTTATCAATGACATTATATTATATCATAATATTCCCTAGTGATTTCTGCATTAGATGGCCAACACGTTGCGTGTATTTACTAAAGTTTGGCAAGGCTGTTAACTGTCAAAGGTAGGGGTTTTTAATACTCCAGGCTGATTTAAAGTTGCGCGTGGAAACAAAATCTTCCAAACATTAGTTATTCGAATTGTTCCAACTCAAATATCCTATGTTTTTAATAAACCAAGGTCAGGGTCATATTTTGGTGTAGATGTATCCATGTACTCTAAAAAACATCAGTCTTATTAAACTTAAATACAAAGAATCAAAAATCTGCGATTTACTTACTTTTCAAAATTGAAAAAGTTCATTATCCCAATCCGTCCCAGTGAAAACTCTTGTGCCGTGATTAAGTTTAATCCAAATACAACTAGATCGAAGAAAAAAAACTTGCTCATAATTGCTCCATTTTGAATGCGAGCTATTTGAAAAATTTGATATTTTTGACATTTTTCCTAGTTTTATTACATTGTCCGTCCTAAGTTCAAACTTTTACAAGGATATTTCTTTTCGAAATAATGCGTAATGCTTGGCAAGATTTAGGTTTAGTTAGCTTAGGTTTGAAGCAACATATGTAGTTCAATTCTGCACGAAAACTAATCCATTCGAAGCACTTTGGAGCGCTCTGGTTCAATAAAATCATCATTTTGTTTCTCAGCTAACTAAACCTAAATCTTGCCACGAATTATACATTATTTCCAAAAGAAATATCCTTCTAAAAGTTTGAACTTAGCACGGACAATGTAATAAATCGAGGAAAAATGTCAAAAATATCAAATTTTTCAAGGAGCTTACATTCAAAATGGAGCAATTATGCGCAAGTTTTTTTTCGTCGATCTAGTAGTATTTGGGTTAAACTTTATCAGGGCATAAGAGTTTTCACTGGGACGGATTGGGAACATGAACTTTTACAATTTTGAAAAGTGAGAAAATGAAGGATTTTTTCTTTGTATTTAAATTTAATAAGACTAATATGTTTTAGAGTATATGGATACTACACCAAAATATGATCCTGACCTTGGTTTGTTAAAAATACAGGATATTTATTTGAGTCGAAACAATTCGAATCACTAATGTTTGGAAAATTTTGTTTCCACGCGCAACTTTAAATCAGCCTGGAGTATAAAAAAACCCTACCTTTAACAGTGAACAGCGTTGCCAAACTTTAATAAATACACGCAACGTGGTTGCCATCTAATGCAGAAATTACTAGGGAATATTATGATATAATATAATGTCCTTGATAATGGTTTTTGAAAAGATGACTTTCGGCCAGCTTTTTCGGTCAAATACTCCTCTGTGCGATCGTTTCCTACGCCCTTCTGTTAGTTCCCTTCTGCAAAAAATCTTAATGAAGCTGCCAGCATAATCATTGGAGGAACCGACGTAGATTGTTGAGCAGGGTTGATTTTTGTATCAATAATATCCAATAAATAGATGCATTTCTGTTTGTGGCTGATTATGAATGAACTAGTAATACTTGTGGTACTGAATTATTGAAATGAATTGTGTTGCTTATATCCCGTAATTAGGTTCGAGTAATTTTGATGTTTCACTATGTTTATCTGTTTACGTAACAATGAAGGTATTGAACATTTGTACTTTCGAAAGATGAAAAGGCTAATTATTGTTATTATTTAATCTTTCTTTCTGCACTAAGTGCCTATCACCAACACCAGCGAGGCTACCATCAAAACCCTAGACTTGCTACTTCACCAGTAGCGCCGTCTTTGAGATACTAATTCGTTGAATAGGAAAATTCCATTCTTCGCCTCTCCGAACCGTTCACTATAAAAGAAAGTACAAAACTTTTGTCAGGATATATAACAAAAATATACCTCACCAAAAGTTTGTGCATGAAGAGAAACTATTTCAAAAAATCGTTCTATTCCTGCACCGAAAAATGCGAATATCTAAAATGAATGAACCTCGAATCGCGCACTTAGATTCGACATAATATCGATTGATTTCAATGGCTGTAATATTCAATATTGTCATCTGTAAATGTAGTTGATATGATTGAACTTCGGCTTTTTTTAAAGTGTGAAAGACTTAATGAAGGTGAATTTACACGCATTCTTTGTCATTTTAGCCTGATTTTGGTGAATGAAATTTTTTTTTTTTGCTCAGGGCCCCAGGACAAGTTTATTTGCCACAAGGTCCTAAGCAAATTCAAGCGTGTATTCGCTTATGAATTTGTCCAGAAACTGATGATTTTGCAAGGCATTTTCAGCTACGGACGCAAAAAACATGCTTTTTATCGCAAATACAGCAACGGATTTGTAGGTCGTCCAACGGGGGGATAACAAAATTCTCATAAGCCCGTGCATCAGGTTAACAATACTATATATTTTCCTTTAGTGTTCGTTATTATCGCTCGTATACTTGTATTCCACAGACAATCCGATATGAAAAATAAGAAATACTAATAATAATGATTTATAACATCTCGTGCTATCTTTGCCTGTATAATGTGTTATCACTCGGTATTTTTCAACCCAATAAATATATCGTAAAGAAGAAGTAGCGAATTCTGTCTAAATACTGTTGCAATAAATAGTGATCCGGCCCATTACGCAGATAAGATTAGCTTTTCTAGGAAATACTCCCACGGTGTGGAGTTAAAATTGCTTTTGTTTAGGGAACATAGGATACTCTCGGTATCCGGCTACCTAGAGTTTAAAAAGCACCAAAAACTAAACAAGATCTTTTTCTTTTTCGAGTGATCGTGTACTCGAAAACTAACTAAACAACTAGATAATAAACTATGCTTTACAGGTCGCATCGCTTGCTTGGAGCGAATCCTACACCTTATACCCTTCCCAACTACCAACTCCGCGACACCTATGGAAGAGTCGTCCTTCCGTTAAGTATGCGGAGCATCAACACTTCCCGTCTACCTTATCCTTTATCCTTCTCCGTGAACGATGGCGAGCGGAGGCGGCTGGCAATGATGGCTATCATGCTGTTGAGGTTTTAATATAGGTCAGATTGGTATGAATTCCTACTTACCAATTCCTAAGTAACTCTTATTAATTCTTGTTAATCAGCATTAATCATTAATTATTAATCAGCAGTCAAACAGGAACAGAAGGAAATTGAAATGACGAAATCTGTCGAAATACTGTCCGTCAATTACGCAGATAAGATTAGCTTTTCTAAAATAGTCCCACGCCAGCTGCTTGGAATTCAACTTGCATTTGTTTAGAAAACATAGAATACTCTCGGTAGCCGGTTACCCAGAGTTTAAAAGCAACTCAAAAATTAAACAAGATTTTTTTTCTATTCGAGTGCCCGTGTATTCGAAGACTACTAAACAACTAGATAATAATCTATGCTTTACAGGTCGCATCGCTTGCTTGAAGCGAATCCTAGACCTTAACCCTTCCAAATTTTCAACTCCGTTACACCCATGGAAGAGTCTGATGAATCGTCGCCCTTCCGTTAAGTAGGTTAAGCATCAACACTTCCTGTTCACCTTATCATTTATTCTTCCCCATGAACGATGGCGTTGGTGGCGGCCCGCAATGCTGGCTATCATGCTGTTGAGGTTTTAATATGGGTCGGATTGGTAAGAATTCCTACTTACCATTTCTTAATCAACTTTTTATAATCAGCAGTGAAACATTATGAAGTCAGTGTGCAATCCGCCAACATTGTCGTCACAGCGCAAGGCACCCAATTCTATTGAAATTTTCTCTTTCCGCCATCTTTTTCCAGTCCCCAGTATCTAGTGTAATGCATTTCTTAACTAAGCGCGTCGTGCGTTATTGTATACTTCTGTTATTATTTTGTTGTAGGGATAGTTATGCGTGGGATTTCAACAATAAGACAAAAAGACTTGTTATTTTTGCACGGTGTCTTGGAACAAACACACTTAGGAAAAATGAAAATTACATTTGACGTAAACAACATTGCGATGTATTTGTTGTCTAATAATGGAATTTTACATGTGAAATATACTTACGTTAAAAGGGAATGTTTGATGAAAAAAGCAAAAAAAAAATCAAAAACTAACATGAAACATTTATGTGTAGAACGGCAGTATACTAAGGAGACAATTTTTTGAAGCTGTGTCCGGGTTGGTGAATTGTTTATTATGGATTACTAGTCCAAGTGCCATTACAACATAACGATTATGTCCCAGATATTTTCTACGTATCTACATTTCCACTCACAAAGTAGAGATCGACGGTGTGGCTAACGGTTCGAGTTGGTTTTATGTGGATCTACAGTAGCACGGGGTTGGCTGTTTGAAGGAACCCTTGCTCCAGTGAGCAAGATTTTGAGCGGTTATCGCACAGGGCGGGACAAAATTGAATATCCCTTCAAACCCGTATTGGGTGACCTTTGGCGGGATTGCTTTCATACTTAGTTGCGTTTCGGCTTCGCCTCATCAGAAACCGACACTCACTTATTGTCGGAATAGATTAGCGGCGGCTTGACGCAAATCTCTTAAAACTAAAACACACTTTGTGTTTCAATCGAACGACTGATCAAACGTGATGTCCCGTTCGAGCAGAAGTTCTGTTTATGCCGATGAGACACAGTGAAGCCGAAACTTGTCTTGGCTTAGCAGGCCTAAGCGAAAGCACTACGCTATATTTCACCCTAAGGAGGAAAATTTGGTAAAAACCAAAATTTCTCACTAGGGTGAAAATTTGTTGGTAAAAACCAGTCTTTGTACAGGAGGGCACAAATCCTTATTTCATACTTAGTTGCGTTTCGGCTTCGCCTCATCAGAAACCGACACTAACTTATTGTCGGAATAGATTAGCACCGGCTTTACGCAAATCTCTTAAAACTAAAACACACTTTACCAAATTTTGCTCCTTAGGGTGAAATATAGCGTAGGGATTGCTTTGCCTAATTACGTGCGTCATGGTTTTCATTAAATACAAGCAAATGGACCGTTATAGCAATAATCTCCGGTGGCAGTTATCTTCATTTATTTTCAGTTGCTTATTGCTGGGAAAGTCCTCATGATCTGTTACGATGGCTCGCGTACATACGGTGCCAGAAGAATCCAAAGCGTTTCCTTAAAAGACGCTCTAAGCACTCTTTTGTAAAAATACTAAAGAGAGCTACGTCACTCACACAAATCATTATGCTCTCTTGGCTCAGGAAGACTGCGACTCCGACAATCCCCATGTGAGGTCATATGTTATTGTTCCTAAAAACTATGGGCAGATGAAATTCCTTGTAAAGGCTAACTTTTCTCTTGAGAGTTCGCCAAATATAATGGCTCAAGAAAGCGCGGACGGCGCCGGTGGTTGAGTGGTAAGCGTGATCGCCACTCACCCCAGTTGGTCTGGGTTCATGAGTTGATGGATCGATATCCAGTCCAGATAGTGGAGTCACCTCTCTGGCGTCGGTAAAGAAGAAGTAGATCCAACTTCTATACTCTTACTAACAAAAATATCCTCCTCCTGTGATACTTGTGGAGTGCGCAGTAGTATATACGGCTTCTAGCAAAAGCAAGTATCGGACTAACCATTCCTTCCCTTTCCTTCCGCGATCCACGTTCGGGCCTGGCCGGCGCCGGTATTGATCAATAAACACTTTAGGATTACCAGGAGTTTCACATTGAAAGATGTTTCGCTACTCCCAAGCATAATTATCTACTTATTCTCTGTTCAACTTCAGCTGGTTCAGATCGATAACGGAGTAGCAGCCAGGGGTGAACGCACAAGGTCAAGCTCAAGCTCCGCAGGTCAATCCGGCGCTAGCTTAGTTGTGTCACTAGGTTAGTGTCGGATTCTGATAAGGCGTTGCAGTTGAAACACAAGTTCTATAACTTATTTTAGATGCGTCAAAGTTAAAGTCTACCAACTTTGTATTCTTTATTTTTCTAACTATAGATCTGTTTTAGTTACTCCTTTGATTTTGACATGTATACCCAAAATATTTTAAATTGATTTTGCGGTATATTCGTGAATAATTTATAGCTGCTCGGAGCCAGCCAACCAAGACACTGAGACATCCCACAAATCAATTGTTATATGATCGTGTCTCAACTAGAAAGGATAATCATATTAGGCCTGCAATTATCTTCAGTTGAAACAAAAGTTAAGGCCCCACATCGTGTGGTACCAAGACCATCCATAGAGATTATGTCCAATGCGTTCAATTTTATTATTCAATTATACATAAATCCTAAGAATATCTAGGAGTCGTTAAAATGCATGTGTCTAATGCTCATTATGCTCAATTTGAGTGTCAAGCGAAAATGCTTCGTTACGCTGCTAGGTAATTCGTATAGCATTAAATATTTAGGCCGTGTTCAAATAGGAACCGGTTGCATTCCTATAAAGGCATATGGTTTGCGACCGAATAGTACATATATCAGCAATGAAGCCACTAGCTGCTTTATTATTACTGGTAAACGGTAGTATTGCTATCATGAACGCCAATTTATTGGAGGATTACTTACGATGGCAACGTGTGAGAATTGTTATCATTTTTCATTGCTTGGATCAAAATGGCGGTAAGTTCCGGTCCGATTCTACTAAATTTGCTGTCTATTAATTTTTCGCGTCCAGAAATTCTTCGACTATCCCAGCTTTCAAATTTCAACGTACAAATTCACTTCGAAGATATTTCAAAGTTTGACACTGCACGATGGAATCATACTCAAGTGATGAAGTTCAATTATAATAAAGTGGGTGCTGTGATGGATTTAGGCTGCACCGATACTGCAAACCTGTTCGAACTGGTCTCCGCCTACGAATACTTCAATGCATCCTATTATTGGTTGATGTTTGGTAACGATTCGGTAATGTCTGCCGCCAATTTGATGGAGAAGCAGAACTTGAACATTGATGCAAAGGTTACTCTAACCGTCGCCAGGGATGAATTGGGGCAAATTTTCGACCTGTACGATGTGTATAGTGTTTCGAGATCGCGTGGATCTCAATTAAATGTCACTTTGATGGGCAGTTGGAGCGTAAAGCAGGGACTAGATATTATAGTTCATCAGACCGAGTACGAACGTCGGTTTGACTTCAGAGGGATTTGGTTGAAGGCTGCCGTGACGGTAGGATGACTTTATTGACAATTTTGAGTAATACATCAACAATTCTTTGTTTGCAGGCGTTAGATCAAGTCCATCATACAACACTACAGGAGCATTTGGCTAGTGATGCGAAAGTTGATAAGTATGCACTCCATAGATTCGGCTACCGGATGTGGTGGTTTGTAATGCAGAAGCATAATTTTACGTGAGTTCAAAATGTACCGAATCCAACCCTGTATTGGAAACAAAATTAGATGCCATCTCATGTAAGATAGTCAATGAATACGTTTTTAGGATGCGCTTCGTTCGTACGCCAACATGGGGACTCTCCAACACTGACGGTCGTTCTAACAAAGGCATAATCGGTTTGGTAGCCACCAAACAATGTGATTTGGCTATAAATTGTATATCCTATACGAAAGATAGAATCGGCGCGTTGGATTATACGGTAACGGTTGGCGTTTCCAAGTATGAATCAGACAGCGTTCTATTTTTATTTATTTATTTCAAAATTATTCACATCATCAGGATGCTCTTTGTGTTTCGTCACCCGAGAAAAAGTCACGTTCGTAACATTTTTTTACAACCATTCCGTATTAGCCTGTGGATGGGAGTGCTAGCCATTATTACATTCGCATCCGCTATACTATTCGGAAACTTTTATGCCGAAGGTTCCAGATATCATTCAGATAAATCAGTGAGAGATAATCGAAGCTTGTCGTTTCTAGCAGTTTGTGGAATTCTCTGTCAACAAGGTTCGTTAAGCTTTCGTCTAATACGTCAAATATTTTAAACAAATATATGTTTTTATTGATAGGATTCGCTGGTAAAACAATTTTCAGCTCAACCAGAATCACGCTTATAAGTACATTACTCTTTTCGATTTTAATCTATCAATTTTATTCGACCTACATCGTGGGCTACTTGTTGATATTGCCCCCAAAGTTCATGACAACTCTGAAGCATTTGCTCGATAGTAACCTGAAGGTGATCGTAGAAGATCTAGCATACAACATCGACTACCTGAACGTAAGTATCATTTGAAGTTTACAAACACTGTCAAAACTATGATGTTTCAGAAAACCAAAGATCCGGTCGCCATTGAATTATACAACCGAAAGATTCTCAACGGGGAGAACAATTTCCTGAACGTTACCGAAGGGATCGCCCGAGTTAGGAAAGGAGGCTATGCATTCCAGTGTGACACGGCTTACGCCTATCCACTAGTAATGGAAACTTTCACCGATCAGGAGATTTGTGATCTACAGGAAACTTATCTGAATCCGATCCGTCCGTTACACATGCCTTTGCGAAAAGGTAGCCCCTTCAAGGAAATGTTTCGCATAACGTTGCGAAAAACGGTGGAAACTGCCGTCGCGAGGTATCAACAGCAGCGTTTCTTCTGCAATAAGCCCAGGTGTGCGAAGAATGAGCTGGACACAACGGCCGTCGATATGGATCACGTTTCTACCTTGTTTCTTGGATTATACTTTAGTATTGTTGGCAGTAGCGGTATCTTATTAGTGGAGTTATTACATCGCTTCATCTCGAAGCGGCGAATAGTTCCAGTGGTTGCAAGCAATAAACAGTAGAGATATATTTTTAGAAAGTTATCCGATGAATTGTTGTAAGATTGGTTGAGTTGGATAATCTTTAAAGGTAAAGCATATAACTTATTATAATGACCCTGGTAGATTGAGCAATTTGTTTTAATTTCGTATATTTTTAGTTGGCATTTTGAAACTATTGCACCACAAAAAGGTCGCAACAAATTTGACAAACTGAACCATGATGAAAAATGCTGGATAAAAACTTCGACTGGCATGACACACAGTTACAAAAAACGATGGTGCAAAAAAGTAAATAAACAAATTAATTATCCTGATCAATTATTAAACGTCACCACTTGTGGTTCAACACTCAATATGTAATAAGAAATGTAATGTAAATTTAAAAAATATCCAATAAAATTATCATTAAAAAGATTGATAATTTAATAATTGTTATTAAGAAAAATCTGTTGTAACCGTTATGTGTCCGAGGCGGTACCCGGGTACCTTTTTAGGTTTAATTAATTAAATTCCCATGTTTTATCCATAGCTGGAAATCGAAACTTCTTGACATCTTAGAACTTCACTAAGTCAAGCTTTTGGGTTAATAATATTGTTGATATAGTAAGGGGGGGGGGGGAGTGAAGAGGGGCACCTGCATTTTTTTACTACGTAACAGGCCGACGTGGGTACCCGGGTACCTACAAAACTAAAATGCCCATAACTTAGGTAATATCCAACCGATTTCCATACTTTTGAGTGTTTTGGATTCAGGAACTCATCCACTTTTGGACTTGGTAAAGATGAATCGGATTACTTCATTCGGTTCCCAGTGCTGGGGTACTATTTGCGAACTTCAATGGAATACTAGCAATATGGGTATCAAAATTCTTGGAATCGCATCAGTACGCTGTATCTCGTGGTTTTGGAACTATTTGGTTATTTGACCCCGGAACGGACATTCCGGAGCAGATTCCCGTGGGGCCGTGAGTGGCCATTCCATACCAATTCCATTTTTCAAATTGTCATAGGGTCCCGTAACAATAAAAAACAGACTTCCGAGACAATTTGAAGAGTTTTGGTACTCATATTGCTAGGACATCATTAAAATTTACAAATCATACCCTGATACTGGAACATTACTCCGGAAAATCCTGATTACCAAGAACCAGATCCATTCATATGGTTCAATTTTATCGAGTTAAATAGTGGACGAGTTCCTGAATCCTAAACATCTAAAAGTGTCCAAATCGGTTAAAGAAAGCCATAGTTATGAGCATTTCAATTTGTGGGTATCTGGGTACCCTCGTTGTCCTGTTAAAGGTGTTTTTTGTTGGGCACATAACGGTTGAGCCATATGCTGTTTTTGATTTTTCCGGTGCAGCTCAAGTTGAAGATACTTTTTTCCGCTTTTTTACGCGAAATAACAAATAAAAACCTGTTTTAATCCACCTAGTGATGCAATTGTGCCTTTCTCATTTCTCTAAACTATGGCACGGAGGCTTTTTATGTTCAACATAATTGTGGAAATGTCCATTACATTCTTAGTACACTTTGCACTTATACACAATGGCATGCCAGCCACGAACTTGATGAGCTACGTGTCGACGGTGAAACACTTGAAACAAAAAAATATCATACTCTATTAGCCTAATCAGCATTAGATCAATGTTATCTGCTTGCTAACTCATTTTGTCATGCGGGGATGGGTATGTGAGGAGGGCGAAAGTCCCATGAACGAACGACTCCACAGCTTAAATTGGTATGCTTTGTAATATAGTGGAGGTTTAAAGATGATGGGGTTGAAAGGGAGGGGTATGAGGTGGTGGTCTGAGGGGTGATTTAAGGAGATTTTTAAAGGAGGGGAGTGAACAGTAGAGAGGGGTGCAACCCCTCTCCGTAAACCATCAACTACGCCCCTGTTAAAATCCAGAAACCTTATGCTAGTCGAAAAAAAAATTAGGGGGATTAGGTTGACGTTTTTCAGAGTGATTGCACAACCTTTCTATATGAGAAAGGCAAAAATGTGCAAAATCCAAAAAAGTGAATCTTCGTCAAATTTTTTTCGTGTTTGCATCAAATCTCGACGTTTTATGCACCTTGAATACATTTAGCATCAAAAATAAAAATTCTATTTTTAATTTTTCCTATAGTTTTTATGAGAAATTTCTGTGTGGCCGCACTCTGAAACCCGTAATTCCGGAACCAGAATTCCGATCGATCCAAAATTCAATAACAGCCGATGGGAAGGTTGCACCTTTCATTTTGAGACTAAGTTTGGGCAAATCGGTCCAGCCATTTCTGAGAAAAATGAGTGACATTATTTGACACATACGCACATTAGACTGCCCAGAAAAATAATGAATTTTTGAAAACTCGATCGGCCCACCCCTGAGTCGATTCCTAGTCCCACCAGGAGTACTTGCTCCAAATTTGAAGCAAATCGGACAAGTCTAGCTACCGGACCAACGTGCTTGAAGTTTGTATGGGATTTTTCGACAATTTACATGGAGAAAACCCTCTTGCTCACATTTTCACCGCTAGGTGGCACTGTATACATCAGATTATCATAAAAAATGAAACTTAAGAAGATAATTTTATTATCTACAACTTTGTTGAAGACTGCAAAGCGATCCGACTCCAATAGGAAAAGTTATTAAACTTTTAACGAAGTGATGTCTGAGTCAGTTTTGCATGGGGCCTAGCAGTGCATGATAGTGTATCAGTACTAGGTTCTAACAAACTAAACATTTTTGTGTATTAATGGTTAGATTGAGCTGAATAGTATGTTCGGAAGAATTGCAGTACATAATACGAGTTATGTTTTGGTTAGAAAATTTTAGTTCAATCTGTGACCGCATAGATGGCGCCAACACTAACTTTTCAACGGAGAGAGATAGAATATAGAGATGTTTGGGAGAATTACTGCAATATTCTTGTTCTACAACTTTGTAGAAGACACCTAATTTCTATCTCTCTCCGTTGAAAAGTTAGTGTTGGCGCCATCTATGCGGTCACAGGTGGAACTAAAATTTTCTAACCAAAACATAACTAGTATTATGTACTACAATTCTTCCGAACATACTATTCAGCTAAATCTAACCATTATTCCTCAAAATGTTTAGTTTGTTAGAACCTAGTGCTGATACACTACCATGCACTGCTAGGCCCCATGCAAAACTGACTCAGACATCACTTCGTTAAAAGTTTAATAACTTTTCCTATTGGAGTCGGATCGCTTTGCAGTCTTCAACAAAGTTGTATATAACAAAATTATCTTCTTAAGTTTCACTTTTGGTGATAATCTGATGTATACAGTGCCACCTAGCGGCGAAAATGTTAGCAAGTGGGTTTTCTCCATGTAAATTGTCGAAAAATCCCATACAAACTTCAAGCACGTTGGTCCGGTAGCTAGACTTGTTCGATTTGGATCAAATTTGGAGCAGACACTCCTGGTGGGACTAGGAATCGACTCAGGGGTGGGCCGATGGGGGTCATTTTTTTCTGTCACTCTAACGCACATACATACACACACACATACACACACATACACACACATACACACACATACATACACACATACACACACACATACAGACTTTTTCCGATCTCGACGAACTGAGTCGAATGGGATATGACACTCGGCCCTCCGGGCCGGGATTAGGTTGACGTTTTTCAGAGTGATTGCATAACCTTTCTATATGAGAAAGGCAAAACGCTTTTAATCCACCTAACAGTGTGATGAGACATTTCTTATAACTTTTATCACTGTTTTCGGATATTATATCGATTGAGCACATTTAGAACTTGCTGTTTCACGGTGTTTTTGATAACACATACTATATGAGGCAGTGGCAGAACACAGAGAAACGCTCAAATTAGCATAGGACAACATCAGTGCTAGAAATCTCAAAGGCTAAACCAAACCAATGGAAAAGCGGGAAAAGGCCCATACAATAAACAGGCAAACGAATTTTTAGTAATGCTTTGATAATAGCATATCTAAGTTCTTCAATCAATGCATTGTGTAGGGAAAACTGAATTTAGTAAAGTGCTTGTCAAGAAGTTGAATTTTTTCTTTAAATTTTTTTGAAGTGCATACTCATACTCATAGCGTTTACTCAAATTTCCATCGCGACTAAGAACTCCCGCTGCTCGGAAAATCTATTGAAATCGTTTCACGGCACCAGCGACGGTCACTACTCCGTTTATTAAAAAAAAAAACTATTAACAATTTATAATACTTTATAATTTTCGCAACCTTATTAGGGAAAGTTGTTTATTAAGCTTTTGTAATATTGTGTATTTTCTCATAAAATGTAATTTTTATTGTAAAATGTATTTTATTGTAGAAGATATTTATCATACACAGTAAAATCATAATAATTTCTTTTAAAGGTAAAGTCCTAACATATTTCGATTCCCTAAATACATGGAGCCTTCATGTCTTCAACAAAGTGGTTTATAATAACACTCCTCAAAATTTTGCTGATGCTTTATAATAGCACTCCTCAAAATTTTGCTTAACTTTTCAATTAAATTGGTTAGAACAGTAAATTCAACAATAAATAATTTCTAAGGATATAACGCCAAAATCATTTTATCAAATGATGTGCAGTTTAACGTTTGTAAAATTCTTCGAAGGTACTAAGCAACCGAAATTGACGGTTTCGAAATTATTTTGACCTTAACTTACCGTTTCCGAACATTTATTTCGTCTATTCATATAATTGGTATTCAACAACAATCGATCAGGACCTGCTAGAGTCGAACGGAAAACGCCATTTTTCATAAAGTGTTATCCTCGATATTAATCATTTTACATTTTCGTCTCAACTATACGCAATCCCAAAATAAAAACATTTTCAGTAAATGGTGAAAGTTATGCAATTTTTCGTTGGGCAGTTCTATGTTTCATAGACATTTAATCAATTCCAAATTCGCTTCCTATTAAATAAAAAAGACCCAAATCCATATTACAGTACAATGTACATCAAAAGTGAGCTCAATATAGGAAATAGGAATAGGATAAAGAAATAGAAATAAATATAGGAAATTTGAGGATTATGATTGATTTCTGGAATGATTCTCTATTGGAATGTTTGCTGACAGGTGTTTGATATTGATGTGATTAAAGGGCGAACACGAAATTATTGCGACACATTCAACAGGGCATAACTTTTTTACCATTGGGTAAAAATCAACCAAATTTTGCACACTTTCTCGTTGATGTGTATTGTTTTCATGCTGTCAAACTCAAAGTCGTGTTTTTCGATTCAACGAAAATGGAGGTGAACCAACGCGAGTCGAGAACAAATTCTTTCCAAACACCTGGAATTTCCTGACCTGTCGCTTACAATTAACTTACAATTAACATTTCTGGGAGTAGAATTCAGCCAGGCGTCTGCTGGGTGCTAACCTGAGTGTATTACAAACCTTAACCTTTCAGAGTGGATGACCACTCTCATAAGCGAAGATAATTTTAATATAGACGATTAAGCTGAGAGACAGAGTGGAAACTGAAAAGAAAAATTCTAACAATAGTTTTTGTAACAGCATTTCTCAAAAATTTGTGTATCTGCACATACACGAAAAATCTGTATATCTGTACATAAAGATTCTTAGCCTGAAAATGGCCAAAAATCTCTCTAAAAGCAAAATGTTTTGTATTTTTAGTAATCCTGACAGGCACCTCTAATTATAACTTTTCGTTTTTGATTAAACCACTTAGGTGCTCCCTATTGACGGCTCTGCTTGAAATAGCTGCTTCGGGAGGGGAAATTTGCCCTTTGTTCGTGAATTTTTCAACTTTACCGATTTTCAATAGACTAATTTTATTGCACAGATATTATTTTGCTGCCAATATTCACGTTTGGCGTTTCTGATTCGGTGTCTGGTTTATTAAAATCCATCTGGTAATAGCGGAGTTATAAGTGTGCAAACCTTATACAGTTTCGTTACATAGGAGATATTTTAGATTTTAGAATGACACCTAGCCCCAGATAGTGGAGCAAGACATTTCCCTGCCTAATGAGCATTACAGGTAAAATATGTGTGGAAAAAAATTAAAGGGTTGTGTACAATACACGACCACGATGATATTAAAAATGCGACCATTTTTGTGAGCCAGCCATATTATTCGTGGATACATCCTGTAATGCCATCGACT
Source organism: Topomyia yanbarensis (assembly GCF_030247195.1). Lineage (NCBI taxonomy): Eukaryota > Metazoa > Arthropoda > Insecta > Diptera > Culicidae > Topomyia > Topomyia yanbarensis. The sequence goes on along the minus strand of NC_080671.1, from coordinate 390,867,269 downwards.
TATTTAGGACTACACACAAAAGGTAACAAATCGTATCCTCTACGAAATCTACACACAATTTATTTCCCAAAAAATCGCGCAAAAATCTGTTTGTTCCGTACAGCACCGCACAAATAATTGGCGTTGGAAAACAAATCGGCAACTTCGGTTGCCAAAGAAACGATCGAAGCATTTTTCCGTCGATGTCACTTTTCTGATTCAAATTTTTGTAGGTAGTTTCTTGCTTCTATCCAATTGGTCAGTTTATTTGTTTTATCGCGTATTTTTCGGATATCATTGTAGAAGATAACTAACCCGATAAGAGAGAAGTTATTTACCACGAAATGGAAATTTCATTTGTAATTCTTCTGAGAACGATTTTGTGGTCCTAATAAGGACCGTTTGTTGTTAATATTATTTCACCGTTTCCTTGCCAATAACAATGCGACTTCTATACACGTCTAGTGATGGAGGCAATTTTGAGAGTGCCTTTGTTTGTTGCTGCTAACGGGGAGCGTTCCTTCCAGGAACTAACGAAGCGGGTCGCCGGCGAACTGATTTCAACGATGATCAAATGCAAACTGAAAACATTTTCCCTCAGACAATTCGTTTTACGTATCTCAGACTCAGATGTGGTTCATCGTCAAAAAGGCGGTGCTAACAAGTAAATCACCAATCAAAGCACGGCTAATTATGCGCTTTCAAAATCATTTCTATCAAAATTTACGGTAATCCTATCCTCTACAGAATCTACTACACAATTGTTGTGATTATTTCGCAACAAATCGCGCAAAAATCTGTTTGTTCCGTACAGTACAGCGGCAATTATCGGCAGTTTGTTTATGAGAATCGTTTAGGTGCGTACGTCCGTACACTACTCGTCGACCATCAAGTATCGAATGATAAGGCAAAAAGGAAATTCAGCACATATATTTATAACTTTTGTTTTGTTTGATTGACCTCTTAAATGCTCTTTATTGACGGCTCTGCTCGGAATAGCTGCCTCGTGTATGCACATTTCCCCTTTTTTCGTGAATTTTGTCAATTTTAATTCAACCGATTTTCAGCAGAATATTTATATAGTACATCAATCTAATTAGCAATTATATTCAAGTCAGGTGTTTCTGAATCGATTGGTGTATAAATGATTGAAATCCATCAACTAATTGCGAAGTTATAACCGTACAAACCTTACATAGTTTCGTTACATAGGAGATTTTCAAAATTTTGAATGACACCCAGCCCCAGATAGTGGAGTAAGACATTTTTAATGTCAAAAGTTTTTAAAACATGGTGATTATTATTAACAACCCATTGCTTGTATAGTCAAGTTTGACAAAAAGAATCATTCAATGGTTATTCTTTTGCTAATTGAGCCGTATTAGCAATGGTTGACGATATGTTTGGCAGATGGTATGTGTACATTTATGCGGGATGCTTCTGCAATATGTTCAAATGGGTGGGATGAATATTAGGGATAAAATTAATAAGATTACAGTGACAGTGATTTTGTATATTTATCCTTTTTAAGGTATATTTTATTGTAGTTTAATTTTTCTTACTTTTCCTCATACTGCATGCGCCAGAGATTGTATAGTCAAGTTTGACAAAAAGAATCATTCAATGGTTATTCTTTTGCTAATTGAGCCGTATTAGCAATGGTTGACGATATGTTTGGCAGATGGTATGTGTACATTTATGCGGGATGCTTCTGCAATATGTTCAAATGGGTGGGATGAATATTAGGGATAAAATTAATAAGATTACAGTGACAGTGATTTTGTATATTTATCCTTTTTAAGGTATATTTTATTGTAGTTTAATTTTTCTTACTTTTCCTCATACTGCATGCGCCAGAGAGCGCTATATATTGGCTATATGTAACAGATAATGCAATAGTAAAATTACTTACCCGAGCCGAAATCTCCCATACTTCAGAATGATTTGCTTTGTTCCAAGTGTTGAAATAGTTATCACATCTGTATATTGGAATGAGACATAATTTTTGTCTTTTAAAACCGATAACGATTTTACTGTTTATGTTTATGGTTTATCCTCTGTTTATAGAAGCTAATAAGTCACACATTTTCAGCATATAAAATTTGGCACTTTTCCCGAAAAGTCAAACGTTTTGTTTCATTGGTCCTTTGCATTGAAGTATGTATATTAATACAGGTAATGCCATTTTAATTTACTCTCACTAATATGAAAACTTTAAGTCTGCAAAGTGTTGAGTCAAAGCTGTACTGTAAAAACACTAAACTGTCTCGGAACAATATTGATCCAGAGAAAAGTTCACTCAAGAAAATTCAACACTCTAATTTCAATTCACTACCGCACACCACTTTTCAGCTCGAACAGGCGGCTAATTCTTTCCAAAAGTCCTTCAATTCTGATGAGGGCGCTTAGCAGACACCGCATTTTGTCGTAGGATCAACCGAAACTCGCAGAAAGAAGTAACCTTGCGGCTGACGAACGATCGAATTGATAAACTACCTTCGGATGTTTTGGAGCAATAAAAGTTCCAATTTTTCTGTCTGGCTGTATTTAGGTATTTCACGGAATAGTATGATGGAATTTATAATAACGTTTAGCAACCAACTGGCGGTAGTTTGGTGTTTGATCAATAAAGCGGTGCGAAGACTGTGGTCTGGATGATAAAAAATGCCGGCCCAAAATGGGTGGCGGAAAGAGCATCGGACGAAATGATTCACGTGCGAAGTTTGTCTGTGAGCTAAAAATAGTGTATAGACAGTGGCCTTCCGGCTGGGGATTTGAAGGTGTAGGTACCCGAGGGGAAGCTTTTTGTTTGCAATGCAGTTTGTTCATTAGCAGCCGTGCCCGTGGCTCAAATCGAAATAATAATCACTGCTCGGTATACTCACAGTGTAATAACAAACAGTCAAAGGGTAGGAGATACAATGAAACTTTCACTTTTTAGCTTTTTGTAGAACGTCTCTGGAAAAACATGATTTGCGGTGTTACCTGCCATTCAAAAACGTTTCGTTCATCACCGAGTCATTTGTCGATATTTTTAGTGCAAATTACAGCATGTTATTGAAATGATGCACGATAATGTACAAAAGTTGATAAGTTTGCTTAACACAAAGTTAAAAAAAAATCGCAAAAAAGTGTTTTTTCACGCTGAAACCTTTACCACCCCCCCCCCCCCCCCCAAATATGGAGTTGTCTAGTAGGAGGAAAAAATAAATTTGACCACTTCGAGCGACAACAAAAGTTTTTGGTTCTATTTGGGGATCCAAAATTTTTAAAATTGATCGTGATCCCGCATTGAGGTTGATATTTGTACGGATATCACTATATTAGTATAGGAAAGCCCAAAGTTCCCTCTAAAGCATGCAATCACCTATGTGGATGCATCAGTGGCGGATCCAGGGGGAAGGTCCTGGGGGTTTTTAACTTCTCGAGAAATTTTGATATAGTTTCTATTTTAAATTCATTCTCACCTCAAAATCATTCCAAACCAGATTCGACCACCAAAACTAATTTTTAATAAATGAGGGTATTAAATTTTACGTATTGTACAACGAACATTTCAAAATCCAGATTTCGGACTCCCTCCGATTTTTTTTTCTAAATCCGCTCCTGGGATGCATATAGCAGAAAGTGCTCAACAACAGAAAGATATAATAGCTTGGAACATTCCAGCATCATATTATGATGCTGGAATGTTCCAAGCTGGCATATTAGGCCACCCATGAGACATTTCTGATCAGCTGATTTGGGGTTACCAACATGTCCTTAATTTTGACGAGTTTGGGAAGCGTTCTTTATTTTATCTTAAATCTTGAGCGTTTTTTCAAAACGTCATATTTGCAATGAGTTACTCTCTTTGTTTACTTTCTCTTTCGACTTTTACGGCGTCACCATAACACTTTTCACTTATTTTACAGTACAGATCGAAAGACGGTGGTTTTAACTAGCATATTATGCAAAGAGCTGAGGGATAAATGTTAAAGTGACCGAATTATTAACAGAAGAGAAAGTAAACAAAGAGAGTAACTCATTGCAGATATGACGTTTTGAAAAAACGCTCACTCACGCTTTGAAAACAAAATTATTCCTATATACTCCCTTCGAAAACCTGACACTGACCTGTCAACCTCAGGCGCATTTTGTTCCAACATCGAGCTACTTGTGAAGCATCCTTAGCCGCCCTCTCTCCAGTTTTTTTTTAAACTTCCGCTTGATAATTGCCTAATACTTTCCAATTCGCTGGATTTACGGGCAGTTGGGTGGATTAATATGCTTGTGGACGAAATCCACCGTATTGCAACGGTACCACTGTCCATCGTTTATTTTGGGGTGAAAAGGTTGGTTTTGAGACCGCAGCTGAAAATTCCTAGATTATGTAAAATTACTCCTTCATATCCAAAACAATCAATTAAACAATATTGCTAGTTTTTGGGTAACTTGATCTTGAATTTACTAGGCACTTTGTACTGTAGCCAGAGAAAAATTTTGTCCGGGAGCATGCAGACACGGGTTTTCTACATGGATGTGTGCAGGATCAATTTTTGAAGTAGAATACTTCTAACGTATCAATATATATATATTTGAAGTAGAATACTTCTAACGTATTCAAATTTTTAACTATCTCCGTAGAATGAACAATTAGTGCAAATAATAAAAATAATGGATTTTGTGAAAGCAGAGTTAGCATGGCTCCTATTGTCGTTAAATGAACTGCGAAACATGTATAAGTCATGATCCAGAATAAAAATTCATCAATTTGCTTCTTGACGTTGTAGCAGCTGCAGCATGATTACAATTGCCCGTCAAACGCAGAGTGGTTAGTCAGAGCCGGTGGGGGGTGGCACTTGAGAGGCTCAACAAAATACGGAAAGTTACAAATAGAAGTGCAGCGTGCCCGTTTGTATCATACGTCGGTCGTCTCCCTAACGAGCAACATCATGGCTATAACGCCCAGGCGGTACAATAAGCGGTTAAACACCTTTAACTATGTTCGAATTTGCACTCGTTTCTTTGCTGTGTACAAAGCTTATCGCGCGATTTGAAAGGAACGAGTATAGTAATTCTATGCACAAGTAGCCAATAAGCATTATAACGTAACCCAATATCTGCTTTAGATCCATATACAGGGCAGTCTTAAAGAGCCGTCAAGCCCTAAATACTGATATAATGCTGGCATTATGCCAGGAAAGGCGAAATATAATGCTTTTACTGTGCAGAGATTGACAGCTCGTTTTTGCAGTACTAATGCTATTATGTAGCACCAGCGAATAAATGTCAAATTTGAAAGCCTAATATTGGCTCTACTAATGCTATTAGAAAGCTTCAATTGGCTGTCATTGTCCGCCATGGCTTAAAAAAACATTTCTTATTCTTTCAAAATGATGAGCAAAAATTTTAAAATAAAATGTTTTGTTTAAAACCTTAATTGACTCTCTTCTAATGCATTGCAATGAATATTTTTAATGGGTTTTCGTACTCACATGATATGAATGTCTTACGAAAATTATCTTTAGTAAGTCTCGAATTGAGGTACCTTGCTTCGTCCTTCACGGTAAGTGCGCTGCGTTTGCTGCCTGGACTATATTGCATATGTTCGATTGAAATGAAATAGGTTACTATGTTTTAATTCCGGCAAGGTTCTACTGTATCGATTTTGTTGGCTATTTTCGGCAAATTTGCCGAAAATAGCCAACAAAATCGATACAGTGAAATGAAATATGCCGAATATAATCTTCAAGCAGAGTTGCATAACAAATAAACCCACAGCATCACAACACCATTATCAATTAAAGCATGTACGCGTTATGTCAGCTTTATATACGCATGTAGAGCAACCGATAGTGCTATATTTCGGCTGCGCATTTATGCATTTTTGATGCTAATATAGAGCTTTATTGCATTAATATTGCTGTAGTGGAGTTTCATGCAATGGCTTAATGCTTATGGTTACTTGGGTGGTATGGTCAGAGTTGTGTACACTCGATGACTTGCAAAATGGAATTGGTAGGGTGGGTTTGGATTGAGTTCAATACACTGCATGGTGCGACGTGTATGTGCTAGTTGTTAGTGTTGGGAGAAAACAATTTCTTTTTATGCTTGTGTGTGCGATAGGCTGGTAATTCTCATGTCAAAATGCTTTTGGAGGTTTGTAGGTAACTAGTGTATTTCCTATATACGCGTTTATATCACTAAAGCATCTGATAACTTGCTTCTGGCATTTCTAAAGCGCGGGCGGACTTAACTGGGTATGTGCTTATTGTTGGAGATTTTGGCGGGTAAGGAAATTGAATTATGTTAGAGCAGTGATCAAGGAAGGATTTTATTTTTATCAAAAATTTGCAGGCATTAGATTTAAAACCGATCAAATTCCATGGGCCATATTCAGCAACGGGAGTTTCTATATAGGACTTTCAAAGTGGAATTGGGACGAATACGATCACATCCCCTGCAGAGCGTTTTGATTTGTTATTTAAAACAGCTTTGTTCGAACTTTGAAACTGATACATGCTACAGTTATAAGCTGTTCGCTCACGAAGCGACAGGACACACGCCACAAAAAATATGCACTATGGATTTTGTTCCACCTATTCCAACTAGGGTTGCCACCTTTGGAGAGGCTTTGACCCGGAGATCACTTACCTGGGGGGGGGGGTTGTTAGATTTTGAGTGGAACTAAACAGAAATTGGAATCAAAGCGATTGATCGGCATTTTAGAGCACTTTAATCGCTTTTTATTACTACGTTACAGTAAAGATGTAAATTTTTCACATTTATGAACGGTTTTTTCGGTTTAATCTGGTGTAGTATTTCATTTCCCCGACTAGGTGCCATGAATACAAAAGCACCAGCTACTCTCGCTGTGGAGGATAAGTCGAACTAGCATTGCTCTCCCCATTACTAACAGGAAAAGGAGAGCAAAGGAGGCTGCGGCATCATATGGGAAGCACTATGTGGTGTCGGTTATTCATCACCAGAGGTCACAACAAAGGGGTAAAACTCACCTCCCTAGCCAACAGTTAAGGGTTGCTGCAGGAGTAGCGACAACACGAGAATAACTCGTTTGATGTTGACCTAGTCAGTTGGATAAATCTACCATACCTTAGTGCAGCGGTTGATAAGCACCACTAACATTGAAGTGATTTGGTAAAATTGCAGCAAAATGACTTTTTTACATCACTTTGAGCGACTTATTAGGATGCTAAATTTCAATTGTATAGCGAAATATTACTTTCCTTAATTTGTAGTAAATTTGATTTGTTTTTCATATTCAAGAAATCAGCAATATTTGGTGAACTCATCCTCGCCACCTTGAAACGAAGGTTAGTCAAAAAAAACTGAACCAGAGTAGTAGTTAACTTAGACCACAGATAACAGACGTTTAGGCTCAATTTGAATCGTGTGTAAATACCCGCTACTGAAATTCCGAATAAATCAGGCGTCTGAAACACGTTTGGCAAACGTTTGTGGATGGCGCAGTGATCGATACAATGCAGTTAGAGGACAGCTGTCAAACACGTGTAGCAAATGGTTGCGCAGATGGCAATAGTGAAACACGGATTTCCAACGTTTATCAATTTGAAAGTTTACACAGGTTTTTGAAGAAATTTTGTTCTAGCCTAAACGTTTGTTATCTGTGCTTAGACTTTTCAAATATTTTGTAAAGAATCAATTAATTAAAAAAAATGATATTACTCTTCTTCCCACCAAACCCGGAGAAATTGATGTGAAACCCGGAGGCCCGGAGATCGCTCCCGAAAACCGGAGTTCAACGCTGTTGCTGATGCCGTGTTGGAATAGCTACAAAATCTATAGTGAATATTTTTTGTGGCGTGTGTCCTGTCGCCTCGTGTGCGTACAGCTATATTTGTTTCTGCATTTGAAACACATTTAGATCTATGTGTTGAATAAAGAGTTCTCATGAGAACTGACATATAAGTAATGTTTTCAATGTGTATGTAATAAAATAAAGTTAACAAATTGGCTTAGAGCAAATCAAGGACACACTGAAACAAATGTTAAAGCATCCCAGTCAAAAAGGGTAAGTTGCTGGCTAAGGCGGAGGGGGGGGGGGCATTTACCAACTCGGATGCGTTAATTGCCCTTCAATTTGCCAGTAAATTGTTGGCAATTAGGGGGCTATTTCAAAAGCAACATTTGGGCGATTTGCCGCCGTCATTTTTTTGCCGCCATACCCACCTTTAAATCGCCCACGGAACGCGCCATTTAATCACCCTTAGTAGCCTAATATGAAATTTGCAAATAATACTTATTTTCGGATTCATTATCTACTCACATAACGGTTTGTCCGAAATCACCAAACTATACGAAACATCAATGGTGCAATTGATATTGCACACCAAAACTTACAACAATCTGACATTCATTAAGATTTTAGGTCAGAGATCTTGTTCTACTATACTTACACACGATTTCACAATTTCCCACATTCGTTGGATTAATGAAGTGCGCGAAACAAAAGAAATTCAAGCGAGAACATGCCAATTGTTAAAAAAACAAATTTAAGCTTAAGCCAAACATGAACCTGCATGTTGGAAAAACGCGAAAAACAACTAAGTCCATTTCAGCCGCCAGCAAATTTGTCTAAGTCACGCCTTTTTTTTTTGAAAAGGGCCAATAAACAAAATGAGTGAATCGAGTAAAATGGGTTTGAAATTTTGCTAATATATTTCAATCTGCTATTTGAAAACGAAGGCGAATTTTTCAAAACAATGCACACATTCGTTGTAGTTTGATCTATACTTTGATAACATGCAATAATTTCTGGAGATTTTACTTGATTTGAGGGGATTTTTGCTCAAAAAAGATTATTGGCCCTTTACTTTCACTGTATAGCATATTGGCCGTTTGCTTTTGGGCGTTTGCCAAACTTTAAATGGTTTTTGGCTGTTGGCTATTATGTATGGTTTTATGTTTAAGAAAGTATTCTGAACACATTTAAAATGTTCATAGCATAATTTCACACGCATTTGAATAAAGTATTATTAAATTAGACAAACAGGATCAAGATTTGTCCCAATTTGATTATCAATCAAGATATTGAAGCAATTTACACCTTGTACGGTTTTTTATGTATTTGACAAGCATACATTGCTTACTGGATATTAAACTCGATAGATTTCGATCAAAAAGTTTATTGGCCTTTTACTTCAATCGTTTAGCTTTTTGGCCCTTTGCTGAAACGTCAAATTATTTGTTGGCCTTTTACTAAACTAATTTTATTACGTCTCAAAAAGAGTTATGGACATTGTGTTTTAAGCGTTAATACAATTGGCTGGGTAGTTGAATGCATTGTCGTTTTTATATTTTGCATATTTCTTCGATGATTTGAGATTTGTAAAAAGAGAATACTAAGAAAAATGCTTTCTTCTGTTTTATAATAAAGCACTCGATTATAAGAAATGATGTTTGATTGTGTTTAAGTCATTTTCAAACGAAAAAAGTAAAGGGCCAAAAAACCAAAGCAAAACAGTTTATTGGCCGTTTCCTAGAGTAAACGGCCAATGTATTATCGCACACCAAACTAATATTGGCCTTTTACTCAACATAGCCATGTTTTTCAATTATTTTTTTATGGCATTTGGGTTTTTACAGGTGATAATACTTCGAATGGATATCCTGAATATGAAATAAAACGAAAATCCCAAATTTTGCTTATTGGCCCGTTTAAAAAAAAGGCGAGAAGTATTGAAATTGCCTTTAGATCGCATTCGCAAATTGCATTTATTCCTAGGGGCAATTAGAACAGGCGAATTGAGTCAAACGTCAAACTGTTTAAATCGCCTGACTATGTTCGTCCGTATTTTTTTTTGACCGGACAGTGATTAAAAAACAGGATTTTGGTTTGCACCGAGAATGGCAGAAACGAATTTCAAGCGACAGTATTGATTGAATCAAACGTTGTTTATCACTTTTTCAAACAGGAAAATTCTCGATAACATATGATTACGGCTTAAAAGCCAACTGTCAAAATTCTCTTTGAAGAAAAATTCCAAACAAACTCCCAAAGAACAGATATTGGTAGTAAACAAAAGAGAAAAGTTTTCTCTTTAATTAACTGCTATGAACTGTGTTTAGCCAATAACGGTTTGTCCGAAATTTTCTTTCAAAGAGAATTTTGACAGTTGGCTTTTAAGCCGTAACCAAAATTTATTATTCTTGCTGAAGTTTTTTTCTGCGTGCAGTTGTCTCAGCGTTATGATGTTTTCACAAGCTTCCGCCATATAATATCAAAATCAATGGGCATGTTAGCGTAACGCATCTTGTGTTGTCATTTTTGACGTAGATGTTATTTCTTTGCTCAGTTGCAGGAAAAAATCATTTCGAGATTTGGAATAATGACGAATAAAAAATAATTTTGAACAAATCAGGTAGTTCCAATCTTGTCAATTTTACTGTGCATTTATTCTTCCGCGATAAAGTGTTCGTGATCCTGATTACTTGGTAAGTAGTTCTGTATGCTAAGTATCTCGTTTGTATTGTGATCGATGGACATATTTTTATCGTAAATTTTTCATATACGGCAGACAGGAGTGCGTAAAAGCAAAGGATAAAAATAAACCATGAACAAGGAAGCGGCTGAGGATTGTGTGGAGCGAGCAGTTTCCTACCTATCCGAAGGCAAGATTGAGAAAGCGGAAAAACTTCTGGCCAAATCACTCAGTCTGCATCCATTGAAGCGGGCTGAAGGTTAGTATCGAAACTGATGTCTAGTACACTATTACATACGTGTTGTGACCATGATTTGCTTGTTAGAATTATTGGAGAAAATCAAATGTGGTGCTTATACAAAGAAAGCTACGTCCGGCAACACATCGGATGATGGCGTTAGACAACGACCGACTGCTGGTCAAGGCGGTAAAGCCGACTCAGCAACGGAAGCAGAATATACCACGGAGCAGCTGGAGGCAGTCAAAAGAATCAAGAAGTTAGTTCTTTTAAGTAATAGTATGGTTGCATTGCTATTAATTTTTTTTCTGGAACCAGGTGCAAAGATTACTACGAAGTTTTGGGTGTTACCAAGGATGCCCCCGATACGGAAATTAAAAAGGCGTACAAGAAACTTGCCCTGCAATTACATCCGGACAAAAATAAGGCTCCCGGTGCGGTGGAAGCATTTAAAGCAATCGGAAACGCTGTTGCCATTCTAACGGATAGCGAGAAGCGCAAGTCGTATGATTTGTACGGATCGGAGGAACAGCATCAACCGGCGACGCGTCGCACTCGAACTCAGTACGAGTATGCGTACTCGCGCGGATTTGAAACCGAATTTACTGCTGAGGAACTGTTTAACATGTTCTTCGGTGGTAATATTCCCACGCAGCACGTTTACATGCGGCAGCGACGATTCCACCGTGCTGAACACCAGCAGCAGTACCGGGAGGTAAGTTATTGATGCATTGATTGACTTCTGCGGTTGGTGTTTTTAGTTTTTGTGTTGGTCTACTTTTAGCCTCAGTCGGGATATGCGGCATTTATTAATTTGCTACCGATTATCCTGTTGATTGGCCTGTCAATGATGTCGTCATTCTTTATCTCGGATCCGATCTATAGCTTGACGCCGAGTCAGTAAGTAGAAGAATTTTTCTGGATTTACTTATTTTACATTGAGATTGTGTGATATGAACTTATATGCTTATTAAACGTACCTCCGTGGCACTACTTTTCAAATAGTATTTGACAACAGATCAGTGATTCAAAATTCCTTCCTCAAACTATGTGCACACATTTCCCGTTACAGAAAATTCTCTGTCGCTCGCAAGACTAATCAGCTGAAGATTCCGTATTACGTCAAGGACAACTTCCATTCGGAGTATCAGGGTTCGGTTGGCCGGCTCGAAGCTTCCGTGGAGGAGGAATATCTTAACAACTTGAAACATTCGTGCTATCGAGAACGGAACTACAGTAAGTGCATGCAATTGATTTGGCGTTCTTTGCGCATGATAGGTTTGAGTGTGTGGGCGATAATGTCTGGCATTTTGATAGTTATAGGTAACATGCTTAAGGCGGTTGTCTCTTAAGAGTGTTGTTTTTTAACGCTTTTTTCTGTGATTCTTTTTATAGACTGCATAGACGTAGTATCTCATTATTTTTATATTATTATATTACTCTTTGAAAAGTATTATTTTTGTAGCCAAAATATATAATTCAGCTGAGTTATGATGCCAAGATCCCGACTTATCTAAAATCAAAAGGTTAAACATTACCAGATTTTTTTATTTCTCGGGCTTCGGGACATACATGATTCATAAGCTTTTTTCATTTTTTTAGAATTAAAAGCAATGACAGATATCACATTATTTCTAGTACTGGATTGAACTAATAAATCATCCATTTCAAAATATATGAAAAAACACATTACAAAATGCAAGCAAGTAAGACAAAAATTTGTCATCATGAGTCGGATATATCTAGTTTATGTAAGACAGTTTCTTTTGCTTCGTAGAAGTCCTGTAATTGTATTTTTGAGATTTTGAAGCACAAATTTATATTAATTACTAATCAACAATACTCTTTGATTCTTTTTTTTTTTTGTTTATTAACGTTACGATGCATCGCAGAGGAAACCATGCTAATGAAAGCACGCAACTTTGGCGACCGAGATCTGTACCTCAAAGCGCAGAACATCAACACACCTTCGTGCGATAAACTGAACAGTTTGCACAACTAGTCAACAGCGTTTTTCTCGCTGAGATCCGTTCCAGGATGGGCGGAGTAGTCGAGCAACAGGGTTTAAAAAGTGGGAATGTCAAATGTAAGCTAATGCATGTTTTTCACCTTAGTCCAAACAATGAAGCATAGAAAGTTTTACCCTTCGTACAGCATGAACTGTTATGAAAAGAATCGACGTATGATATACACATCGTTCGTATGATTTAGTTGCAATATCCGGTCTCCGTCAAGGGACCGGTTGAAATTGTTTCAGTATGTTTTATGTCTTGTACAGAAAGTTGTTTGTTTTGTTTGTGGAAACTAGGTAAGGTAAATTTCTTATTTATTAAACCTAAATTTTAGAAGTTTAATAAAAATGATAAATTATTGCAATAATTTTGTTACACGCAATATTCGGAAAGAAATTCCAATTAACTGATTTAGCAGAACTTATTTTTCCTGTCCCAGTAAAAGTGACCTGATACAGCCACGGTGGCTATAATTAGGACAAACTGAAGATGGCTACTTCTATGATGAAAGACTAATGGCGTAATGCGACTGACTAGCATGAAATGAGAGCAATTAAGTAATCTTGAAAAGAAAAAAAACGATTTCATGTCTCTACTGTTATGGCTGTTTGCTATTACAGTAATGACTGTTGAGATTTCGCCACGCTGTAAGTAGAGTTGTAGATTATCCGGTAAACGTAATTGTTCTAGTCCGTTGGAAGTTGGTTGGTAGGTCACGTGCATTTAATCATCGATTGGACATTCAGGAATTAAGGTATTCGAAAAACTTTTTTCTGTATTGTCAGCATTCCAATGCATAGTTTTCAGTTGAATATTTCGGTGTTCGGATGTATTTTATTTTAAAATCTTACTGTTTGTTTATTACCCTTTTTATTACATATTTTGTTTCCATGTGTATTTTTCATTTTATTTCTCAACCCTATATAACAAATGTATTCGTACACCGTTTGTCGCGAAATTAACACGCAATGTTCTCAAATCGAAATAAAAACGTTTTTTTCTCCAATTAAATATAGTTCACTCAAAGAATTCCATTTCGAAACCATACGTAATTTGCTCCTTCGTTCTACGGATATGGAATAACGCGACAAATCGACTGTTTTCGTCTGTCATTTCGATGCCGGTAAAAACCCGGCGCAACTCGAGCATTCCCATACTTGTTTCTGCGAGGCAGCAGAAAGTGGTGAAGGCCGAAGCAGAGCGACGAGAGAACATGGCGGAAGAGCTACAAGAACTTCGTGCGAATGATGAAGATGAAGATCGTGCGCATCAAAACAAACCAAATTTTATGTGCGATTGAAGCTGCGTACCTCGACATGAACGATTGCCAAACGAAGCTGTAATGCTACGCCAAACAAACAGGAGGAAGAAGAACAGGAGTATTTCGAGTTCGAGCAATTGTACACGGAAGTGCGAGCGGAAGTATGCAGGCAGTTGGATAGGCATACAAAACAAGAGCTACAGGTGCATTCCGGTATACAGCTGGTATCCAATACGCCAGAGATTTGGCAAACCAGAGCTTAGGTTCAAATTCAAGTCGATGTTTGGATATGAATGAGTGTTCGTGTCCGAGGATGCTGCTTCAAAGTTTTGCAACTTGGTGAAGCAGCCAGTGTGATTACCCAGCAGTTAGTCTGCGCACGCAAACAATTTGGACGGTGCGTGAAACTTTCTCTAGCAACGATACGAAGACAAACGGAAAACCGCAGACATCCATGCGTCTCAGCTGCTCCACCTCAAGCCGATGACCATGGGTACGATGTACTAGACCTCTCTCAGACATTCTGTTGGTAAATGTAATTCTCAACAAACAACGAAAGTTGAACAAGCCTTTGATCCGGGAGAATAGACTGAACAAGAACTGTTCAAGCTATAATCCAGCTAAATTGTTTGTTGGGTTGCCTCTCTATCTGTTTTTCAAACAAAAAATATTTTGGAAGCTACAATCATGCACGGTGAGATGCCCACACCAACCCAGAGACAACTTGACAGATAGTGCTTGTTTCATATATGTACCATCGTTTTGATGGCACTAGTATGCCTTCTCTGTACGAGTACCACAGCCCGGGGACACCTTGACAGCTCGCATATATTGAACTCACAAGCAAATTTTGTGGTGATTTGGTGATGTCATGGCGGCTCGAATGGAGCAAAATTTGGAAAAGACGCAACACAGATTCCATTTTGAATTTAAAAAATCCAAAATAAAATAAATTCGATTATCGGAAATACAAGAAGATTACTTTCAAAATCAGGCCACTTCCACTTATATTGGAATTCCCGAAAATCTTACGGATCGAATCAACATTTCCCCAGGCATGAAATCCTCCGGTAGATGCCGTTCCGTTAGGTTTCTTTTAGACTGGAATAAATTGTCAGAATAATTCTGAAGGAATCCGTACCAAAACCATCGCAATCTCTACCGGACAGTATAATTGCAAAAGTCGAACAAAACTCTGGCAGGAGTCGAACAAAATTGTACATTCCTGGCAGCATTCTTGCTGAAACCGAGCACTACCGGTTTGCTGCCAGAATTCTGATAAGAGCACACAAATTCTATTTAAAACTAATTTTGCTAAATAGGTATAAAATCCTACATATATTGTTTATTATCCCGATCAAAATACTAGAATTCTTTACGTTCTTAATGAACTTAAAACAACGTGTCGTAGGTTCGCGAACTGTTAAAGCACCAGTGGTTTACCAACTAGGGGAACTGGGGGGAAGCCCGACACCCTGGGTAAGCCCGACACCCCACGACTTTTCCCAGATATCAAATTTTAAATCATACAATAATGACAGGATATTATTAGTACCATTATTTTTGGCATTTCGATACATATCGATGCCATATGGGTTCATAAACGTCAACAAAATAAACAAAACAAGCGAAAGCAAAGTTGATGCGCTTTTGGATGTTATTTTTAGTTGATACATTTTAAGGTTTTAATAACACAAAAGCTTTGAAAATGAACAGTTTTTTTGTCACACATTCTATTCTACTCTTCATATCGTTATTTGTATGTGTTGAAGATAAGTTTGAGTATTTCAATACTGTTAATTGAGCATTTAACAAAAATGGGCGCTGTTGGGGTAAGACCGACAGTTTTTGGGTGGGGTAAGACCAACACGGTGTTTAGATAATTGGGTTCGTTTTTGATTCGATACAAACGACTGGGTATATTTGTTGTGTTCAATTATACTATAATTACGTCATGTTAATAATTGAAATACACGGAAACTATGTTTTTTGCATTTATTTATCAGTATTGTCTCAAGCCGACCAAAAAAATTAAAAATTAATTGAACGCGATTCATAATAATATTACAAAAAGAAACGAAAAGTATAATCTAATATGAGATTTTGAAATGATATTGATGAAAAAATTTCATTGACCGTCGGATTGTTGATCAACAATGTTCCGAAAAATCACAACACGAACCGGATAGCTTACTACGAAGCGTGCGTCACTTCTAAGTGAATGAGTCCAAGTAACAGCGTATATAATCTGCTTGCAGAATAGCTCTTCCTCGTTAGAATTGCTATACAAGTGGCAATAAAGCTCGAAAGAATTACTTGAGAAAACCTGTACCATAATATAAACCTTGCGTTAAACATTATTTACTCATAACACCACGCACTCGAATGCTCTTCCTCTTGCTACGCGATGAAACTACAGAAAGTATGCGTTTGCATCACACATACTCATATACACATAATTGCACGTTATCACACATACACAATACATTTTTAATGGAAAAAATTGGACAAAAAGAAAGTTCAAAAGGGGGTCGCTCTTGCCCCTTTGGGGTGTCGGTCTTACCTGCAGCGTTTTTAAAATGACATTTTTCTCCATTATTTGGCAACCAATAATTTTTAATGAATTCAATTTTTTGAAACGCTGAAAAAATTATATTTTGTTAATAACCACCTAAACAAGGATTATGCACAGAATATACAATTTTAGGAACTTTGTGGAATTTTAGAAAAATTATTGCGCTTAAGGTGTCGGACTTGCCCCGCGTTCCCCTACAAACTTCACACAACAAGAAAACCAAAACGTTGTTGGGAAGGAGGTGAGCCGGTTGCAAAAAACAACGACCTCCAGCCATATTTATAATAAGATTTATGTAACATTGCTGACGGTTTCCAGTTAGGGATAAATTTATTCTCTAATAATAGCTTTCTATATACACATTTTGGAATACGCTTTTTCTAAATGTTGTTCTATCCGCATTGACGGCGTTCATAACACACGTAACGAAACACGCTTTTCTCTTGAACCTTTTTCGTTTCGTTGTTCAGTTTAATAACAAGTTCTTTGAATTAGGACGGGTCAAAGTTATGTTACAATGCAGTTGGATGTTTTCTCATTTATAGGTAATCACATAAAAAGTTTTGTTGACTTGACAAAACAGTTTCGGTTTAAAACCGTTGGAAATGTCATCCCTTGCGGACTCCCAGACTTACCACATGTTTGCAGGTTTGCCCTTTGGTTTGCCTTTCATTTTATTATATCTTCCGTAATTTCTGAATCTGCCTTCGCATTCTTTAAGTTTGCACCGAGCTTTATGCCTGGGCATAAATGAACTCTCGTGAAAATACCCAGGTTCCTACACCGAGCAAAAAGCATCATAGAATTTCATAAGTCTCGGCATATGAACCACCTTTCTGACGATGCCATTGAACGCTTTAGAATGCCATAGGCAGGCTTATGAATTCATTTATCTTTAATCATGCACTCCATAGACGTACAAATAATGCATTTCATAAAACAGTCTTATGACTTCGCTCCAATATATGCGTTTAAGAATTTCAAAGGTTTTTCTCGTGAAACCCGTATGAGATCTGTTATTGATTCTATAAAATTATATTTTGTTTTTCATAAACGTCACTTTTGTGAAAAGTTCATAATTTTTTCTTATGAATTCAGTACTGGCCTGGACGGCCAACCAGGAGCTAATAGTTTCAGGTCAGCACTTTTCGGTTACCGCTGCTTGAAACGAAAGAAGTGAGATTTTTAGTCAAATTTCAACAAAATTTTAAATATGTAATTATTTTTCATGTTATTTAATAAATTACTGTGAGCATTAAATCAGTTTACATGGTTATGATTTTTACAGAAGATATCCGATTATTTGAAATGGAAAAAATTGTGCATATAATCAGTGTCTGACGCGTATTTTATAATTATCAAAATCGTTTGAGAAGTAACAATCATTATCATTCAGTTGTCAAGTCTAAGCCCAGTATCCCTGGAAATTTTGACGAAGCGTGGCTCATTATGAACAAATTTTAATATTTAATGAGAGTTTTCTCTTCAATCTTCTGGTGGGATCTACATTTGGCGGTTAATTTGGTCCGAATTGAGTTCTACAAGATGACCACACGAATGAACTCATGATGAATGCCGTTCATGTTTGACAATTATCGGAGGTTTGTTTACTTTGTCAGTTGCATGAGTTTGAGTGCAACGGGTGCCCATCTGTTAAATTCAAACTCACGTAACTCCCATGTAAACAAACCACCGAGAATTGTTAAACGAAATTCATCCGGCCCATTTTGTGGGGTTATATCGGTTGGTGTAAAATCTAATATCCTCTCAAGGTTGATTTTTACTGTTAATTTTTTGTCTACTAAAAATGCTCAAAAAATGTCAGCCATGCTCTATTATTTATATAAATGCACAATAATATCCATAAATATCCATACTTATGGCATTCATTCGAACATTGTGATGAATTTCATAAGACTTCTATGGATATCATTATTTCTCCTATGTTTTCTGCTTATAAATGTCAGCAATTTTCATAAATGGGCTCCTATGGCGTTCTTTCGGACATTTTCATAAATTTCATAAGACTGTCTTATGAAACTAATAAGAGATGGATTTGGAAAATTTCCCCCCCAAATCATAAGACAGACTTATAAAATCCATTTAAAATCCTTATGTCTGAAAGTCATAAGACATTTTTATGGAAATTCAATGTGAATTTTGCTCGGTGATATGGGTGCACCCCATTAGGCATAAATACGATAGGCATGCGGAGGTTTGGCATACGTACGTTAGGCATAATGGACATTAGGAATAAATACGTTAGGCATAATGGACGTTAGGCATAATGGACGATAGGCATAATGGACGATAGGCATAATGGACGATTGGCATAATGGATTTTAGGCATAAATTATCACTTCAAGAAAATAAATTTTTAGCGGTGATGGCCTAGAATGATAAGAGCGCAAATGTTTAAAAATTTTGGATGTGGTAGAATTACTCTGGAAGCTGATCAAACTCGATCAACATTTTATTCTACTGTATATACTTCAATAAATCTGAACCCAAATAAAAACTATACATTTCAAATGACTAAAATAGCAACTTTCTTTAACCTGATATGAACACTGAAGAAGACTACAAGTAATATTTTAAATACTAGTATCTGATTGATGGTGAAAAGCAATTGTTTTTCATTATTATTAATATAGTGTAATTACACGGAAGACATCTGTCTTAAAAAGATTATTTGTGACATTCCACCAAGTCGCTCAAAAGGTTTTGAATTTTGTAAAAAATTGTAATTCAACTTGTTTTTTCTATCTTTGATAGTACTCCTAACGAACTGTCTTTCGCTTTTTCAAATACAATTTGCAGAAAACCCTCTAACAAAATCACAAACTTAGCTCATTTTATCGTCACAATCTTTTTATATAACCCCTTATGGTATGAATAACGCACATCAACTTAGATTAGCTCTTACATACATGCATGGTGCATACATACATGTCCAAGAAGAAAATATGTGCTTTTGAAGAACAGCTCATGAAAGAAAGAATGATGCATTTTATTATTTATTCAACGAATATAAGAATATTGCTGCTTCAATATTGATTATCTCCTATATTTTATTAAGTTCAATGATTATATTCTTGAGGCCATCAAAATAGAACTACGGAAACTGTCTGATACGAGAGAGAGAGAGTTTATTTGTGTACTGTGACGAGGTACCGAAACGAAAAAGGTATCTTCATAAACGTAAAATCTGTAGCCTAAGGCTGATGCTGTATATAACAGTGCAATTTTCCATAGGCTCCAAAACTTAATGTTTGTTCATTATTTGGCTTTTTTTTAAATATTTCGATGCAACTGTATTGGTTATACGTTAGCTGACCAACTCTGACGAAAAAATCCGTACACCATACCGCAACGAAGCGAAATCGTTGCTCAGGCAAACAGGCCGCACAGTGTACAGATTTTTACAGTTTTACGAAATTCTCTAAAACTTTTAGGTTATTTAATTTACATTTTACCTAAATAATCTGGAGAAGTTCGTAAAATTGGTATTTTTCAGAAAATGCATAAAAGTTTATTTTAGCGTGCATTATTCAAAATGAATCCTTGATTTGTTGAAATGGGTCAATATTTTTTTTTGTTCTTTTACGCTAATTCGAAAGAATTTTAAAAATTAAAATGTTGAGAAAACGCGAAAAACACCGATGTGGGAGTGGGTAGCGTAACCACGTTACACTCGCATGTCTGTTAAACGTTGGTTGTGTGTCTTCCGAAATATGCTAGAGCCGAGCAGACTTACGGTAGTTCAAATACACTATTTTCATTGATGTTATTTAAATTTACATCATACATCTCACATGTAGAATGATGCTGATGCTCGAGTTATAGTTATACTCACAGTAACATGACTACGATTATAATAATTCACTACAAACTGCCTTGCCCGGTCGATTTACCGGCAGTTGTGGTTTGGTTTTGTGGAAAACACGTTTTGAACGCCATCGTCGTACCAGTAGCTTTGAAAGGATATTCATTTAACCTATCAGGCATACCACCTGCCTCATAGTCATGAAGTCGAAGAACGACGTTAAGCAACCCTACTGATACCCCACCGTTGCCTTCATGAAAAGAATTTCGCTTTAGGGGAGACTGCTATATTTACACAGGTTGATAATTCTGCACGGAATTTTTTTTCCCTTTATCGATGACGCCATCAGGAGCTCAAATTCATCAGTTTCGTCGATTTGCAGTCATAGTCATAGGTGTATTTATCAAAAACTTTACAAAGGACGATCACCGAACTGGAATTAGCAATCAGAACATAATTGCAGGAATGGAACGTTCCCCATATTGATTTCTCTTCATTAACCTGACAGGAAAGAATAAAAAATAGAAGAGATCAGGGATAGGGTTAGTATGTTCTATGTTCAGTGCACCCGATGTGGATTTCACATGTGCTAAAGTTGATGCATCCAGCAAAACCATCAGTGGAAATGTATCAAGTCCCAGTCAGACACTGCCGAATCTAACTGTGTGGACACTTACAGAGTGCCCTCTAAGAACGGTTGGTTTCAAAATCGTCCAATGAAGGACGTTCGTTGGACCAGTTTGGACAACGTCCAAATAACCGTTCAACAAACGTCCATCGTTGGACCCGTGTTGAACGATTTTGAAACAATTTTTTGGACGTCTCAGTGGGTGGCGGCGAGAAGCTGAGTAGGGACTGGCACTGTCAGTAAAATGCGAAATGCGAGAAACCTGTTTGCAGTATATCAAATGGAGCCTGTCAGAGTAAAAGCAGGTAATAGGCGACCTTGGAAGATAACGAAGGTAGGAGCGAACGGAGTAGCAGTAGCACACAAAACAGCTGGAGCAAAGGTCAAGACGCTGTTTGTCAACCTAACAGCAAATAGAACTATGTGAGGCGCGATGTCGAAAGCTCCGATAATGCGACTCACAGCCAAGAAAAGTTAGCATCAGAACTACAAGCGGAAGAAACCAGTTCGTTGCTGTTGTGCTATCTTATGATAAACGCCATTTTGGGTTGAACTGAATTAGACTGCCATATTACTTGACTAAAAAGTCTCTACAAAGTGGCGTTTTCCCTTTTGACATTCGACTTGATTACTGAAATATAGCGAGAAACATGCTAAGAAATTTTTAATATTTTGTTTCAAATGACTGTGTCTGGAGATTGGCTGAAGTTATGTATAACATGGTTTTATGTGTGAAACTATCTGAGAAACACAATGGCATAATCTTTTTCAAAACAAAAATACACGAATTGTCATCAATACACACCTATGACACATGTGAGCGAGACTTTTATTTACATTTATAGTAAAAACTCGCAACATAGTCAACCGATCTTCCTAATAATAATTTATGAGTTTCAAGATATTAAATCTCAAACTTTAAAAATCGTTTTTCTCGAAATGTGCTAAATGGCGCTTGTCATAAGATAACACAACAGCGACGAGTTATGATCTAACAGTTTGTAGGTATTCTTGGTCCCGGTACGTTTTGCATATGCCACGGTACGTTTTGCATATATCATCCACTTTGCACATGGATAAAAATCGTCGACGGAAACAAACTAGATACACGCTCATTCATAGTAACTCAAATTTGAGTGGCTGGCCACTATATTTCATAAAAAGTGCACGTAGTCAAAAAATTAGTTTATCTCGTTTACTAAGTTTTGAGTTTTGGATGCAATTGTCAACTTTGAGTACATTTTACTCAAAAATCAAATGCGAAAAATAATCATTCAGTATTAAAACCGTGTGGTAACTTCTACTTTTTATAACCTAGTTTTACCTGTTGTCCGGTTTTGCCTTTCTCAATAGAAAGGTATTGCAATTGCTCTGAAAATCGACTTTTTAACGGAAGCCCGGAGGGCCGAGTGACATATACCATTCGATTCAGTTCGTCGAGTTCGGAAAATGTCTGTGTGTGTATGTGCGTCTGTGTGTGTACGCGAACACAATCTCACTCACTTTTCTCAGAGATGGCTGAACCGATTTTCACAAACTTAGTCCCAAATGAAAGGTGCAACGTTCCCATAGGCTATTGAATTTCTAATGGATCCGACTTCCGGTTCCGGAATTACAGGGTGATGAGTACGATCACGTAGAAAATGTCGATTTTAATGAATGTATAATGGTGAATTTTTTTCCAAAATGTGACCACAACTGCTTCGATTTGTAGTACTAGGTCATTAACAGCCATTCAAAGTCTTTTTGGTCACATTGGTCATCATCATCGGTTCCGGAAGCCCCGACGGAAGTATCCAAATTCAGAATAACAGTCACATCGGTTTCTCGGAGATGGCTAGACCGAATCAACCAAACGTAGTCTCAAATGAAAGATGTTGCGTCCCCGTAAATGGCTATTAAATTTTATCCCGAACCGACTTCCGGTTCCGGAGTTGTGGCGTGCGATAACATAGCAAATTGTGATTCAAACTGATACTCCGATGAAAGTAAAAAAGGTAAAAATTTCGTTAAAATGTCTCTCAAACAACTTAAATTTGCAGTTCTAGGTCACCGACGGCCAAACAAACTTTCGTTGACTACATTGACCACCATAGACGGTTACGGAAGTGCCCGGGAAAAGCGGCGTGCGATAACATAGCAAATTGTGATTCAAACTGATACTCCGATGAAAGCAAAAAAGGTAAAAATTTCGTTAAAATGTCTCTCAAACAACTTAAATTTGCAGTTCTAGGTCACCGACGGCCAAACAAACTTTCGTTGACTACATTGACCACCATAAACGGTTCCGGAAGTGCCCGGGAAAAGCGGCCATCTTTCAAAACTAGCAAACTCATATCAGTTTCTCGGAAATGGTTGGTTCGATTTTCACAAACTTAGTCCCAAATGATAGCTATATTATCACTACAGATGTCTATAAAATTTCGCACGGATCGCTTATATGCTTCCGGAAATATAGACTGAACTGTCCGGTCACATATGAAATTCCCATATAAGCCGGAACTCAAAATTTTTTCAAAGGGGGGACCCCATGAAATTTCAGAGATCGAATTCGTATTTTTAATGCCAAACATCTTTAAAATGCATGGAACGTCGAGATTTTATGTTACCACGAAAAATTTTTTTTTCATAAAAATCGAATTTTTGGGACTTTGCCGATTTCGCACCTTTTTTCAGTTCAATATTACCGTGGCTGTTTATTTTCTTTTACAAAATTTTAGAACTCGAATAATGATTTCTTTTCTTGTATATAGTTGTCATGTATAATAATAAAATGTAATATATGCATCTGAAAGCTTTTAATGAATATAAACAACGCAAACATTCTCGTGTTCATGATTGAGAAAGCCACAATTGTACTGCTAGGTGGATTAAAACAGGTTTTTTAATTTGTCTTTAAACCGTCTTCTCATACCGAGAATTGTCAAACATGAACTTCATTCATCATGGGTTCAATTGAGTTCTACAAGATGACGACCCGAATGAACTCAGAATTAATGAAGTTCATGTTTCACATTTCTCGGTGGTTTGTTTACATCGTGAGATGCATGATTTCGAGTGCTACGGATGTTCATCTGTTGCAGTCGAACTCACGTAACTCCCATGTAACCACCGAGAATTGTCAAACGAAAGTCATCTGGCTTAGTCGGTTGGTGTTAAACCTAATGGTGGTGGTCGCAATTCTACTTAACTTATACAGTTGTGATTCACGGGTTAAACACTTTTTAACTGGACCGCTTTTTAGTTGGACCTCCTCTAGTTGGACCATTGTCCAACTAAAACGCATCTCAATGTCAAAATCTTATGTCAAATTTACTTTGATAATAAATCTGATAATTAATAGAGATGTGAATAGATGCAATTACACTACTAACGTCTCCTTAGGAGAGTTTTTGACATCTGTCAGTCGGTCCAACTAACGAACCATATTCGTTAGTTGGAAAGAGGTGTGACCCAACCAGCGAATCACGACTGTATTTCTATACATCAACATCAAATCTTATGTGGTTTTTGTTTGAGGCGAAACTGAGTCAGTTCCTAACCCCAACTGCTGTCAAAATGTATGAACTGATAGCGGTTGGGGTTAGAACCTGACTCAGTTTCAGGTTCAAGCGAAATCGCCATTATTTATAACAAGCCACAATACAAATGCCAATCCGGGTGAAACAGAATACTACTATAGAGAGAGAGAGCTTCCAAAAATGTTGTTGTGCCACAATACCGCGAGTTTTAATAACTATTTTGTTACGGTCTCGAAAATATCTACTGTTCCGCTTGTTCGTTGCACTTTTCATACACACAACTAGACACCAGCTATCGCTTGACCGCCTTCCCCTATGTATAGTAAAAGAGACGATAGGATTGTTCATTTTGTTTGTCTTTCCCCTGTGCAAGTCACTCCAGCGTGATGGCTCTAGTGCAGTGTGTGGGCCCTGGTGATGATGTACTATAATCGTGCCTATAAGCAAGCACACAATTTGGCCGTTCTTACGCTTGGGGGACACATTATCACCGAATTTCTGGGGGGTGGATATGCCGGAAATGTTGAAAAATGCTGTGCTAAATTAGATTGGACAGAGAACACACATCGTTCTGAGGTTAGCTTGGTTGAGAAAAGCTCCCCAGGCGAGTCGGTGGCGTAGCTAGGAGGTTAGTTTGCAGGTAAATGATACGGAAATTTTTTCAAGACTTCTACCGAAATTTGTTTTTTTTTTTAATTTGTCATATAGTTTTTGTTATTTTGTGTTTACTAAAAACCTATAATTAAGAAAAAAATAATAATTGTGTGATTGTGGGTTGCTCCAACTTTCAATAGCAAAACACGCGATTTTATTTTGTGATGCTTCAAGATACAAATATATTTGGATAACATTTTGGTTTATGGCTAAAGAAATTGTTCACTTACAAATTTGGTGAAAACCCGGAACGATAGGTTGGGTCGTTTCAGACAACTAAATTTGCGGTGAAGTTCAATCCCTATTAGTATAAATTTGGCGGTTTGGTTAAGTTCAGACATATTCTTAGTTTGTGGTGTATTATAAGCTATACTCACAGTAGAGTAGAATCCAATATTTTACCAATAATTCACGTTACAAATTCTTAAGAATTGGCATTTAAGTATAGAATTAGGTAGATCTAGATAGCAATAAGTATAGATTAAGTTTCGTATGTAGGTAATATTAATTTTATTTTCAAATTACTCACTCCTAATAAAGCACTTATTTATAATTATTAGGGAATATTTAAATTATAGAAATGGGGTATTTATATGGTTAGGTAAGGAGGCACTTGTACCGATAATATAGGAATTGTAGATTAAGCACTGTGCACTAGCAACGTAGCTGTCCGAGTAAACGTTTAATTTTGCTGTATCATCACCATTTGACGGTTCGGGTCTTTCGCTCAGCCAGGACAGTGAAGGTCTCTCTAACGGGGGCACTCGATCCTCGCCGCGTCGCACAGTAGCGGGTCTTCAAATAAAAGTCGGACAAAACCTCAAATGTTATCTAATTTGGCTGAAAATCACAATTTAAGCTAATTTTGAGGTGCTGAGCTCATTTTTGATTTCAGAAGTCGTAAAATATTAAATACATTTTTCCATACAGTGTCATTGAACCTTTCTTATAACTATGATCCCGTTTTTATGATAAATTTTCCGTTACTGTTCACCAATGTCAGCAATACCATAAAAAATGAAGAACACTTCTTTAAGTCCATTGTATAACGTGTTGGTTTACTGTAAATTGTCTAACTATTTTACACAAAACACCATGCGCCTCCATATCAGCAACCAAGTTTCAAAATCTTTTTAAAACTTTTTGCGCACCTAGGCGCAGAACGAGACCATGATATTCGAAAAGTAGAGGTTATTTCCCATAGAATGTATACTATGTGACCGTTCCGAAATGATTCCTAAATTTGTACAGAATAAATTAGTAAAAAAAGTATTTTTGATTTGACCACCTAAAACATATTTAAATTAAAAAGTCATAGTTCCAAGCAAATTTACCAAGTTTATTTTATTTAATAACAAAGTTCCTTCGTTTCTCTACACAATGAAACTAGTTGTGTCAAAATCGCACCAAAATCAAAAGAGCAACATGCATTTGAAGTGAACAAAGCAATGGTGGTTTCGGAAATGAAAATCATTAAAAAGTCCAGACTTTGCTACATTTAAACTCATGTTAAAAATCGTGTTCTTATCCTATGATCATAAAATTTTGAAATTTAGTAAAAATATAAAATATCAATATTTAAAAAATAAATTTTTGAGGTTTTGGCCAGCCTCCAGCCACTGTGCGTCGTCTCAACAGGGAGTATCGTCGCAACAAATTGATAAAAACATTAAACATTTTCCGAGTGTTCGAGTGATATGTTTCTTTATATGTGGTACAACTTTACATGGGATAATCTTACTTTAATGTAGTTATTAAAACGTATCAATCGTACATTTTTCTTTTCATCCAAAGCTCCATTCTGCTGTATTGTTTGTTTTGCTGCTAATAATGGGGTTATTTTCACACTTTTGATTCATCTCACTGCCAAAAAAGCATATAGTTTCGTTCAGCGGTTAGAAGAGTGACTATCTCTCATATTGGTTTGTAAAGTTATTCTCATGCTACTTCAGGAGACGGTGAATGGCGTGTTTCAATTTAGCTGGAAAAGATGGACATAGGGTAACTCCCTATACATGAATAAACATTAGAATGCCCGCAGTCTCAAAACATTTATTGAGATAGTCTATATTCCTCATATAAGTTCCGTCCATATAGTTTTCCGTCATTCGGGGACATTTGAAATGACTGGGAATCCGATTATATTTAATCCCATAGTACCTACTCATAGCCTACGCCCATGAGTCTTGTTTCATAGGGAGACAACAAATTTGGTACCCGTCAATAAGCTTATGGTTTCCTAGTCACTGGTTTAATCCTGGTACAGGGCGAACGACGCTCGTTGATCAACTATGTGTGTTGGGTTTCATAGTGTTGTGGAGTTAGCTTATGGTTGAATGACATACATTTTTGTTTTAATAACTCGTCATGCCAATAATGGTAAAGTGTCCTATGGGATGACATATCACCCATTAGTGTATAGAAATGTTAGCCTTTTCATTGCTAGAAGTTATTCTATTGAACGATTAGGCTCTTTCGTCATTTCAGAGTGTAGCTCGGTTTTGGGAGCTTGGGTACCTTGCTAAAGATTGGTTTAGTTAAATACAGGGGAGAATAATGAAAAGTCCACAATAATCTAGAGAAAAAAAATCTCCAATTCAAGCACTGCATGGGAAGCCAAATAAGGCGTAACCCCAAAAGGAGACTTGTCTCTTTAAGGCAGCACACTACATCGCTCCGACATTTTTCCTAAAAAGCAATCGATGTGTTTGAGGAGGAGTCCCCGCAGACAGTGTCATATCTGTACCATCAGCACAAAATGTTTATCATGCAACTTGTATCGACCCATTTACTCGACTATGATAAGCTCAGTTCCCGAAAAAACGCATTCGCGAAAGTTTGGGAAAACCACGAGATGATAATAAATTAGAGGCAGAGATTATATCACATTACTAAATCAACCGCGTCTCCATTTTTTTGCCGTCATGATGAAACATGACCTGGACCAGAGCGAAATACTATCGACTGCGAGTTACTGTGGCCTGCACTTATGACAAAATCGTTAATTTATGTTGTTACTGGCTTACATACCAGCGCAGTAAATACCAACACTTAAAACGTAGTTCATTATGTTGTGTTACATATATACCGGCCGGTTTGATATTCTGTCATAGTCACATGTGATAACATGGGATCGAAGGCATTACAGCACGTGTGGAACCGCAAATTTATCCCGGAAAGCAACAAAAAAACTGATTGCAATAATGATTGATGACGAGTGAAAGTCGCCGTTAAGTCTGATTTATGCTGCGGTCATAATTTATCGATGCTGATGGCTTTCAAATGAATGTCCCAGGATAGTCAATTTGATGGAGAACATTCCTCCAGAAAGGATTGCTGCGACGGTTGGTCCTGTGGAGAGAGTAAATCATTCGGTTAAAGGTCAAAAACGTTTACTGAATATTTATATTAGAGAAAGTGAATTTGGTTGTTGGTACGGGCCACCTTCAAACTTCAGCATTACTGCGTTATCAAATAAAGTTGCATCCTAGTCGTATTATTTCAATATAATCTAAATTGAACCACTGTGAAGAGTTGGTTGCGAAACAATGCCGGTTCATTAACATATTATAAAATTATATATAAAATAGAAATTTGTCTAAAACTACTACTATTATAATTATTGTTATTTTAAATTTCCTTAGATTCTTGAATTTCATTATGATCCAATATCTTTGGATATATTTAATTTCATTTTTGTTCTGCTCTTGCCAGAATTTAAAACTAAACTTAAATTAATTGTTGTCTGATCATGTAGATAGCGAAAAAATCATGAGCAGATAAATAAAAAAAATTGACAGGTGCTGATTAAAAAAAATATGATAAATTCCAAATATAAAGGATCATGGTAAGCTAGGATATCTCGAACAAGAACATAGATTGGGCTTCTTTGGACTTATACTTAAGACTTAGGACTTAAAAATATACTGGTTGGTATCAGGCTTCACAATATTCAGTGCACGACCAAACAACATATTTAATGTCGTGGTATCCCTCTCCGTAAGCACAATGATTATTCTCTACGAGCCCAATACGCCGGAGATGACCTTCTACAGTTTAATGATTAAAAATGAGCCTTGACATCACACGAATGATGTCTGGACAAACATTCAACCCTTTGAACCATACTTTGAGTGACTCTTTAGGTATAATCGGGTGTATCCCAGATCTTCACTGTCCCATGATGTTTGCCAACTAGCAAGCGTTATAGAACTGTATAGTTTTAGATCATTTAAAAAGTTTATGTAGTTAATATTCTCAGCAATAATACTCTTGGAATTTTTTTGAATTCTAATGGCACAAACAGTATCTATGCGATTTTTCCGTCCTTTACACATACATAGTTTTTTGGGAATATTTTTTGGATTTCTTAGTATTTACTGCTACTTTTTCAATCTGCAAAATTCGTTGACAATATTGTTGTAATGCTATTGTAAAAAGCTAAAGTTTGGCCACTGGATGGACGGTGGGGAAAAACGCATACTCGCTTTGGTTATACTAGGATTAGTAGCAGAACGGGAATGGAAAGGCACTTGACACGAAAACAGGCGAGAGAGTAATAGTAGTGCGTATTCGCGCGACTATGCAACGGTCGGTCGGTTTTCCTCATCATTCGTTTGACCGTCATTGTGCTACCAGCCAGCATCGGCAGTTTTTGATGTTTTAATCCACCTAGTTCGATTGTCTTTTTCATTTATCCAAACTAAGATTCATTAGCTGGTTAGGTTCAATATACTGGTTGACGTGACTATTACTTTCTTATAATACTTATAATACATAAAGTATGATTTTTTTTCGAGATTGCGTCCAAACTCGATGTTTCATGCATTTTAAAGACATTTGGAGTCAAAATTTCGAATTCGATATCTGAAGTTCCCTTTGAAAAACTTCGTAACTTTGTAACCGATCCGTACGTACGTATGTCCATCAGTGATCTAGATCTGAAAATTGAAGTATTTTTATTCAACTTCGGAACCAACATTTATACATCATATTTTCTTACACATAGTTGGGTGTTACTAAATTAAATATCTCGATATATCAAGTCTGATCAGATAGCAGAAACTACGGAATCTGAAGATTATCTCAGATCATTTTCGATCTGAAATGTTTAAAGAGCCGAGAACTAGTTGTGCATTTATTTACGAATGATAATAAGAACTAGAGATGGGCCATTCGTTCGCGAACGGTTCAAGTGAACTGGTTCTTCGAAGAGAATGAGCGAACGGAAGTTCTTTTTAAAAGAACGGTAGTTCTCAATTCTCTTCAAAGCGAATGAACTGAACCTGACCTAAAGCCGTTTGGCGAATTTCTCGGACCGATTTTTAGGCGAACGAATGAAAATGAACCGACTTGCCGTCCCACAAACCGCTCTCTGTGCTCTCCCAGAATGGACCCGGCGAAGAACGACTCATCACATTCTCTATTTCTCTAGTTATACATCATGAAGAAATCGCTACCCTTGATGAACTTGTTAACCATACAGGGGTATAATAGTTTGGCAGCATCTGTTTGGTTCCTCTCCAAGAATCGAATGTTTTGAGAGACATTCGCTAGATACAAGTAAATTATCAGCTGAACGGAAGAACGGTTCATCTGAACTAGTTCTTTTTACAGAACTGTTCAGTCGGGAATGGTTCTTCGAAGTGAACTGTTTCGCCCATCTCTAATAAGAACTACAAATTTAGGATTCATCAGGATTCAGGTCCGTATTATAGCAGCACAACGAACATACTTTGTAATCGAGATAATTTCGCGTATCTACTTATAACTCGAAACCAAAACTACGCAAAATTCATTTGACAGTCGGTGTGGGCAGCGTTCCCAGAACTGCGGTCGAAATTAATTTATTTGCCGTGGTTGCAATAATCACATTTTGTGGTTTTTAACCGTTTATGTATTATGAAGGAACAGATGTATGGGAAATTCCTATGGGACCACACTAACCAACGAAAGTCATATCGGGATAAAATTGAACAGTCGCCATTTCAAATTTAGAAGATGGAGGACATCGGTCAAGAATTTTATGAGGAATAGGTGTGAAATTAGCTGTGAACATTGGCAAGTTCTCTGGGGGTCAAGACTGTCCGAGGTGGCCAATGTGATCAAAGCGACTACTGGCCTGCAAATCTATGTAATTTAACACCAATTTTAGTAAGCTTTGCATCATCTAGGTATCATGGTGGTTCCAGTTTATATTGGTATTTACTATATTACCCCACTTCTCATCCAGTAACTCCGGAACCGTATGTCGTATTAGCAATAAATTCAATAGCAACCTATGCCATTCATTTGAGACTACACACTTAAAAATATTTATATCTTGCAAGATGCACATAAAAGGAGCGTCCCAATTCACTTGAATTTACATTCAAGAACATGTAAAAATGCGCTTTGGTCACAATTCTCCATCTCCATTTAAGCGAGTTCTACATCAAAAGAGACACAATATTTTATTTCACATTTCAAAACACGTAACATTCCATTGTTAGACAGCAAAATTCGTTGCAATGTTGCTTACGTCACATGTAATTTTCATTTTTTCTAAGTGTGTATGTTCTTAATGTGGTCAAAGAGATTTTGATTTGCAGTTAGTGATCTGGACAAACAATTCCAAGCAATTTAAAACTCATTACAATTAGTTTTGCATCGTTTAGATATAATGATTTTATCGGTTTGTATGGGAATTTCGCATGTGGCCGCATACTTCAACCCGTAACACGGGAACCAGAACTCCGGTTCCAATGAAATTTAAAGCAGTCGTTATGGATGCTGTAGCTTTCATTTAAGACATAATTTGAGAAAATAGAGTCAGACATTTCTAAGAAGCAGATGTGAATTCACTTCAGGAACTTAGCCACTTTCCCGAAGCTTACGGTTCCGCCGAAGGTGTCCAAAGTCGTCAATGTGGGTTTGATTGGAAACCAGTAAAACTCTAAATCCAAGCAATTTTGAACACATTTTATGAGATTTCGCGTCATTCAGATAACATGCTGGTATCAATTTATATTGGAATTTCATGCGTGATCGCACTCTTCAACCAATAACTCTGGAACCGGAAGTTGGAATTGAATGAAATTCAATAGCAGCCTATGGGAACGTTCTACCTTTCATTTGAGACTAAGTTTTGAGAAAATCGGTTCGGCCATCTCCGAGTAACCGATGTGCATACTTTTGGTCACATACATAGATACACATATACACACACGTGCATACGCACACACACAGACATTTGCCGAACTCGACAAACTGAGTTTAATGGTATAATAGATTCTTCCCTACGGGCCCCGGTTAAAAAGTCGATTTTCAGAGTGATTGCATAGCCTTTCTATAGGAGAAAGGCAAAACCTATTTTAATCCACCTAGTGCCACAATTGTGCCTTTCTCATTTGTCCAAACTACAATTTCATGGCTGGTTATGTTCAATATATCTTTTTCTATTTCGATTATAGAGGTTGTAACCTTAAGGTCATTCACCTCTTCAGGTTAGAAAAATCTCTTATGAAATATTTCTAGCCCTATGTGCGGGGTCGGGACTCGAATACAGGTGCACTGCGTACAAGGCAATCGATTTACCAACTACATTACGCCCACCCCCCAAATTGAAATATATTTTTTGTTATTATTGCCGTGAGCCCTTTATATGCTGATTCCATGAGCCATTTAGCTCCACACAAGAAAAAATGCAATTGAAATTTTTCAATGCATGTAAAATCTACAGTATAAAATATTTTTATGAGATAGTGTAAATATCATTCCTTGTACAAAAATTCATTCAATTATCTTCAATAGTTTTGGAGATATAAAATTTACAATTTAATCATGCAATAAAGTTTAAGGGTTATAATATCAAAGAAAAAAAGGAGTTTTAACGAAATATTTGTACCAAAAGCTATTTAACATAATTCCTATACAATAAAATATACACGTATATGGCACCCCTATGCCATTTGTATTGAACTGACATAAGTCAACATCACAGTTTATAATGAACAGTTGCGTAAAGACTGAAGTCAATCTACCTATCGAACACTCAAAATGTCTACCTATCGGACACGAAGAATAACAATGCTCGAATGCGTGGGGAGTATCGTTATGTGATTATAATTATGAGAAAAAATTCAATACTGTAATATTACCATTATCTCAAACCAGGAATATTTCGCTTAAAGATACAATTATTAAAAAAAATGTATGTGCACTGATATTTAAATTTGGCACTATTTCAAACACCGGAACAGCTCTGGGTAGTGTTAATAAGCTTCCACCGACAGTGAAAATATGAAGGTATTTCTCATAGTTAAAGTGAAACTAAAATTTTGACAAATTTGTGTATGCATTCCTTTTATATTTATGTACTGTATGTATATTCAAATTTATCTTACGCTGCAAATTCGACTTTTTTTGTCACTCCCCAATCAGACAGCAAGCGGCAAAAACCAATACATTTCGCTCTTAGTTGCGGATCAGTTGGGAACCGAAAAAAAATAAATTCTTTATACGATGTTATTTATCGTACTGATTTTTACAAAATAAAACTAAACACTTAATTTTAAAATTTTAAATGCACAAGATTAACTTCTAACTGAAGCGTTCGGGTGAAGTCATTTGAAATTTAACTAAAATTAAAAGGTTGCCAAAATTTAAAAATGGCCAATGATTGGCCAATCCTCTTTACGCAACTCTACTATTAAAAACTCTGGTCAATATCTCAGCGGGCACATAAATTATGGGCCCCACTGACAGTTCAAATTGTTCTATTTGTTTTGCGCGAAGCTCGATTATCACTAGTCAGATATGGTTCGGCATGACTTAATCTTTGGACATTTCTTAAAATGCGAAAGTGTTGGACCGCTAATTGAAGAAATGTCTTGGTTAATAACAAAACCCTTTCACCATGGTGCACAAACAAAAAAATCGATCCTGTCTATTGTGGATCGACCTTAACGAGACGTTTTAGATGTTGGCTTTAAATCATGGTGGCGTAGCAGATACTTGAAAATATACCTCATGAAAATTGGTGATTTGGCGAGAAATTCGAGGATCACTTAATATGGCTTTACTCTACATTAGAGTTTAGTTTCACATATGAAAAATGGATCGCAGCAATCGTCGACTACAGGCGCTAGTAATTTTTGCTCTCCGGGAAAAGTTTTGGTGTCAAAAGTGCGAAAGATTTTCACAGCGCATGATGAGATTCATTGGGTGGATGCAAATGTGCATTGACGGTTTTGTGCGGTCTTTAAGTGAAGTGAAAATACAGAAGCGATTCGAAAGTTTTCGTGTGGAATGGTCAACGAGTAGAGTCAGTAGCGGACGCCATGGTGCCTATTGCTGCTGCAATATGGTGAAACGAGGGTCCGATATAGTGATAGAGTAGAGTAGAGTGATCAATTTCAGTGTTATGATCACAAATATTGCATCGGAGGTGCTTGCATAACAGATTTTAATACAAAGAAGAATTGTAGGGTGGAGAAATAGAGAAGGAAAAGTAGAACTATAACGGTGCCGCGGAAATAGTCAGTGGTTTTTGAGCGAAGTGGTGGTTGATCCAGGTTTTTGGAGGAATAGTGGATCG
The DNA here is from genome assembly GCF_030247195.1 of Topomyia yanbarensis. NCBI lineage: Eukaryota > Metazoa > Arthropoda > Insecta > Diptera > Culicidae > Topomyia > Topomyia yanbarensis. Next base: position 390,832,553 of record NC_080671.1, on the reverse strand, counting down.
CCAGGAGGGAGCTGACACGCGGGGGTGTGCTGGGCGGGGAGGCGCTGGACGCTACTGGGTAGCAGTTGATGCGATGGAGGTGTGTTGCTGGGGGGAATTGCAACTAATGGCAAGACTGCCACTGGTTCCAATTTCTCGCAGCAATGTACTTCTTTCGCATCAATTGCTGTTCAGTGTTGTCTAGCGAGTCCTTGCCCCAGCACACTTTAGCGTGTTGGCTCTTTCTAGACGATCCACCGATCGTGGAAATAGAATTCGATGAAATTGACACCCATACAATGGGACCGAATAATAAGTGACCAGTTATGTGCACAATAATGAACAGGTGAGTATGGTAAAAAGGTAAGAAATATCGAGTCAACCCAATAAACTTTGACTAAATAACACAATTATCTCATAATTATTGCAATAAGAGGAGGAACCGTCTGAGCACCCTTTGAAACGTTTTGGCTTGTTTCACAACTAGAAATAGGATTTTGTCATTGGAAGGTCAATCTTTATAATGCCCGTGGAAAGCGCGTATCTGCTTACGGGTCCACCTATTTCCCTTTTGGCCCTTAAGACAATGACAGGCTGAATATGACGAGTATGTGAAGCATGAACAATTTATACTAGAGAGGCTGTCCATTGCTACTCGTTATTTCCTTGCCACAATCGGTGGTAATCATATAATCATCATCATCAATTGCATAACATTTTTATATGAGAAATGCAAAACATAGTACATGTGGTAAAATATCGTAAATGTACTAAATTGAAATGCTGCTCTGTCTTCAAGATTAGCCCACGAATCTTGGCATCGTGGTTTCTTCACAGAACATACATATTTGAAATCCAAAGAAATTAATTACTTCACATCCTTCGCCGTATAAGTACTTGCAGCTTTTTTATTACTTATTCCTTCCATTAGCAATTAAGTTGTTCCACTGCGCCTCAATTGAAGTGTAACAGCGAGCGCGCCGCTACGAAATGGACACCGAGGCGGAAGACAGTTACAATCTCTGCGTTTGTTGAAATGCTTTTCGTTCGGAGCTTTCCTAGTTTTCCCTGCTGTCCTTGTGGTCTTATTGAAGCTGACTGCTACCAAACTGAACGGAAAATTGTCTTTCGCTTCTTGAAAGAGGATGCACGTTCGTCCGTATAAAGCGTGAAGTGCAGCTGAAGCTCTTTAATCTGCAATTTATCACACGGCAGGAGCTTAGAGCTAGTAGGAGTACAGCAAAAATGGACTTACTAAACGGAATCGCTGTGCGGTAATTTTCACTGATTGCATGTGTCGTACACTAGCCGACGTTGAAATAGCTGCATATGAACCGGTCAATTGCCATGCACAGAGAAGCGAAATCCTATTATCAAATTTCATATTTCACGTGAGTATCCCGCCTCTAACATCCAATTTCAGCGGTATCCGCCAATAATTCACTTTCACACGGTTCATTTTCATGATGAAAGGGATTCCATTCCACTCATTCCATTACAATGCAGTTTCACCGTACAAAGCCAACCATGCACTCGAGTTCACATATGGGAACGAAGGCGTTCAGAAGTTGACGTCACTTTTGATCAAACGAAATCTATTGGCGTGTGCGTTTTTACTTGATACTAGACCGATGTAGTGCGAAAAGGAGATATTTCATCTAAGTTTGAATCAGTGTAACACCGGCTACACTAGTATAGTGCACTGTCAAAAATATAAATGCCTCAATATGTGCATGTCAGCCAAAGTCCCTCTATATAAGGACTTTGCATGTCAGCTTATCCTAAAGGATGCATTGGATTTGCAATGAAATCGAACATCAATAAATGACTGCGCTCCTCTGTATAAATGGGTAAAGAAACAAACTGCCGCATGCCAATTCATAACACAGTAGGGTATGCATTGTTTCCTTTGTTCTGCATTCAAGTTCAACTAAAGCTGTCAACATTTCTCCATTCTATTAATAGCTATGCATTTACATACTGTGTACTGTCGGGATTAAAGGCTTAGTCAAAAGGAGGTTTTATGAGATATAATACACCAAAATTAGAATTTTACGCGTATAGTTGTACCAACGACACGACCAGAAACTCCATGAAACAATCCGAACAAAAAGTGTCCGAGTCATTTACCGACATTTACCTGCACATTGAATTACCCCTCTATGCGCACCAAAAAGTATTTTTCCAGCAACACTTCTTTGCTTGATTGATTTTTTTCAGTTGGTGTGCATAGCAACGATCAAAATATAAACAAAGAAAAATCAGCCAGTACCATCGGAAAACTGCAAAACTGTACTTTCCTGGGTAAGAGAATTATTATTTTTAACCAGAAAGTAATTTAAAACGCATTTTTTCACTTTCACAGATGCTGCAAATATATAAATAATCGACAGCATAAGTCGCGTTGATTTGCGTCTTACGCATTCAATATAACAATTTACTGCTTCAGATTTCAGAGCCATCCACGAAACCGCGAGGTAAAATAAGGCTGTTGAACAACTCAAAACGAGTGTGAAAAGATGACAAACGGATCGTGGTGATTAATCGTCAATATGCGCAGAGTACAACCTGATCAACAACCTGCTCATAGTAGAGATGGTCGGGTTTCAATTTTTTCGAACCCGAACCCGACCCGAACCCGAGAGCTTGAAAATTGAAAACCCCGAACCCGACCCGAGCCCGAAATTATAAAATTTGAAAAACCCGAACCCGACCCGAACCCGAAAATTTTAAAATTGAAAAACCCGGACCCGACCCGTACCCGAGAATGAAAATTTTGTAAAACCCGAACCCGACCCGACCCGGAGAATTTTAAAATTTGAAAACCCGAACCCGACCCGAAAATTTAAAATTTGAATCAGAACCGATCAGAACCCAATCTGCTAGTACGGAGAATCAACCAAAGATCTCGAAGATTTCTGATTCTGAGCTGGCCCCAAGGCTCATCTAAGAGTAATAAAATCATTCGAATCACCATACGCATTAAGTTATATCTGTCTATGGCAAAACGAATCACTGGCGAGTAGAATTCGCATTTATATTGACTATTATTGAACATCGAATTTGTAATGTTCTGAGAAACTTATAAATCGTCGATATCTTAATCGGAAATCAGGATAAATCGGTGGCTAACTCAAGGGGAAACAAAAAGCTTAATGGTGACAGTTTCAAACAACCTTGCCCGTCGCACTTAACCAAATTTTTTAATTCTTTATCAAAAACCATTCTTGAAAAGGCAGATTTGTATAATTTATTACTGGTTGGTACGGTCAAACTTGTGTCGAAGGGTGTCAATCAAGATTCTCTGACGCGTTTTTTATGTCACATCATTAGCGTTAGGACTATCTATGATGGGGTATCTAAATTATATTATGCTTCAGATTATACGGTAAGCGCGCCAGTAGAGATGCTTCGACATCTCCAACGGAGCTTTCGGAACGACTCCAAACTTTAAAAAATCCGTCAATGGCTTCAACAGAACACACAATTTGCGATTAATTCCTCAAGAGCGTGGAAATTCATATATTTTTATGAAGAAATCCGGATCATGCCCAGCCCGGGGACAATCTGACAATCTGTGAGTTCAATATATGGGAATTTGTCTTTGTAGTCAATGGTTGAAAAGCATCTCGTTGATCGCAACTATGCCAAGAATATACAAATCGAGCTGCCTTGAAATTTAATTATCATTTTAATTCATGTTTCTATTTATAATATACATCGTTAAAACAATAATAATTCAATATGTAGCAAAAAGTACTACTATTCAGTATACTCGCGACACCCACTTTTCGATTTCTCGCGACTGTCAAAACGACCAATCAGGAGCGGATCAATAGATAGATATTTATTGTCTCTACTTCCCTTAGATTTTCACTCGCTTTGCTGTAGATACGATTTGCTGTAGGCTTTAGCCGAGTTTCACGCGTTTACTCTAATCGCGGCCTAAGTATCACTTTTAAAGTACCTATCGAAATTTATAATAGAAAGTTGAACCAATATTTTCCGAGAAATTTCTGTGGACTTGGTTTGTTACTAATTATCATGAAAAATAAATTGCAAAAAGATTTTAGATTTGAAACGTATTGTTGAATACTCTAAAATGAATGTTCGTTTAAAAAATAAAATAATTCGAGTAGCTTACGAATCTGCAGAGAGAGATTTTATACAATAATGAAAAAATACAATATTTGAGCACCAGAAAACAACGACGAATTCTAGCGATTCAAATGTGCTAACATTTAGTACGGTTATATGTGGCATCCATTTATATCAAAACGTATAATACACTACTACAAAAAGAGACTGGGTTTTGTGTACAGACGCCAACTGCATCAAGAAAAGGTTGGGTTGTTTTGTTCAAAACCCGAACCCGACCCGACCCCGATCATTTCTAATTTGAAAAACCCGAACCCGACCCGAGCCCGAAAGTTCAAAATTGTAAAAACCCGGGCCCGACCCGAACCCGAGATTTCCAAATTTGAAAACCCGGAACCCGACCCGAACCCGAGAAGCTTAAATTTATAGAACCCGAACCCGACCCGAAACCCGTCGGGTTCGGGTCGGGTCCGGGTTTCGGGTCCAAAAACCCGAACCCGACCATCTCTAGCTCATAGTAGATGCTATCGAAGAATTTGTTTACATAGACCATACAACCCATAATGAATACTTCAAATACTGTCCGAGCTGTTGCAGTGACCATTAGGTTTTCGGAACACCAGTTTTAGTGGGATCCTTTGTCCAAATCGTATCCCTTTTGTGATGGTATCTAGTCCCAAAATGCATCTAATGGGTACACTAGGCGGATGCCGGAAAGAAAACCCAGCGGATACACAAGATGGTCAGTTGAATCCGTCAATATAATAATATCAGTGCAGATAGAAATCGTTTTGTACTTGGGTTCCAGCTTGATGCTCGCTGTACGAACCGCCGTTGGCTCATGCTACAATACAGGAAACTGCAAATCGTGACCATCATTTCGGAATAAAATGACTTATTGTGTGGTTTTCAACCTCCCGCTTTTTAATAGAAAAGGAAACAGCATTCATGCAATACAATACAGTTCTTCGATAATCTTCTGGTACTGCTATTGCAGTCACCGTATTTTATAGATTTATGTGGGCAATGATTTTGAAAAAGGCATGTAAATATAATTATCAAATTTACAGTAAAGTCTTTCTACTTGGGGATACGTAGCTCAAAACCTTACATAAATAATTCGTTAGCGTTAGGGTTAGTTTCTAGGTTCCCAAACGAAAACGATATTACACGGCACAGCCGATTTCACATAATATTTTTAAACTGTTAATGGTCTTTGCTGGCGAGATGGACCGTGAACGGTCTTAGCCGTCTGTCAATTCAGATCGACCAAAGAAAAAATAAATAAATGGTCTTTGCATGGAAAAGTTACCGTACGCTGCTATATGGAATTAGAAAACCACATCAAGATCCAACTTTAGGGAGGAATAGCAATAATATCATATTCCACTGGTCGGCATCGTTGTATGGTTTGATGGAACGTCGCATATGCAGATCAAATGATTTTGCAGGTGTAACATTTTTATCTCGATGCTATCATCATTAACACGTCACAGTGATCTGAGAAAAATAAACTCGTCGATATTTTTGATATGTATACTACCCGACTATCTTGTTCTGTAAAAGTCTGCCTGTGTATTCTTTTGGCAGTTTTTTGTAAGTTCTATTCTTTCAGCTTTCTACATGCGATCTGACTCACTGATGAGACACTACTAACAGCGTATACGAGAGCATGTAAGCGTAATATACTTGGGCCTAGGGACAACTTATCAAATCCAAATGAAAAACATTGTTTTCCAAACGGACAATCCATATTTTCAAAACATATCCCATTTATTAAGAGTAACATTTAATGACATTAGAAAATGTAATTGCTGTAATGTTTGAAGAAACACTTATATACCTCCATTTTGTGTGATTCTTACTCTTGTCGTTTTCATTGAAAAACGCCGAGCAGTGGATTACACTGGTTTTGCACTTTCTAGCAAAAGTGGGAATGAAACACGTCTAGTGTCCTACTCTTCAGTCTTCTGCTAGAAAATGCAACACCAGTGCAATCCACCGCCCCGGGGTTTTTCAATGAAAACCCCCATCTGAATACAGTATAAGTCAAGTTCGTTTCAGTCTGATTTGAGTCACAGTCGGTACCATCGTTGACAAACTTCTTCCACGCCTGTATCTTTCCATTCGAAGTCGCCATCGCGAAATGTTCTCAGAGTTTCAAATCGAGGGGCAGTTTACTCCCTATTCAAAGTGAATTGAAAATACACGATTGAAAAAATACACGAGAAATACTTCAATACACCTTAATACATTTAATACGTCAAAAATACACTACTAGGCCAAAAATACGTTACTGCCTGATAAATTTCTCAATACCCCGATAACACGTCGAAAATACGCTAATACACAAAAAATACGTTATTACCGGCAACATTTTTAAATGCGCTGATAACAATCCAATGCGTCAAGTAATACATTGTGGATACAAGCTATACAAATATTACATTAATTTCATGGTGAATGAAACTAATACAGTATATTGCTCCATTTTCTTATTATGACATGGCGTATGTTTCTAACGGACTCGGAATCGGAATCAACTAGAATTCTTGGGAAGTACAAGCCTACCATCTTTGGAATCTCCCAGGGTACGAGAACATAGGTAAATTCGAAACTTCTTAGCAGCACCAGTAAAAATATTTGAACATGAATTTGCTCGTTCAAACGTCATAAACAATGGTTAAATATTTACCGTAAATCGAGCTCGAAACCAACATTCGTTGGCGGAATAGGGCGTAATCAAAACCAACGCCCGTTGGATCAAGATGCAAAACACACGAATCCGTCGTTTGCAAATTACGATTTGCTTTCGATCAGCTTACAGGAAGGAGTTCAGCCATAACTCTAAGTCCAGTTGGAAATTCCGGCTGGCTTTTGTCAGGATTCCGGCTTCAGTGACACAACCGAGTCTGATATTAGGCAATCCATGAGACGTTCTGACGTTCTGATTCTTCCGACAATATCGTTGATTCGATTCAACATCAAACGAATCTGACTAACAAAAGATGTTTGTCGGACGAGTTTTTTCTGGTCGCAGGAGTAGACTTGTTGACAGAACCCATCGCTGAATTGTCAAAGAAACGTCTCATGGATTGCCTAATAGCTCGCAGAAATTTCGGCAGATTTGACTGAGAAGCATATCGATCTCTAATAAATTCAGTAAATACTGCATTGATTAAATATAACACCGCGTTGCTCAAAAATTGTGCTGAGATAACTCTAATTAGTTTTCACCCAACTAAAGATAAAGGTTGTTTCAATTACATGATCATCTGCTTTGGTACAAGCAGAGACTCTTATTCTGGTACATGTACAACACTAGCAGCATATCTGATGAATTTCCCTGATTACTTCTATTCATATACTCCTCATGTCATGTCCAAATTGGTGCATATTAAAGAAGTCACTAGTACTTTAAAATATAAAGTTTGACATAATGCAATACTCGATCATCAATCATGAAAAATCATCCTAGTAATACCTATCTTATTGTTGTAAATTATTCCATTTGAATATTAAAACCACATTCAAGAGTCAGAATTCTAAAAAAATACGAATTCAATTGATTATTCAACTAAAATACAATAGTTGCATACAAAAGTATGTTTTAGTACACTAATTCATAAGAATTATGAAATAATTCACCAGTACACATAATACATTACATTTCGTGAACAATACACAAATTCGACATTAATACACTAATACGTAAGAATTATGAACGAAATCATCAATACACAAAATACACGTCATTCCGTGAAAAATACACAAATACGTCTCTCAATACGTTAGTTTGAATCGAAAATACTGAAGTGAATCGCCCCTCGTTTCAAATATCCGATTATCTATTCCATTTTATCTTTTCCCGAGAGTTGCCAAACTTGTCAAATTATGTGCTTGTACTTAGGGTGTACATGCTTGTACCTATTGTGTTTCAGCATCATTTTCACATTCAGAAGCCTGGTAAGTCTTCGGAGCGAGATATTTCAAGAGTAGGTCGTCATTTTACCAGAGAGAACGCACAACGTTGAACGACTGCAGGCCAATGTTGAATGTTTTTTTCTGCGATAAACATAAATAACGCTGCGTTGTACAATTTAAACAGTCTGAATAAGACTTAGTGACCGAGAAGAGCTGGTGCACTACACCGGTATAGTCGGTACAACAATTATTCAAATTTGGATGCAATCGATCTATCCCTTTTTTGGACTACACCGGTGCAGCTAAAACGAAAACGCTATTAGTTTGTTATACCTGCTCTGTAATTTGCCTTAAACCTGAATTTTGAGCGCTTTGTTGATTAGTTCAATGAATTATTGGATGTATTCCGTAGTATGTCGAGCTTCGTAACGCTGGTGCTTTTGGACATCTTCGAAGTTTTCCTCATATTTACCAGGATCTTTTAAGTAGGCTAATCACTTTTCCAAGTAGTAAATATCGACATCGCAACGCATCGACGGAGCCTGTAAGCATAATATGCAGTTCGATTTCTTGCTGTGGATTTTAAACAATCGTCGATGTATGAAGAACCTGTTACATACGTATTACCACAGAGAACAGACGTCCATCTTCAGCATTCAACTTGTGTAAAATCTCTAACGGTTTCGAAGGTAGTTTGGATATCTAAACCAGGTGCGCTACTGTCGTCATGTTTTTTTGTGGCTGAGTGCGACAGAATTGACAGCGGTTATTCCTCTACCCAGTCAAACTAGTCCGGAACCGATTCGGACTTCCAGCATGAATTCCAGCTCAAATGCGTCAACCGATAGAGTCGGAATCGGTTGTTCTCTTTGAGCTAGATTCCATGCTGAATCCATCCAGGATTTCGAACCGGTTCCGGAATCGATTTGACGGATAGTTGGGATAGGTTGGTGTGGCGGCGCAAGTGTTTATCGTATATTAATTCAAATGTTTACACACGCTTTTTAAATATTTTTGTTCGATCATGGATGTCTGTTCTCTGTGGTATTACTTTCGTTACCTCTAGAATATTTACACAGAGAACAGACGTCCATCTTCAGCATTGAACTTGTGTAAAATCTCTAACGGTTTCGAAAGTAGTTTGGATATCTAAACCAGGTGCGCTACTGTCATGTTTTTTTGTGGCTGAGTGCGACAGAATTGACAGCGGTTATTCCTCTACCCAGTCAAACTAGTCCGGAACCGATTCGGACTTCCGGCATGAATTCGAGCTCAAATGCGTCAACCGATAGAGTCGGAATCGGTTGTTTTCTTTGAGCTAGATTCCATGCTGAATCCATCCAGGATTTCGAACCGGTTCCGGAATCGATTTGACGGATAGTTGGGATAGGTTGGTGTTTTTCGTATATTAATTCAAATGTTTACACACGTTTTTAAATATTTTTGTTCGGTCATGGATGTCAGTTCTCTGTGATATTTATTTTGGAGGGACTGTTTTCGCTTTTTATTTGTTGATGGAGAAATACTGCTAGGAAAGTTTGTCGGTTTGTATAACTGAAAGAAAAGAAAGAACTTCTTGTCTAGGGTGGGAATAAAACAGTATTATCGCCGTTTCTGAACCTATTTTGATTTAAGTTGGCTGCTGAGCAAGATTTTGATGATCCATAGCGTTTTGCTGATACAAACGGAAAACAGAGGCGAACATTTTCTTGCAATTTTTGCAGCGATATTCAGGCGACTTGGTCGTGATTGAAGTGGAAATGGGCTTTACAATTTTTGTATTTTCCGTGCAGTGCTCAGTGCTCTGTATATGATGCTGGGTCTAGAAATCGCAGGGCATACACATGATTGGAATCCACCGAATTACCGAGACGGGCACTTGCTGCTCCGACAATGTTCTCTCCGTTGTTTAGTGGTTGTTGCTGTTTTTCGAAATAATTCGATATCTGGCGTTCGAAACTCATTTGGCTGCTAGCCGGATCCCGCAGTGTACCAGATGTCTCGAATTACCTGGGTACGTTATCCATTTCCTGTCTAATTATTCACCGTTTTCACACTCGATTAAAAATAAGAAAAATATTTCCACTAAAGCTATGCCTTTGTTTTGTTGTTACATTATTTTCTCGTAGTCAAGGATTACAACGGTAACTATTGAAAATCCATAACAAATTCATCAGTGTTGCTAGTTTCATGCATTTTCAAATGAAATGTCAAATTTGACAGTACCAGTTACCTGAGTTACTGAGGGGTAGTCATATTTGCGATACAGTTTTGAATTGCCAGTGTCTAGTCGTGTCGTTGGTTGTACGGTAAGTGAAAATACATTAATAATTATCTTAATTATGGAATCTGCGTTTTGACTTCGTCTCATCAGAATCCGACACTAACTTAGTGACAGGACTAAGCTAGCGCTGGAACGCCACTCCAAGAACGAAAACACTATTTGTGTTTTTAGCAAACCCGTAAGAAAAGGAGTTCTGATTAAGCAGATGACAATTAATGAAAGCGAAACTTGGTTTGGCTTAGCAAGCCGATGCAATATGCACTATGGTATATTTCTCCTTAGTGGAGAAAAATTTTGGGTGATAACTATTTTTACTCCACTATGGAGAGAATTGCTCAAAACCACATTTGCGCGTGAAGGGCACAAAACCTGTAACTAAATTAGTTGTGGAATATCCGTTTAGACTTTGTCTCATCAGAATCCGACATTAACTTAGTGATAGGGTGACGTGCCTATTATGGCAGTAGAGCCTATTGTGACCCTATTTCGTATCCCTTAGTTTTGAACCAAGCGTATGAGATAATGACAATATCAGTTCGGCTAAAACAGGTGTGCGCAGGGCCCCGTGGTGGTGGAGGAACGCTATGTGAGAAGCTGAGCTGCAAGCAACCTAGCGTGGTGGATAATGCTTTGTCGCGATAGCAACTAGTTGTGATTCGCGACCCGAACCAGTAGCGGGGGCTGACTGCGGGTGTGGTAGGACGAGGTAGTGGGCCCTACACGTTCTAGGCCTAAATTCCACATGCCCTAAAGCAGCCCTAACAAGGCGAGCCAGCGTCGCATTTAAATAAGCGCTTAGCCCAAATCTCTCTCCTCCCGTAATCCTTCAGCGTTACTGCAAGGTTGGCGCAGGCCTAGCTAGCCGCCCGTAAAAATAGCATTCAACAAGAAATTTCGGATGGACAAAATTGGCACAGACGTACGCAACGGAAACGGTCAAGAAACTGGAAACTTGGGACATGGAACTGCAGATCACTTAACTTTATCGGGAGCACTCGCATACTTGACGACACAGTGAAAGACCGCAAGTTCGACATTGTGGCGCTGCTGGAGAGGTGTTGGAAGAGGTCTACGGTGCGGGTCTTTCACGGGAAACCTCACCATCTACCAGAGCTGCGGCAATACACACGAGTTGGGAACAGCTTTTATGGTGGTGGGGGAGATGCAAAAGCGTGTGATCGGATGGTGGCCGGTCAGCGACAGAATGTGCAGGTTGAGGATCAAGGGCCGGTTCTTCAACATCAGCATAATTAACGTGCATAGTCCCCACCTCGGAAGTAGCGATGACGACAAGGACGAATTCTACGCGCAGCTGGAGCGTGAATACGATCGCTGTCCAAGATATGATGTCAAGATCGTCATCGGCGACCTTAATGCTCAGGTTGGCCAGGAGGTGGAATACAGACCGGTAATTGGAAGGTTCAGCGCCCACCAGCAGACGAACGAGAACGGTCTAAGACTAATCGATTTCGCCACCTCCAAGAACATGGACATAAGGAGCACTTTCTTCCAGCACCGATACACTTGGAGATTACCGCTACAAACAGAGACGCAAATTGATCATGTTCTGATTGATGGACGGCACTTCACGGACATTATCGACGTAAGGACCTATCGGGGCACTAACATCGACTCGGACCACTATCTGATTATTGGTTAAACTGCGTCCAAAAATATTCGTAGTGAACAGTGTAAGGTACCTAGACCGACTGAGAGAACCAACGTCGCGACAACGTACGCGCAGCATCTTGAAGCAGCGCTGCCACCGGAGGAGGAGCTCATCGATGCTCCCCTTGAGGACTGCTGGGCCAGGACTAAAGCAGCCATTAGCAGCACTGCGGAGAGCGTCCTGGAATACGTACAGAGGAGTCGACGGAACGATTGGTTCGATGGCGAGAGCCAAGAGATATTGGACGAGAAGGATGCAGCACGCGCAGCGATGTTGCTTCAAGCCACTCGTCAGAACGTGGAGTCATATCGACGGAAGCGAAAACAGCAGATTCGTCTTTTTCAGAACAAAAAGCGCTGCCTGGAAGAGTCTGAGAGAGAGGAGATGGAGCTGCTGTATCGCTCTCAGGAAACGCGGGCGTTTTTCAAGAAGCTGAATGACTCTCGTAACGGTTTTGTGATGCAGGCCGAAATGTGTAGAAACAAGGAAGGTGGCATCTTGACGAACGAACGTGAGGTGGTCGAAATGTGGAGGCAGTGCTACAATGAACATCTGAATGGTGTGCAGGCGGACAATCGGGCGTTCGAGGAGGACGACTATGTCAGTGTCGCAGCCGACGGGGATGCATCGGCGCCCACTATGAATGAGGTTAACGAGACTATTCAACAGTTCAAGAACAACAAGGTAGCTGGTAAGGATGGTCTAGGAGCGGAATTCTTAAAGATGGGTCCGGAGGAACTGACGGAAAGCATGCACCGAATAATCGAAAGAATCTGGGACAGAGAACAACTACCGGAGGAGTGGAAGGAAGGGGTCATCACCCCGATATACAAGAAAGGCGACCAATTGAACTGTGAAAACTACAGAGCGATCACAGTGACAAATGTCGCTTACAAAGTGCTATCCCAGATTCTGTTCCGGCGCCTATCACCGCTGGTAAATAGATTTCTCGGGAGTTATCAGGCCGGTTTCATCAACGGCAGATCAACAAACGACCAAATCTTTACTATACGGCAAAACCTCCAAAAATGCCGTCAATACCAGGTCCCGACACATCACCTGTTCATCGACTGCAAAACCGCATATGACACGGTGGACCGTGTAGAGAAATGGAAAATGATGGACGAGAACGGCTTCCCTGGGAAGCTGACAAGACTGATTAAGGCTACGATGGATGGTGTAAGGTGTTGTGTAAAAATTTCGGGCGACCTCTCGGGTCCGCTTGAAACACGCAGGGGACTAAGACAAGGCGATGGGTTGTCCTGCCTGCTGGTCAATATAGCGCTGGAATGCGAAGAGCGGGGTTCAACATGCGGGGCACGATTTTCACGAGGTCCAGACAGTTCGTGTGCTTCGCTGACGACGTGGACATAATCGGTAGAAACAAGGAGACGGTAGCAGATCTGTACACCCGACTGAAGCGCAAAGTAGCACGAGTAGTGCTGACATGTTGACTGGCGGAACCGATCGCGATAGGGAACGCTTGGGCAATAGTATTACTATCGACGGCGACGAGTTCGAGGTGGTTGACGAGTTCATCTATCTAGGCTCATTGGTGACTGCGGACAATAACACCAGCCGGGAGATCAGAAGGCGTATTATCTCTGGAAGTCGTGCTTACTATGGGCTCCACAAAACTTTGAGATGCAGGAAGCTTCACCACCGCACGAAATGCGCCATGTACAACACACTGATTAAACCGGTGGTTCTCTACGGGCACGAAACGTGGACAATGCTTGAGAGGGATCTGCAAGCACTCGAAGTCTTCGAAAGAAGGGTGCTGAAAACGATCTTCGGTGGTGTGCAGGAGGATGGCGTGTTTTTTTTTTGCGATGGAGAATACATTTACGTACTAGCCCAGTACACGTGCTATTAGTAGATGCCAAGCTACCACACGGGGTGTACTGGGGGTGTGTCGGGCTCGAATGGTGACGCAGCCATTAATATCGACTAAACTCCATTGGGCTCCGCCATCGTTCCCCCCAGGGACTACCTCTTGGTATTACTTTTGGGGGGATGGTTGTACTTGATATACTCATTCACTCTCGTTCACGCGTTCATACGTCCTGTATGAGGCTTACTTGGGTGCTCTCTCTGTCGCACCTTGATTCACTCTCTAACACTCCATATGAGGCTGACTTTTGTGCTCGCCTTTTTCATTCCTTGCTAGGCTTACTTTTGTGATAGCCTCTAACATACCATGTGAGGCTGATTTGGATGCTCACCCTATCACCTGGTTCACTCTCGATCGTACCACTCTATTACACCCCTGTCGCTCCCCCTGGCATCCCATGTGGGACATTTTTCTTAGGTCCCACTTCTGACATACCATGTGAGGCTGACTTTTGTGCTCACCCTTAACATGCCGTGTGAGACTGACTTGAATGTTCACCCTTTCACTCCTCTGCCACGCCACGAGGCATCGATAGCTAAGTCCCAACATACTACGCTACGACCCTCCCATCTTGGCATGAGGCAGTCCACATATACGCCAATACACTCGCTCTTCTGCCTTGCTTCGGGGTGGCTGGGTTTACCCCTTACGCGGTTGCCAGTCGTTGCGCCAAACCTGCCTCAGCATGAACAGACCATTCACTCACTTTTCTGCACTCGGCGTTTTTCGCTCCAACTAACCAATCACTAGTTAGTCGTGCCCGTCGTCTGTTGCTCGGTCCGCCAAATTCCCTGTAGCCTACAGGCAATCTGGGTGGTTGCAGTCGATATTGCGTTCCACTTCTCCACCGATTGACACATCCGCTGAATAAAGGTGTCAGGGGTTGTGTCCCAGCCGCAGACGTCAAGCATTGCTCTACTTTCGACGTCGAACCGAGGACATACGAACAGTATGTGTTCGGCAGTTTCGTCTACACCTCGGCAGCCAGGGCAGGCGGGGACCTCCGCGTGCCCGAACCTGTGGAGGTACTGTCGGAAGCAGCCATGGCCTGACAGGAATTGTGTCAGATGGAAGTGAACTTCCCCATGGGGTCTGCCCACCCAGCTCGATATGTTAGGTATCAGCCGGTGGGTCCACCTAGCTTTCGAGGAGTTATCCCACTCACGCTGCCATCTGGCGACCGAGGTCACCCTGGTGCGCTCGCGGGCTCCTCTATTTCCACGTAGCTCGAAGCACTCTTCATCTTCCCGAATGACCAGCCCGACTGGCATCATGCTCGCTATCACGCAGGATGTATCGTGTGATACCGTGCGGTAGGCAGATATCACTCTGAGGCACATCACGCGGTACGTGCTCTCCAGTTTCTGTAGGTAACTGGTTACCCGTCGGCAAAGCCGACGATCTTGACCCCAGGAGGGAACTTCAGTCTCAGAACCCCGTCATACATGAGGTTCCATAGCACCAGGCCTAGGATCGAGTCCTGCGGGACTCCGGCGGTAATCGGAACCCTTTTCTGACCGGCATCGGTCTCGTATAGCAGTACGCGGTTCTGGAAGTAGTTTTCCAGGATCCGGTACAGACCCACCGGTAGGCTAAGCCGGTGTAACGAGAGCGCGATGGCATCCCAGCTTGCGCTGTTGAATACGTTCTTCACGTCAAGTTGAATGCGTTCTTCACGTCAAGTGTCGAATGCCTCGCCTTTTTCGTTGGATCGGCAGTTTTTATCACTGAGTTGATAGCGTCCACTGTGGACTTGCTCTTCCGAAAGCCAAACTGGTTGCTTGACAGGCCGTCCGTACCTTCTGCGTACGGGGTTAGCCTGTTGAGGATGATCCTCTCAAACAATTTGCCAGTCGTGTCCATCAGACGGATTGGTTTGTACGCCGATGGGTCGCCTGGTGGCTTCCCAGGCTTCGGCAACAACACCAATTTCTGCCTTTTCCACCTATCGGGGAAGCGGCACTCGTCAAGGCATCTCCGCATAGCTAGCCTGAACATGTTCGGGTTCGCTATGATCGCTGCCTTGAGAGCGCTGTTTGGAACTCCATCTGGCCCTGGAGCTTTGTTCATTGCTAGGGAATTAGCCACTGCGAGTAGTTCTTCATTCGTCACCGGAACCATCATTTCGGCCGTGCCCGCACTGTCTCGTAGTGCAGGTGACCAGGGGCTTGTGGCTCGAGACGGGAAGAGTAATTCGATAATCGTCGCCAACCGGTCCTGAGGCCGTTCTGTGGGTGAAGAGCCCCCTTTGGTCTTGGCCATCACGATTCTGTAGGCGTCATCCCACGGATTTGCGTTGGCACTCTCACACAGGTTGTCGAAACACGCTCTCTTGCTGCTTTTAATGGCCTTGTTAAGGGCCATTTTCGCAGATCGAAACACTTCACGGCGGTTTTCTCTTGCATCCTCGGTGCGGGCTCTTCGCATCCTACGTCTAGCTCTGAGGCAGGTTGATCGTAGAGCTGCAATCTCGGCACTCCACCAGTATTGAGTTTCGCAAGCGCCTCCATTAGCGCTTGGCCCCTGCTATTTGTACCGCGGCTGCCCCACTCTACTGCCCAAGCGTTAAAGTCTCCCGCTATAACTACCAGTTTCCTGCCCACTAGGTCTAACGAGAGCCTGTCGATCATCTGGTTGAACTGTTCCATGGGCCACCTTGGTGGAGCGTAGCAGCTACAATAGAACACTCCATTGATCTTGGCAATCGCAACACCCTCCGCTCCTAACGACCTCACCTGGGCGTCTTCACCCAGGATCTCTTGGGCCAAGGCCTTATAGACAGCACTGGATTGTGCGCCTCGCTTCAGCACCAAAAGCATTTCGCCTGTATTGGTGAGTCTCACGCTGCGCACATCTTGCCCGAGGGCCGAGAGGCTTTCGGCCGCCCTTATCGACTTTAGGACGTCGGCGTATTTGTCCTTGTCGGTCTTTAACCACAAGGCCTCGTCTCTGTCCTTGGCCTTCTTCGCGGGCCTCGGTGCATCCGGTGTCGGTGTCGGCTTCTTCTTAGTGACCAGGGTCCAGGGGTTTACGCCCCCCTGCCCCGGTTGCGCCGAGTTGCTGGTGCTTTCTTCCTGCCCGGCGGGGTCATTTTCTTCCCGGTTTACCTCGACCAAACGGCGTTTGGCCGTGACGGTTACACGCCGTATGGTGTTGGTTTGTGCACCCTCGCCTGGTGACTTCCTAGGGCGCTTCGCGTTCGACGCCGTCTTGCGCTTGCCCTTGCCTTTCGAGGGGAACTCAGCCGCCGCTTCGAGCGACTTGGCTGCTCCTTGCTGATAGTTTGCTTCGCGTTAGTGAACTCGATTATAGTACCGAGCTGCACCACCACTTTGCGTATCGCGGATAGTGGCCCGTCCAGCGCGTTGGTAGGGTTATTTTCTACCACTGCTGGGGGGTCACTGGTACTGTCGGATACAGCCCTTGTCGCTCCACTACTCTCCCCACTGGGGGGAGACCTCATCAAACCACCTTGAGCAATGGGGTTCGAAACCTCTGTTTGTTTGTTTTTGTTTTTCACGTCGCTCATTGATCCCACGAGTCGCGCGAGAATGAAAGGCCCGCCACGCCAGAGCTCCGCAGTAACGTGGTAAGAGACGCTTACTGTGGGGGTTGCCCAGGTACCCCCCAGGCTCCGTTAACAATCGAGCGTCTTTTTCACCCCCTCGATCACTCATCCCTCGGCACGTGTCGCTTCACGCCTTGGACTTGGGGTTATGACCTATTTTGCTTTACGTGGTGACCGCAGCCCAGATCATCACAACCATCCTCCTTTACCAGGGCTTTGGACCTCTAGCTCTGGTTCTTAATAGTTCCAAGTACGTAGGTTATTACAGACATGCTACTATTGAGATCCGTCATTCGCTAGCGGAGTTAGGAGGATGGCGTGTGGAGGAAAAGGATGAACCACAAACTTGCGCGACTCTATGGTGGGCCAAGTATCCGGAAAGTAGCTCAAGCTGGAAGGGTACGGTGGGCGGGGCATGTTGTGAGGATGCCGGACAACAACCCCACCAAGTTGGTTTTCACCTCCAACCCGGCAGGTACAAGACGGAGAGGAGCGCAGCGTTCCCGGTGGCTGGACCAAGTGGAGCAGAAACTGGCGAGTATCGAGCACCTGAGGGGTTGTAGACCAGCAGCAACTGACCGAGTGACGTGGCGGAATATTGTAGAACAGATTAAATCATGTTAATATGATGTATAATCAGGAAATATAATATAATATAGGTGTGCAAAAATAAGCTCAAGTTATATTCTTTATTTGTTGTGCACATATGTATTTAGAACTATCTTCTAAATCAAATTTTTAATTAAAGAAACCTTATTGAAATATCTGCTAATCCGCCTCACTCACGTAGTGAACCGAAACAGGACGCAACGGCGCTTAGCAAAATAAACACTTACGAGCCAGCATTTACCGCCTCATATCTCGGTAATCCGGCACAAATATACTAAACATTGCACTGATACATATCGTAAACCGGGGTGACATTGATCACTTTTCGAAGTAATCATTGCATATTTTTAGACGCAACACATTTCTTTCAAGTTTAATATTTTTAAACCATTTACTGATGTATGGAGAACAAGATTGGATGGTTTTACCTAAAATTGTCCGCTTACAGCTATTTTTAAAAATGATTTCAAGTTGAAGTCCGTTTTCGTATTCCGGGATGACTTTGATAATCTGCATGTTCACCCACATTAAGTTATTGATGTCAATGTTTTTCATTCAAATATTTGTTTAAACTAATTCTGGAAAGATACTCATTGTTAAATAGATGTTAATTGGTATTATACAAAGTATTTCAATATACTGCAAAATTCGAGTAACCAAAATTTATAATCGCATAATTTGTTTTCAATAAAATAAATAAAAGATTCTGAAAACCTTTAAAAATGCTAAAATTGTTTTATTTCAGTGCTTTATCAATGTACAAAAAGTTTCATTCATTTTAACACGTTGGAATATTGAACAATAAAAAAAATGTTGCGAATTTTAGCTTAAAATAATTTGAAATAATTGCCAACTAGTTTCACAAAAAAAGTATTTAAAATAAACAAACTCTTAAAACTAAATTTGGCGCATCCCAATCTAAAGAAAAATAAAAACTCACTTGTAATTTATTACTCTTGCTCAAATCTGAGATTCATTTGTTTTACAAAAAATAGACACTATACGAAGCTTTGTAAAAATAAGGTAAAGTCAAATTTCGGTTTTTTGTAGTTTTTGTATCCAAAAACCGAACAATATACTCAAAAAGTATAACAAATCAGTATTTTATTAGTTTAGAGTCAAAATCATTTCAAATTAAAATGATTCGGTAGACTATTCTGGTTTAACAAGCGATCTACGAAAGTCACCCCAGTTTATGGTACCTTTATTTTAGCTGGGGAACCTTTTTACGATTATTTCACTTTAAAAGCTACGGGGGTTCACATTGTCGTCATGTTTTGTCCGACCACACTGCCACAATCAAAACAAACTTTTTGCATCCATCATACAGAAAAGAATCACCAGTGCGGCCAAACCAAAACATGAACTTGAAAATATATTGCAATGCAATTTCAGGTATAAGTAATCAATTATTTCAAGCTATTCAACTAATTGTTGACTGCAGATATTTTATTTTCATCTGCACATACAATTCGGATCGGGAGAAAGCAATGTGTGATGTGAAACTTGTCATTCCTGTTGTTAACCTTCGCATGGATATTTCCTGCGTGCGCAATTCTGGGCGGTCTTCTATTAACTGCTGATAAGTTTCTTTCATGTGCGTGATGTATACGTTTGTTTTGATCGGCTGAAAAAAGCAGAATGATTTGTTTTACAAATCACGCGTTGGCGTCCATGATCTGGATACCTAGTTAGAATTGACACAAATGGAATATGAGGCACTGCGTTTCAACCAGATTGCCTCATGGAAATTGGCACACCCTTGAGGCGATAATTGGATCGTTGAGGTGAAAATAGATGCACAGAATAGAACATTGATTTTTATTAATGCTGAAAATTGAGACAATTCTGTTAAATAAGCATTATATAGATGTTTAAGAAACAGTACACTGATACTTTATTCTGAGAAAGGTTATAGGTAATATGGCTTCTTTTAAAGTTGTTTAAAAAATAGTGCGATCCTCTCCCTAATGGTGCCAAAATAGACTCATCACCCTAGGACTTGCAAAACCAAACAGTTTCGATTAATTTTCATCAGCTTAATCAAAACTTCGGGACATCACGGAGCTCGGAGTTTTGGAGCTGGCGTCAAGACACTAAGTTAGCGTCGGATTCTGACGAGACAACATCGAAAGGCAAATTTCATAACTAATTTAGGTATAGGTAGTGTGCCCTTCACCCGCAAGTGTGGTTTTAAACAATTTCCTCCTTACTGGAAAAAATAGTTTATCACCGCTAAGTAGAAATATAGCACTTTAATCATGTTTAAAAGAAACATCGGCTCTTTCTTCACGATTGATTCTACTTTATACTGCTGGCATAGCGCCTGATCGTCCGCAGCATACTTTCCGCCTGTGTGTTGGTAGAATCTCGAAGCAATGCAATTACCTCCGCCACACCGCCCGGAGGGGCTCCGCTTGAACGTTTAGCTAGAATAGCTTGAACTGCACCCGCACAGGAACCACGTTTGCCCTCCCAGTACTCCGGATTAGGATCCAACTTTTCCAGCGTGTCAAACGCCTTTGCCGCCACCCAAAACTCACCAACACGATAACTGTCGTTGGCGATCAATTGAAGCATTGCGAACGCTTCCGGAGTTGAATCTTTGGTTAGAAATATATTCCATGCCTGATCAGCGTGTCCCGAATGTATGTGACATTTGGCCAGTACCATCGCGTAGGTGTGATCCGTTTTAATGGTAATATCATGAATCTGTAGCAGTAGTTCCTCAGCTTCCTTATAGTAACCGGTTGCGGCCTTTGCTTGTGCATAGTTATAGTTAAATACGTCATCATTTACAAAATAACTCCTGATAGAGTTCAAGTAGACAAGGACCTCCTCGAATTGTCCGTAAAGAAAAAATGCCGAAGCCATACTCTGTCGACCAGGAATGGTATCACACTCCGACGCCGAGCCTCCAACCAAATGAAGACACTGTTGAGCATTCTTCAAGTGTTCCTTCGAACCAGTTTCCTGTCCTAGAGCAGCATAAACAACCCCCTTCAAAATATACTCTTGCGGCACCGAAGGTTGCACTTCCTTCATCAATTGGTGTGCTTCCTGTATATCTCCTCGGCGAAGATGATGGATGGCCAGATTTAATCGTGCCTCGGGAATAATATCAATCAGCTGCGGCAGAATCTGAAGTGCTCCTTCTCCATTTCGAAACACAACCAAATTGTGTTTGATCAAATCGGCCCCAAAAGTTCCATTATCTACGATATTTTTAATTTCTTGCTCCGCAGCACGCCCGTTAAATAATCGAAAACGATTGCAAGCCTTCAAATTGATGGCGATCGTGCTGTCTGGATGTTGATTCAGATACAAATCCAACACTTCCTGCGATATATCGTAGTAGTCTAGTTTATAGTAGCAGATTGCAATATAAACGTTCAGTGCCAGTAAATCTTTGTTGTCCAGTAAAACTCGCTTGTAGATATCGATTGCCTCCTGGTAGTGCGAGCGAAGATAATGCATTCCAGCTAGACTAAGTTGGTCTTCCACAACATCGCGCAATGATCCATGCAATTCCATTAAACGATCCTCTTCGCTAAGTTTATGCGCAAGATGGAACAGCAGCCGAATCTTCAGTGGATTCTCCGGTAGTTCTTCGACCAGCTTCTGAGCCTCATCATACATTCCCAGATAGAACATACAAACGCAGATATTCAACGCTACCTCGTTCTGAATACTATCGGCTGCGTACATTTTTTCGTACTGCTGCAACGAATCCTTGTAATCTCCGATGTGGAAGTCGCAAAAGGCTACCCATAGGTCTTTAAGTGTATCGGACACTTCATCGTAGTATTTCGAGCACTGAAAATATGAATCATTTTGAGAAACTGTCACCGATCATATATAGTTACAACGTCATTACCTGAAGTACAGTTTTCGCCCCGACATAATCTCGCTTCAGAAGGAAATCTTCGAAGGATGGAACAACCGTCTTCTTCGCACCGCTGGATCCGGCAGAGCCTCGTCCTTCCTTGGCAGAATCCGATTTAGCTCGGGATAAAATCTGTAGTGAATCGAAGTTTAAAGTATATTCTCAAGCAGGCTTCGCCTAAAGACGCTTACCATTTCCGATTACTTGGATGAGTGCAAAGGATTTGTTTGAAAAGGGTTGGCGGTGTAGCAATGTTTGGCGCATTGTTGGTGCCTGGCAACGGTTGGGTTGCGCGCATGCGAACGTACTCCTGGATTGTATAGGGGGACGTACACTAATTACGAAAGGCTTTTTTAGAGCTTTTCAACCTCCCCCTCCTCCCCCTCCAGATAAGAGTTCGTAAGATTTTAATGAACTCCCCCTCCCCCTACATAGGATCTTATCATGATTATCGTAATTAAAAAATCGAATTGTTAATTCATCACATAATAAGATAGCGAAAACGATATGTATAGAATTATTACAGTAAAACCAAATACAAATTAAATACGCCAAGGTCCCATACAAAAGCAAAACCATATTTGGGTTCACCGAACAATCAAATTACACAACCCAATTGCTCAGCTCCGTCTTGACAGGTTCAAGTTTATGGAAATAAATACAACTGGCAACGCAATCTGTTTATCGTGCCCATGGTGATGTTGTTTTCGCTAGTTACACAAACAACTTAAAACATAGTCCGTACACTTTATTCCTCGCTTTATTCCGTTGTTCATATCATCCACTTCTGTTGCCGCAGTCGGATAACTGGACACAAGATTCATCGAGAATTCAAGTAAGCTGAATACTATGACGATTCATCGATCTTTCAACTAATGGCATTCCCAATTTTCAGTGAATGGAATCATTTTTAAAAAGTAACCAATGATGCACTTCGATGTCGGGAAGCAGGAGCAAAACGATGACGCGATCGACAATGCGGGAAAATCCAAATTCTTTTCAGGGTATACTGCTCAACTTCGAATTAATTTATTTCTGATGATAACGCTGTGTCCTCAGCTACAACTGCATTTTAAACATCTTGCAGATATCGATAAATTGAAGACTGTCCTTCAAACAGTGGTAGGAAGCGTTGGGCGAAAGTAAACGGTGATTGTTGTTTTAATAAATAATGTATATAAACTCATTAAAATACATTCATTGTGTTGTTTTCGTCACCGACAACCTCCATATCGGGTGCCGCGTTCGGTTCTGGATAATTAAATTGGATAATGGAGATGTAACCAAACAATTGATCCTGGTTGGACCATCGGCAGATAGGATCAGCTGAGATGTGTAAGAAGGTATGTAAGGCAAAACTCACAAAGTTTATTCAAGCGTTTTATAGTGAATTCAGCTGCACGTTACACCCTTTGAGATGTATGCTCTTGCGAACAACATAACGGATTCGATCGGTACATATACAAGTAAACTAACAATTAAAGAACAAGTGCGTGCAGTGTTGAGCTACAGTAACACTCAGTAACTAAAATAATGCATGCAATGTCCTGCATGCAATGTTCAGCAGAAACACATCTCATGCATTCGGAAGGGCTCAGCAGATGTACTGTAGGATTACTGGAAGTGATAATTCTTTTGTATGCACACATGTTATAGAAAGAGAAAGCGCAACCCTAATAAAACCAAACTATACACGTACTATAACCCACATTGTAAAACCATTCCATCTATAGTTTGGATAGACACGTCGTTAAGCTATTTAACCATAAGATTTTTATTGGGGAACGCCACACGATTACCCGGTCAAACCATTCGGAATTTGATTCGGATTCCTGAATGGAGTCATTATGGATTCCAAATCAAATGCAACAACCGATTCTGAGTCGGAATCGGTTGTTGCATTTGATTTGGAATCCATAATGACTCCATTCAGAAATGGCAGCCCTAAGTTTGCGCCGCTAAAACAACAAAAATGATCCATAAAAAATTGAAAAACGATCCATAAAAAAGTTGTCCATGTTCCATAAAACAAAACTGAAAATCCATAAAAAAGTGTGAATGATCCATAAAAAAGGGTGATTTGATCCATAGATTATGTAAAATTGAACCATAAAATAATCGCAAAAGAGCACTAAAATAGTAATAAAAGAGCAATTAAAATGAACCAATGCCCCATAAAAATATTGGAAATGTTCCATAAAATGATACATTTTGCGCCATAAATTAACTGACATTGATCCATAGAATATTAACAATGTACATTAAAACACGTCGATATGTTCCATAATATCGACAAAAGTGTTCCACGGTATTACAAAATGGAGCAATAAAATGTCAGAAAAAGTTCCATAAATTTGATGAAAATGTTTGCTAAATAATTTTTCTTGGTCCATAGAAGATGTAAAAATGAACATTAGAAATGATTCATATATCGAACGTTAAATTATGGTTCATGGATATTTACAAAACGATCCATAAGAAAATAAAATGTTAAACGATCCATTAATATGTGCTTATGCACAGAAAAATTAAATTTAATGAATTCATGCGAAATTTTTGCTATTCGAACTAATAATAAAGTTTATTACATTTGGTTGTAATGTCAAACTACAACAAACAATGCATACATTATAGTTAAACTTCAGCTTCCGTACCCAACTAGTCAGCTAACTGACCTTAGCTAACCTGAAATCATTATGGCAACTCTTTAAACGTCAGGGTATTTATGATATTAGAGCGCTGAGTGTTATTAGACCACCTATACAGGCTGGCATGAGTCGCAAATACTATCTGAATAACCATCTGAAGCGAAAACGGACACTTTATACACGAACACTGACTAATGTGGCTACGCCACATCGCTTTCTTGTGCACTGTCCGACTTCGCTGCCGCTCAGTCGGCTTTTAACTAGCTATAGCCCCTATGTTTAAGTAAACCGGGCAAACGAGAGAACCACAGGTTTGCCTGCAATTCCAGCTACGGGTTAATCAATGCCTCGTCCAACGGATCCTCAGCGGCTTTGCGCCGCTTCGGATCCTTGGCCTCGGATCACACTAGCTCCCAGTATAAGCTCACTTGTTAAAACACTGTCACTGTTATGAGAATTATTAAGCACAGCTTATTTTTTAAGTTTACCATAAAATTTCGCATGAATTCATTAAATTTATTTTTTCTAATGCATAAGCACATATTAATGGATCGTTTTACATTTTCTTTTCTTATGGATCGTTTTGTAAATATCCATGAATCATAATTTCGTTCGATATATGAATCATTTCTAATGTTCATTTTTACATCTTCTATGGACCAAGAAAAATTATTTAGCAAACATTTTCATCAAATTTATGGAACTTTTTCTGACATTTTATTGCTCCATTTTGTAATACCGTGGAACACTTTTGTCGATATTATGGAACATATCGACGTGTTTTAATGTACATTGTTAATATTCTATGGATCCATGTCAGTTAATTTATGGCGCAAAATGTATCATTTTATGGAACATTTCCAACATTTTTATGGGGCATTGGTTCATTTTAATTGCTCTTTTATTACTATTTTAGTGCTCTTTTGAGACCATTTTATGGTTCAATTTTACCAAATCTATGGATCAAATCACCCTTTTTTATGGATCATTCTCACAGTTTTATGGATTTTCAGTTTTGTTTTATGGAACATTGACAACTTTTTTATGGATCGTTTTACAATTCTTTATGGATTATTTTAAATATTTTATATGCAAAAGTACATTTTCCCATTCAGAAATCCGAACCGGTTCCGGAATGAGTTTAACTGGGTATGTTTGCCAGCATTTATTGTTAAAATTTACAGCGCTTCAACACACGTGCTCTGCTCACAAATATAGATATGCATAGAGGACAACCTTAGTGGTCAAATTGCGTCGAAAAAAAATGAACATGTTCGTCCTCTATCCATGTTTTTTAAATATTCTCAATAGTATGGCAACTTCATATAAATAGTCTAGTCTCGGTACTAATGCTTACAAGAATTTTATATGTCAGTCCATTTTAATTTATTTTTTAATTTTTCCGTCGTCACACCACGGTGCGGCGTCTCACCCGCACATGCGGCATCTCTCCCGCAATGACCTTTTTTGTAAAATGTTCGTGGAAATTTGATGAATTTTTTTCATGACAAAAACAATTTAACGGTATTTTAGAAACTTGTCGCAATTTATAAAAATCATTTTATCAATTATTAAATGGTTTAATTTGATGCAGAATCGATCTTTAGAAATGCGTGGCATCTCTCCCCAAATTACCCTATAAAAGTGATAGCTTTTCTCATATTCTGTGGTCCAATAAAGAAATTTTTCTATTGCATTACAGGAGACTTTGAATGCAAACGAAAACTACCTCAGGTGATCTGCATCTTGAAGCATCGCTCTTCCACTATTCAGGGAGTGATCAGAAACAAACGGAACTTGTGACATATCGAGGTATTAGGACGCTCAAAAGTGGGGGAAAATGTTCGCAGGAGCTTCCACTTTCAAACGCAACAGTGCAAGTCGTTGTGCAGCATCGTTTACTGTGAAGGGAGTATTTTACGCTCGGTTACATATATGGAGTTGAGAAAATATCATACTTGATCGAACAGCGCTACTGAAACAAGTTTTGTGTGTATCTCAAACAGACTTTTACCGCAACTCAGGAACTTCATAGGGAGGAGCGGAGAATAAGTTCTGTCCAGGACTCAAATCTACCAGTAGCACAAGGCCTTCAAGGACAGCCGGGATCCTGTAAAATACGAGAGTTGCTCAGGTTTTTCCATGTCGACAACAGAATAAAACGTGGAGTGTTTGGACATAAATTATCGTTAAAGTCTCTGGGAGAGTTCTAGAGTTAAATTTGTCGCTCCATATTATACACAAATTGTGACGCAAGTCATTTCAACGTCGACGGGTTTCATAGGTGATTTTTGCTTTCAATGACTTCCTGGTCGCCATTAGATTCCTTGTACTACTGATAGATTCACCACAATTTTTAAAAATCGGCTTTTCGACTGTCGTCGTATTTATTCTCCAATTTTCACCGACCAATTCTTATTCCTTATAGACATAAAAGTATCTATGGTAACATAAATATAAATTGTTTATGTAGAAACAGTGGTGCTGGTTTGCTATATATTTTTTCAACGTAGACTGTCACTTTGACAGTGTACCTTTATCGGTGTACCTGGGTTATAAAACGTGTCCTTGAAAAATCGTCAGAGCATTCCGTATTAACATATTTGTATTTGGTAAAACTCATGACAAAATTTAACTGTAATCACCTGCAGAATGTTAATTGCATGCAAATCTCGCCCAGTAGAAAGAATAACTGTTGTCAGATATTCAGTAACTCCAATTTGGTCCACATAATCTGCTTTGCTATATTCCACTTCATTTGAATCTATTTTCTTGTGATGTAGAATTTAAAAGAGTTTATAACCTCTTCTGGCATGAATTTATTCTGAGTTCCAGCTGTGACGCTTATCGTACGCATAGCTCCGAGTTAACCATCTTCGAATTTTCTTGAATTAAAATACAGTTCACGCCCTGGAAATATTCGGCATTAAAGGTCTTTGACAATCGCATGTTAGAACATTTTCCAGATACCTTGCGGGTTTGAATCGAACGTTTGAAATGAACAAAGTCGGTCTAACAACACGAAGGGTATCAATACTTCTTAACTTGTAAGGCATATTGTGACTCCAGTTTCCGAACAGAACAATGTACAACCAATAGCCAAAAGATTACTCATATTGTTTGATATACAAGAATTATATGGTACAAATGAAAATAATTCCCTTTTCTTATTTAAACGAATATTTTCCTTATGGATTTAATTTTTTAAACTTATTTTGTGATATTACGTAAGAAAGGACAAATTCTCCCTCCCCCTCAGATAAGAATTTGTAAGATATTTTGAAATTCCCCCTCCCCCCATATGCCCTTACGTAATTAGTGTATGGCCCCTAGCCAGGATTTGCTTCATTGCGTGATACGCCACAAGAGTCGGCGATGTTTTTTGTGAACACCCAGCCAAATCATACAGCGAGATTCATAAGAATTATCTTATGATATATAGAAAAATAACAAAACTATGTTTTCATAAGATTATTATGAAAAAATACGACTTTATTGGGTATTGCATACGTTACTCGCTAGAGTTTCATACGAGCATCATAAACATAGAGAAAGATATAATTTTGTCTTATGAAAAATCGAAGATGCATTATGGAAAATTAAATCATAGCAAACCGATTTGATGAAATTAAAGACGCTGAATCCCTCTGGATAAAGACTCGCCAACTCTATCTTATTCTTATTTTTTATCAGTAAGTGTCATTCCAATCGAGCACGAGACCTGTAAAAATCCCGCAATCCGAAGAAAATCGCTTCGAATCCTTCTGGAACGAAGGCCATTGACAGGTCTCGTGCTCGATAAGAATGACACTGACAGATAAATGGTAAACAAACAATTGACGTTTCGAGTCTTTATCCAGAAGGATTCAGCGTCGTTAGACGAAATAAATGCCGCTTCATAAGGTAGTCTTATGATTTACATATGTCCTGCTTGTGGCTAAAAAATATACGATATACTTATGAAGTTCACTGTATTTTTTGGCTGAGTGAATGAATGCCCAGATCCTTCGAACTGGTGTATGAAATAGTGGTTCTACAAGGTTGCATGTTCGAGTTCTGTTTCTGGGGTGATTTTTCACATCACTTATTTTTTTCAATTTCATGCGGGGTTTCATGTAATAATTTTGTTACTAAAAATATTAGAGAATATTAATAAAGAATTTGACTGAACAAATTTTCTGATGGACCTAGTTTTTACCAGTGTAAAGAAATTATTTAATGTACTATGCTTTCCAATTTAAAAAATTGTTCATGTTTTTCATGCTAAATAAAATTCAATTTCCCCAACAAACTGTAATTCTCGGCGGTTACCAGTTTGATCAGCCGATTATAAATGGATTTAACGCATCATAATTTTCACGAAATGGCTTCATGCCACCAACTGGACGTCAGTATAGTTCCGCACCTCCACAGTACAGAACCGCCGATCGTTGGCCAGAGGACCGCCCGGCCCGGGCAGCGTAATTTCGCATGTCCTTTGACACCGTAATGCCGGCGATGGGTTACAGGTAGCAGAATTTATCAGTTGAGTGATGAGGTGGAAATGAGCGATTATAGTAGCATGGCTGACAAAATACTGCACTGCCGCTTTGGGTGATAAAATATTCCCCCCTATGAGGCACCATCATAAATCACCTGGCAGAGTGTGGCCCGGGTGAGGATGCAATGCTCGAGAAGGCCAACTGTTACACGAATTTAAAACAAGCTTTAGCTAACTAATGTTGGTTTGGCTGGTGGGAAACAGGCATTAGGATATCAAAGTCGACCTGTATTTTTATTCGAAGATGACTTTTCTCTATTAGTAATTTAATAAAAATTGTGAGGTGAACAATTTCTACATAAATTATTTCGCATATATTCTTAATCTCGTGTAATGAGCATGAAGAGATCCAATACATTCCGTGCCAGATTTGCAACTATCAACTACTACGCAAGCATTTACTACCATCCCAACATAATGTACCGCCAGGAATTCCAGTGAGTAATATGTACTTGTTGTTTTAAATTTGCAGTATGATCACGTGTAACTCTATTTTATCCATACACTGCTCCCCGTTTCGCCCAGTTTTTCTTCCACTAAACCACCCTACACTGGCTAATGAATTCTCCGAACAGCAAATATATCATCCCGCTAAACTGCTGTTCCCGAAACTGATCCACCAGAACTGATATGCGTTGTATGTATATACATACTGTAACTAGAGCTGGGAAGAAAAAAAATCACCTATGCTAGAAGTCATTCAATTTATCTTCCTACAATTACACAGAGCGCGTAGACAGACAGCTGTTTATGCATGCGGTAGTGCAAAAAAAAAAATAGCAATGTACATACACAGTACACACCCACTTACCGACCGCGGCAAACAAGAGGCGTCAAATTTCCCAACACCTAACAAATATGTGTTTACCGCGTGCTTGCTCGTTCTCATAATGTGAAATTTCTCTCGGTCTTATGCGTGAGTCATGCTTGGCAGGAAGTCAAAGTAACAGACACAAACTATACATACACATATTATGGTTGTGGTATAATTAGTGGAGAATATGTTATCCTGAGAAGACATCTGAGTGAATGTGTTTGCTTTTTACTATTATCAATGCACTATCGTCTATAAATACTATAAATAAAAATAAATAAAAAAATGGATGTTCAGCAGAATTGACGATTAGCAATAAAACAAGTTAGGCATAGTGACAACATAGAGAAAAGTTGAAAATATTTATAAAAGTTAAAAATAGGTTTTTCTGTTCTATGCTATACTCGTATTTCTTCCAAAGGAGAAAAATTAGGTGAAAACAATAACACCTCTTTGGCAATCGGCGTTTGCTATCAGCTGACCAAAGCTAGAATGTATTTTAAGCCTAAAACGTCGCACTGGGGTACAAATGTACCCCACGCCATATTTGGAGCCGCGTGAAGACGAGAATTTGGCATTTAACGACCTAGGATCCTAACCATAATCCAATTTAGAGTTCATAGTAGGAAAAGGTGGTAAAGCTAATTTGGTTTTGGCCTTCGTGGTACCAGGAGTCAAAGTTGGCGTGGGATACATTTGTACCCCAGTGTACGGTTGCCGTTAGTGTTTCCTTCTGTACGTGGAAATATGACTCGTGACAATACCAGTTTAAATACCGGTTGTTTCGCTATGTAAGTAACAATTTGCATTATGTAATCGTTTTTAATCATTAATTCAATTAATATAATTTAATTTTGAAGTAGAAAAAATCCTTCTCATTTACGCTGATTTTGACTTTTCCATTTTCTATTTTTGCTTTTCTCATAAAGAAAGGATATGCAACCACTCTGAAAACCGAC
Organism: Topomyia yanbarensis; assembly: GCF_030247195.1. Taxonomy (NCBI): domain Eukaryota; kingdom Metazoa; phylum Arthropoda; class Insecta; order Diptera; family Culicidae; genus Topomyia; species Topomyia yanbarensis. The sequence goes on along the minus strand of NC_080671.1, from coordinate 390,801,681 downwards.
TTTTAAACCGAGGCCCGAAGGACCGAGTCTCATATACCATTCGACTCAGTTCGTCGAAATTGACAAATGCCTGTATGTGTGTGTGTGTATGTTTGTGTGTGTGTTTTCAAAACTCACTCACTTTTCCCAGAGATGGCTGAACCGAATCGCTCAAACTTGATTTCAAATCAAAGGTATAACGCTCCCATAAGCTGCTATTGATTTTTTGTCGATCGGACTTTCGGTTCCGGAGTTGCGAGTTGAAGAGTACGGTTACCCAGCAAATTCCCATATAAAATGGTAACACCATGAGGTCCAAATGGTGTAATTGCGAGTCTATCTTTATAAGCAGTTTTGACTACATTGGCCATCTATGACGGTTCTTGATGCCCTAGGGTGCTTTCCAAGTTCATAAGTTAATTTCACACCTTTTTCTCAGAGAATTCTTGACCGATTTTTATAAACTTTAATTCAAATGAAAGATACAATACTCCCATGAACTGCAATTGAATTTCATTCATATCTGGCATTTAGTTCCGGAGTTACAGGTTGGTTATTGCGGCCACATAGGAATTTCCCATGTAAACCGGTACAATCGTAATACTTCAAAGGTTAAAAATCCATTTCTAATTGCAAGTCTAGATCACATCATTTCTATTTTCAAGTCTAGATCATTGATGGCCAATCAAAGATTATTTGAATATAATGTCCACTATCGACAGTTCCGGAATTTTCGGGTTCTGGACGTATTCCAGAATTAGTCACATCGATTACTCGGTAATGACTGAACCGATTTTCGTAAACCAAATCTCAAATGGAGGGTATAATATGCGGTTGGGTGTTGCATACTCCATCAGCCCCCTCTCAACTTCCCCTCACACCATCTTTTTCTACATCAACCCCCCTCCATCCCCTTTGACCTATATTCTCTTCATCCGCCATATACATGTTTAGAGGATTTCGTCCCATACCCGATCAGAACATGATAACAGAAAACTATCAAATTTATATCTCATGTTGATATTTATTACTCTCTGTGTTATCTTTATGATATGCCGATCAGGAATGCAAGAAAACTTATATCAAGATCATATCTTCTGCTGCTATCATTGGATTAAAAATATGATATTAATGTACGCATACAACGATGATGTTACAGTAAGTTATATATTCTTTCACAATTGTCTTTGAATGCTAACGGTTACACAAATGGCAGTCTATTTCCTTATACACTGAAGTCTCTTTTTATGCGTCGTAATTCAACTTTTTAAAGCGAATTTTCTAAGCTTTTGATTTTTTTATTTGGATTTTCAAAATTCCGCATTTTGAGTATAGACAAGTTTTAGATGCAAGTGGTCGGGGAACTTGTCAGTGAGGTGTTTGATTGACTTACTTGGTTGCAGTTGGATTAAGAGATGACATTTCCTATTTTCTGAGACACTCTTCTGATACATAACTTAGAGTAGGAGGCGTATGATTTAAATGTTAAAGCCATTATCATAAAAAGCTTTGAAATCGTGAAGTTATGAAAGAGCTTTTCTATAAAGATTATAATTTTCCTATAAAACTTATTTCAAAGAATATGCAGTATCAAGTAGTCCAAATGAAATAAAGAAATGCGAATTGTAATCAAATTGTACTGGTTTGTTTAGTCTTCCCCATATCAAAAATGCCAATAACAAATCCCCAAATGAGACTTATTTTGAAACCTCAAAACTCATTTATTGCTTTGAATCTATGTGGAATCCTAAATAAGATTTGTTGTATTCTTCGTAAAATAATTTACGTAAAATATCCGCTCAATGTTACCATGTCGCATCGACATTATTTCTAAAAACGTTTTTAATCCACCTAACAGTGTGATGAGACATTTCTTATAACTCTTATCACTCTCTTCGGATATTATATCGTTTGAGAACATTTAGAACTTGATGCTTCGCGATGTTTTTGATAACACATACTACATGGGATAGTGGCAGGACTCAGAGAATCGCTCAAATCAGCATAGGACAACATCAGCGCTAGAAATCTCAAACCAAATCAATGGGAAAGCGAAAAAATGGCCCATAAAATAGACATACCAACGAATTATTGTTAATGCTCTGTTAATAAAATTTCTAAATTGTGGTGGGAAAACTGAATTTTCCTTTTTGCCTTTCTCATATAAAGAAAGGCTATGCAATCACTGTAAAAATCGACTTTTTAACGGAGGCCCGGAGGGCCGAGTGTCATACACCATTCGATTCAGTTCGTCGAGATCGGCAAATGTCTGTGTGTGTATGTATGTGTGTGTGTGTGTGTGTGTGTGTGTGTGTATGTGTGTGTGTGTCATTTAAACTCACACAATTTTCTCAGAGATGGCTGAACCGATTCTCGCAAACTTAGTTTTATATGAAAGGTATAACGCTCCCATAAGCTGCTATTGAATTTTTAGTTGATCCGACTTCCGGTTCCGGAGTTACGGGTTGAAGAGTGCGGTCACACAGCAAATTCCCATATAAACTGGTACTACCATGATGTTCAAATGATGTAAAACATATTAAAATTGATGTAACATTACTCTAGTTTGCGGGTCTGGATCACTAATGATCAATCAAAGCAGCTTTGACCACATTGGCCACCTATGACAGTTCATGACGCCCCCGGGGAACCCGCCAAGTTCCTAAGCTAATATCACACCCATTCCCCAACGAATTCTCTACCGATTTTTACAAACTTGATTTCAAATGAAAGATACAGTAATACCATTGACTGCTGCTGAATTTCATTCTGTTCTGACTCTTGCTTCCGGAGTTACAGGGGTGTTAGTAAGGATACACTGGAATTTCCCATATAAATCGGTACAATCGTAATACCTCAGAGGCTAAAAACTATTGAAATGGTCACCAAATTACTTCTAATCGCAGATCTAGATCACTGATTGCCAATCAAACATTCTTTGAATATATTGTCCACTATCGACGATTCCGGAAGTCCGGAATTCCGGGCATATTCCACAAATAAAGTCACATCGGTTCTTCGGTGATGACTGAACCGATTTTCTCAAACCAAGTCTCAAATAAAAGGCAAAATATGCAGCTGAGTATTGCATCAGAGCCCCTCCGCCCCCCCCCCGCCTTGCCCTTACATCTCCCTCCTTCATCACTACCGTCCCCTTGGACCACCCTCACGCCCGCATTTCCTTCATCCACCCCGTATACCAAAATAAGATGAAGGATTTCTGACGCATCCTCCACTCCCACTCTACTAACCCCCCATTCTCTCCACTTTTAAACCCATTCCACCAACATTTCAAAATATAATCACATGAAGATAACATTGAACTCATGCTGATTAAGCTAATGAAATATTATTCTTTTGCCTTTCTCATATAGAAAGGTTACGCAATTGCTCCAAAAACCGACTTTCTAACCGAGGCCCGGAGGGCCGAGTCTCATATAACATTCGACTCAGTTCGCCGAGATCGCAAAATATCTGTGTGTATGTATGTGTGTATGTATGTATGTATGTATGTATGTATGTATGTATGTATGTGTGTATGTGCGGATTTGTTAACAGAATGTCCACATCGGTTTTTTGGAGATGGCTGAACCGATTTTTACAAACTAAGAATTCAAATGATGCGGATTTGTTAACAGAATGTCCACATCGGTTTTTTGGAGATGGCTGAACCGATTTTTACAAACTAAGATTCAAATGAAAGGTATACTATTCCCATAGGTTGCTATTGAATTTGATTTTCAACCGACATCTTGTCCCGGATTACGAGTTGAAGAGTATGGTTACAAAACAAAATTTGTTGATTTGTCCACATCGGTTTCTCGGAATTTTCTGAACCGATTTTGACAAACTTGATTTTAAATGGAAGGTCCATAAGCTGCTGTTGAATTTTGTGTGGATCCGAGTTCTGGTTCCTGAATTACAGGGTGATACGTTCGATCACGCAGCAAATCTCGATTCTAACGAATTCTGCGATGAATGTAAAAAGGTGAAATTTTTGCCTTTCTCAATAGAAAGGTATTGCAATTGCTCCGAAAACCGACTTTTTAACGGAGGCCCGGAGGTCCGAGTGACATATACCATTCGATTCAGTTCGTCGAGTTCGGCAAATGTCTGTGTGTATGTATGTGTGTATGTATGTATGTGTGTGTATGTGCGTATGTGTGTGTGTGTATGTTACCAAAAATGTCACTCATTTTTCTCAGAGATGGCTGAACAGATTTTGACAAACTTAGTCTCAAATAAAAGGTGCAACGTTTCCATAGGCTGCTATTGAATTTCTAATGGATCCGACTTCCGGTTCCGGAATTACAGGGTGATGAGTACGAACACGCAGAAAATGTCGATTTTAATAAATTCTGCAATGAATGTAAATGGTTATTTAATTTCATCCCGATCCGACTTCCGGTTCCGGAGTTACAGGTTGTGGCGTGCGATCACATAGCAAATTGTGATTCAAACCGATACTCCGATGGAAGCAAAAAAGGTAAAAATTTCGCTAAAATGTCTCTCAAACAACTTAAATTTGCTGTTCTAGGTCACCGACGGCCAACCAAACTTTCGTTGACTACATTGACCACCATAGACGGTTCCGGAAGTGCTCGGGAAAAGCGGCCATCTTTCAAAATTTACGAACTCACATCAGTTTCCCGGAAATGGTTAAGCCGATTTTCCCCATCTTAGTCCCAAATGATAGCTATAATATCCCCAAAGATGTTTATAAAATTTCGTACGGATCGCTTATATGGGGCCGGAAATATAGACTAAATCGTCCGGTCACATATGAAATTCCCATATAAGCCGGAGCTCAATTTTTTTTTTCAAAGGGGGGATCCCATGAAATTTCAGAAATCGAATTCGTATTTTTGATGCCAAACATCTTTAAAATGCATGAAACGTCGAGATTTTATGTTATCCCGAAAAAAATTTTTTTGTAAAGATCGACTTTTTGGGACTTTGCCGATTTCGCACCTTTTTGCCTTTCTCATATAAAGAAAGGCTATGCAATCACTGTAAAAATCGACTTTTTAACCGAGGCCCGGAGGGCCGAGTGTCACACACCATTCGATTCAGTTCGTCGAGATCGGCAAATGTCTGTGTGTGTATGTATGTGTGTATGTGTGTGTATGTGTGTGTGTGTCATTTAAACTCACATAATTTTCTCAGAGATTGCTGAACCGATTTTCGCAAACTTAGTTTCATCTGAAAGGTACAACGCTCCCATAAGCTGCTATTGAATTCTTAGTTGATCCGACTTCCGGTTCCGGAGTTACGGGTTGAAGAGTGCGGTCACACAGCAAATTCCCATATAAACTGGTACCACCATGATGTTCAAATGATGTAAAACATATTAAAATTGATGTAACATTACTCTAGTTTGCGGGTTTGGATCACTAATGATCAATCAAAGCAGTTTTGACCACATTGGCCACCTATGACGGATCATGACGCCCCCGGGGAACCCGCTAAGTTCCTAAGCTAATATCACACCCATTCCCCAACGAATTCTCTACCGATTTTTACAAACTTGATTTCAAATGAAAGATACAGTAATACCATTGACTGCTGCTGAATTTCATTCGGTTCTGACTCTTGCTTCCGGAGTTACAGGGGGGTTAGTAAGGATACACTGGAATTTCCCATCTAAATCGGTACAATCGTAATACCTCAGAGTCTAATAACTATTGAAATGGTCACCAAATTACTTCTAATCGCAGATCTAGATCACTGATTGCCAATCAAACATTCTTTGAATATATTGTCCACTATCGACGATTCCGGAAGTCCGGAATTCCGGGCATATTCCACAATTAAAGTCACATCGGTTCTTCGGTGATGACTGAACCGATTTTCTCAAACCAAGTCTCAAATGGAAGGCAAAATATGCAGTTGAGTATTGCGTCGCCGCACAACCCCTCACCCCCCTCCCCGCCTTGCCCTTACACCTCCCTCCTTCATCACTCCCCTCCCCTTGGACCACCCTCACGCCCGCATTTCCTTCATCCGCCCCGTATAACGAAATAAGATGAAGTTCGCCAATATATCTGTGTGTATGTATGTATGTGTGTAATCTGTGTGTATGTATGTATGTGTGTATGTATGTATGTATGTATGTATGTATGTATGTATGTATATATGTATGTATGTATGTATGTATGTATGTATGTATGTATGTATGTATGTATGTATGTATGTATGTATGTATGTATGTATGTATGTATGTATGTATGTATGTATGTATGTATGTATGTATTTATGTATGTATGTATGTATGTATGTATGTATGTATGTATGTATGTATATATGTATGTATGTATGTATGTATGTATGTATGTATGTATATATGTATGTATGTATGTATGTATGTATGTATGTATGTATGTATGTATGTATGTATGTATGTATGTATGTATGTATGTATGTATGTATGTATGTATGTATGTATGTATGTATGTATGTATGTATGTATGTATGTATGTATGTATGTATGTATGTATATATGTATGTATGTATGTATGTATGTATGTATGTATGTATGTATGTATGTATGTTTTTTTTTTTACAATGGAGAAGACCTTTATGTCCTAGCCCAGTACACGTGCTAACGGTAGGGTCCAATCTACCACACGGGGTGCACTGGGGGCGTGTCGGACTCGAATGGTGACCAGCCATTAATACCGACTAAACTCCATTGGGCTCCGCCATCATTCCTCCCAGGAACTACCTCTCGGTATTACTTCTGGGGGGATGGCTGTACTAAGTGTACTCATTCACTGTCACTCACGAGATCATACATCCTGTATGAGGCTTACTTGGGTGCTCTCCCAATCACACTTTGATTCACTCTCAAACACTCCCACATGAGGCTGACTTTTGTGCTCACCTTTTACGTTCCATGCGAGGCTGACTTGTGTGCTCACCTTACTCATTCCTTGCTAGGCTTACTTTTGTGCTCGCCCTACCCATCCATGTGAGGCTGACTTGGGTGCTCACCCTATCACCTGATTCACTCTCAAACGTGCCACTCTATTGTACCTTTGTCACTCCCTCTGGCATCCCATGTGGGACATTTTTCTTAGGCCCCACTTCTGACATACCATGCGAGGCTGACTTGTGTGCTCACCTTTTTCATTCCTTGCTAGGCTGACTTTTGTGCTAGCCTCTACCAACCTGTGAGGCTGACTTTTATGCTCACCCTTAACATGCAATGTGAGACTGACTTGGATGCTCACCCTTTCACTCCTCTGCCACGCCATGAGGCATCGATAGCTTAGTTCCAACATACTACGCTACGACCCTCCCGTCTTGGCATGAGGCAGTCCACTTATACGCCTATACACTCACTCTTCTGTCTTGCTTCGGGGTGGCTGGGTTTACCCCTTACGCGGTTGCCATTCGCTGCGCCAACCTACCTCGGCATGAACAGACCATTCACTCTCTTATTTTGCGCTTGGCCTTTTTCGCTCCAGCTAACCAATCACTAGTTAGCCGTGCCCGCCATCTGTTGCTCGGTTCGCCAGATTACCTGTAGCCTACTGGCAATCTGGATGGTAGCAGCCGAGACTGCGTTCCACTTCTCCACCGTTTGACACATCCGCTGAATAAGGGTATCCGGGGTTGTGTCCCAGCCACAGACGTCAAGCATTGCTCTTCTTTCGACGTCGAACCGATGACATACGAACAGTATGTGTTCGGCAGTTTCATCTACACCTGGGCAGTCCGGGCAGACTGGGACCTCCGCGTGCCCGAACCTGTGGAGGTACTGACGGAAACAGCCATGGCCTGACAGGAATTGTGTCAGGTGGAAGTGAACTTCCCCATGGGGTCTTCCCACCCAGCTCTATATGCTAGGTATCAGCCGGTGGGTCCACCTACCTTTCGAGGAGTTATCCCACTCACGCTGCCATCTGGCGACCGAGGTCACCCTGGTGCGCTCGCGGGCTCCCCTATTTCCACGTAGCTCAAAGCACTCCTCATCTTCCCGAATGACCAGCCCGACTGGCATCATGCTCGCTATCACGCAGGATGCATCGTGTGATACCGTGCGGTAGGCAGATATCACTCTGAGGCACATCACGCGGTAGGTGCTCTCCAGTTTCTGTAGGTAACTGGTTACCCTCAGTGCTCTTGACCATGACGGGCCGCCGTACCTGAGGATAGATACGGCAACGCCTGCCAGTAACCTACGTCTACTGGCGCACACCTTTGAGCTGTTGGACATCATTCTCGATAGTGCCGCAACAGCAGTCGACGCTCTCTTGCACGTATAGTCGACATGGCTGCCGAAGGTCAGCTTGTCGTCTATAATGACTCCGAGAGACTTCAGACTTCGCTGTGAAGTGATCGCGACTTCTCCCACATGGATAACTGCATGTTGTGCCGACTTGCGGTTGTTGACGATAACTACCTCCGTCTTATGATGAGCGAGCTCCAGGCCTCTCGCGCTCATCCATTCCTCCACCGTGCTAATCGCGTGTTCTGCGGTTAGTTCTACCTCAGGAATTGACTCCCCGTAGACCTCCAAGGTTACGTCGTCGGCAAAGCCGACGATCTTGACCCCAGGAGGGAACTTCAGTCTCAGAACCCCGTCATACATGAGGTTCCATAGCACCGGGCCTAGGATCATCCCTGCGGGACTCCGGCGGTAATCGGAACCCTTTTCTGACCGGCATCGGTCTCGTATATCAGTACGCGGTTTTGGAAGTAACTTTCCAGGATCCGGTACAGACCCACCGGTAGGCTAAGCCGGTGTAACGAGAGCGCGATGGCATCCCAGCTTGCGCTGTTAAATGCGTTCTTCACGTCAAGTGTCACTAACGCACAGTATCGAATACCTCGCCTTTTTCGTTGGATCGCTATCTCGGCAGTATTTATCACTGAGTTGAGAGCGTCCACTGTGGACTTACCCTTCCGAAAGCCAAACTGGTTGCTTGACAGACCGTCCGTACCTTCCGCGTACGGGGTGAGCCTGTTGAGGATGATCCTCTCAAGCAGTTTGCCAGTCGTGTCTATCAGACAGATTGGTCTGTACGCCGATGGGTCGCCTGGCGGCTTCCCGGGCTTCGGCAACAGCACCAGTTTCTGCCTTTTCCATCTATCGGGGAAACGGCACTCGTCAAGGCATCTCTGCATAGCTAGCCTGAACATGTTCGGGTTCGCTATGATCGCTGCCTTGAGAGCGTTGTTCGGAACTCCATCCGGCCCTGGAGCTTTGTTCATTGCTAGGGATTTAGCCACTGCGAGTAGTCTTCGTTCGTCACTGGAGCCACCATTTCGACCGTGCCCGCACTGTTTCGTAGTGCAGGTGGCCAGGGGCTTGTGGCTCGAGACGGGAAGAGTACTTCGATAATCGTTGCCAACCGGTCCGGAGACCGTTCTGGGGGTGAGGAGCCCCCTTTGGTCTTGGCCATCACAATCCGGTAGGCGTCACCCCACGGATTCGCGTTGGCACTCTCACACAGGTTGTCGAAACACGCTCTCTTGCTGCTTTTAATAGCCTTGTTAAGGGCTAATTTCGCAGCTCGAAACACTTCACGGCGGTTCTCTCTTGCATCCTCGGTGCGAGCTCTTTGCATCCTACGTCTAGCTCTGAGACAGGCTGACCGTAGAGCTGCAATCTCGGCACTCCACCAGTATACCGGGCATCTACCGTTTCTTGGCAGTGTTTTTCTCGGCATAGTGGCGTCGCACGCGCGTGATAGAACAGCTACCAGCGCATCCCCGCTTAGACTGTCGGTGTTGGCCTCCAGTCCCAGGGCCGCGGTGAAAGCTTCGCTGTCGATGTATGTATGTATGTATGTATGTATGTATGTATGTATGTATGTATGTATGTATGTATGTATGTATGTATGTATGTATGTTTTTTTTTTTTTTTTTTTTAGAGAGCAGTAAAAAAATTTTCAGAAAAACCCTGAGTGAGGAAAAATGTACAAAAACCCCATTGTCAGGGAACGGGTTTGGGCTGCCATCACCCGACCCGCTAAAAACCACTGCTCTTGCCCAGAACCTGATTCCTCCCCGGCACTACCTTACGGCATTACTTCGGGGAGGGGTTTTTATGTGCATAGCACACACTCTAATTCAACTACTTACTAGTTCGTTTCTTCCGTAGGGTGACAGCCCCACTCCTCTACACACCACCAATTCTCTACCATCCACACAGACTGGCAAGCTCTGCATGGCAGTCGGAAAGCTGGCTGTGAGTCGAGGCTTAGTACTCCTCCCCTACGAGTACAGTCTGAGCGGCAAACTTCTGACTGTCTAATTCACCGAGCCCTTCGGCTCGCCTGTGCCGGCCAGCACCGCAACTCCCTTCTCGCACCATTCAACGCCGTTTACTCTTTGAGCACCAGACTTGTTCGCGAACTACTCGGTCTAGTCCCCGACGATGGACCTAGCCTACTCCGACGGAGAAGTTCTCCCGAAGCCGAGCCAACCAACCAGATGTCGAGGTCAGTTCGGCGATTCCGGTGGAGCAGAGCGTCCGGTTCGCTGATGCCCCGACGACCTGCGACTGGTGGTATTTCGTCGCGGTCTACTCAGTCTAGTCCCCGGCGGTGGATCTAGCTTACGCCGACGGAGAGTTCCCCGGCGAAGGAGGCTCCCCCGGTACCGATTCTTCTTTTGTTTTAGCACCACAATTTCATGAGCCCTTTGGCTTCCTCTCGTTCCGTTTCGCCCGATCTACTCGATCTAGTCCCCGGCGGTGGATCTAGCCTACTCAACGGGCCATACAGTAGGTGCTGAGGTCTATCCGGCGATTCCGGTTGGAGCGTAACTTCCGGTTCACCGGCGTCCCAACGACCCACTGCTAGCTCTGCGACGCGGTCTACTCGGTCCAATCCCCGGCGGTGGATATAGCCTACTCACGAGCTACCCGGAAGGATGTCGAGGTCGGTTCAGCGATTCCGGTGAAGCTTGACGTCCGGTTCCCAGGCGCCCCGACGACCCAACTCGGTGCTACATCACGCACTACTCAACTGGTCCCCGGCGGTGGACCTAGTCTACACAGTTGGAGAGTTCCCCGGCGGCGGAATTTCTCTCGAAACCCGATTTGCGGTTTCTTGTTGGCCTCTACGCCACTTCCTCTGCAACTCGGAGAGTATGCTCGAGACCACTCTGTTGACAGCGTCCCAGGTATGTTCGTCACGGCACATCTCTTCGACGATATTGTCCACTGTCATACCAGGTATATCCCTACGAACTTCTTCGAATCTAGGGCATTCGAAGACCACGTGTTCCGGTGTCTCCTGCACGGTCGCACAACCCGGGCAAAGGGGTGACGAAGCATGTCCAAACCGATGCAAGTACTTCCAGAAGCATCCGTGCCCGGACAAAAACTGCGTCAAATGGAACCTCTCCATGCTTCCTATGTACCCAGGCCGATACATTTGGGATGAGTCGGTGGGTCCACCTTCCTTTCTCCGCGTTGTCCCACTCCTGTTGCCATTTAGCCAACGAGTCCGCTCGAACCTGTCTCCTAGTGTTACGTGCATTTCTCCGCTGATAGCATTCCACGTCCTCCGCCAGGGTAATGCAGATGGGGATCATCCCAGCGATAACGCATACTGCCTCCGACGATATTGTTCTGTAGGCACTCGCGACTCGTACGGCCATCAGTCGGAATGTCCTGTTTAGCTTTTCACGGTTCCGCTTGGTTTTCAGCGCAGCACTCCAGGCAGGAACCCCATATCGGAGTATCGATGATGAAACAGTAGATAGCAGACGTCTCGTGCTGCTTCTCGCACCGCCGACGTTTGGCATGATTCTCGCTATTGCGTTCGTTGCCTTCGCCGATTTTTCACAGGCGTAATCAACGTGGTTGTTGAAGCTCAACCGGTCGTCGATTATAACTCCCAATTGCTTCAATGCACGTTTCGATGCAATCACGTGCCCTCCGACGTCGATCTGCATCCGTTGGACCGATCTGCAGTTACTGACCAACAACACCTCCGTCTTGTGGTGAGCTATTTGCAGCTTGACCCCGTTCATCCAGCTCTCGATCGCGTCTATTGTCTCCGTCACCGACACCTCCACTTCTTCAAGTGTCTCACCCATCACCGTTAGTGACACGTCGTCCGCGAAACCTACGAATTTCACTTTCCTAGGCAGCTGCAGTGTTAAGACCCCATCGTACATCCCGTTCCAAAGGGTTGGACCGAGAATGGAGCCTTGAGGAACTCCCGCTGTGACACGCAATGACTTCTGTCCTTCGCTCGTCTCGTACAGTAGGACTCTGCTCTGAAAGTAGCTCTTCAGGATCTGGCACAGATAGTCGGGAACCTTCATTCTATGCAGCGCTGCAGCGATGGCTTCCCAGCTGGCACTGTTGAACGCGTTCTTCACATCTATCGTGACCACAGCGCAGTATCGATCTCCTCTTCGCTTCTGTTTAGATGACTTCTCGGCACCCTCGAGCACTATCCGAATTGCATCCACTGTCGATGCTCCTTTGCGGAAACCAAACTGCATCTTGGACAGTCCGCGCTCACCTTCCGCGAATTTCGTCAACCTGTTAAGAATGATCCTTTCCAGGAGTTTTCCGAGTGTATCCAGCAGGCATATGGGTCTGTACGAGGTCGGGTCGCCAGGCGGCTTCCCTGCCTTCGGCAGCAACACCAGCTTCTGGACCTTCCACATTTCGGGGAAGTTGCCTTCATTTAGGCACTTCTGCATCACTATCCTGAACATGTCCGGATATGCCAGGATCGCAGCTTTCAGTGCCACGTTTGGTATTCCATCCGGACCAGGGGCTTTCTTTGGTTTTAGGCGCTTCGATGCTTCTACTAGCTCGTCGTTAGTCACTTGCCGATCCATGTTTGTTCCTTCTTCCTCGCCGTGTGGTGATGGTGGCCATATAGTTGGATCGTGCTTCGGGAAAAGACCCTCGACGATTATCTTCAGCTTGCTCGGACACATTTCGGCTGGCGTCGTCGGACCCTTCATTTTCGCCATCACGACTCGGTATGCGTCACCCCAGGGATTGGCGTCTACTTCTCGGCATAGCTCCTTGTAGCACTCTGACTTGCTAAGTCTGATCTCCCGTTTTAGAGCGGCCCTAGCTTCCCGAAACGATGCCTTATGCTCTTCTCTATCTGGTTCCGACCTTGCTCTTTGGGCCCGCCTTCTGGCTCTGAGACAAGCAGCGCGTAACGTACTAAGCGTCTCGTTCCACCAGTAAGCTGGACGCCGTTTGTTGCATGGTTCCAGTTTTCGCGGCATTGTGGCGTCACAAGCCGCCACAATCCTTCTTGTTAGGTCAGCCGCATCCACGTTCTCGGTCCCGCCGTTCGGCCGAAGTGCCTCAACAAAGAGGTCTTTGTTGAAGGCTTTCGTCTTCCACTTTCGTTCGCCGGTCACCCTTCTCTGTACTGCCGCGGGGTTCCGTTGGCCGATACGGTAGCGAATCTCCTGGTGGTCACTATGCGTATACGTTTCGCATACTCTCCAATCCATGTTCGCCGTCAATGAGGGACTACAGAATGTGACGTCTATGATAGACTCCCTCCCGTCTCTCCGAAATGTACTAACAGAGCCTTCATTGCACAATCGTACGTCCAACTTCGCTAGAGCTTCCTGCAGGATACACCCTCTTGTGTTGGTTACTCTACTGCCCCATTCCACAGCCCAGGCGTTGAAGTCACCACCAATGACTACCGGCTTCCGGTCGATCAACTGCTCGGTTAACTGCTCCAGCATTAGGCTGAACTGCTCTACTGTCCACCTTGGGGGAGCGTAACAGCTACATACGAAGATGCCGTTGATTTTGGCTATCACGAAACCCTCATAGGAACGTTCTACCACTTCTTGGATAGGGAATCTTCCCATTACTTGTATCGCTGCGGTTCCTGATCTATCCGCCACCCAGATATCGTTATTAGGGGGGACTTGATAAGGCTCTGCGATCAAAGCGACATCGCACATAGTTTCTGTCGTAGACTGCCACAACAGTTGCTGTGCGGTATCACAGTGATTCAGGTTTATCTGGGTCATCTCCATCACCGTTGGCCTGCAGTCGCCTTCTTGTACGCTGGGCATTTAAAGCCACCCGTCTGATGGTCGTTTCCTTCCGCTGGGGTGCAAAGCAAGCACTTCGGCCTCTGCGTGCAGTCTCTCGCAAGATGGCCCATCTCTCCGCATTTCCAGCACATCCCGGATCTGTCCGGGCCTTTGCAAGCCCCTGCTAAATGTCCAAAGCCTAAACATTTAAAGCATTTCTCTGCTTGTTTGTTTACTCGTGGGGCGGCTCTCAGTAGGCATCTCGACCATCCAACTGTAACCTTACCTACCTCCAGTGCCTTGTCTGCAGCGGTTACCGATAAACGTATCATCGCTATCTGCGTTCCTCCGTATTCCTTCCTTAACCGGATCGTCATGTGCACCTCGCCCAGTTTGCACTGCTGCTTCATAGCACCTCTCAGCTCGTCTTCCGTCGTTATTTCGTCGAGGTCTTTGCACACGATTACCATCTCCGGGCTTAAGGCTTTAACTTCTGCCTTTCCACCCATTGATTTAGTTATAGTCTCCTGCAAGGCAGAGCTACTAGTCGTAGTATTCTTCTTAAGCTCGAGGAGCATCTCATTTTTTTGGGTACGCCTGACTCTTAACACGTTTTCCCCCAAATCTTTCAGCTCCGGGTCCTCTCTGACCTTTTTGAGCAGTGCTGCGTACGTAGTCTCGTCATTTGCTTTGACGAGCACGGCTTCTCCCTTAGGCGCCTTCTGACGAGCCGAGGGTTCTGATTTCCTCTTCTGCTCCCCTTTTCGCTCCTCCTTCTTTTTTTGCTGTTTCCCGCGTTTCTCCTTCCGAGCTACAACGGTGCTCCAGCTTTCACCCTGTAAGGTTGCGTCCTTTTCTTCGGCAGCAACAGCATCCTCGAGCGTCTGCCTCTTTGACCCGCCTGGTCTTTCTTCTCCTGGCGAGGATCTTGTCCTCTTTGGAGTTATGGGAACTGGCGTGTTCTCCACTCCAATCTGCCTCTCCTTTCCCTGTTTCGGAGGGGCTAGGAGGATAGTGGCCTTAGCCGACGCGGATGCTCGCTCAGCTGAATCTGCCCTCTGCGTTGCCGTATCGTACTCTTTCACGGCAGACAGTAGCGCCTTCCGGATTTTGATGACCATCTCCTTAATGTCTTTGTGGACATTGTTTCTCATCTCCACGAACTTGTGGAGCTCCTCCACCAAGTGCCTCGCTACCACTACCTTTGGCGTTTGTGGGATGTAGCTCATTCCGCTCTGCTCTGGCTGTTTTTGTTGCTGCTGTTGCTGTTGCTTCGGCTTCCCCTCCTCCTGCTCTTGCTGGGTGACTTCAGCTACTATTGGTGGTGGTGACCTCACCAACCCACCTCTGGCAAACGGATTTGCCGTGCCTGCTCCATTTATATCGGTTGCTTCTTGTTTCTCCATTTTATTTTATTGGGTCCCAACTCCGGGCCGCTATCTCCACTCGCTGCACATAGTCGCCTCTCGCGATCCCATGATTATCTATGCTGCCGAAAAGCAGCAGTGAGGTCATGCAAGGGTTGACACCATCCCTCATGGGGAGTAGTGTTCAGAGCCGGATCGGCGTAAATCGGGAATGCTTCAACCGAACCTAGTACCACCAACCAAATGATGGCGAGTTTCGAACGTACCCGGAGACCTGCCAGGGTTTTGTTGGAACGGGGGCACCCATGCTGTTAGTCCACTCGCCATTTCAAGTCGGTGTCATCCTTCCTTACTCAGGGAGTAGAACAGCACGCCTGTCAGCCCTAAGTCGCCATCCTTTTCGTCATCCGTGTCCTGTCCGTTGCCGTTCGCCATGGCCAGTATACCATAATCAAGATGTTACTGGCGTCGATCCTGATGTGCCGGTTGGCACTCCGGTTGGGCTAGAGTGCTTTTATTGCCCAGATCTTAGATTATTGGAATCTTAGGATCTTAGCAGAAGCAGCACAGACTCGCTTCGTCGGAGCTGCTTTCGCAGTTATGGCTTTTTTAGAGGTTTAGAAGAGCCCAATATTAGCCCCACCATATCCTAGCAAAACTCCCCAACTCGCAGTAGGGCTGTGGGGGGGGGGGGGGGTTCGTTAGGCCCCTAGACTCCTGTCCTTCCTGTCTCTGCTGCCCCCCATGTATGTATGTATGTATGTATGTATGTATGTATATGTGTGTGTATGTGCGGATTTGTTAACAAAAGGTCCACATCAGTTTCTCGGAGATGGCTGAACCGATTTTTACAAACTAATATTCAAATGAAAGGTATAATATTCCCATAGGTTGCTATTGAATTTCATTTTCAACCGACATCTTGTTCCGGAGTTCGGCAAATGTCTGTGTGTGTATGTATGTATGTGTGTATGTGCGTCTGTGTGTATGTGACCAAAAATGTCACTCATTTTTCTCAGAGATGGCTGAACTAATTTTGACAAACTTAGTCTCAAATGAAAGGTGCAACGTTCCCATAGGCTGCTATTGAATTTCTAATGGATCCGGATTCCGGTTCCGGAATTACAGAGTGATGAGTACGAACACGCAGAAAATGTCAATTTTAATAAATTCTGCAATGAATGTATAAAGGTGAATTTTTTTCCAAAATATGACCACTACTGCTTCGATTTGTAGTATTAGATCACTAACATCCATTCAAAGTCTATTTGGCCACATTGGCCACCATCATCGGTTCCGGAAGCCCCGGCGGAAGTATCCAAATTCAGAATAACAGTCACATCGGTTTCTCGGAGATGGCTAGACCGATTCAACTAAACTTGGTCTCAAATGAAAGGTATTGCGTCCCTGTAAATGGCTATTTAATTTCATCCCGATCCAACTTTCGGTTCCAGAGTTACAGGTTGTGGCGTACGATCACATAGCAAATTGTGATTCAAACCGATACTCCGATGAAAGCAAAAAAGGTAAAAATTTCGCTAAAATGTCTCTCAAACAACTTAAATTTGCTGTTCTAGGTCCCCGACGGCCAACCAAACTTTCGTTCACTACATTGACCACCATAGACGGTACCGGAAGTGCCCGGGAAAAGCGGCCATCTTTCAAAATTGATGAACTCACATCAGTTTCCCGGAAATGGTTGGGCCGATTTTCACAATGATAGCTATAATATCCCCACAGATGTCTACAAAATTTCGCACGGATCGCTTATATGGTTCCGGAAATATAGACTGAACCGTCCGGTCACATATGAAATTCCCATATAAGCCGGAGCTCAAAATTTTTTTCAAAGGGGGGACCCCATGAAATTTCAGAAATCAAATTCGTATTTTTGATGTCAAACATCTTTAAAATGCATGAAACGTCGAGATTTTATGTCATCACGATTTTTTTTGTAAAAATCGATTTTTTTGGACTTTGCCGATTTCGCACCTTTTTTCAGTTCAATATTACCGTGGCTCTTTCTTTCTTTTACAAAATTTTAGAACTCGAATAATTATTTCTTTTCTTGTATATTTGTCATGTCATGTATAATAATAACATGTAATATTTGCATTTGAAAGTTTTTAATGAATATAAACAACACAAACATTCTCGTGTTCATGATTGAGAAAGGCACAATTGCACCGCTAGGTGGATTAAAACAGGTTTTTCAGTTCAATATTACCGTGGCTGTTTTTTCTTCTCCAAAATTTTAGAACTCGAATAATGATTTATTTTCCTGTATATAGTTGTCATGTGATGTACAATAATAAAATGTAATATATGCATTTAAAAGCTTTTAATGAATATAAACAACGCACACATTCTCGTGATTCATGATTGAGAAAGGCACAATTGCACCGCTAGGTGGATTAAAATAGGTTTTTCAGTTCAATAGTACCGTGGCTGTTTTTTCTTCTTCAAAATTTTAGAACTCGAATAATGATTTATTTTCCTGTATATAGTTGTCATGTGAGTTACAATAATAAAATGTAATATATGCATTTAAAAGCTTTTAATGAATATAAACAACGCACACATTCTCGTGATTCATGATTGAGAAAGGCACAATTGCACCGCTAGGTGGATTAAAATAGGTTTTTTTGAATCGATTTGAAGTTTATACTTTACTCAAATTTCCAACGCGATTGAGAACTAAGAAATCAACGCTTTTTTTAAAAAAAGGGCGATACTAGCAGTGATACCATTCAAAGAAAATCAACAGTGAATATTTCCTATTTAAGAACTATTGTGTTTTTTGAATCCTAGATTGCATGATTCAGTGATCGAAAGCCAAAATTTCATGAAGTATTTGAAATTATTAAATTAAAATGTTTTGCCTTTCTCATATAAAGAAAGGCTATGCAATCACTGTAAAAATCGACTCTTTAACCGAGGCCCGGAGGGCCGAGTGTCATACACCATTCGATTCAGTTTGTCGAGATCGGCAAATGTATGTATGTGTGTGTGTCATTTAAACTCACACAATTTTCTCAGAGATGGCTGAACCGATTTTCGCAAACTTAGTTTCATTTGAAAGGTACAACGCTCCCATAAGCTGCTATTGAATTCTTAGTTGATCCGACTTCCGGTTCCGGAGTTACGGGTTGAAGAGTGCGGTCACACAGCAAATTCCCATATAAACTGGTACCACCATGATGTTCAAATGATGTAAAACATATTAAAATTGATGTAACATTACTCTAGTTTGCGGGTCTGGATCACTAATGATCAATCAAAGCAGCTTTGACCACATTGGCCACCTATGACAGTTCATGACGCCCCGGGGGAACCCGCCAAGTTCCTAAGCTAATATCACACCCATTCCCCAACGAATTCTCTACCGATTTTTACAAACTTGATTTCAAATGAAAGATACAGTAATACCATTGACTACTGCTGAATTTCATTCGGTTCTGACTCTTGCTTCCGGAGTTACAGGGGTGTTAGTAAGGATACACTGGAATTTCCCATATAAATCGGTACAATCGTAATACCTCAGAGGCTAAAATGGTCACCAAATTACTTCTAATCGCAGATCTAGATTACTGATTGCCAATCAAACATTCTTTGAATATATTGTCCACTATCGACGATTCCGGAAGTCCGGAATTCCGGGCATATTCCACAATTAAAGTCACATCGGTTCTTCGGTGATGACTGAACCGATTTTCTCAAACCAAGTCTCAAATGGAAGGCAACATATGCAGTTAAGTATTGCGTCGCCGCCCCTCCCCCCGCCTTGCCCTTACACCTCTCTCCTCCATCACTCCCCTCCGCTTGGACGACCCTCACGCCCGCATTTCCTTCATCCACCCCGTATACCGAAATAAGATGAAGGATTTCTGACGCATCCTCCACTCCCACTCTATTAACCCCCCATTCCCTCCACTTTCAAACCCATTCCTCCAACATTTCAAAATATAATCACATGAAGATAACATTGAACTCATGCTGATTAAGCTAATTAAATATTATTCTTTTGCCTTTCTCATATAGAAAGGTTATGCAATTGCTCTAAAAACCGACTTTCTAACTGAGGCCCGGAGGGCCGAGTCTCATATAACATTCGACTCAGTTCGCCGCGATCGCAAAATATCTGTGTGTATGAATGTGTGTATGTATGTGTGTATGTATGTATGTATGTATGTATGTATGTATGTATGTATGTTATTATGTATGTATGTATGTATGTATGTATGTATGTATGTATGTATGTATGTATGTATGTATGTGTGTGTATGTGCAGATTTGTTAACAAAATATCCATATCGGTTTCTTGGAGATGGCTGAGCCGATTTTTACAAACTAAGATTCAAATGAAAGGTATAATATTCCCATAGGTTGCTATTGAATTTCATTTTCAACCGACATCTTGTTTCGGATTACGAGCTGAAGAGTATGGTTAAAAAACAAAATTTGTTGATTTGTCCACATCGGTTTCTCGGAATTTTCTGGACCGATTTTGACAAACTTGATTTTAAATGAAAGGTCCATCAGCTTTTGAGTGGATCCGTGTGGATTCTAACAAATTCTGCGATGAATCTAAAAAGATGATTTTTTTTCCAAAATATAAACATAACTGTTGAATTTGTAGATCTAGCTCACCAACAGTCATTCAAAGTCTCTTTGGCCATACTGGCCACCATCGAAGGATCCGAAAGCATCCAAATTCAAAATAACGGTTATATTAGTTTCTCGAAAATGGCTAGAACGATTTGATCAACTTAGTCTCAGTTGAAAGGTGTTGCGTCCCCGGAAACTGATATTAAATTCCATCTCCATCCGACTTCCAGCTCCGGATATACGGGTTGTGCGGTGCGATCACATAGAAATCTCCGATTCAAACCGATACCACGATGAATGCAAAAAGGTGCTCTTATATATACTTACCAAGTGTAATAAGAATGAAAGACATTTCCATAATGTTATATTGTACGAACCAGCTATTAAATCATATGCTATGGAATTATAGTTAGAAAAAATGAGAAAGGCGCAAATGCTCTACTAGGTGGATTTTTTTAAATGCTTATTATATATCTAGTGTAGTACTATGTCTAATTGGAAAAATATTAAATAATTGTCGAAGTTATAACAATTTTCGCAAACGCGTATTTTTACAAAGTGATTATGATTCCAATCCAACAGTTCAACTGAAAGCATAAAACCAAAAATAATTATCGGGACTGGTGGTGTCCTTGAATGATGCATAAAAGAAAGAAAAAATCGCTTTTTGAAAACGGGACGATTTTTCCATAAAAGCCACTATTTTCACCTGCAAAACAGTATTAAAAAATTTATAACAATGATATGAAAATTTAAAAGGAAAAATGGAATCATTTAAGCACACGACAGTTAACTTATGAACAATTAAAAAAAGTTAAATCGGTTGAAAACTTTTTCAGCAATCGTAGTCACAGCTTAGTCCTGTTACTAAGTAAGTGTCGGATTCTGAAGAGACGAAGTCGAAACGTAAAACCCATAACTAATTTATTTTGATATTCCTCGTAGCTGCAGGGTAGAGATGGTCGGGTTTCGATTTCTTCGATCCCGAATCCAACCCTAACCAGAGAGCTTGAAAATTTTAAAAAACTGAAAAACCTTTTTGCCTTTCTCAATAGAAAGGTATTGCAATTGCTCTGAAAATCGACTTTTTAACGGAGGCCCGGAGGGCCGAGTGACATATACCATTCGATTCAGCTCGTCGAGTTCGGCAAATGTCTGTGTGTATGTATGTGTGTGTATGTATGTATGTGTGTATGTGCGTCTGTGTGTGTGTACGCGAACACAATCTCACTCATTTTTCTCAGAGATGGCTTAACCGATATTCACAAACTTAGTGCCAAATGAGAGGTGCAACGTTCCCATAGGCTGCTATTGAATTTCTAATGGATCCGACTTCCGGTTCCGGAATTAGAGGGTGATGAGTACGATCACGTAGAAAATGGCGATTTTAATAAATTCTGCAATGAATGTATAATGGTGAAAATTTTTCCTAAATGTAAACAAAACTGCTTCGATTTGTAGTACTAGGTCACTAACAGCTATTCAAAGTCTTTTTGGTCACATTGGCCACCATCATCGGTTCCGGAAGCCCCGGCGGAAGTATCCAAATTCAGAATAATAGTCACATCGGTCTCTCGGAGATGGCTAGACCGACTCAACCAAACTTTAAGTTTCAAACCATTACACATACACTTAAAACAAGAAGCACTATCATGTGCATACAGACTGCAGGTTACTGGGCTTTGGAACAGTAATCATGTTGATCTTGCTACCAGTCATACACGATTGTGGTCACAAATGGTTACATGGGGTGAAGATACTCTTGCTCCCAGCGATATTACACTCAGTTGTAGTTTTCCTTACAGGACATTCCATGTGAAGATTCCCTCTCGAGAGGAGTGGTTGTCTGGCTTTATGGAAAGACAACAACAAACGCAAGTGGTTTGTTACACTGACGGTTCTCTGATGGAGGGACGTGCTGGTGCTGGTGTCTACTGTCGTGAAATGAGATTGGAACAATCTCACTCACTAGGTAGATACTGTACTGTATTCCAAGCAGAAATCTTTGCGATTATGTGCGGGGTGCAATCGGCCCTTCAACTGAGTTTGTCCGGCAGAGTTATAAACTTCTGCTCCGATAGTTAGGCTGCAGTCAAGGCCCTTAGCTCAGACAAATCCCGGTCCAAGCTAGTGATCGCGTGCCGAACCAAAATCGAAGAACTAAGCATTGTCAACACTATCTACCTTGTCTGGGTGCCCGGACATTGCGGTATTACTGGAAATGAATGGGCTGACGAATTGGCCAGGGCAGGTTCAGCGATTGACTTCGTTGGTCCTGAGCCCGCGCTGCCAATTTCGACAAGTTGGATACGGGAAAAAATACGGTCCTGGGCTTCGTCCGAGCACCGCAATTATTGGAGAAATCTACAAACGTGTCGCCAAACAAAGGCGTTTCTAGAACAACCATGCCCAGTAGTTTCGAAAAATCTCTTACATTTACAGCATGCTGACCAGGGCTTTAACCGGCCACTGCAAACTCAATTATCACATGGCAACTATTCAGCGCGCTGAGTCTTTTTCATGTGATCTTTGTGAATCCGACTACGGAACCTCATATCATCTGATATACAACTGTTCAGCGGTAGCGCAATTGCGATTTCGAGTCTTCAGCCGTCCTTATATAGACGAAACCATGTTTGGTCGACTGAAACTCAGAGACATACTAAAGTTTCTTATCCAATGTGGTAAAGAGCTTTAGGCTTATTCGCAGGCAAGTTGAACTACTTGTGACTTTAACTTACCTGTTGTTTATTTTTGTTTTGTGCTGTTATTTTTCCCACCCTTCCAATTCTACTTCCCCACACCTCCTTGTCCTTTCCTTCCGCTCAGGAAATGATGAAAACACACGGCAAGGCACAAATCCCCGACTATGTACAGGGAACGTGCCATTTGAGCCAATATATTCTGATTTCTGAACCAAACTTAGTTTCAAATGAAAGATGTTGCGTCCCCGTAAATGGCTATTAAATTTTATTCCGAACCGACTTCCGGTTCCGGAGTTACGGGTTGTGGCGTGCGATCGCGCAAATTGTGATTCAAACCGATACTCCGATGAAAGCAAAAAAGGTAAAAATTTCGCAAAATGTCTCTCAAACAACTTAAATTTGCAGTTCTTGGTCACCGACGGCCAAACAAACTTTCGTTGACTACATTGACCACCATAGACGGTTCCGGAAGTGCCCGGGAAAAGTGGACATCTTTCAAAATTAGCAAACTCGTATCAGTTTCTCGGAAATGGTTGGGCCGATTTTCACAAACTTATTCCCAAATGATAGCTATATTATACCCACAGATGTCTATAAAATTTAGCAAATTCCCATGTAAGCCGGAATTCAAAATTTTTTTCAAAGGGGAAATCGAATTCGTATTTTTGATGCCAAAGATCTTTAAAATGCATGAAACGTCGAGATTTTATGTTATCATGAAATTTTTTTAAATCGACTTTTTGGGACTTTGCCGATTTCGCTCCTTTTTCAGTTCAATATTACCGTGGCTGTTTTTTCTTTTGCAAAATTTTAGAACTCGAATAATGATTTCTTTTCTTGTATATTTTTCATGTCATGTATAATAATAAAATGTAATATATGCATTCGAATGCTTTTAATGCATATAAATAACACAAACACTCTCGTGTTCATGATTGAGAAAGGCACAATTACACCGATAGGTGGATTAAAACAGGTTTTTTAATTTAGTCTAATTTTCCTTTGAGCTAATTTGATTTTTATCATTCATTCTATGCATTTTATGAATAACTTTTTTTATTTATTTTTTTGCTTCACAATTGTTTTAAATTTTAATTTTTTTTATTTTTCTTTAATTTATTCAGTTTATTCGAAGTGTTATTCGTGCAGGACTCGAAACTGTGCTTATCTCACATCTAGTTGCTTGCCAACTTTGCGTGTATTCGGCAAACTAAGAAATGTCTCATCTCCCTGATAGGTGGAATAAATCGGTTTTTGTACTGTATTTTCGAGCACATCAACGTTTATTTTTGGAGAACGTATCAGTTTTCACTTATCTTGTTGCTACTAAATGGTACTATAATGGTTCGCCTGCAAAGAGTTCATAATTTTTCACGGTACAATGAGGCGAAAACAGTCGGTCGCGAGTGAAAACAGAGAAAAACTTCCCAACTAAACTACTAGTTTATATAATTATCCACCCAAAGCACTTTAATGCTGCTGTTGGTTAGTTGGTGGAAAAGTTGCACCATCACCCTTTTGCCTGCAAGCGAGAAAAACACCACATTTGTATTTATGCAAAGCAAGGTTTAAAAACGTTCAGTCCCAAAGAGCATTATATTGCATAGAGCGAAACCATCATTGCATGTCTAGGGACTGGTTTTGTTTTTATCTTTGGGCAATTCGGCCGGGTTAGAACAATTTCTAACCCTATTTACGGATATTGGGAATCGAACTCCGTTCGAACGATTGGTCGAGGCGAATGTCTTATCAACTACGCTATGATATTCTCTATATGACATAGTTTATTCTTTAATATATATTTACTGGATAGTTTTTCCGGTTGTTTTCTTTTTGTACTCAATCAAAAAGGGTGCATTCGTTAATGCTGTCTTTGTAATAGCACAAACATTTTTAATAAGAGTAAAACCTAACGAAGTTTGTCGTATGCTGACAGGCAAGGTAAAACAAGTCGAAACGCGTAAGTTTTCCATATTAGGAGCGGCTCGAAATAGTGTAGGTCTCATAACGTGCGATTAAAGGCATATTGCGGTGCCTTCGCAGCTATGTCTGAAATAGAAGCACCCTCACTGGGTTAGATATTGCTAATAAAGCGGCAAGCCGAATCAACAATCCAGAAAAGTGCCACTGAAGATACAAGATGGAACAATCGACAAAACAGTTTCTTTTATGTATTTAACACTCTATCGGTTTTGTTGGCTATTTTCGTCAAATTTAAGACTAAGAGAAACGAAAGCAATGAAATTGAAAGACGGATAGGTATTCTAGAGCGAATCAGTTATAAATTTAGAACGGAAAACTAGGACCAGCCAGGCTCATATGGACATGATCGAAAGGAAATGTGAAGAATCCTTTGCCTTCTGCTAAGTAGGAGTTGGTCGCTGCACCCAAGTACACTTGGAACCAGTTTCGTTCAAATGATCAGATTTACTACTCGCACGGTCAGAAACGTTCAAATTGCGTGGTGTGCTCATTTTTTTCCTATGCACCCTTTACCAACAGCATCCCACTGTGAGTGCCCAAAATGCGGATCGGTTACATAGACCAGTGCTGAAAACCAAACTCCTAACACCGCAACCAGGTCCCAACCGCTGTGCATTTGCCCAACGTTAGTCTATTGTGTTGCACGAAGCAGGGACAATAAGAGAGTGTTCGTTTCCGGTTGGCTTTTACTGCAATGAGTATCTAATTTTTACAACCTATTGTTGTGAACTTATATGGGCACAACAAGATGTAGTTCATAAATCTCTGGAATTGAAGGAATTAATTCCTTGCATTCATGCTCGAAACCAAAATGGTGGGTTCTAATGTGGAGGAAATCGGTGGGATTTTTTGTTCCTATGCAGGAGACATTTTCCTTTTCTATTGTAGAGCTACACACAAGAGCCAACTTTTCCCATTTCCTGAGTTTATACCGGCTATATTTAGTAATCGGAAGTAGCTCTATCAAACATAGTTGGCTGGATCGCTTCGGGAGTCGTAGCAGAAAAACCACATTGCCGGCCCTGGCGAACAAGTGAAATGTTGGAAGTGTCATAAACGGTAATGAGTCAGCATTGAAAGTTTTGGTTCTGCTACTTTGAAGTATTGGAATGCTGTCTCGGCATATCTCGGGTTTTGCTCTAACGAGCTGGCAGGATCATTTTTCTATGTGAGTAAGCATTTGGTTACCCTGCTAACAAGTTGAGGAATAGGAAATGTAGATTTATTTTTACTTCTACCGCAGAATAACTTCGAGAAGTGTGACAGCTTTTGTTTGGGTATCTGAAAAGATTGGTTTTACTGATCAATTGTTTATTGTGTATTTAGGAAAAAACAGCAATTTGAGGAGTTGTATAGTCATGAAAAAAGACTGCTGAAAAGATTGATTGATTTAAACGATAATGGTTTAAAGGAATAAAAGAAGGCGATGTGTTGTCAACAAAACGGTGAGGCTTAAATCTTGAAAGCAATAACAAATAATTAGAAAATTGTATTAGGTTCTTTACGGACACAGTTAACCTCACTTTTATTGACAGTTCACTTGTACTGTATACATGGACTTAGAAAAATTTGTGGACGACTAGATTCGCTCAAAGCAATTCGCAAAGAATTTTGAGCTCATTTGTGACGTCAGTGTAAAGTATTCAATACTATTCAATGTTACTGAAGGTGAAAATGTAGCTTCGGTATTCGGAAGTCTGCTTCATCCGGTTGGAGCACGTCAGACACGCGGTGCTAATAACGTTCAACAAATTCGCCCAGGCGAAAAGATTCATTGCGCAAAACAACTTGAAACACGTGCTGGATTGTGACACTGCTAAAATCAAGATCCCTGTGTATATGGATAATGGAAACGTGGAAGTCGAATTACATGATTTGGCACCACGTACTTGCAAAGTGGCCATTAAAAGATTCATGTCGTATTTCGGAGAAGTGGAATCCATTACGGAGGACACGTGGAGGAACTACTTTCCAGGTATTGCAAATGGTGTTTTTGTGGTGAGAATGCGGGTAGACCAACCCATTCCCTCCTCCTTTACCCTGCAGTACAAAACAGAAGGGGGTGATACCATTATACAGCGAGCTCTATGTACATACCAAGAACAAACTAACACGTGCCAGTTCTGTGAACAAACGGCACATTATGGACAACCCTGCCCAGAAACCGCTAAGAAAAGCTCATCTACAGAAAGAAATGCCAACACTCATTCTCCAATATCATTCCCTGAGCCACAAACGGTTGCCAAATTTGTGGCTGCTGTTCAAGCAATAATGACAACTGCGAAAGCCGCGTCAAGTACCACAGCTAATACCATCTATGAGGGAGCTACTGGCAATGACGAAGGGTTCACGCTCGTGACCCGGAAAGGGAAAAAGATAGGAACAACACCTGATCGCGAACATCAAGGCAGTAACCCCGCTGATGACCCGGACATGTGCGACGACGATAGAGATGTGATAGACACCCATGATACAGTTGACGTGGATGCAAATATTTCACCGACACGAAAACGAATCTCCGCGCGCAATGGCAAGTCGCGCGCGCGGAATCGGATAGACTCTTAGAGTAGTATTAATTGTTTATTATTTTTATTTTTTACATCATGTAAAGATATAAAAGACCCACAGCTCCGTGAAGCTAACGCCTTGAGCCGTGCAAAATAAACGAATTTGAAAAAAAATACTTTACGGTGGCGTCACAAATGATCTGAGTGTTAATTCTTTACGATTTGGTTTGAGCGAATCTAGTGGTCCACAAATTTTTCTAAGTCCATGTAAACAGTACAATCGAACTGTCGAGAAAAGTGAGGTTAACTGTTTCAGCAAAGAACCTAATAACAGAAAAAAAACATCAATGATAAATTTGAATAGGATTGGATTCACTCTGATTGGTGATACGATCTATGCAACTTGGGGGTTTTCGCCTAACTGTATTAACAATACCATCAAGAGATACAAGGGGATCGGTGAAACGATGAAATAATATAGTCCTTACTCCTATCTCATGCCCCAACGCTACACAGTGATCACCTTTCATACAAAAGTCGGACAAAACCTGTGGCCCGAATTTGATGAAAACTTCACATTAAGGCAATTTCGTGACGCTGAATTCATATTTGATGTTTATGTTTTGTTTTTTATTACCTCAAAATTTTGGCACTTAGGGTGTTTCGAAAATTCCACATTCACGAATATAAAGTGCACTATATCCGAACATTCATTTTCAAAAAATTAGGTGTGAATTTTTTGGCATAATACACATTTTGTCAATAGCTGATAATGATAAGACACATCTATAAATTATATTACGAACCCTGGGCAATCAAAGGCTACCATGCGTCTCCTTCAGCCATATCCTGAAAAATCACCTTTTTCATACCTCGGGGCAGAAATGGGCAAAATAAGATATTCGTTTTCGGAAAGTACACCAATTTTCAAGTATCATGAACTGTCTCAAAAAAAAGTACAGCCACTTTAAACATTGTAACTTTAATTTATTGCACGATTTATTATTTGTTTTTAATGTTTGAGCGAGAGGAAAGGCTTGTATCGACTAAATCGTATGGCAGCTTTAAGTCCAGTGAATAACCTTTCAAATGAAACCAGTTCGACCCTAATCGAAATCTTAGCTAAAAAGATATATTCATTTGAATAACTTAGGTTAGAAAACAGTTTTTTCTCAGAATTCTTCATCTATTTCGCCTTAAAAGTTCTGTAAAAAATCGAACTTTTGTCCTCAGGACATAATATTTTGAGAAGACTCTATTCAACCTGTTAAGAAACAGAGCAAAATGTTAAAGCATTAACTCAAATAAAATTTTGAGGTTTTGTCCGGTTAGGCGACACTGTGCGTTAGTCTAATTCTATTGATGATATTTGGTCCTTAGACTAGTACCGATGTCACGGGTCGATAGATAGTAAAAATTCGCCTCGTATGCAAGTTCCGTTATTTCTAACAAGTCTGCGTATCAGGTTATCAATACCTTGTATTTTACTATTATTGCTCGTATACGTAAACAGATATGAAGCTTAGGAAATATGTCCTTTAATATATCACATTTCGCGCTCTCATAACTTTTTTTTCTATACAGGGTGTTTGGTTCATGGTTAAGAACCTCTCGAGGGATGGTTGACTGTCATATTAGGAAAAAAATCGTTCTACGCACACCATCAAATCTCAACCGTTCCTAAGTTATTGAACTTTTTGTGTTTGAAAACTTAGTTGTCTTAAAATAGCTCTAACTGAAAAAGTATAATTTGTATTTCAGATCTTTTAGAACCATTAGAAATGTGAGAAAATTTACCATTGAATGATGTCCTCACATGTTCCAGCTAATGAGGTTAAGTAACCTTTTCACAGTAATTTATTTAAAATTTAACAATTTTGATCGATTTTTCGCTCATTTCGCGAACATCTTAATAGTTAACATCACCATTTTAATAAGAGCTGCACAATTTGTTCTTTGACATGATACACTTATCTTTTCTTGTTTTCATGTGTTTGGGTTATTGAACTTGGATATTTTTATCCCATTTTGACTAATACTAGCTCTTATTGAAAAAGTATGGAACATATTGTACCTTTTCTTATTTTTATTCGAAGGCCAAAAAATTTAGCAGAGAAAATGTATTGATACCTTTCAGTTAAGTGAATTTAGCATTCTTTTAGAAGTAAATTAGTTTAAAGTTAGCGCTATTATTAGCATTTTTGCTATTTTCTTAAGATAGTAAATAATAAATATTACCATTATTATTATGTAATTAATGCAACTCAGCAAGTTCTACAATCCTTTCTTTGACTCCACTAAATTATCTCTTTTAGTTTCGAAGCACAATCATTTTTATCACCTCGGTTCATATGCAAAAACAACGATTTCGAACCCACTATATTTGTGGGCAGGTCATGTTGTGTTATCTATTAAATTGCAGCGAAATGAAAAGCGATAGGGAAAAATAGAAAATAGTAAGGGGCACCAAAAGAACAATAGTAATGATAAATTTAGTTGAATGATAATTAGAACAATTACAAAACTCTCCAAAAAACGCTAATTTTAAGTTATTTTACTAGTAAAAAGTCATTAAGTACACTTAACTAAAAGATATATGTACATACATCGAAAGGAAATTTTCTCAGCTTTCCAATGAAGCCTTTGAAATAACGATATAAATCATATTTTTAGATCAGTCTTTTAAGCACTGGCAAGTCGATTACAGGAAAAGTTTAGTGATGAAATTACAAAGAAACGAGAAGAGATAGGAATATGATGTTGAAGAACAAATTATAAATCGTTCGAAAACCCAACTTTTGGATAATAGATATTGCTATAATCATAATTCATTATTTGGAGAAAATTAACAAAAACCTCATCAAAAACACCAACTTTTAACTACTTGAGAACTAAAAGGTAAGTAAAACTAATTAACTGAAAGATATGAGAACATTATTCAATAGAAAATTTTCTCACCTTTTCAATGGAACTAAAAGATTTACAATACGAAGTATATTTTTCGAGTTAGAGGTATTTTAAGATAAATAAGTTTTTTACACAAAAAGTTAAATAACTCTGTAACGGTTGAGATTTGATGGTATGTTTTGAATTTTTTTTCTCCAAATATGACAGTCAACCATCCCTCCAGAGGCTCTTAATCATGAACCAAACACCCTGTATTACGTGTTCTCGGTAGTTTTCAACCCAATAAATATATCGTAGAGGAAAAAGAAGGAAGTCTGTCTAAAAACTAACGATCAATGAAGCAGACAATACTCACACGGCCGGCTGTTTGGAGTTCAATAAATTGTCATTGTTTAGGAAACGTAGAATATTCTCGGTAGCCGGCTAGCCAGAGTTTAAAAACAATCTCAAAAACCAAAAAAGATCTTCTCTTTTTC
The DNA here is from genome assembly GCF_030247195.1 of Topomyia yanbarensis. Taxonomy (NCBI): domain Eukaryota; kingdom Metazoa; phylum Arthropoda; class Insecta; order Diptera; family Culicidae; genus Topomyia; species Topomyia yanbarensis. Next base: position 390,771,151 of record NC_080671.1, on the reverse strand, counting down.
GGGTGATCGTGTACTTGAAGACTAACTAAACAACTAGATAATAAACTATGCTTAACATGCCGCATCGCTAGACCTTATACCCTTCTGCATCTTTAACTCCACCAAAGCTACGGAAGTCTGATGAGTCGTCCTCCTTCCGTTAAGTAGGTGAAGCACCAACACTTCCCGTCTGCCTTCCTACCTACCTACCGTCCTTTATCCTTCCCCGTGGGTAATAGTAGCTATTATGCGCTGACATCTTGATCGGCTTTATAAAATAAGTGAAACAAGTGGATCCTGTAAAGTAAGTTAAATTAAGTGTGCCATATTCACGAAAACACTAAATTCTGGTTGAAAAGCAAAACTGAAGTAGAAAACCTATGTAAACATCAAAGGGGCGCAAAATTGAACCTCCGCCAAAGGCGGCAGAAGACTACGCCGCGGCATCACGCATATTCAGATTTATCTCAGATGTCCCCAAGCAGATCGCCAGAGTTGAACTATTCCTGAACCAAGAGAGCATAATGATTTGTTGTGGAGAATGGTGTAAATCTTTTTGGTATTACTGGAAAAACGTCTTTTAAGGGAATGCTTCAGATTATGCGGGCGCTTTCTGTGCGCGGGGCAGGGAAATAGATGATGTGAACTCTCTCCATAATAAGCATCGTCTTGTCAAACAAAACGTAAATAGGCAAAGCATTTCCACTAAAAGTCACCCGATACAAGTTTATAGGAACATCCTATTTTGCCCCGTCCTACGCGGTTGCCATTCAAAATCATCGCTCACTGGAGCAAGAGGTCCTTAAAACAGCTAATGCCGTGCTTCAGAGGCAACTAACGAATCGGTAACAACACCGTAAATCTCAACTTTGTGGGCGGGCATGTAGGCGCGGTAGTATTTTATAAAATACTTGTAACCAGCAATGTCAATTGCTTTCTTTAGACAGACTATTACAAATCAAAGAAACGAACGGAGACAGCGAAAGGTCTTTGATCCGAATGAACAACAGATATGGTCCGTTGGAGCTCAATGTGTATTATTTTGAACGCGAAGCCGGAATCTTCGATGACGAATCTTGTTCGCCATTCGGAAAGATGCGGGTTGTGTTCGCTAATAAATCGTCTGCTTAGTAAGTCGGTCTGAACTTACTTTCTTCCGGAAAAATACTCCGTCGGTCGCCTTTAAACACCTAGCGTCAACTGACTACAAAGTTTCCCGAGAAAATGCTCCGTATGTCACTTTCAAACACCGTAATGATGATATTACAGCAAAATTTGCAGTGAACTTATATTTGAAATTTCACAGAACTTTAGTGAACTATTACTGCTTCATTAGAGTGGCTCGCGGTTGTATGGGAAAACTTCAAAATGATTTAAACTAGCGGGCACATCACTTTTTGAGTTCCTTATGTGGTCCCAAATGCCTGTGCAAAATTTGGTAGCGATTGGTTGTTCCCCGGGTTTGCGCATTGCGTTCAAACTTTGTCGAAGAACGTAACTAGCTCCGAGTTTTCAAAAAAATAGTTATAGCGATTTTAACTTATGGTAAAATACAAATGCAGAAATTGATTACTTTTTCCAACACTGCCGGTGCACCACTGACATCGACATTAAAAACTTAAATAAATGAGAATATATTCATCGCAGAGACTTGGTACCTTTGAAAGAAATGTTCACAATGAATTGCTGAATATCATAGACGTAGTCAGAAAATGAAAAAATAGAAGGGGGCATGTGTACTCCCCAGTCCCTGTTTAGATTGTTTTGTATAAGATAAAGAATCATTACGTCCTTCTAAATGTCAACGACTGAACTTTCTTAATATTTTGGTAGACCCAAATATGAATCATACTACAATCTTTGTTGTGGGAAATAACATTTAAAATATTTAGAATTTACACCTACAAATTTATGTGTTGTTTTTGCTTGAGGCAAAAACTAACTCAGGTCTGGAAATCGCGTTGGGTTCTATCCTGAAGTATATTTCTGGTTCGCCAACATCACCTCTGTTTTGCGTGAACCTAACTCATTTTCATAAAAAACGCTTGTTTGAAGTATCTATCCTGGTTTCGTTCCTAGATTCTTAAACGAAAACGTCAATAGAAACAATTCCGAGACTTCAAGGAATCTAAGGATATGCATTTTTATTTTAAATTCTGACTCTGAACGGCTAGGAAATAGGGTTTTAAAATATGTAAAACTTATAAACCGCTGTACCATTTTAAATGAGATAACAGTAGAGCCCTTAAATAGTGGCACTCAAACACGTAAGATTAATTTTTAATTCAGCTGTTTAAACCTGCATTGAAGGTGTGCTCCTTATGTTATGCTAAACTATCTAAACAGGGAACTGGGGAGTACACAAGCCACACCCTCTGTTGTTTTCATTTTCAGACTACGTCTATGTTATTCAGCAATTCATTCTGAACATTTCATTCAAAGGTACCAAGCCTCTGCGATGAATATATTCTCATTTATTCAAGTTTAAAGTATCGGTGTCGTGGTGTACTAACAGTGTTGGAAGAAATAATCAATTTCTGCATTTGGATTGAACCATAAGTTTTAAAATCGTTATAACTATTTTTTGAAAACTCGTAGCTAGTTACCGTCTTCGACAAAGTTGTTAGCCAAGGTTTGAATTATCTTTATTTTTTTTATTTTTATAAAGCTGATTTTTCATATTGAGTGAAATAGCGATCTTTATTAAAGTAAATGCAAAATAATTGATTTCCCCATATAAAATCCCATACAAACTTTAAATGCAATGCGCAAATCCGGGAAGCAACCAACCGCTCCCAAACTTTGCACAGGTATTTGGGACCACAGAAGGAACTCAAAAAGTGCTGTGCTGAAAAATGTTATTTTCGAGCCACTCTAGTGCTCCATATTGATGGCTTTACCCGAAATTGGTTGGGAAAGTTCAGATTTCTGCATTGTTTAATAGTATTGTTATTTATTTTCGAAAATGATTAAAATTCAATTGAAATTTCTCCGACTGATGTATTAATTTCCTAGTATGTCGCTTTGTCTACTCTGTAGTGGAGAAAAGCGTAACTTGGACCTATTTATTAAGGTGCGATAAGTGCCGATTGTGAGCCCCCGCTATTTTTTCGGCAAGTGGAATATGAAGTCTAATATGGCAGATGTTCGCATCCTGAAATTTAACCATATCAAAAATAATGTGTTGATTATGTTATGATTACTCAAACATAAAGCCACACAACATGCAGCATACCGTCGAGTACTACAACGTTAAAGCCAGCATTTTCGTATTTATGAATGTTGATTTAATCGAGGTACGACTGCACGATCTGGCACCACTTACGTTTTTTCTCGTAATAAAATAACTCATATTAAATTACTGAGAGGTGGTCTCCGTTGGAGGAACTTCTTCTCAGGTGGTCCCAACGGCGTTCGTGTGTTGAGAATGCTTCCGACGAACTATATTTCCTTATACCTGACTCTTCTAATCAATTCAATAGAGTTCAATATGCTCACAAAACTCTGGTTAAACATACGGGGCAGAGCCCTATGTGCAAATTTTGTAGCCCGACACTACAACACAGAAAAGCCAAAGCAGCAGTTAAGGACATTTCATCGACTGCAACAGACAATATTTATTAACATCAAAGGGGCGCAGAACTGAGACTCCGCCAAGGTCACCAGAAGACTACGCTACGGCTCTGAATGTAGGACCAAGGCCTTTCTTTGCTTTGTATTCATACCTATTCCCGAAATATATGACGCAACTCACATATTTTATTTAAGTGTGGAGATTTCAGGGAGTCATTTCGCATGAATTAATTTCAGTTTCATTTAGACTTTTCCGTTGTATCCGCCATTCTCATTTCTTCATTACGTTGTCTCTTTTTGGAACACGGAATAGTCTTCGTGATTATTTCTGCTCCAAGGTTTGGTGATGTGCAAATCCGGCCATTAGCATACGACTGCCGATATTAGTTGTCAAAGCTGTCTAATCTGGGTAAGCGTGCGGTGAAGGCACTCCACTGAGTCCGGGTTGATTGAAATCACCATAGACAATCATCGCGCCATTTGCGTCAGCTTGTGAAGAAGTATTATTCACAGCTTCCGAAAATCTGCACCGATATTATCCTTGCATCAAGTCACGTTTCGGTGAAGACGCACACATCGTAGTCAGCGTCAACAGCAGCCCAATACACGTCATCTATTTTCGTCTTTAGCCCTCTAACGTTATGGTAGTAGATCCGCAAACCAGCAGTGTCAGTGTTTTGCCAGGTGTTTTGTTGTATTCCAATTTTCAGTATGAATGACCTGCAATGGGAGGTATACTTGAAGGTGCGCAGTATCACGTGTAGCTTCGGGAGGTCATACATTCTTCATATTTTTACCTAAGTAGACAGATGGGATGCGATCGAAATTTTCATTTTGACATAGAAGATTCGCTGTAGCGGTAGAGTCGATTGAGTTGTGTTTATCACCAGATTTTAAGTGAAATTTACATTTAGGATGTGCAGTAGGGTGGGACAAAAAATAGATTCCAGCTCCGAGCAACTTTTTGGGTACCATTTGGGTCCTAGAACATCTGTGCAAATTCTTAGCTTGATCCCTGAAACTATATTTTTGCGCCCACTGTTTAAAGTTTACATGGGATTTTATATGCGAAAATCAACTTTCACAAAATAATTCCTCCAGGAGTCGCCCATTGCTTCCCAAAAATAAAACGTTATGTGGCTTTTGTAGGAAATTTAACACAGAAACAAAGTCTCGAAAACTACGAAACGATCCGACGCTTGAGAAAAAAGTTATTAAGCTGAAACCAATTGATGCTCTGAAGATTGATAAAATATTCATTTTTTCTAGCACCACTGTTGTTGGTTGTCCAATTATATGCAATTTTGTTTTGATCTTCTCTTAATGTCTCCAAATCATTTTTCTATACTGTTTGGCCACTTCGCAAGAGTGTTGAGGGATAAATTGAGTCTTCTTTTGTACATAATAAGAGAAAATTAAAGATTTTGTATATAATTCGACCGTCAGCAGCAGTGATGCTATGAAAAGTAAAATTTTCATTAATCTTTAGGGCATCAATCGGTTTTTGCTGAATAACTTTTTCCACAAGCATCAGATCGTTTCGTGGTCTTCTCGACTTTGTTTCGTTGACAAATTTCCTATAAAAATCATACATCTATTTATTTTTAGGAGGTAACGGGTGACTCTTGGAAGAATTAATTTGCAAAAGACGTTTTCCCCATACGAAATCCCATGTAAACTTTAAACAGTGGGCGCAAAAATATAGTTTCACCGATCGAACTAAAAATTTGCAGAGCTGTTCTGGGAGCTAAATGGGACCCAAAAAGTTACTCGGAGTGAAATTTATTTTTTTCATATAACCATGTCCCACATTGTGCAGTATCTTGAAGTACTTCGGAAGGACATATACCCTTGTTGGCTTTACTTGACACAGAAGAAGTCGTTCGCCGAGGTACACTTAGTTGGACAGACGAGTTTTTTCGGCAGCAATCCCGATGATTGGTCGATAAATTTTTGAATTGATCACAAATTCATGGAAGTAGATGTTCTGCGGCCAAGTGTCTTTGGATAGAGCCTCATTCCTGTAATGATTTGCTAACGCAACTATGAAGGTAATGGAGGTCAGAAGTGAGAGATAGTTATCCATAGGAATTAGACTAACTATTCTCGATTGTAGATCCTACTACAGACTTCACAAGGGTAGAAACTTCATTATCCGTCGTGCTGGAATCGAATGCTGACAAGTGAACCTATAACATCTCCTCAGGTGGTGAAATTGTTTTTCTCTTTTTAAACGCAGCTTTGGATCCACGAATATTATTGATTTTGTTTTGAGCGGGTCATCTTCACACTTGCGCTTAGAAGTGTTTGAAACTGGATTATATGTAGCAATCCGTTTCCAAGGTGTATTTACGGTTGCGGTTTTGAGTCAACTTTAACTGTGAGAGCTTTTACGACATCTTGCAAATCAGTATGTCTTTAAAGATTTCAGGGAAACTGTCGTTGGGCACTATATTGTCGCAAAAACGCGAAGCCATTCTACGGAAATTATCATTCGAAAATAAGTCAGCACAGTCGTAGTACATCCAGAATACATTCCGTGGGTGGATTCCTAGGACGTTACGACTATGATAAGCCATCGTGACATATATCATGTGAAACGAATTTCCTCAGTACCCACGACATGCGATTCGTTCAGAATCATTAACCGCTTTCTAGCGGTTGGTATAAGCCATGCTTTTGAGCATAGAAATAACGTCTAGCAGGTATGCTATATGCGCAGGATAACTCTAACGTGTATGATAACGTGCGTCAATCGAAGCAAACTAGCACGCAACGTGTGATAACTCAGCTATTCGCTAGTAGAGGTTGCTTTTGATGAAAAAATTAAGCGCGACGTAGTGAGCAGAAATTTAAAATGAAACTATCACTTTCACAAATCAACACAACCAGATTTAATACTACTTGAAGTCACGAAGCTTCAATGCACTCGTAGGACCGATTAACAAGAAAGAAATATTTAACAAAAATAAAAGAAATCTTGATTACAAAAAACCAAAAATTCGAGAAAAAAACTTTCAGCTCTATCGGCGACAAGAGTATAGCAATCAGCGACGCCAAAAAAAATTGGAATATTCGGAAACTTTGAAGAAGAAAACGAAACTCAGAACTGATCGACTTTCGGTTCGTCGAGCCGATATAATTGTCTTTTCTGGGATTGTTGAACAATTAGTTTAAGTGATTTGTTTCGTGGCATGTGTGTTATTTTCTCAGCATACATGCTAGAAACGTTATTGGTGCTGGGGTGAACAGTGATTTATTTCTATAAACCGTATTTCTAAAAATCCGTTCATAAATTCATGAACAAAAAATCATGATTTCGTGAACTTAATGATTCGCGAAAATCGTGATCAACTTCCTAAAATTATAGATAATAAACTCGTATTCATGAAACTATTCGTGTTTTCAACAAACTAGTTCGCACTATAACCCTTAAATGCGCAATGTTGTTTTAACACAACATTGCGAAAACTATCTCAAAATTATCATAGTAACGTATTAAATCTGTTAGACAATTTTCAGAAAATTTGAAAAAAATTGCTTTGCGCCTTTAAGGGATAAATATACATTCCAATGATTGGTTGGGTTATTGTGGTTGTCCCCTGGACATGTTTAGTTTTTGTTATGATTCTTGTTCATAATTTGCAGATACACTGGTTTGTAAAAAGTATATCTACTAAAATAACTGGCATTTAAACGATGTTCAGGATTTGACGAGCTTTGTCGCGATTTTCGCAATATCTCATAACGTTACCGTGATATTTCATTCATGAGTGAGTGTACTATCGGATTTTTCTGACAGAGTAGCGCGATGTATGTTCACAAATTCAAGATTTTAGTCACGATTTCCGTTATTTCTATTCACGTTTTTATAATATATTTTAGTCTCAAGTGGACTGATTCATGTTAGTGATTTCACGATCTTTGCACGATTTTCGTAATTTATATTCACGTTGTCGTGATATTTTATAACGTAGAATAATGCAACTCATGTTCATGATAGCCGCAATTTTTCTTCGTCTTATCGTTATATGATATTTTTACAATTTTCTCGCACTTTTTTCTCGAAATATCGTGATAATAAGAACTGGATCAGAAAAATGTGGCTGATTCTTGTTTTGTGAACAATATCACGAACACGATTTGAAGTACGAAGTATTTTTTGTGCTCTGCGCAGTTTTCGTTCTCTGTCCGGATACCACATTAAACCTTATCAAATGAATAACGATGTTCGAGGTCTTAATAGCTTTTTTATATCCGCTGCTCGCACCAATTACTAGTCGCTAGAGGCTAGACCAAACTATACGATATTTCATGAAATAACCCAAATTTTGTGAAATAGTTAAGGTGAAAAATTCATGACCATGCGAAGATTTGCATGAAATTGAAATCACTCAAGACAGATCGTAAATCATGTACTAGGAATCTTAAACCAGTTCACGGATCCCGAAATAGTATTTTATGATTTTGTGAACTATTTCATGAACAAGAAATGTTTAACCGTGGCTAAATCGCTAGGAATCCTTAATCAGCTCACGTTTACATGAATATTTTCAAATTTTGTGAACTATTTCATGAGCACGAGTGGTCAGTTGTAACTATTATACTGGGAATCATGAACTAGTTAACGAATACATGAAAACTATTTCATAATCATGAGACTGAGTTCACGAATACATGAAAATTATTTCATGATTTTGAGACTCATTTCAGGTGCGCGAATGGTGAGTCGTAACTAATTCGCTAGGAATCATGCATCAGTTTCGTTCATATACATGAATCATGAACTAGTTCACAATGATTGAAAGGATTCATGAATAATATTCTGTGTTTCGTGGGTTAGTTAACGAAAACCACATCATGCTCAACATGTAATTGATCATGAATAAGGTCACGTTGTATAGTCAAACTTTGAGTAATGGAACCAAATCTAATGGGGCTAAATTGAATCACGAGCCAACCTTGGGTTTTATAAATAATGTTAAATTAATTGTGAATTAGTTCACATACAGAAAATTAATTTGGTAATGGCATGGCGGAAACCGTGACTGAAGTATAAAATAAATAAAATAAATATAAAAAATAAATATCTTCACTAATAAAATTATAAGTCACATGATATTTTTTCATGGTCCTGTTTCCGTGACATGAAAGCGCGATTGTTTCAGTATACATTGCACTTTATTCACGAATATGGAAAACATTTTTTTTCCGTGCAGCTACTCTAAACGTTTTACGTGACCTATTACAAACATGAGAACATTATTAAAAATTGTCAAATCTGTACTCTGCTTCCACTGCATTGGAAAGTTATTTTTTTTTCTCGAAACGAGCTTCCGTGGCACTTTTACGAGCTTTATATTGAAGAAAGAGTGTGAAACAGAGCGGAGGCACAGCACTGCAATCAAAAGCACTTGTGGCCCCAATAGGATTGGCAATAAAACTTTTCCCCGTCCTTATACTCTAGGTGTGAAAAAAAAATTCTAAGCCTTAAACTGCATCGCTTTATGCTGGGTCGGTGCTTTCAGAGATTGGAGAGCGCTGATATAGGCGAAGGAAGGAATTGAAACTTTCGGAACTAGCAGAAAGATGATTGTAGTAGGGAAATTTTACTATTGAATTTTAATGCGATTCTGAATGTTATGCTGGTTGTAACATAAACTAGGCGTTTTGGGTTTCTTTGTGTTGGAGAGAAAGATTTTCAGATTGGATTTTGAATAATTCAATAGTAGGTAATGTTTTCAGGAGTACTTTGCTCTATATAGAATGTGTGCCATTAACATAAAAATCAATTTACCTTGAAATGGTTTATTTTATACTGCGAATATCTTTTAAACGATTAACATAAAAGTCGTTTAGTTTGTGGTGTGTTCGACCAATCTTGATAACAGCTGACAAAATCTGTTGCTGCAATGAACGGATTGCGAAGGTTTCAGCTGAGGTTCTAGATTGTGCGGAGGCTATCTTCGTTCAGATAAGAACCACAAACTGTAACCACAGATTTCAGGTGCGTATTAGAAAATGTAAACATTCTAGATTCGGCAGGAGTTAATGGTTTGCAATCCGTTTCGACGGTGCTGTAACAGTTTTGCGTGAGAAGCGAATAATTTCACAAATTGGATTGATCTTGTAAAAATTAACTACTGTTTTGAATATTCTGATTTTCCGGGAGTCGATTTCGCATTTGATTCATTTTGCTTAAATTACTGCGTTCCAGTTCGTCGACTTGTTACTAAACTGTAAAGAAACGTTGTTCTTCATGTTTCTTTTCAGTTTAGAAGTTTCTGTAGATGTTTAGCATAGAAATGGAAACTAATTTTTTAAAGATAATGCTATGTATGCAATATTTTTTCTCAAATGAAAAATTGGTGCATGAAGAGCACAACACCTAACCTCACTTAATTTGGATTTTTTGTGTTTATGTCATCAGTAACTAGCATCCTACTCGAGACAAGCCAGATGCTTTTGGTGACATATATATCGTGTGACTGTTTAGATTTGGTGTCTGATTAGTGCTAATTTGGGTACAAGTTTAGATACATTGGCTGACCTGGCCCCAAGCTGGCGCTAGTTACTGACGAGATGAATTCTAAACACGAAAGCCCAACATAATTCGACGGTTTTTACGATGTAGAGCTACGCACCAAATTTTACTGTATTAAGTATATTTCTCGTTTCACGAAATGCAGTTTAATGTGAAATTAAGAAAATTTAAGCTTGTTCATGGGGTGACCTTTGCTTTAGTGCTAGAGTCGATATTGCCCGCAAAATCATAAATCTAACGCTTTTATTCAAAACGTCATATCTACAATGAGAAAATCTCTTTGTTTACTGTTTCGATTTTTACGGTGTCATTATAGCACTTTTGACTAGCATATTAAGCAAAAACTTGTGGGATAGATGTTAAAACGACCGAATTCTTAATAGAAGAGAAAGTAAAAAATGAGAGTCTCTCATTGTAGATGTCTTTTTGAAAAAAGCTTCAAGAAATAACGATTTTAAACGACAAACAGCTCAAGTTAATGACCGGATCAAAGGTTAAAAATTCTTCAACAATATTTCTATTTCAATATCAGAATATTCTTAAAAGGTTCGGAAATTCAGTGAAAGTAATATTATTCACTAACACTAACTAATCTCGACTTCTGGTTCATATGCTTTTTTAACTCTTACCTACGTCCCCAAACCCCATTTCATTCAATACGTTGAATTTCAAAATAATGGTTCTCAGCAGCGTTTCAACCAAATTTGATGCGGTTTTTTAAAAACGATCACAAAATGTGTCTAGTTTTAAAAACCGAGGCCACCTTGCCGGAATTGATAATAGTTCCGGATATAGTGTTGGGAGTACAGGGGTTACCCTGTTTTCCGAAAAGCAAGGATAGCTTTCATAGCGGTCTTCAAACCAGTCCTGCGACGCACTAAACATTATGGTTTAAAAAAAAAAAAAACACACATGGACCAACATTCGGAGGGTTTTTGCTCGAATTGCCGTATCCCGGGGTATTCCGGGAACCTGGTTCTTCCGCCAAAGAGGACACTTTTCGACAGATTCTAAAACCAGTCTTGAGGGGTGTCAAACTTTCTAATTTTGCAAAACAAGTGCATTGCAGATCTTTTTGAGGGTTTTTGGTGAAATTGGACACATCCCGGGATCTTCTGGGAACTTAGTTCATCCGGTAAAAAAGCACGATTTGCAAAACCCGTCTTGCAGCACTTCAAACATCGTGATTTTACAAAACAAGCGCACTGAAAGACATTTTGAGAGCATTTGGACGAAATGGCCACACTCCGCGGTATTTCGGGAACCTCGTTGCTTCGGCAAGGTGGACACTTTTGGACCCTTTTCAAACCCTATGTCAAACTGCATGAATTTACGAAACAAATACGCTAAAAGACATTTTGAGGGTTTTTGGTCAAATTGGCCACACTCCGGGGTATTCCGGAAGCCTTGTCTCTCCGGCAAAGAGGACAATTTTCGACTGTACGTCTTGCGGTACGTCAAATTTCATAATTTTGCTAAACAAGTTCACTGAAGGACATTTTGGGGGTATTTGGTCTAATTGACGACACCCTGGAGCAGGTACACCAGGTATATTTTCCAAATGTCTTTACATTTCATAAAAAAATGTCTTCATTTGTCTTCATCGACCAGAATTCTGAATCGGTTTTTGATTTTGAGCCAGAATTCTGCCGCAATCTTTCAAATGTCTTCAAAATAATGAAGACATGTCTTCACATCTGGCATCGCTGCCCTGGAGTATTCCGGGAACCTGGCTCCTCCGGACAATTTTTGACCAGTTATAAAACCCGTCTTGCGACATGTTAAACTTTATGATTTTGAAAAACAAGTACACTGGAGGACATTTGGAGTTTTTGGGCGAATTGGCCACAACTCGGGGTATTCCGGGAACCTGGTTATCCGACAAAAAGGACACTTTTTGACCGATTATAAAACCTGTCTTGCGGGCTGTCAAACTTCATAATTTTGCGCAACCAGTGAAATGGAGAACATTTGAAGGTTTTTAGTCAAATTGTATACATCCCGGGATATTCCGGAAATCTGGTCCCTCCGGCAAAGAGCACAATTTTCGACCAGTTTTAAAACCTGTCACGATTTTGCAAAACAAGTACACTGCAAAACATTTAGATAATTGGCCACAGCCAGGGGTATCCCGACAACCTAGTTCCTCCAGTAAAGAGGACACTTTTCAACCCGTTGTAAAACCCGTCTTGCGGTATGTTTAACTTCACGATTTTGCAAATGCGATGGTCTACTTTCATGTTGTTTGACACGCGACACAAAACTGGAATACTTTTCTTTCCAGGAAGAACCAAATTCAGGTGAAAATTTGATTTGGGTGCAATTCGAACAAAATACCTTAAAATATAGTAATATATGCTTGATTTGCAAAATTATGCCGTTTGACATGTCGCAATGTGGGTTTTATAACCAGTTGAAAAGTCTTTTTTCTCTAAGGAACCAGGATCCCAGAATTCTCCAAGGTGTGGTAATTCAACCAAAACTCTCAAAATATTTACATGCACATTATTTTTACAAAATCATGAAGTTTGACATGTCGCAAGACAAGCCGGAGAAACCAGGTTCCCGGAATACCGTGGGAAATGTGGCCAAATAGTCCAAAAGCCATCAGAATATCTTTTCGTGTATTTGTTTTGCAAAATATTGAAGTATGACATATCGCATGACAGGCTTTAAAACTCGTCGAAAATTGTCCTCTTTGCCGGAGGGACCAGATTTCTAGAATACTCCAGGGTGTGGTCAAATAGACCAAATACCCCCAAAATATCCTTCAGTGAACTTGCTTAGCAAAATCATGAAATTTGACGTGCCGCAAGACGGGTTTTGCAACCAGTCGAAAATTGGCCTCTTTGCCGGAGAGACCAGGCTTCCGGAATACCCCGGATTGTGGCCAATTAGACAAAAACTTTCAAAATGTTTTTAGCGTATTTGTTCCGGAAATTCATGCAGTGTGACATGCCGCAACACGGGGTTTCAAAAGGGTCCAAAAGTGTTCACTTTGTCAGAGGAACGAGGTTCCCGAAATACCCCGGAGTGTGGCCATTTCATCCAAATGCTCTCAAAATGTCTTTCAGTGTGCTTGTTTTGCAAAATAATGGAGTTTGAAGTGCTGCAAGACGGGTTTTGCAACCAGTCGCAAATCGTTCCCTTTTACCGGAGGAACAAGGTTCCCAGAAGTTCCTGGGAAGTGTCCAATTTGACCAAAAACCAATCAAATTTCCAAAACATTTAAACTATTTCAAAAATTAAATGAAAAAGTTTTTGCAATATATTGATATATAAATCTGTTTAACTTTATAACTTTTTTCGCTAGGGAGATCGATTTTGGCCACCACTATATTAAAGTACCTAAAAAATAGAGAAACCTTTCCGAAGACATCGGAGTGCTGTAACTAATAGTTTCTCCGCAGATATCAATGCGCGGCTTTTTATGATTTCGTCCCACTGTGCGCCGCTCTCTTTCCACATTGGACGCCTATCACCGATAACAGAGAGGCGACTCCACCATCGGCACTCTACACTTGCCATTTAACTACTAACGCCGTCTTTGAAATGCCAATTCGTTGAATAGGAAGACTGTTATTATTACTTAACTCTTTATAAGGCTATGGCAACTATATTGCCACCTTTTCGTTTCGTTCAAAACGCAGGAATATGAAGTGAGATGTGTTCCAATCTTATGAAATCTACTTGTTAGGAGTCTGGCAACTCTGCTTATTACTTTTTATTGAGATTTATTGAGTGTCAGATTGGTGAAGAGTTTTTTGAAAAAAAGGCGATTTCCTTTTGGACAATAAAATTAGCTCGATTTTGAGAAAAATACTCTTGACCCTATAAATTGGAGATGCAATCTTGTAAAAACAACTATTTTTAATCCGAAAATTTGATTTATAAGTGGTAAAAATTCCAAAGAAAATTACCCACCTTAATTTCTTTTTGAATTTCTGATCCAGCTCGATATGTTTTTATATTTGCACCAATCTTGTTGAAAAAACGCTTTTAATCCACCTAACAGTGTGATGAGACATTTCTTATAATTCTTATCACTCTCTTCGGATATTATATCGTTTGAGAACATTTAGAACTTGATGTTTCGCGATGTTTTTGATAACACATACTACATGGGATAGTGGCAGGACTCAGAGAATCGTTCAAATCAGCATAGGACAACATTAGTGCTTGAAATCTCAAACCAAATCAATGGGAAAGCGAAAAAATGGCCCATAAAATAGACATACCATCGAATTATCGTTAATGCTCTGTTAATAAAATATCTAAAGTGTGGTTGGAAAACTGAATTTCCCTAAAGGGGTTATTTATTTATCATTCGCATGTATGAAAAAAGCCTAATGTTTACATTTGTGAGTATCGCCCTTTTCACAAAAAAGCGTTGAAATGAAATCGCAGCTCCTGATATCACGCTATCTCTGAAGTGCATGCGAGCATAGTTCCAAGTTTTACTTCGACATCGACTTTTTCTAAAGGTGACTTCCCAGTAGTATCCTTGATTTGAATTATTATCGCTAATCCTAATGCCAAAGAACGAATAAAAACCTCTCGAAAACGAACCGTTTGGGGAAATCATCATCATTACTGGAATTTTCATTTTCACGAAACTTTTCGATAGCCTTCCGTCACTTGCGTTAATGCACTGGGTGCACAGTGCTCCGAAAATCTAGCGAAATCGTCTTAGGGCACCAGCGGGTCTAATTCAGAGCTATCTGCGCGGCGAGTTAAATCTGTAAAGAATACTAAAAATTAATTTCTATTCCATAATTTTCAGTTCAGCAATTCGAGAGATCGTGCTCACCGCAAGCCATGAAAAATAGACTACGTTGTGAAGCGATGGTCACTATTTATTAAAAAATCACGGTTAAATAAAAAATTAAACTATTAAAAAATTTCAAATAGTTTATAATTTTCACAAACTTATTAGGAAAAATTGTTTAATAAGCTTTCGTAATATTGTGTAGGAAAAAAGCTGAAAATTTCAGTATTTTCTCTATCTGCAACATATAAACCTTTAAGTATACCAATTAATTGGTATACGAATTGGAATAGGTTCGCCAAATTTTGGAAGAAGTCTATAAAATAACCCCTTGAAAGCTACCTAAAAATTGTTGTAGTTCGATGCAATAAAAAATCATATTTGGCAATTCATATTTGGCTGATAAAATTGGGGTGTCAATGTATTATAATAGATATTCAGCATTCGAAGAAGTTTCTTGTGAACGAGTGTAGAACGACTTTGTTTCTACTTACTTGAAGTCAGCGGCGTAGCCAGAAATTCGGTTTGGTGGGGGTTTGGTGAAAATCGATCTTACTGTCCAAACGGCATAATTCCGAAACCATAATTTTTGAAGTTTTAAAATTATGCAGAATTATTTTCCAGAAAATAGTAACAAGGTTGTGTCTTTAGCGAATTTGTTGAGACTTTATTGTAGTCATGAATATTAACCTGAGAAAATTCACCATAAATACTTCTTGGACGATATACCGTCAAAATTATTTTATCAAATGATGCGCTGTTTAACGTTTGTAAAACTCATCGAAGATACTAAACCTCCGAAATTGGCGGTTTCAAAATGATGTTATCTTGACCTTAAATTACTGTTTTTAAACATTTGACCTATACATACAATTGGTCATACAACAAAAATCAAATGCTCATTAAAATCGATCAGAACCTGCTAGAGTCGAATGAAAATCGTCATTTTTCATAAATTTCTCTCTACATTCGGAAAGTGTTATCCTCGTTATTAATCATATTACGTTTTCGTCTCAACTCGACGCATTCCCAAAATAAAAACCTGTTTTAATCCATCTAGTGGTGCAATTGTGCTTGTCTCATTTGTCCACACTACGATTCCATGGCTGGTTATGTTCAATACAATGGTGGAAATGAATATTACATGTTCAGTACGATTTGCACATACATACAATGGATCGACAACCACGATCTTGAGATACTATGTGATACTGAAACATCGCTTGAAACCAGCGGCGGATCATGGAGAAAGATCCGGGAGGTCCAGGTCCTGCCGAAAATTTTCAACTTGTTAAGAAATTTTAAACTAACCCCTCACTGCATATCCCCCTCGGGCCGGTATAATTGAAGATTTTTAGAGTGATTGCATAACCTTTCTATATGAGAAAGGCAAAAATGTACCAAAGTCTAAAAAAGTCAATTTTTGTCAAACATCTCAATGTTTCATGCATTTTAAAGTCATTTGGCATCAAAAATACAAATTTGATTTTGAAAATTTTTCATTTCAGTTTATATGGGAATTTGCTGTGTGATTGCACTCTTCAACTCGTAACTTCGGAACCGGAAGTCCAATCAGTAAAAAATTCAATAGCAGCCGATGGGAAGGTTGTACCTTTCATTTGAGACTAACTTTGTGCAAATCGGTCCAGCCATCTCTGAGAAACAGAGGTCACATTTTTTTCCACATACACACATACATACACACACAGACATTTTCCGATCTCGACGAACTCAGTCGATTGGCATATGGCACTCGGCTCTCCAGGTCGGGATTAGATTGACGAATTTTAGAGTGAATGAGAAAGGCAAAAACATTTTAGCAAATGTTGAAAGTTATGCATTTTTTGGTGAGCAGTTCTATGTTTCATAGACATTAAATCAATTTTAGCTTCGCTTCCTATTAAATAGAGACCCTTATTACAGTACATTTCTACAAAAACGAGCTCAATTTGAAAATAAATCTGAGGATTATGATTGATTACAGAACTCTGGAATTTTCTATTGGAATGTTTTCAGGCAGGAATTTGATATTGATGCTATTAAACAACTGTGAAATCAAGACCAATAGATTAGTTACATATCAGGACCCCATTCCGACAATTTATCAAAAGTCCTAATGATGTTAACAACAACAGGTTATAAATCTACGGATCAGATAATTGTTATTGTAATATTGAATTAAATCAGTCTGCATCAATAAATTTTCAACTTCAATCCAAAATTTTTTTGGGTGTTGTGGGGGGGGGGGGGGGGGGTGTTGTATGGTGTTAAACCCCAAAACCTTCTCTTGGCTACGCCGTTGCTTGGAGTTATTTTTTTCGCTTTTCATTTTCCGATATGTTTCAGATCGATCCGATGGTTATAAGTTAGAAAAATTGCAGTTAGAAGGTTCGCACAAATGAACATTTTTGTACTGATAAGTTATCAAGTTCCTTCCAGACAACTTGGAAGTGTTCGGTGATTATTTCTAGTGGTTGTAGATAGTAAAATGAAATACAAAATACGATTTATCGAAATAATGTTTAGCTTATTTCAATGGATTATTACTATATTAAACAATAAATGGGCGACAAAGAGTAATCAACAAACAACAGGCCATAACTTTTAAAGTATTCAAAATAGATATTTAAAGTCTTTAGTAAAGTTATTCGCAAAAGTAAGAGCTACAAATTTGCTGAAGACATAATTTCGATATAATCACTTCCAAGAAAATTTGTGAAAATATCTCACTCATAGGGGGATTAATCAACAAAAGCACAATACCAAAAGAAAGGGCATATTACCTCCATTAAATTCTCCGAAGATACTATTGACCTAAAATAAGCCGTTTTGGCGTTAATAATAGATTGCATGTTTTTGGTCATATTTCTGGCAATGGGAAATGATAAAAATCTTTCGTTCGCATTTAATGTTAAATATCTCTTTTGATAATAGTCCGATTTCTACAATCTATAGCTTGTTCGAAAGGTATTCGTTAAAGCTGTCTAAAAACATATAAATTGTTAAACTATATTGTCAATTTCGGCAGATAATTTTAAAAAACTGCAAAAAACACCATTTTTACGCATTCAAACATTCATATCTTGGTAACTAAACATCAGAATCAAAAACAAATTAATAGCGTTCATACTGTTTTTTAGTTCTTTCATTTAAAATTGGTTTGGATAAGATCGGTTCAGCCATTGCTGAGAAACACGAATGAGAATTTGTCCGTTACATACACACACACAGACACACACAGACATTGTCCCAAATCGTCGAGCTGAGTCGATTGGTATATAAGACTCGGCCCTCCGGGCCTCGGAAAAAATCTTGAAAGTTTGAGCGAATTCTATACATTTCTTTTATAAGAAATGTAAAACCATTAAACATTACAAAGACTGACGGTTTCTAACGGTTCTATATTTTCAAAACAGTTTTAATTACGAAATAAATGTAAATATATTCTAAACTAAGTGAGAGAACCGTGTTTCTATTAATATAACATTCATTAATAGCCCCAAACTCAGGGCCTTATAAAGGGTCAAAATGTACGGGTTCGCTTTCAACACCTCCCAGAACCAGTCGCAATGAATGAATGCACAACAAGTGCTGGAATATGCGGCCATCTGAAAATGAAGTGGAATATTGATTCAAAGAAAAATGTGTTTTCCGAGGATGAACATCAAATTTGTCCAGTTGTATCATATCAGGAACATAAAAAAAGTCCTTTACCTTCTGGTAAGTAGGAGTAGGGCGTTGCACCCAAATCTACCGCATGGTCTTTGATAGAAAACATAGTAAACGGCACTGACGTCCATCTTCCGGATACAATGCCGGATCCTGGTGGTCAACTGCTTCGTATTCTTGGCCCGCCAATTATTTTTGTACACTAGAGCACTGAGGGAGCCGAAAAAATCCTCAATGGGATAGCACTGGGGCAAGTTCGTCGGGTTCCTTCCTTTCGGCACATACGGTATCTTTTTCTACTCAAGATACCCCAGCGTATTCTTGGCGTAATGGGAAGACGCCTTGTCCGGCCAGAAGACGTACCTCTTATCCGCATGATGGTCCTTTAAGAACGGTAGATGAATTTTCTCAAGACACTCCCCCTGGTACATTGATTGTTGATTGATGGCCAGACCGCTCGGCTTGAACCACGGCTTTGAAATCCCTCTGTCCGATATGGCGATGTAAAGCATAACTTTGTTTTCAAATCTATGCTTAAACTTATATTTTACTTCGGGAGGTGTGGCCGACTTGTCGCTGGAATAGTAGCTGTCATTTCCTGGAATGTTGGTCTTCGCGAGCAGAAAGTAACTTTCGTCGTCCAGCCCGAACGACGTCCCGCGGTAGTTTTTCGTCATCCACCGGCACGATCGCTATCTACTCGTCCGTGTACTCGGGGGACCGAGTTTTCTTCCGACAGATGATGTCCTCCATCTTGAGGGTTCGGTGAATCAAGGTATGGGAGCAGTGATATTTTCGGCCGGCGTCACGCAAACTTGTTTCGTTCTTGATGTCGAACAGCTTTTTCAACTCTTCCTTCTTCTTCTTCGTCATTATCTTCACCACTTCACGCTCAGGGATGCCAGGATCCGGTAAACTATACTCACTGTAGTCTACCGCAAACTTTTTTCCACGATGACCATGCGTTTCGTAAAACCGTACAACGCGCTCGCGGAGTGCTTGCTGCTTCGACGCCATTTTCGATTAAACTGACATAACCTGAGCGAAAAGAAATATGCCACCCATTTCTAGGGAGTCCAGAGAGCAATTATCTTGGGGAGAAAAAAATACGCTCTTTACTTTAATTACAGAAAGGTATTGAAATCCTTCTCATCTTTTATTGAACACCCGTTATAAAAAATCTATTGAAAATGCAAACGAAAGCCGATCAAAATAATTGATTTCATATTTTGACAGCTACGTGTCGATTAAAAAGTGTTGTATTTTGGCGATATTCGTCGTCTAAATTATCCCATCTGTTAACGAGGTTTGATAGCTACAGAGCCTCAGTGCTAAAAAAATGATTTTTTACAAAATTAAAAGAAGTCTTCCAGTAATTAGAAACAACAGTGCGCTTGTTTCATGGTCATACATTAAATCAAATTTTACTAGTCTGGATAACGTTCCAATAATGGTCGTTTAATTCGCCGTACTCCACCATTCCTTCTTGATGAAGGCGCTCTTCTATTTAAAACAACGTCTTATAACTATGAACGTTAGATTGCACCGCTGGGTAGAGCACAGCGTAGTTGGTATGTGCATTACACTGCACACAGCTCACTTGAGTTCGAACTCCCACCACTGCACAGTGGTCCAGATCGCTAATTTAGGAGGAATTTTTACTTTCTGACAAACCTGTATAATTTAGCCGTATCATGTCTTCGGATGAATTTGTGTACTTTAGAAGATGCTTCTTTTTATTGGAATAGTTATTAGGGTGGTTCTAATTTATCTAAAATACGAAAATAAACTTTTTACTGATGAAAGATAGAGCTCCACAGTCTTCCACAAAGTTGTAAAGTAACTTATTTTGAATAAATTTGTTGAACATATTAAAGCTCTATCTCTTTTAGTTTTTGTTATACAAGAAATTTAAAAAAAAAGATTAGGGTGTTCCTGAAAAAAACGTTTTTTTAGTATAACTTTCGTATCTTTTACTTTTTGTTAACACAACCTTTGAACAGCTTATTGAAAACTTCAAGCCGAGTATTTTTCTCCAAGACACCGAAGGTCTAACTTTTTTCTTTAAAAAGTTATGGACACTTTTCGTTAAAAAAATAGCCTATTTCAAGGCTCAATATCGCTGATGCGGGCACCTAAAATTGAATTCTGTTTCCACCACATGAAAGACCATACTTATTAGTATATTTGAGCAAAAATTGGCGAATACGATATTTTTTTAAAATTTGCAATTTAGATTTAAAGTTTGTAGTTTTGCAGGTTCAACGCATTAAAGCATTTACACACATATCGTTGTATTATGAAAAAAGCCACTTTCAAATATCATTCTCTCATCGCAGCAAGCTTTGCATAAGTGAAACGACTGTCAAAAAAGGTTTCTGATTTTATTCGTTTTAAATAAAACTAGTAAATAAGGATATTAGTCGAAGAGAGTTGGCGAATTTGCTTATTGCTGGTAAAAAGACAGATGAACTGCTTAAGTTCATTACAAGTAGTAATCCAAATATAAAATTGAGACTTGTTAGTGCTCGGAAGAAAATAAAAATCTTCATGTTGGAATTTAGAAGGTTGTGGATTCGGAGTAAGCGCACGCAAATTCGGTTTGAGCTGGAAAATTTTGTGTGGCTTGAAGGAAAGCTAAGATTCGAAGTCGAAGGTAAAGGTAAAGGCCGAAAGAGGAAACCATTTTCCGGAATATGTCGCAGAGCCAAAATAAAAAGATTAGGAAAGTTGCGCGATAAGTATTCCACGGAAGAACTTGGTTTAGCGTCAGCCGTCAACGCTAATTCTACTGGTTTCCGTTTAGTTGGCAGACAAATCGAACGATTGTCGAAAAGTCCCGTCAGATCTACCGTAGAGAATTTAGGATCTATGGCTGTCCCAATTGCAGAAGCGTTTACTGCGGAGGAGGCACTTAGATTTATTTGTGAAAATGATTTTTCTAAGGCGCAGTACCAAAACATACGCAGCTCAGTTATGCAGAAGGGTTTGGACATTTATCCCGCGTATAATAAAATAGTAGAAGAAAAGAAACTATGCTATCCGATCGGTATGTACTATTCTCAAAGATTCGTCCCTGAATCAACAATTTTTTTCAGGAATTTCTGTTCAGCCTTCTTGTGCGTATGTTCCCCTTCAAGCTCTTGTTAACCATACCGTGGAACGACTCATCTCGTTTCTGAATATTGGAGTTCTACCACTGCATCCTGAGGATAATACGTTTGTTATCTTTAAGTGGGGCTCCGATGGAAGCAGCAACCATTCCCGGTAGGCAACATTATTTTTCTTCTAAACTTTGACTGACAGTCTCTTTTCCACTTGAACATAGATACAAGCAAATGTGCGTTGACGAAGATGAAAATGGAGAACTATTCGAGTATAACGATTCGCATATATTTGCTCTATCTATAGTACCTTTACGTGTAGTTAGTCGCCGGAAAGATGAGTCAAGAGATTGCATTCTTTGGAATAATGATTTTCCATCTTCAGTATCCCTGTGCCGACCAGTAAAATTAATTTTCAAGAAGGAAAATCCTGAACTAACAAAGGATGAAGTTGCCGCGATGAACAAGCAAATCGATGAATTAGTCCCGACTATAGTAAATGTTAATATGCGCAAGATTCCGATTAGTTCAAGCTTCATATTTTCCATGGTTGATACGAAGGTAGTGAATGACGTAACAGGCACACCGTCTTAAGCGTGTTATATATGCAAACGCTCCGGAAAGCGATTGAATGATCCTTTACTGGAAGCCAGCGATCCACCGGATAGTTTATATGTTTTTTCACCTTTACATGCATTAATACGAGCAATGGAGTTACTATTGAATATTGCTTACCGTTTAGCTCTAGCAAAACCGCGTTGGCGCGTAGGCAAAAATACCAGCGAGCTTAAGGAACGACAAATAAAAATTCGACAAGCGTTACGTGACCGTTTAGGTCTTCGTATTAGCGAACCTTTGCCAGGTGGCGGAAATTCTAACGATGGTAACACAGCTCGAAAATTTTTCAGAAACCGAGATGTCGTTGCAGAAGAAACCGGGTTGGACGAAATGTTGCTAGAACGTATGTATGTGCTATTAACAATCATCAACAGCAAATTGGGAATTAACGCGGATGCTTACCGGAGTTACGCCGAAGATACACGATTGCTTTATGTACGCCTGTATGGTTGGTACGCTCTCTCACCAACCGTGCATAAACTCCTGGTCCATGGAGGAAGCATTATTCAACATAACATGCTGCCAGTAGGTATGTGCAGTGAAGAAGTTCAAGAAACCAGGAATAAAAGTATTCGCAGATTCCGAGAATTCCACGCACGCAAATTCGATCGACTCGTCAATCTTGATGACGTTTTCAAGAGACTTCTTGTTTCATCAGATCCTATAATTTCTCTTAAATGTAAACGTCGAATTCAACGAGCACCGCTGGATATACCTGAAAATGCAATGCATCTACTTTTGAATTAATTGGCATTGAATAAATTCTCCTTATATAAATCATAAATTGTTGTCATAGCCAAATTATTTTTAATGAACACATTCTGTATTGTTGATATGTAAGCAAAACAGAAAAGGAAATACAAAGGCTTTAGGCAATTTCTTTTATGTCGCTATGCGATAAAATTTAAAACTTTGGTTAGTAAATTTAAAATTACATGCTTAAAAAAATAATATTTTCCAATTTTTGCTCAAATATACTTAAAAGTATGTTCTTTTCTATGGTTCAATCCGAACTTACTTTTATTTGCCCCAATCAGAGATAATGACATTTGAAAAAGGGCTATTTATGAGCGAAAAGTTTCCATAACTTTTGAAAGTATAAAGTTAGACTTTCAGAGTTATGAAAAAACGTGGATTGAAGTTTTCTAAAAGCTGTTCAAAGGTTGTTTTAACAAAATATAAAATTTCTTTCGAACATTAACAAGTCTCAATTTTACATTTGGATTACTACTTGTAATGAACTTAAGCAGTTCATCTGTCTTTTTACCAGCAATAAGCAAATTCGCCAACTCTCTTCGACTAATATCCATATTTACTAGTTTTATTTAAAACGAATAAAATCAGAAACCTTTTTTGACAGTCGTTTCACTTATGCAAAGCTTGCTGCGATGAGAGAATGATATTTGAAAGTGGCTTTTTTCATAAAACAACGATATGTGTGTAAATGCTTTAATGCGTTGAACCTGCAAAACTACAAACTTTAAATCTAAATTGCAAATTTTAAAAAAATATCGTATTCGCCAATTTTTGCTCAAATATACTAATAAGTATGGTCTTTCATGTGGTGGAAACAGAATTCAATTTTAGGTGCCCGCATCAGCGATATTGAGCCTTGAAATAGGCTATTTTTTAACGAAAAGTGTCCATAACTTTTTAAAGAAAAAAGTTAGACCTTCGGTGTCTTGGAGAAAAATACTCGGCTTGAAGTTTTCAATAAGCTGTTCAAAGGTTGTGTTAACAAAAAGTAAAAGATACGAAAGTTATACTAAAAAAACGTTTTTTTCAGGAACACCCTAATCTTTTTTTTTAAATTTCTTGTATAACAAAAACTAAAAGAGATAGAGCTTTAATATGTTCAACAAATTTATTCAAAATAAGTTACTTTACAACTTTGTGGAAGACTGTGGAGCTCTATCTTTCATCAGTAAAAAGTTTATTTTCGTATTTTAGATAAATTAGAACCACCCTAATAACTATTCCAATAAAAAGAAGCATCTTCTAAAGTACACAAATTCATCCTAAGACATGATACGGCTAAATTATACAGGTTTGTCAGAAAGTAAAAATTCCTCCTAAATTAGCGATCTGGACCACTGTGCACTGCACATAGTGTGTTAAGCCCTTTGTCACTAATGGTCAGACCGACCAGAAAATCTGGTTACTTTTTAAAATCCGCTTAAATCGTTTTTTGGTACATTTTGGATTCTTAAAATTAAACACCTAGTGCTGGAAACCTGAAATTTTTCTACATATATTTCGATTCCCGCACTATCTATCTATCTTTCTTCTTCTATATATATAAAAGTCAAAGTTTGTATGTATATGATTTATAGACTCCCAAACGGACTAACCGATTTCCGTAAAAATTTGCACACAGTAGGTATTTGGTATGGGGCGCGTTTGTGTGCTATTAGTTGGAGATTATCTGCCCGCCAGATGGCGCTTTGGAACAAATTGTAATTTCTTCCTATTTCGTTGAAAGTCGTAGTAACGCGCGATGGGTATTAGCTAGTTTTTTATAATTTAAACATGTTTGATAATTGAAAAACATTTTTTTGTGATACCTCATT
Organism: Topomyia yanbarensis; assembly: GCF_030247195.1. NCBI lineage: Eukaryota > Metazoa > Arthropoda > Insecta > Diptera > Culicidae > Topomyia > Topomyia yanbarensis. The sequence continues at coordinate 390,746,326 of NC_080671.1, read as the reverse complement.
GTTTATTTTACAATGAATTGCATTATTTGGTGGTTTCACGATTAAGCATCTAATAAGTTCAAACGAATAAAAATGAAATTGAACAACAAACAAGAACACTCTATTTTAAATTAATTTTCTATAATAAATTGACAATGTATTGCTAATTGGATCATTAGATCATGCCCTCTTTCTCGTCTAGGCGTTGCAGTTTTCATCAGTGATGCTTAATCCAACTTTGTTTTTTATTTATTTTCATGTTTTTCGACCCACGCTAATGTGTGTTGGCAAAGGGAAGCTTGTCTCCTTTTACGATGAGAACTAACTTTGGTCATATCCCTGACGCTATTCATCCTTATTGTTATTACCATTGCTCCAGCAATAGTTTGTTAGCCACAATTTGATATTTCATTCCAAAATTAATTTCGCTCCATCACCGAAACACACAGACCTACACCATCGAAGGAATTAAATCGCAAAAAAACCCTTTTTCACACTTCACCAAACACAGTCATTAATTTCACGGAACAACGAAGCTGATGGTGGCACATCCTGGGACTATCAGATGCGGCATATGTGATGTTGTGATCAAATGGATTTTATTTATTTCGCAAGTTGTCACCCGCTGTAACAGTTGTCTTGGTAATCCAATCGGGGCGACTTCCCATCGAAAGCTGACCACGAGATCTAGGCTTGTATATTGGCCGTTCTTGTGCCAGAGCGGCTATTTGAATTAGCTTCGATTCACTGCTATCAAGCTGTTACTATTATCATGTCTGTTCAATAAAATTGGCAACTTCTGCAAGGATCGAACTTTTTATAATGATTAAATATATTTGGGTCATATACATGGTCGGTTGCAATCGACTTTTTTCATGTCCCTCGCGTTTACCCGGACTGGAGTGGACAATGCCCGTAGCAACAATTGTGGTAGAAAGTGGCGGGAAATTTATTACGGATCCCAGCAGGAGTGAACAAGTAAATGCCGTCGGTCGGTGGAAACACTTTTCATTACTGACTCATCCGGTTGGAGCGGTGTGAATAATGGTATCCGATACGGAATGGGACGCTGAAGGTCAATTTTACCATGTAAATCCTTTTGCCGTTTGGTTGGTGCGCCTTACCGATGTCAGCCGAAATTGTTCTAGCAATGATAGATGTTTTTTAAGCTTGGTTTGCGTTTCGCTATCCTGTTTGTCAATTAGGTAAAAAGTCACACAAAAAGAAGTTGAGAAGGGTTTCCAAGAGGATTTTTATCTGAGTTTGGTAACTTTTTTAAATACTGATAAGACCTACACTCTTAAATATGACACTTTTTCTATATCTAGTATGTTGAATCCCATTTATCGGGTTATCTACGAACTGTTACAGAAGCACGTGATAGTATCATTCTGCATCAGTTGGCACATTTTCAAGACCGTTTGTTCTCTATTCGTTCTTCGGATGGTTTGGATTGTAACTTCAGCTTTAAACCATTCCTCATTTCGTTCGCCATTTCAAGATTTCCGAACAATTTCTTTCCCCTAAAGTGTTTCAAGTGCTTTCGATGGTAGGTATGTGATTCATTTTATTCTCTGGAAGTTTCCAGGAAGTGCATTATTCTTCGACAAACAAGCGATAGCAAAGGATAACATCTCAAGAGTGTGTGGATTATATGAAATATCCATTTTCGATGGATTAATTTATAAGCGTTCGTTGTTTGTCGATGCTCTGGCGATGATAATGTAATGTAGATTTATGTTAGATAGAGCAGTGACTACTACACTTTGCTCTAAGGGTGTTAAAACTGGGCGTGCGATTTTACATTGCGGTTCCTGAAAATGTTTAGCAATTTTCACACCGAGTTTGTTAAATCGTACACTTTCTTAAGGCATTAGAAAAAAGATTAATACCGGTTGATGTGAAATCGTTTGATTAGGGAGTAGTTCGGCACGATTAATAAAAAGTATTGAAATAAGTTAATTCACTGCGAAAACGGTCATCTTAAATTTTCGCAAAATGTCTTATATAAAATGCTTATTACATCGAAAAAGAAATCTATGATTTTTTTAGCTCAATCGGGTGCAGCGCTCGAGTATTGATTTTTTAAGGGGAGTAATGGTTTCAGCGTAAAAAAACGCTTATTTGCGATTTTTCAGAACTTTGTGTGAAGCGAATTGATTAAAACTTTTGTATATTATAGTGTATCATTTCAATAACATGCTGTAATTTTTCTATGCAAAAATATCGACGAACTACTTGGTGACGATGCTTTTTGTAGAACGTCTCTGAAAAAAAGGTAATTTGTGATGCTACCTGCCATTCAAAAACTACTTAACCGATTTTTTTCAAACTTTGCATACACATTCTATGTTCAAAATACCTAACCCCTACGTTGAGTTTTGGAGATAATTTTTCTACCACTTATTCAAAATTGAATTATCACACAGTAGAACCGCAAGAGGTTGCTGTATCTAGGCGTTCAAATGATCAAAGACGATGTATTTATGATCATATAACGACGGTTCGAGCTCGTTGGGTACGAGCCAGTTTGCAAACACATGCGTAATACAGTCAGAGCAGAGAGTTACATCTAACACCTCTTCTCTGCCAGATCGTGCAAATGTTGGGTGATTTACTACATTAAGTATAGGGGAACCCGGGGCTATTTGGACCGACTTAAGCAAATCGCCCTTTTAGGTGGATAGATGTGAGAAAATTTACCGGTCAAAGGTCCTAATTGTTAGTTTGAAACCACAGCTATATTTTGATGCCACAAAAGGTTCATTTTCACCACCCAATGGCAGCGTTAGCCGCTGAACGGTGGTTGGCGAAATAGGGGTCCGAATAACCCCGTTCGCTCATTTCGCACAAATGTGGTAAGCGTCTCGAAAATATTTGTGTTTTCACCCAAACAAAAATCATTCAATACAAAAGGAGCCTCAAACTTTCCAAAACACTTACCTAATATTTTTTCACTTTTATTTGTTGCTTTAATCACGGTTTTTTCCATTATAACGATTTTTGTTTTGAGAATGGCAAAAAACGAAACACGTTGTATCTCCTTTCTACAAAGAACAAAGAATGAAATTCAGCTTTCAAAATTAATGTTTCAGAATAGCGGTTCCACGAATATGTACGATAGTCAGAAAGTCTTGCTATTTTCTGAGAAATCGAGGGGGTCCGAATTACCCCCACTGTCTTCATAGCCCCGGGTTTCCCTATGCAAATTTGGGCTGCTTATACAGTCTGTCAATTCGGAGCCTCTCAAATTCATATCTGAGCTACCTCAAATTATATGGTGGGGATTTGAAATCATCAGAAGGTGACGATTCATTATGCGGCGAATATGCCAAACAATAGACATATTTCCTGTTTATGTTGTCAACGGTCACATTGACTGTGACAGCACAAATATCATGAGTTTGAGGTCGTATAAAAGATATGCATCGATAGCACTATTCACAAGTTTACATACACGAGGCATTCAGCGTGGATTTGTCATGCCATTTTGTTGTAAGCTACGAAGACGGAGTTAAGTATCTTTCCAAGATAGAAGTTTCCTTCATGGAAATACGGTTCTTGAACCTATCAAAGCTTTTGCTTCCTGCAAAAGTTGGGATAAATTCATAGTTGTTGTACGTCTATGCTGAAGATTAATTTGGACTACTCGAACCATGGTCGATCTGAGCATTGCACATTTCATCACCGGCACTTACTATACAGCTACTAGAAGATACTGAACACATTGGCTTATAATCGCCTATAGCGAATCCCGAAGTGGGCATTAGTGACCTGACTATCATTTAAATCTCACAAAGAAATAAACGTCCACTGTGTAAGAGATTCGCTTAACATAGCAAGGACGATACCCACGACACTCCGTCCTCGGCATGGAGAAACACTTCGACTCGAGGACGCTTCTTACGACATGGGATCTGGAATCCGGTGGATCAATTCTTGGCTGGGATACTTCAACCCACCGGATGCCACACGGCCACTAGGCTGGTTTAGTCAGGAGAAAGATAATAGACTGTTATCAATCTCCTAGTGGACCACAGCGACATCTGTTGTTAGTCGCCTCTTACGACATGGGAACAGAAACCAGTGGGTCCATTCTCGGCTGAAATACTTCGAGAGATTTCAGCCCACCGAATACCACACGGCCATCCAGTAATTGTCATGATTTTGGATCTGTCGGATAATATCCTTTATTTAATATCTTGTTTTGGGCGAGACTAGCAACTGTTTTTGTTCAATCAGTGTGTGAATACTAGAATATGGGTTGGTCCAATTCGGACCTTTTGCCGTATATACGATCTGATACGCGATCGCAAAAAAACGTTTGAAAGGAAAGTATGCGCAGTACGTTGTATCTCCTTTCTAAAATAAACCAAACAATTGAATTCAGCTGTCAAAATTAATGTTTAAGAATAGCGTTTCCACGAATATGTACGACAGTCAGAAAGTCTTACGTTTTTCTGAGAAATCGAGAGGGTCCGAATTACCCCCACGGTCTTAATAGCCCGGGTTCTCCTATAAGATGCACGGTCCGCGCGATCATCCAAGATCAAACGCGAATATGCGAATGGACACGCGGTTATAAAATTGAATTTATACACGTGAAGTCATTTACATGCTAGCGCACGCGACGTTGAACTGCCCACGCGATCGAATACGTTAACGTACAAATGCTCGAGCCCTTCGCGACGATACACGCGATCGTCTCTACGCTTGCACATATCTGAACCGTACAATGAATATTACAATTAGAATTACGGCCCGCTGCAATTGGCCTTAAGCAGTGTCCTAGTGGGTGACATTTCCTATCTCGTCTGAAATTGTTGTGAGTGATTCTGACGGGGAGCCCTTCTAAGACCCTAGCTCTACAGCTCTAGTAGAACAACTCTCGAAAAAAACTTGTTACAATCAAATATAGCATGGAAAAATTAAAATAAACGCGATTTTTGCCAATTTTTATCGACATAAACATTTTTTCAATCTCGAAATATGTTAGAATCGTTCGATTTTTTAATGACTTGTATAAGTACCAAGTTTCAGTACCAAAATACAAAGTCGTACTGTGACCTTCTGGCGCCCTTGGTGAAGTCTCAGTTTGGCGCCCCTTTGGTGTTAACTTTGTCATTCTTTTTAGTTCGACTTTCGAACAATGATTTCGTATGTACATGGACATGGCTCCGCTCTCCTAAGGCAGAGACCACAGAGGCATTTGCAATATTCTCAGCGAATGTGCCGTGGTAAATATGAATCTCCCCAAAGAAAGACTTCAAATATGAAGGTTTAAAGAATTTCACATAGACATGTGAATACAATATACGTTGTATAACATTCCACTGACACAAACTCGAGGAGCAGGTGTTTCAGTTTGATAACAAGTTCTTTCGTGAATTAAGACGGGACAAAGTAATGTTACAATGCAGTTGGATGTTTTCACATTTATAGGTAATCACATAAAAAGTTTTGTCGACTTGACAAAACAGTTTCGGTTAAAAACCGTTGGAAATGTCATCCCTTGCGGACCCCCAGACTTACCACATGTTTGCAGGTTTTTCCTTTGGTTTGCCTTTCATTTTATTATATCTTCCGTAATTTCTGAATCGTCCTTCGTATTCCTTAAGTTTGCGCTGAGCTTTATACCTGGGCATAAATAAACTCTCGTGAAAAGACCCAGATTCCGACGGGTGTACCCCATTAGGCATAATTACGTTAGGCATACGGACGTTTGGCATACGTACGTTAGGCATAATGGACGTTAGGCATAATATAAGTTAGGTATATGAAAGTTAGACATAATGGACGATTGGCATAATGGACTTTAGGCATAAATTATCACTTCAAGAAAATAATTTTTTGGCGGTGATGGCCTAGAATGATAAGAGCGTAAATGTTTAATGTTTAACATAATTACTCTGGAAGCTGATCAAACTCGATCAACATTTTATTCTACTGTACATACTTCAATAAATCTGAACCCAAATACAAGAAGCAGACCGAATGCGTGGCATGCGGAAACTCAGCTTGCGTTAATTTCTCTACGCGCAACCTATAAAGTTCAAATGACTAAAATAGCAGTTTTTCTTTAGACTGATATGAACACTGAAGAAGACTACAAGTAATATTTGAAATATTAGTATCTGATTGATGGTGAAAAGCAATTGTTTTTCATTATTATTAATATAGTGGAATTAAAAGGAAAACATCTGTCTTAAGAAGATTAATTGTGACATTCCGCCAAATTGCTCAAAAAGTTTTGAATTTTGTAAAAAAAATTGTAATTCAACTTGATTTTTCTATCTTTGATAGTACTCCTAACGAACTGTCTTTAGCTTTTACAAATTAAATTTGCAGAAAACCCTCTAAAAAATCACGAACTTAGCTCATTTTATCGCCACAACTTTGTATATAACCCCTTAAGGTATGAATAACGCACATCAACTTAGATTAGCTCTTACATACATGTATGGTGCATTCATGCATGTCCAAGAAGAAAATATGTGCTTTTGAAGAACAGCTCATGAAAGAAAGAATGATGCATTTTATTATTTATTTAACGAATATAAGAATATTGCTGCTTCAATATTGATTATCTCTTATAATTTATCAAGTTCAATTATTATGTTCTTGAGGCCATCAAAATAGAACTACGGAAGCTGTCTGATACGAGAGAGAGTTTATTTGTATACTGTGACGAGGTACCGAAACGAAAAAAGTATCTTCATAAACATAAAATCTGTAGCCTAAGGCTGATGCTGTATATAACAGTGCAAATTTCCATAGGCTCAAAAAATTAATGTTTGTTCATTATGTTGGCTTTTTTTAAATATTTCGATGCAACTGTATTGGTTATACATTAGCTGACCAACTCTGACGAAAAAATCCGTACACCACACCGCACCGAAGCGAAATCATTCACGTCGCTCAGGCAAACAGGCCGCACAGTGTACGGATTTTTTCTTCAGAGTTGGTCAGCTTAGTTATACATATAATAGGCTTGAAATGTGCTTGTACCAAACTGTTGACTTAAATCAAGCGATACTTTCTTCATCTCGTCCACGGAAAAAATAGAAAAAACCCTACAGTTGCATGGTATTTTTCATTTTGCAGTCTCTCGTTAAACCCGAACAAATAAGTGTAGGATTGATATCTCTATAATAACGAAAGCCTTGCGATTACTTTTATATTTTTGTGAATTATGTCTATCGTCCATTATGCCTAACGTACATTATCCCAAACCTCCATTATGGCTAACGTATATTATGCCAATCGTCCATTATGCCTAATGTATTTACGCTTAACGTATGTATGCCTAACGTACTTATGCCTAACCTATTTATGCCAAACGTAGCGCAACCGATTCCGACTACCCGTTGAAAAACATTGATTGAACTAGATTGGACCACATTTGAGCTTCTTTTGGACGAAAGATAATCAGCTAAGTATTGTAAAGATTTTGAAATAACTAACGCAGACATATTCAACAGTGACAGATAAGCTTAGAATTGTGATATTCTGTCTAAAGCAAGCAAACGACGTTAGCAGCGAGATGGTTTGTATGAAGAACTGTCGCGTCTAAATGTCCGCGTACAAAGTTGAAATCAATGGTGGGGTCATCGATTGGAAATTGTGCGTGGAACTACTGAAGCACGGGGTTGGCTGTTTCAAGGTCCCTTTGCTTCATTGAGCAAAATTGTGTCGCTTCAAACTCGTATCGGGTAAACATTGGTGTTTAACTACGTTTTCTTTGACAAGAATCGTCTGCCTGTTCGGCTGTTGTACCGAAAGTCGTGAGGATGACTCTTGCATTGAGAATGCTGAAAATAATTATGCCTTTTATGAGAGAGTTCATATGATCAAGGGTCCTAGGAATCTAAAGCGTTCCCTTCAAAGACGATCTAACCACTCTTGCATTAAAACTAAAAAGACCTACGCCACTCACTACGACAAATCATTATGCTGTTTTAGAAGAGTATCAATCTCACATGGGGGAGTCAGTTAAAACAGCAGTTAGAGTTAGAAACTGGCACAGAGTCTCCTTGTGCAAAAATTTCATTAATTTTGCAACCCTTTGGTGTTTATATTCGCTTCTTTTTCAGTGTTCAGTTCACTTGGAAATGACACATTATCTTGACTAATTTCATGATTTATCCTCACAAAAATTAAAAAGCGGGTCATGATTTCAGCGCCCCTCTGAGGCTGACGTCCTTGGCGGGGGTCAACCGCACGCTACGGCTCTGCCAAAGTATGTAAGTAGAAGGTGCGCCATCTGGATGTATTCTATTTCAACATTGAATAACTCTGCCATTTTCCAGCCGATTTTGATAGATAAACACAATTCTGAAACGTCATTTAGCTTAGTTTTAGCTATGAGTCGATTTATATCAAAAGAACGCGCTGAAAACGTAGCGCTTTACATTGAAAACGATGCGAATGATTGATGCAGAGCCTGATTTTTGGGATAAAATTTTAATGACCGGAGTGTGCTCCAAAACAATCATTGGTTCATCTTTTTTCAAAGAGGGAGAGATCATCGACGGCGCACGGTACCATTGGATTTCGGCGCACTTTGCCTGTCCACAAATGCAGAAAAAGGTTCGAAAATCTTCTATTTTCAACAAGACGGGGCACCTTGCCACACCGCAGCCGCTACAATCAAGTTCTTGCAGAGGAAATTCCCAGGACGCGTTGTCTCAAAAATGGTGATTTGGAATGGCCTCCTCGTTCTCCGGATTTAACGGCACCCGACTTTTTGATGTGGGGTTACTTGAAAAGTAAAGTTTATTCAAGCGAACCTAAGAACCTTGACGAACTCAAAACTAATATACGAGCTGAAATTGCTGCGATTATGCCCGCAATGCTGTCCAATGTCATGCAAAATGCCCGCAAAAGAGCTGCTTTTTGAGTATCAAATGGAGGTGGTCATTTAATCGACGTTGTATTCAAAACCTATATTTATAATAAATGGAATGAAATATCCTAAAAAACTTGTTTGCTTGTGAAAATCGGCTGAAAAATGTTCAATGTTGAAGAAGGATACATCCAGCTGGCGCACCCTGTACAAACGTGCTTTTTACCTTATAGAATGGTGAAATACTGTGCCGATTTTTTTTTTCTAATTACCACTTCATTACCACACAGCAAGCACAGGTACGAGTAAGTAGTTCGTATCAGTCGAACAACTATATCACAAAATACACATACATTTTCTAATACCATAGCGAATGTGCCGGTTGAGCCAATTTGTTCTGATTTCAATGATATGTTTATTAATTGCATGCTATACAAATTATCTAAACATAGGCATGTTATTGCCACCGGATTTCCCACACCCGCAGACACCCGCGCATATCCCGCATAGGCACATAAACAACACTAGGACCACGTGTTTCCGATGTCTCCGAAAACAAACCGGTTTTGCTCACTCTTTCTCTCGGAAGCGGCTTGACTGTCAACAAGAGAATCTCTACACAAAACGCTCGCATCTATCGTTATTTTGCCTACAACTCACTCACTTGCAACGGTGGATGGCGCAATTTTCCAATCTCTCCAAAATGTGTGCTGATAAAATGCAACCCAACGATAGCTCTACGGCAAGCCAGCAGTTGGTAGACTCTTCTTCTGGTGAGTGGCATCAGCTGGGGGAACTTGGGAGAAACTATTGGGGAGTATGGATGTGAGCGGCTGGTCTTTCACCAGTTCAAGTTTGAATTCGCAACCGAGTTCGGCATTCAGTCTAGCCGTGGCCGTGGAATCTGTTGGTTTGTTTTCCGCTTCCGCTATTTCCGGTGTGGTGAATTTGTCTAGGTGATGGAAAACAAAACATAATAATTAGTGGTTATCTATTCGTGTTCCTCGTATTTTCTTCTACTCTTCCCTAGTCCTAGTAGTTTGACGTGTTCCAGTTTTCCTGGTTCCGATCGGTGTTTACAAGTGCTAAGATAAGTGTGTGTTTTTTTTGAAACTCTACTGATAACTCTAGCAGTACAATTAATTCCACGTCGATTTTAGCCGGAAAGGTGTGATTATTCTAGCCGCAAATCTTATTCCTTCGATGTTTACACTGTGAGAAAATCGGTTTTAAGACCTTTTAGCCGACCGAAAAGTTTACTACAACTGGCGCGGCACCGATGACGATGTGTTTATTCAAAGAAAATCCGATCCAGTTAGGTTGGATAGCAGCTGGAGGGTGTTTACAGAGTGTAGTTTTTATAGCTTTACATTAAAAAAAGAGAAGAAATTACGGAAAAACCAAATAATCTGCTGCAATTAAATCTTGGCCCCCTTAAAACAACAATCCATTAAAGAAAATGGAGAAAAGTCATCGTCTTCGATCGACGGTTTTGTTCGGATGAGATATCGTTCATAACTGGTGGTGGAAACTAACTAGCGAATCCGTATTCCGTGGCAATATCCGATAAAAGCTGCAGTAGCAAAGTTTTCCAACCGTAATTACTCCTTGCATAAATGGTAATAGCGGTTGGTTCCGCTGGTGATAAGTGAAGCTTTCAATTATAGGATTAACACATTTTGGCCAAAGTGAAACGGAGTAAGGGAGAATGGATAGAAAAGTTTGTGATGTTCGGTTTGCTGTGTTTAAACAACGGAGCTCAGTTATTTGAAGTGCCAACTAATGGATTTGGTGAACAAAATTTGTTGGCCAAATAAGAGGAAAATGTGTATATCAACTTTTGGCAATGTGCATCCAGAAACAAATTGAAAAAAAGATCAAGTGAAATAGTAATAATAAAAAACGCCTAGAACGATTTTTAGAATGATATTGTTAAAACACACTTTACTTAGTTGGAGGCAAATTTAAGTGCACTGGTAATAAAGCGATTATTCCAAGTAAGTTTTAGTAAGAATCAGATGCCTTTTTTATTTTACCGCTTTAATATTAAGGGGGACTCACACCTTGTGTGCTTTTTTGACCAAATTTATGAGAAGAATGCTACGAAACTTATTTATATCACGTGTATTCTATTATTTTTGTTATGGATTTAACAATGTACTTTTTCAGTTTTCGATGTCAACATGGTCGACCTGTATATGACAGTGCCCTTTTCATAATTACAGGGTCAAAGGGTGTGTGTGCATGATTGTGTCAATTAGTGACCTGAAATCAAGAATTAAATACGCATTTTATTTGTTACTGCAATATAGCGATGATCTTGAAAATTAGACTCTTGTACTAATTGACCTCACAATTTAGTGAAAAATTTATTTTTACCTGTATTTTGCGTCATTTATGTCGTTGTCAACAATCAGTTAAATTAAATTTGTCGAAAGTGAACAATTGGAATCTTTCCAAATGATTAAGAATATGGCGATATAGAATTTATTACCATTTAGAAAATTACAAGTTTTGGTAAAACTTGTATGAAGTTTTAGAGCGTTATAATTTTTAATCAACGACTAAACTCTTCTAAAGTCCCCTATATGTATAAGAAAAAAATCAATAGAGGAAAATCGAATTTTTTAACCCACAAGGTGCAGGTTCCCCTTAAAATGATAAACACGTTACACCCAATCGATTAAAGCACATTTCTATGAATAGAAAATACATTGAAAATAATAAACTTTACTGAAGGTTACCGCGATGACCTGATATGCACACATATTTATAGTGCGTGAAATTGACAAAAACTATCGTCAATATGCTGTCGATTGAATTTTATTTGCGTCGATTAAAGAGACAGGAATAACAAAAAGACGATATGTTACATTTGGAATTCCAATTCAGCAGCAAAGGCTTACAGCTCTGTGTTGGAATTCCAAATGAAACATGTCGTCTCTTTAGTTTTTATCAGATATTTGAATAAAAAATCGTTGGATCCAAATCCCACAGTCTTCATTCATTTTCAGGTTGCTTAAAAAAGAACGGAACTGTATAAAGATAAGATCAAAAATCTACTCCGACATTTGAAAAAAAGCAAGCAGAGATGAACGACAGCACTATTCATTGATGCTATGAATGGTCCACAGACGAATAGTGGTGATCCTACTTGACTTCCCTTTTGTCGGTTCGGCATGGTGAAGAGGGAGAAGTTTCCCCTTTATGTGAGACATGTTGGTAGACTCGAGCGATTCGTAGACCGCATAAATTTGTACCAAATGCTAAACATTTCATCAAACATTAAAAAACCATTTCCAACATGGTTCGTTTAACAATAGAATAATCATTGCCTGATATAATATCGAACACAACCAATAGGTACTGATGTTTTATTTTGTTACACGCCATCTTCTGAAGAAAGCTTTTTTGATACTAAATGGACTGTCGCTTTATCCAACTGAGCTATTACCGTAATATGGGAAGGCAAGGTTTTTATCATGTTAATCTACAGGTTTTTGGGGCATGGTAAACAGGTATACGAATAACAAGGACCAACATTAGGGTGTCCCAAAATGACATCATGTTAAAAAAGTCATCGGGCTCACTTCTTAAATGAAAGGTTAGGGTATCAGGACCACTTTCTTCTTCGTAGAGATTTTGTTAAAAAGCTCCATACTACTGGCGAATTTTGATTTTTTGTAAAATGGGCCGATTTTGGGTAAAATTTCAAATTCATGATTGTTGAAGTGCTCCTGAACTGTCTTAGATTTTTTTTTCAGTATTTGTTTATTTTTCTGGAGATCCAAATGGAAAAATTTGGTTAGTTAGTTTGTACAAATTGTGGATTATAAGAGCGGCAGAGCCTTTGAAACTTGGTAAAAAGTTTAATTTTTGGTGTATTTCATTAGTTTTTCTTCAAAACTGGGTATCTACAAAATTTTAAAAGTATAGGAAACACTTCAAATAGTTGAGCCAAATATAGGGGCGCAGTTTTGCTGAAGAAAGTGTATAGCTACGGCTAATGGGGTATGAGTTATATAAGTTTTTGTTATATAACCTTAGCCATTTTTAGCTATTCATCAAAAATAATAATGTTCCAACAAATAAAACAATTCAAATATTCTTAGACCACATATTGTTTTTGTAAAATAGAAGGAAATTGATTTAAAACGGTGTTTTCTGTTTGTCTTTAGTGCATCAGGATCGGCTTTAATGAGAATTTGATGAATTGTTGTACCATCAATTCTAAAAATAATGATAATTTTACTAATGATGCCAAATCTTTAATTATTTTCTGAAAAGTTAATTCTCCATAATTACTTCTTGGAGGCTTATTCACCAAAATTATTGTACTAGAAGATGCGCTGTATTCTGTTGTAAAACTTTTTCGAAAATACAAAGCCTTCATAGTTGACTATTTTGGAATTGCGTGATCTAAAACGTAAAGATCCGTTTTTTAACATTCACCCCACCCTTCTGCATTTTTTTTTTCATTCTAAGGTACCTAACGTGGAAATGAGACTTCATATACAAAATCTGAATACGTTAATCAATTCGGCATACAAATAAACGCCATAACTTGCCACTAACTCGACATATTTGTTTAATTTTCATGATTTTCAACCCCTTTAGGTGGTTATTAGTATACTAAATAATTTTAAAAAATCGTCAAATGCTCATAAAAACCGATTCTGATGTAGTAGAGACAAGCAGAAAACGCCATTTTTAATCATTTTCCTCCTATTTTTCGAAAAACAAAATGCGGACTAAGCACACTGAAATTGCTTTATTTTGTAGAACAGTGTTATTTTTATGAATAGCATAAAATATCAAAAGGATATCTAGCAAAAACTTAAATAACTTAAATAAATACGCCCCTATATTTGGCTCAACTATTTGAAGTGTTTCCTATACTTTTAAAATTTTGTAGATACCCAGTTTTGAAGAAAAACCAATGAAAAACACCAAAAATTAAACTTTTTACCAAGTTTTAAAGGCTCTGCCACTCTTATAATCCACAATTTGTACAAACTAACTAACCAAACTTCTCCATTTGGATCTCCAGAAAATAAAACAAATACTGAAAAAAATCTAAGACAGTTCAGGAGCACTTCAACAAGCATGAATTTGAAATTTTACAAAAAATCGGTCCATTTTTCAAAAAATCAAAATTCGCCAGTAGTATGGAGCGTTTTAACAAATTCACTCCCAAGAAGAAAGTGGTCCTGATACCCTAACCTTTCATTTAGGAAGTGAGCCCGATGACTTTTTTAACATGATGTCATTTTGGGACACCCTAACCAACATATTAGAAATGATAACCAAAATTTATTTATTTCAAGTCGTCAATCAGATGTAGACCGGTTTCTTACAATAATTATTAAACTAACTTAACACTAGTTAAAATTTTGGTTTACTTTAAACTGCTGCTTAAGTTTTGTTTTTGACATAGTGAAGTCAATGCTTTCGCAATGTTTGTTGTAAATATTCATCATTTGGTTTAAAGGGCCAAACTTGGCATAATTAGTGCGATGGCGAATTGTACAAAAGATGCTGCGGTTACGTAGTTGTCGAGAAGGAGCATAAAAATTTAGTTTCGATAAAAGTTCGATTGAATCAATACGATGTGATACAATGTCGTTTACAAATGATACCATAGAAAATTCACGACGATCTTTCAAGGTTTGAATGTCAATTAGCATGCACCGTGCTTCATAAGATGGCAAATGTAGTCCAGTCCAACCTAGTTTACGAAGAGCGAACATCAAAAACTGCTTTTGTACTGATTCTATCCGGTCTGCATGCGTTGCTGAAAAAGGCGACCAAACTATACTACAATATTCTAGTGTTGAACGCACTTAGGCTACATATAATGTTTTTATTGTGTAGGGATCTTGGAAATTATAGCTTAAGCGTTTAATAAAACCTAGTGTGCTGTTTGCTTTGTTAATTATTGTGTTATAATGATCTATGAATGTTATTTTGGAATCTATAATAACTCCTAGATCTCTTATTTTGCCACACTTTTCTACTTGTTGATTTCCCAATAAGATTCTATTGTTCTGTATATTATTCTTTCTGCTCAATGTTATGGAATTACATTTTTTTACATTTAGTTTCAGAAGGCTTTTATTACACCATGTATAAAATATATTTACTTCGTTTTGAAATGTCTGAAAGTCTTCACCATTTCTTATTTCTAGAAATAGTTTCATATCATCAGCATATATAAGAACTTTTACATATTTTAAAATAAAGGAAATGTCGTTAACAAATAAAATAAAGAATAGCGGGCCCAAATGAGACCCTTGAGGGACTCCTGATGTAACTTGAATTGGGATTGATTTTACCCCTTTAAATCTAACAGCTTGTTCACGATTTGTAAGATATGATTGTACCCATGTAAGAAGTCCTGGCTCAAACCCTATTTTTTCTAATTTAAAAAGTAGCATGGGTATGTCGATGCGATCAAATGCTTTGCTAAAATCTGTATAAAGAGCTTCAACATGGTTTCCGTTATCCATTGCTGTTAATGTGTAGTTAATGAATTCGAGTAGATTTGTACTTGTAGAACACCCTTTGAAAAAACCATGTTGCACATGGGTAATTCTGTTCTTGATTTGGTGGAATAAATTTTCATTAACAATCGCCTCGGAAATCTTGGGAATGCACGAGATGATAGCTATTCCACGATAGTTACGCACATCGGATTTTTTACCATTTTTAAAAATTGGAACTAGGAAAGAGCTTTTCCATGTTTTAGGAAAACAATCTGATTCTAGAGACATGTTAAAATGAGCAAGGTAATTGGTAGTTTAATGGTCGAATTATAATAATAGAGAATATATTAGTAGTATTCGCAGTATGGCGAGTATTATAAGAATAGTTTGGGAATAATTCAGAACGTTTCTCGAATAGTATTTTTTCTACGGGAGTAATTCTGGCTAACTTGTATCTCGTGAATACGCTTGAAGAAATTAAGAAATTTCATAGAATACTGAAAACTAAAGCTATTCAAACATCAGTACTTGCTTGCTAGTCACATTTTACAAATTTCGGATATACTGCTAATTAGGTGCTGTTTAAATTATAATCGATTCTAAGGACGAGCGCATACGATATTTTTTATTTTAGGTGGAATAAAGTTTGTTACTCGAATGACAAAACTTTAAAACTTTTCGCAATTCGTATTTCTGTATAAAATCAGTCCTGTGCACTTAATAGTCACACTAAACATCACGCTCAAGTGCTATGTCTGTTTGCCTGTTTGCCTTCGGTCATTTTAACGCATTACCATTTTGATTAAAATCTTATATCAGCGGTTCCCAATCTTTTTCGTATCATGGATCCCATCAAAGTCACCCTGGGTTGTTGCGGCCCCACGGTTTAACATCGGATTATATATTTATTTTGTTATTTTGACATGCCTCAATGCGTCAGCATAACTGAACCGTGGAGTTCCCATGTTTTAACATTATATGAAAATAAAAGAATTAAACAAAGTTATTGCTTTGTACCGCGTGTTGAGACTGTTTTTCGTGGCGGTGATGCATTAGTTGTGTTGTCCACCACAACTCGGGGTCGGAAGTTCTTATTTGTTTCTTGCTCTTACGGGTCGCTGTTGTAAATCCCAATTTATCGGCATTTATTGTGCTGATTTTTGGTTTGGAGGCACTAGACCAACCATTGTTATTTCGTTACTGATACAAGAAGTTCGTTTCGTTAAAGGATTGTGTTTTATCAACATCTGTTGAAGGGTGTTTTTTCGTATTGGTTGTAATAGGTTGATTTTTCTTAGAGTCGCCTAGCTTTGGGCCATTCATAAATTAAGTAACGAAAAAATTGCCGAAAATTGACTCCCCCTCCCCCCATGTAACAAAATGTCACAAATTTCTCTATACCCCCACCCCTCTTATTACGTAACAAATTCCGGGAAATTACGGATTTGATATATCAATTAGTATGAAATTTAAAAACATGTATAAAGTTATTTTTAGGAAAACTTTTTTACCGTTAAGTTCTCCATCATGCAATCACATTCAAAATATATCTTTTCACTTTAGGTTTTTTTGGCAAAATATAAAAAATTTTGAAAATTGGGTTTCTTGCAATTTAATTTTTTAACATAATTTTGTTAGAAAAATTACACAACATTTTTTCCAGTTTAGGTATATTTTATTTCGTATTGAAGGAAATGAATTCCTGTAACTCGTTCTCAGATACCTTTGCTGTTTAAAATACAGTAATCAAGCAACAAACTTTTGAAGTTGATGCAAGTAGAAACTTCTACGCCCTGTTGAAAAATTGCTCTTGTATCAAAATGTTGCAATTGCCAGAGAAAATCATGGAGATTCATTAACCGAACACAACTGCAAAGTTTCGTTCGAATCAACGATGGTCATATTTTGCAGTCGGCCGGTTTCTCACGGAATCCCTCTTCTGTAGAATGATTTATAATTTAGCATGTTATGAGACCAAAATGTTCGTATTTATGTGATAAACAATGTGTCTGTTCATAGTTTTCAATTCAACGAACTAATTTATCTTCACAAAATTGCGTATTTCTCAGATATTTTTTTCCATTCTAACTTGGAATGGACACAATGGAAGATAAAAAATGTTCTGTAAAATACGCATTGCGTAAATTTCTAGTTGTAATTGAAAATAATGAAATGTTCTGAATAATCATAAAAAATTGTAAATGTATTATAGTTCATTAGATTAAAATTATAAACAATGTTTTAAAAACTTTTCTATCACATAAATACGAACATTTTGGTATCATAAAACGCGATATTCAATGTGTAAACTTCAAGTTACAATAGACATGTTCTGTGATGTACGCAGTTTTGTGAAGATATTGTGGTTCATTGATTTAAAAACTAAATAATGTTTCAGGAACATGTCTTACCCATAAATATGAACTCTTTGGTTCTGTAGTGGTTTGAAAATACCGCGCCGTCTATTTTTAGGCATGGTGCTGGGAGTGTTAATGTGTTCTGGTCTAATGCGCGGCGCTAGGTTGTGTAGGCGCAGTTCAATTTTATCGTCATCGATATATACAGAATCTTGGTTTTGACGTTGTTGTTCATCATAATATAGTTTTCTGCCTGACCTAAACTTTTAAACGTTATCTATACACAGTTTCTCACGTGGTATAGCTGTATGTATTCCACTTTCTTGGGAGTTCACTTTCAGTTTTCACTTTTAGTAGGCCAAAGCCGAATTTGCTTGAAATCAATCGAAATTGTATTTTCCCGCTTTAAAGCCACTTCTATTTTCTAAGGTAGACTCATTTCACTATAATCCTGCTTGTGAAGACAGATTTTGTTTGCTATCAATATATTATTTTCAGCTTGCCGCGAAAAAAATTGAAAATTCAATATCGATTCGAAAAAGATATTCACCTTCGCGTTCCCCCAGGGATCATTCCATTGCTTCATAAGGGTCCGCGGACCCCAGGCTGTGATTTTGCCACAATTTGAATACACTTCGTAAGGGGCCATACAATAATTACGTAAGGGCATATTGGGAGAGGGGGAGTTTCAAAATATCTTACAAATTCTTATCTGAGGGGAAGGGAGGGTTCGTCCTTTCTTACGTAATATCATAAAACATGCATGAAAAATGAATTGACAATATGATTTTTTAATTACACAAATCATGATAAGATCTTACGTAAGGGGTTCACCAAAATCTTACGAGCTCTTATCTAGATGGGAGGGGGAGGTTGAAAAGCTGTGAAAAGCCTTTCGTAATTAGTGTACGGCCCCTAAAGGATGTGTAGCCCCTCGACTCGCTCAGTGGGTTGTTGGAGGGGAATTATGCTCTGTACTACTGGTGTACATGCAGGGTTTTAGTTGTACTCACCACGGAAATCATTTACTTTGGGAGCAGAGGAAACCGGACCATCGATCGCAGCTGCAACCAAGGTGGACAACTGAAAGGTAAAGCAATATTTTAATATGCTCAAAAGCAGTACCGTGACTACTCTTTTAGCGGAAACATCCAAGGACGATGGCTGACGACTCCTTTCGAGTCCGGAGGCCAATTCAAATTAGTGTTGTTATTGTAAGGACATTTTCATCACATGGTCCATAGAATGCTTACTTTACCATTAAGGGAAGAAGCAAAAACTAAAGAAACTAAATTCATTTTCGAAACAGGTAAGCTCAACGGGTATCCAGAGCAAACCATCCAATCAATAATTAATAGAAAATCTAGAATGCTTCATAAGCAAAACCTCACAACCTTAACTCCAACAACTGAACATTTAAAAAGGATAGCAGTAGATTTCAACCAAAATACGGCTTATCCACTTAGGAAAAAATTAAAAAAGTTTGGTGTAGATCTAGTTTACAGTAGTAAAAATCACCAGCTAAAATCAATACTAGGATCCACAAAGGATCCGATAGAAACACTGAGCAAATCGGGGATATACAAAATATCAAGTTCACATTGTGATAAAGTTAGCAAAAGCTTCTAGAGAATCTGATAAAGATTTACCATTCCACTTCAAATCCAAGGTAGCGGAACACGCTTTTTCAGAAAAACATAACTTAACTATAGAAGATATTAAAATTCAGCGTCAAGTCTCTAATCCTTGGATATTAGACGTAGCATATTCCACAATTAAAGTCACATCGGTTCTTCGGTGATGACTAAACCAAGCCTGGAAATTTTCAAACATTCGTGTCCTTCCTTCGCGGCGACGGAATACTCAACTGCATATTTTGCCTTCCATTTGAGACTTGGTTTGAGAAAATCGGTTTAGTCATCACCGAAGAACCGATGTGACTTTAATTGTGGAATATGCACGGAATTCCGAACTACCGGAATCGTCGATAGTGGACAATATATTCAAAGAAACTGAAACTAAGTTTGCGAAAATCGGTTCAGCCATCTCTGAGAGAATTGTGTGAGTTTAAATGACACACACACATACACACACATACACACACATACATACACACACAGACATTTGTCGATCTCGACGAACTGAATCGAATGGTGTATGACACTCGGCCCTCCGGGCTTCGGTTAAAAAGTCGATTTTTACAGTGATTGCATAGCCTTTCTTTATATGAGAAAGGCAAAACATAGTGGAATTAAATGGAAGAAAACCTTTAAAATATTACGTACATTCCACTAAGACCTCCGTTCGCTTATATATTGTGATATTTTTTTTTGTTCTCTGATAGTTTGAAAGTTAGGTGAATTTTGACGAACTGTTTCTTGTTATGCAATTTGATTTCGTACATCCTTTACTATAAACCCTGATAAAACCGTGGTGTTTTAAACAATCATATATACTGGAATTATTTGCCAAAGCTCATAGCTTTTGAACAATTTTCAGCTAACTTTAAGAGGAAATGTATTGAGCACTTATATTTAATTAATTAGTAATTGAAAATTAAATATTCTGAAAGCTGACATGTGATTGTACTCTTAAAACTGTTGTTGTTACGCACGTTGTACAGCAACGATTATATATGTTCATTTTTATGGCTTTGTGATTACGATCTAAAAGTACCATAATCCAACCTAAATATGGCACTCCAATGATACCTTCTATACCTGTCAAATCACAATCTGCATTCTGTACTCAAGCCATTTTTTATTGCTCAAATATTGAACTAGTCTGGCAGAGAATTTGCGAAGTGCTATAAGTAGGTGACTATTTTTTTGAACGATTTTGCAGTTTAATCCAATTGCAAATTAATTTCTATACAATGTTTCAAAATTGTCTTTATTATTCCGCATGTACGATTTTGTTTTAAGTTGTAGTGGACTAATAAATAACTTCAAGTCAACATTGTATTTCGATCACAGATTTGCATTTTATGTGAACTTTTTGCAACAAAACATAATTTTTGCTTGCACTGTTTGTAATTTTGATTTAGTCTGTCATTATTTGTAATTTATTGTAAACTTTTATATACGATTGCTGGTTTGATGGGTTGTTCGTTTTTTGCTGAAGATGAAGGCATAGACCTTCGAAACGTTGGTTATAGACGTAATAAAATATTATTGTAAGAAATCCGTGACCAAACGCCATCTCTCATTAGATAAAATAAAGTGCCTATTTTCACCATACCACCATACTTCACCAGGGTGCCTCACTAATTCATTAATTTCTTGGCCTACAATCTATGGAATGCGTAAAAATTGACATCAACAGCTTTGCTTCGTTATTAAGAACCAATATAATAACAGAAATGCGCTGAAAACAGTGAAATTCTCATGTTTGAGCGCAAAGAAAACTCGAATCGAGTGCCCCTATTGGTGCACTATCATTTAACTCAATGCGTTGAACAAAGATGGCAGACACTGCTCTGGCTTTAAATGGCTAGGGTGATAATAGAAACATGATTTTTTTGAAACAGAAAGAAAAGTTATTTGAAAATTTTGGTATAGTTGAACACACATTTGAAAAGGTGAAATGAATTTTTCCATTATAATATGTCACAAATTGGCGGAGTTATTTATTATTCAGTTATTCTGTGAAGCAGCTTTTTTAAGTGAAATGTGACGGAAGCGCGAAAAAAAACCGAGTGAATAAGTGAGTGGCATTCCTCACGACTACGTTCGCTCGTGCGCTTGCATACTTGTGCACTTCTACACGTTTCGTTCTACCAATATCTTCAAAAATACTTTGAATTGGAATTGAAGATTAAAATTGTTGTGATATGTTCTTACATAGTTTATCTATTTGTGTAAGTAATAAAAAATTTCTTTCTTTCTCAATCTTGTAAACCAGATCATCTTGTAACATAGGAAATAAGAGATACCAGCACCTTGTCGCAATTTTATCCAAGACTCAAGAAGACTCGAGCTAGCTTTTGATACTCAGTCGTAGCACCACATTACTCGACCTACAGTCGCTTTGATCAATCATGTCAGTTTATCAGAGAATCTGCTTCGGTATATAAATTACAATAATTGATCTAGATCTAGAGATTATCAGATGCATCTACTTCGTGTTTAACTATCGTACTAAGCAATTAATAGTTATCAGTGGCGTTCTTGCTCCTCAGACGTCCAATTTTCGGTTTATCCGATCTCCTCTTGTCTCCTGTAAGCTAGCGCATTTAGCCATGTCAAATAAACGGATTGGAAATAACAGACTCTATTTACAAGAGCCGCGTAAAACTAATGAACCGTACAGCGTGTAAACGTACTTGAACAATAATAGTACTCAACCGAGAAAGTAACAATTGCAAGTCAAAAGATCAACAAACATCTCGCACTGGACCATCGATGGGGCGATAGTTGGATTGGGTTTTCCAATGCTAGCAAAATCGAAGGAGGTGTTTGTTTAGATTTTTTATATTGCTTGAAACTTATTTTTGTTTAGCCATTACGAGGCACCCCAGTACCGGGTCGTATTACAGTCTAATATTAATTAATTCAACAAATTTTATAAATGGCGATGAGCCTATGTTGACACCAATAGTTAATTACTCGATCCATGATAGAGGTAATATCTACACATTGTTATTAGTCCATTTGCTTGATTCTCAAGGAACAGTATAGTTACAAAAAGAGCGTCAAAGCTGTGAAATGACGAGCGATTGCGCTAAGCGATAGTGCGGATCAAGTACATTAATTTTGACACTTGAATTCCAGCTGAAGAGTTGTACAAATATGACAGACGCTCATCTAAACAAGGGCTTAAATAGAATAGGGTGGACATAGGCTCAACGCACCACGGTACTCGAAGAAAAGGCTGAAAAGATAACAACACCAGCCAAACTAAATGCTATTATATCTACTTACAACGAGCAATGAAGTGCCTATACTTGAACGATGCGTTGTGTTGCTTATCTTTCTATAGGCTCTACCCGGTAGTCGGAGTTAGTTTGCGATTGGATTGAATACTGAGGCCGCCGGTTCTAGAAACAAACCTGTATTATTGTGTCGAAATGACCGCTGTGGGAAAGTAAAGTATGTATCAGATTCATAAGGTATCAGATAATTTAGCGAGCGAGCTCTCGAGATGCCAACGTTTTTTTTTTGGTCGGGATTCCCATCGTTTATGGCATCGGCATATGCTATTCAAATTAACTGCAGCCGGCGAATCTGGTTCTGCTTCGATTTTTGAAATGTGATCGGAAACTGAGTTAGGTGTTGTACCTTCAGGCACAAATTTGGTTATCATTTTTTTCCTTTTAGAGAGTTAAAACTGATGCATAGAACGAAAAAGATGAACACTTAATAAAAAATAAAGTTCGCGAGAGTCGACTACTTTTTCAGCACCATGCGTTGTTAGGCCGCATA
Source organism: Topomyia yanbarensis (assembly GCF_030247195.1). Taxonomy (NCBI): domain Eukaryota; kingdom Metazoa; phylum Arthropoda; class Insecta; order Diptera; family Culicidae; genus Topomyia; species Topomyia yanbarensis. The sequence continues at coordinate 390,723,237 of NC_080671.1, read as the reverse complement.
CAAACTTAACCCAGACATCACTTTGTTGAAAGTCTAATAACTTCTGCTAATTATGCTAGACTAATTTTCAGTCTGCGACATAATGGGTAATAAAATTATTTTTCTTATTTCTTCTTTCAGTGGTAATCTGATGTCAACTAGCGGCAAAGCTGCAAATTAGTGGGTTTCCTTCCTGAATATTAAAAAAAAAAAATTGAAGGGTTGTGTACAGGACACGACCACGGTGACATTAAAAATGTAGCTTTTCTCAAGAGCGTGCAAATGAATTTTATCTATCACACTTATCGACTCACGTTCTTGCTCACTCGCCTGTTTTCATATGTTACAATTTGCTATATACCCTCCCCATTAAAACATAATTTATTGGAGGTTTTAACGGTAATCTATTAATTAATCAAGTATCTCACTAGGTGATTGGCATTATTTGGCTGATGCATCTAGTAAAAATAGGCTGGTCTGTCCAGAAAATATATTCAAAAGAAAAGTTCCATATTGAGAAACTGTGATGAGGAAGCCCACGCCCGCCAACGGAAATATACAGATTCTCCATGAAATATGAAATTTCATTTTCCATTTAAATTTTCAATAATGTACTAATGAACTTAAGTAAACAATCTTAAGGTTAAGTATTTCTTGATCGATTAGTGGTGGAAAAAATGAAATTATTTGATAAATTACATTGTTATGCAACGTTCGCACTACCAGTTAAAACGGGTTTTTATGCTATCTTGGTGACATTTTTCTTGTTGCTAATTATTAAAACGTGTTATAACCAGGGTTGTTAATACGATACATTTTTCACGATAATTTATCGGCGTTACTCGTTAACGATAATGTATCGTCATCGGAAACTCCGTTAACGATAATGTATCGTCGCCTTCATCGTCATCGTCGATAATTGTATCGTCGTATTCATCGTCATCGTCGGTTCATCGGTTATCGCGATACATTTTGCGTTACTTTCCCGTTTATTGGAGTTGAAGTTGATGCGGTTTACTTTCAATTGTTTAGAAATAAATACCTATTGAAGGACATGTTGTTGGCAGTTGAAAATGAATAATTTTGGACATTTTCAATACGCAGAAGGGTCCGACGATGTGTCAAAATGTAATTTTTTCAACTTTTCGAGTAAGTTGGTGCACAGAAGAGTCCCAGGTGCACAGTGTTTCCAAGCGGCAAAAAGGTGATCAAAATTGTTTTGACCATGAAGAAAAATTTTGAGCTAATGTGAAATTAGTAATTTTAGCACGAAAAAACATATATTGAAAAAACTACTAAACCACTATTATTAGGCCATTCACAAATTACGCTACACATCTAAGTGGTGTGGTGATTAACAGATTTTATTATAATTTTAATTTAAGCAAGAAGATTTTGAATTTTTAAAAGGAGAATATACATATTTCCAATGTCTGATTTTTTTTTCTAGTTGGGAAGCTTTTAGCCCCCTCTTAAGTTTCTTCTCTCCACTATGTAACAAGATACTTCATGCTTCCTTCTTTTACCCTCAAATATGTAGTGTGATTTATGAACGGCCTCATAATAGAGTTTTAGTCGTTTTTTGAATACAGTGAATACCCGTTTTTATTAGCCCACAGAGGAGTAACTGAGGTCGAATCCTGGCTAAAATTATTTACTGCTGCTGTTGCTGTTATTGTGCCTTAATATGAACAAAAAATATACAATAACTAGTTTTGGGACAATTTGGCATCTATCCACCTATCAGTTCAGAGGTCAATTTTCTATATCCTTTCGAATACTAGTAATCTCGAGGATATCTTTGTCATGGTATACCCCAAATTAGTAAAAAATTTAAAATTTTCAAATCGCTTGGAATTTGTAGATCGGACAAGTCCGGAAGAGTTCCTATATTTTTTGGATAGCTGGAATCTTGTTTTGTAATACTGCTTCAGCAACTTTGCTGGATCTATCCGTTTAATACAACTTTTTTATCATTCAAGTTTGGAATAAAATGTTTAATAAACGCATTTTTAAACTTGGTCCAGTGCACAGCAACACTACTATTTTCGGTTAGTTTTAGGCTGAAGTTATACAAATGGTTGTGTTCAACTACGTTTATAATAATATTGTGTCATTTATTACAGTCATCATAATTAGAAAGCGATATTGCTGGATATATGATGAAAATGATTAAAAAAAAATCCTTAAAATATCACCATTTTTCATCAATGCAAAAATTCTTTAGCAATTTTCGACATATTCATAATTTTGCCACGTTATACAGTACACAGAAAAAAATATTTTGTGATTTTAAGTTTATTTTCATGCACATATTTGGAGCATGAATATAAATGTAAAATTAGGTTCCATCAAAAATCCACACGACTTGTCGTGCTTTCTTCAACGAATTTTATTATAATTCTACACGTGGATTGAAAATTACAGTTTCTTCAAATGGAAAACCAATGCACTTCAATGTATTTTTTACGCGCTTATTGCTGTAAAATGAATAACATGTAATATTACACGAATGCAAGTGTAAAATTGTATGCTTTTTGATCCTCCAATTGAGTGCATTGATTTTAACGTAATTTTCAATCAAAGTTTTGATTCAATCTTTGAATGTTTACATTCGTATTGACTTACATGTCGTTTAAATTTCATTATTTTTTGTGTGTAGGCTTCTAGATATGTAAAAAATATAACGAAACAAAAAATCGAAAAAAAATATTTTGGTTATTGGCCAAGAACTTGTTCTAGTTACTCCTCTGTGCAGCCCCTTGATGAATTATAGGCTGATAAAACGATGACATTGACAAAATCGGCACATCTGCTTCTGAAGAGACGAAGTAGAAACGCAAACACCTGGACTAACATATTTTTTTTCTTTTTTTTAATAAACCGCAGCGGTTAAAATATTCTTCTTTAGACCCTCGACAAAGCCTCATAACCCGTTCTGATTATTTAGTAAAAATTTCCCTTAAGATTCCCTTACCTTTACAGTACAGTATTATTATTTTTTGTATATTTTGCAGCTCTAAGATAAGAAAAATATTCTAAAGAAGGAATTTACTCGAATTTGACTTGAACGTAGTCTAGAGCCCCCCAAATGGTTTTGATAGTGTTTGTTTTACAGATTCGTCTTGGTGAAGCGGAATCTTGCGGCTTCCATACCAAAACATTGCTTTTTGGACACTAAAACATTCAATAACTTCTAAGTTGTAAGAGATACAAATAAACTTACATTACAAAAATTCTGAATTTTCTTAAGCTGAACGAAATCTTGGAACATTTTGAAATTCTACAATATTTCCAGGAAAAGTATTCTGAAAAAAGCAATTTTCTGGGGTATATCAAAGAAATATTCACAAACGTATAATTAAATCGACAGATAGACACATAGTCTCTTCAGCGAAGTTAATACTTAAGATATTCTCAACAACTTTGCCAAAAAAAGTTTTTTTATTTTCATAAATGACCAAACAAAAACTTGCTTCTCAGCTTTAGAGGGATTAATCACCCAACTAATACTTTTTAAATGCAAAAATAAACTTTGCTGAAGACATTATAGCTAAAAAATATTTTTCGTGGTTCAAAGAATTTCTTTCACCTTTTTGCCACTTTGCAAACACTGTGCACTGGTGGATTCTCCTGTGAATTGAAAATGTCCAAAACTATCGATTTTCAACTGCCAACAACCTGCCCTTCAATATAACAAGTTCGCAAAAAGTTGAAAAAATTTCTATTTTGACGCACCGACGGTACATGCCCAATAACTTCTTCAATATAAGAAACTTTCCCTAAAAGTTGAAAAAATCCATTTTGACACATCGTCGAACCCCTTGTGTATTGAAAATGTCCAAAACTATTGATTTTCAACTGCCAACAACATGTCCTTTAATAGTTATTTATTTCTAAACAATTGAAAGTTAACCGCATCAACTTCAACTCCAATAAACGGGAAAGTAACGCAAAATGTATCGCGATAACCGATGAACCGACGATGACGATGAATACGACGATACAATTATCGACGATGACGATGAAGGCGACGATACATTATCGTTAACGGAGTTTCCGATGACGTTGACGGGTGGTTAACGTTATCGACGATGACGATTAATTATCGATTAACAACCCTGGTTATAACTCTGTAGTGTAAACATTGTATTATTAAACCAATTCTGCCTTTTTTTTCTATTATATAGGTGTTTTATGTGGTAATAGGACTGACATAATTATATCTTCAGTACAGCGGTTTGTTTCATAATTTAAAGCAGATTTATTTAAAAATTTAAATTAGTATACTCAACCGTTCTATTTGTTGTATACTTTAAAACGCAATTAGAACTGTGTTTTAAATACATAGGGTAGGACAGATACTCTGACTGAATAAACTGGGAAAACAATTTTAAGACCAGTAACGCTTAAGACATCACTTGAATTTGAATCGAAAAAGAACATCCGCTTAAACTGCTGCTGGGACGGTAAGTTCTGTTTTAAAATTTTCCGTTGTGTGCAGTACGAAACAAAAGTGTTTGAAATTAGAAAACAAAAAGTTCTGCTGGGAATGTGATTGTTTCCGATGCAATTACACTCAGGTTTTTTCACGCAGGGGATACAGGCCGTGTAAATGAAAATCGCGTAAATTTAAAAAAACTCGTAAATGAAAACCGCGTAAATTTCATAATCCGCGTAAAAAAACCTGAGTGTACTCTCCTATATAAAATACTACGCTGCTGAACAGTGCAATAACTACAGAAGCACGTTGTCAGATGCCTTACTGAAAAAAACATAACCGAAATATGAAACATATGAAAACCAATAGGCTCTTTACCCTACGTAGCTACAAAGCGCCGTAAACATGGATTAACAAGTTACAACGCACACGCATGCATAAAAATAAATATATTTTTTTCAAACGCAACACTCTTAAGCAGCACACACTGTATTGAATTAAATCCAAACCACCCCACCCACCTACTTTGCAAATCATTCTGTGACACCGTGCTGGTACCCGAAAAATCCGCACACGGCCACCGCTGCCGAAAATGCATAGCGTCTACCGCTTATTGTAGTGCCCAGACGCTGCAGCCATGATCTTACCCGTTCGACATAAGAACAAAAACTGATTCAAACGGGTACGCGTCACCTCTATTTATAAACTAACCGTATATGGTTTAGTAACTTAGGTGCGAGTGTGTGCAAATGCCAACGTTGCCGAAAATCGATAGCGCTTATTGCATCGCCCGGAGAAGATGTTGCTCGTATGGGATAAGAGCAGCAACTGATTTAAACGGACATGCGTTGCTTCTATTTATGACTTTTCGTGTGTGATTGAGCCACTAACCTACCCTCTAATGACGGCTGTGTCTGAGAAATCTGCCTCACGAATGGTAATTTTCCCTTTTTTCGTGAACTTTTTAATTTTACCAATTTTTAAAAGTCTACTTTTATTGGGGAGATATTAAATTATTACCAATATTTAAGTTAGGTGTTTCTGAATCGGTTGGTGTATGAATGATTAAAATCCATCTAGTAATATCGGAGTTATAAGCGTGCAAACCTTACATAGTTTCGTTACATGGGAGATAGTTTAGATTTTAGAATGACATCTAGACCCAGATAGTGGAGTAAGACATTTTTAATGTCAAAACAATCGTAAAATCTCAAACAAACTTCAATTTAAAAATTAGTCCTGTCACTTAGTAGGTGTCGGATTCTGATGAGACGAAGTCGAAGCGCGAGTTCCACAACTAATTTAATAAGGAATAGAACGCAAATAAAACAATGAGGCTCTGTCTCAACACAATTGATTTATAGGGAAAAACATACTTTAACGTGCTATAAAAATGCAAGAATTCCAACAAATAATCCGCATCTACAATTAGAAGCTAATTAATGTCTAATGAGATGAGTTTCTTATCTTGATTCGAATTAATCGATCAATAACTTTTTTCCTGCATTTCAACAGTGTCAAAAGTGGAAAAAATGAGAAAACCCGATAGGATGTAGGGGAACTGGTGGTAAAATGAACGCATTAACCCTTGCACTTGCGTTTTCCACCCTAGAACGTTGCACTGGGGCACAAATGAACTCCACGCGTTTGATAGCAATTTTTGCAGGTAAAAATGCAAACAACAAAATGGACAATGCATCATTTTCTTTGTTTTTTAATTGCGAAAACAGCTGTATAAGTGAAAGTAAGAAATTTATTGAATCAATGATATATAAGTTGGATTGAACAAAAAAAACTGAGAAAATCGTGGTTTTGACTTTTTTACAAGAATTACTATAACTTTGAAAATTTTCAAAGGATTTAAAAAAATCAAATGATTCTAAAAGTTGAAAGAATGGTCTAGAACGAAATAAAATGGAATTTCGATATTTTTGAAAAAGTGCAATTATTTGGAAGACGTCCAGTTTAAAAATCGGGTTTTGGAAAATACCACGAAATGGGGTGGAAATCGAAATGAAAAAAATATTTCTGACCAGTAATACATTGGTAACCCGCAACGTTACTGCTATAGCAGTTACTGTGTGCAAATTATACTTGCGAGCCATGATTTTGAAAAACTCTAAAAAATAAACAATAAAAATCAGCAAAAATGAGAACGATTTTTTTCTACTTAAAAATTAAATTAAATTAATTGAATAAATTATTTAAAACGATTTTATAATACTAATTGTTACTTACGTAGTAAAACAACCAGTATTTAAACTGGTATTGCCACGAGTCACATTTCCCCTGACAGCACGAAACCTGACGAAAGGCTAACGGCAACCGTACACTGGGGTACAAATGTACCCCACGCCAACTTTGACACCTGCTTCTACGAAGGCTATAAGCAAACTGGCTATACCACCTTTTCTTACTCTTACTAGGAACTCTAAATTGAATTATGGTTAGGGTCCCAGGTCGGTAAATGCCGAATTCTCGTCTACACAGGGCTCCAAAGAAGGCGTGGGGTACATGTGTACCCCAGTGCAACGTTCTAGGGTTAAGCAAAGTCATTATTTTCAAACTAATAAGTGAATGAGATATTACAATCACCTTATATATTTCTTTTTAGACGTGTTTTATACATATTTGGTGAAAATACATCGACATAAACATATTTTTTCAAACATTATTCTTGATTTCAAAACATGTCCAAAAATCAGACATGTTTATAGCGTTTGGGTAAATTGAACATGTGGTGGTGGATAAAAAAACTTGTTACGGAAAAATTAAATTTTAATGGCGTAATATTAACCAATTTACAATCGTGTGGCATCGAAACAAATCTACAAGCTTGGGTTCTCCACGGGTGTTTGAATTTTTAGGATCTGTTGGAGAACAGTGAAGATATATAATCTTGAAGTGAGCGTTCCGATTAATTTTGAGGTTTGGTACTTGGAGTGGCAAGATGGTTCTACAACCTGTTCATTTTACCCTCTGTATTAAGCCATTTTGTCCTAATTCCCACTTATTGCAGTGAAATATCTGCAAGAGGTTCAATTACTATGATGTAAAACCATTATCAGAATAATATTAAAATTTCACCTCAAAATACCTTAAATTCTGCATGCCGAATTTAACATCAGCGACAGACACGAATGCCGATTTTGATTGTTATCATATGTATTTCACATTTGACAGCTTTTTACCAAAATCTTTCGAATACTTGGCAGGTCACGTTTCTTTCGTTCTTGATATGGCTACCTGTTCATTTTACCTTCACTGTTCATTTTACCCACAGTTCCCCTGAGTGGCCTTCCCCATCACCACGTTCATTCATGCTCTCGTATGTCACTTTTATTGCCTTCGGCTCTGTATTTTTGAAATCACTTTGAAATGATTTCGATTTTTTTGTAGTGTATTCTTAAGGTTGCACAGAGAATGCGTAAAATTCGCAAACGAAAAAAGCAGTTTTTTCCACACCGTATGTCAGATCTTCATAAAAATCAATCAGCGTATGTAGAATGTTGTTACTGTACTGCTGATTGATTTTTATGAAGATCTGACATACGGTGTGGAAAAAAACTGCTTTTTTCGTTTGCGAATTTTACGCATTCTCTGTGCAACCTTAAATAGCTTTAATACCGATTTAACCAATGACCTTGTGAGGTAGGTCACTCCCCAAAAACTTTTATATTAACAAACGAAAATTTTAAAACGCAACAGTGTCCCCTAGCTGGACAAAACCTCCAAATTTTATTTTGGATTTTCCATAATTTAACATTTTTCTATGTTTGTAAACAGGAGTTTTCTAAAATGTTGAATCTTGAATACAAATGTTCGATGTTTTGCAGAACTTCAAAGGTGAAATAAATGAATTCCAAAAAAACCGTATTCAAAGCGCTGTTCTTCAAATGAATATATCTTTTAAGTTAAGATTCCGATTACAGTCAAACTGACTTAATTTGAAAGATGACTCATTGGGCTTATACTTACCGTTCGATTTAGTTGATAGCTAGCCTTTCTACTAACCCAGACATGCAGAATAAATAATAAATCGTGCTTTAAACAAAAGTTATAATGTTCAAAGTGGTTTTGAACATTGTTGAAACAATTCGTAAAGATGACTTGTACTGAATTGGAAATGAATAAATTGTTTTGCCCCTTTTTAACCACAGGTATTGAAAAAACTGATTTTTCATGATGTTCAAGTGTGAAGAGGACGCGTGGTAGTGTTTGACTACCCAGGGTTCATAAAGTAATTTATAAATTTATCCCACTATTATCCACAATTGTAAAATTGTGGATTCTTCAATATGATTTTTTTTAATTTTTGAAAACAATTTTTCAGAAATAGTTCACTTTATATTCGTGAATATTGAATTTTTGAACCACCCTATGTGTCAAAATAATGTTGAACAAATTAAAAAATAAGTATTAAAGATGAATTCAGTGTCACAATATTACCCTAATGTGAAGTTTTCATCAAATTCGGGCAACTTTTGAGGTTTTGTCCGATTTTTGTATGGAGGTGATCACTGTGCAAGGTGATGTTATACTGGATACATCCACATTATTAAGTTAATATATTCATCAAGGAATTTTATCATCTAAACTTTTTAAAAAGATGAATGAATACAATGAGGGCCCTCAGAAAGGACCCGGGTTCCGGGGCAGGTGACCCTGCTGACCCTCTTCCTTCTTCTCATCGGGACGGCAACCTTAGTACATATGTCCATGCATTGACACTAGAATGCAAAATGGACACGGTATGCTTACATTTGTACCGCCATTGTTAATGCAATATTTGGTTTATGCAGTGTTATTGGTAATTCATTATCTAAGTAATTTCAACTTATTAGTATGTCCTGAAGAAAGTAGACAGTGGTACAGGCCCGTAGCCAGGATTTTGTTTCGGGAGGGGCTTAAAAAAATTTGCATAAAGCTTTTAATTCTGACAATTTGATATAGTCACTAGAAACTAAATTAAATTTTGAAAAGTTCATAATGAAATCAATTCCAAATCAAAGACAATCCTAAAAATATGTTCATTGTCACAAGAAAGGTTATAGTACTTACTCTCGTTACAACAAAGTATATTCTAGAGTTCACAGTATTTATGCGCTAACCGAATATGACAATGCTTGACGGTGCTGGAAAACACTAGGTGTTCCAAGCTACACCTTTAAAAGGCGTAGAAGATGCTAAACCTAAATGAGTAGAAAAATATCCATAAAATGTTCGAACGAAGAGAATGTCGAAATTCGTACAAAATCTTCTGATTTAGCAAGCGATTTGTAGATGCGCAGAGACGGTTCAACTTCTATTTTCTTTGTCTGGTGTTCTGCGAGTATTACCAGTTCCAAGGCATCATGCTAACACAATTTTTTGATATATTCTATTTAAATGAAACTATTTTCAAGACTAGCCTTGGTCGGGTAGATTAGAACCCCAGTTAGGAAGGATTTTTGGTAATCAATAGGATCAAAATATAAATTTAAATGATTAAATCAACTGAAGGAAACTGCCCACAATTTAATTGATTAAAGAAAATTGTCTACAAATCGAATGAAAACACTGATTACTAATATCTTCTAATTTTCCTTCAAATCGCCAGTCGCCGTGCATGTGTCGTTCACCGTGCAGTTTCAAAATCACGAAATTTAAAGAACTAGCTCCCTAAATCCATCGGAGAGATCCAGATCCCAAATCCTTTCGTTTCATCGTTTTATTGAAACATTCCAACTAAAGTTGAATCAAAATTTTAAATACACCGTAAGTTGATCATATAACGTGCACTGGTGCCAAACAAATGTCCTCAACTACTTATTCTCGTTTTGTTGGTAATAGTTTTATATTATTTCTAAATTGTGACGTATTTAGATAGGTATTTTTACGGTGACTATGAGGGCGGTTTTCATTTTGATAAAAAAAACAGGATTTGAAGTCACGTCAAATCCACCTAAACGCACGGTAACTGGGGACTTGACGGTACGTGAAATTTGTTAAATGTATTACCAAAAGAACTAGAAGGTCTACCTTCTGATGTCGCAAAAAGCAGAAGCAAAAAAAATTGCTACGCTATAGCAGGCTACAGGCACCAGTGAATCAAGCTAGCTATTGTTCTATATCAGTGCACATACAAATTGTATCGTTGCCCCCGGCTGCGGAGTAAAATGAGTTTGCCAAATGAAGCAAAAGTGCCTGTGCTACGGGATAACACGAACAGTTAAGGAAGTGGAACAATTAGTTAAAGTGAAAATGGAGCTTAATCTCGCTGAAGTTACCTACATTCAGCTACATCACGTAAAAACTGTGTTTTGATCACGTTTAGAAGCTTAGCACAGGCCGAAAACTTTATTGCAAAGAACAACATGCAACACGAGGTCGAATTTAATAACACCAGAATCAAGATCCCCGTGCATATGGAAAACGACATGGTGGACGTGCGTATCCATGATTTGGCCCCGCGCACGAAGGAGGATTTCATCAAACAAATCATGTCGCAATATGGAGAAGTAGAATCTATTACGAATGACACCTGGAGAAATTTTTTCTCCGGCATTCCCAATGGCGTTCGTATTGTGAGAAGTGACTAAACCAATACCTTCTTACATGACTATCGAATGCAAATCACCGAAGGATGGTGTGACCTATAAGCAAACAACGCTAATTACATATCCCGGGCAGACCCCAACATGCCAATTCTGTAACTATACAGCCTACTACGGAAAAACATGCTCCGAAGCAACTAGTCAAAACTCATCTACTACAGCCAACTCTAACACGCAGCCACCGATACCTTCAGATAAACCTAAAACAACGATCCAATTACCCAATAATGCAGGTACAACGACCACGACAACCGCTCCCAAACCAACAACTAGCATCGCCAATAAAGAAGCAAATACCGATGAAGACGGATATACAACAGCGACCCATAAGAACAAGAAACAAATAAGAACCTCTGATCGTGAACAGGAAGAAAGCAGTACCGATGACGACATGGACGGGAACGATAACGCGAGAGAAGGCAGACTGAATGACCACCAAGCGGCCTCACCGCCAAGGAAAAAGATCTCAACACGCAGCAGCAAACTGCGTCAACAAGATCTGGCAGACCGACATTCTTAGATTTTTTTTATTTTTACTTATTGTAAAAAAAATTAAAAGACCCACGGATCAGTTGTGCTAACGCATTGAGCCGTTTCAAATAAAATTTTAGATTGAAAAAAAAAAGAAATATTATAAATATGAACAAGCTCAATAATTTCAGCATCTCTTTATTCCGACATATGGACGGGTATACATCGCACTTACTTCACCTCTGTCGAAGAGTAACGTAGGTGTAAGGCCAACTTTCTTTGATGATTTCTGTTGTTCTGTAGTTGAGTGCCCAGAAAATATAGAACAGCTGCTCTTGGGTCGATTTCAATTTATTTATTATTTTTTCTCTCTTTTTCTTCGTGATCTCTGCTCATCTCTCTCATTTTATTCCATAACGAACACAAATAAAACGAAAACATGAAATCGAAACATTAATCCCAATTTATTGACTGTATACTCAACTAGTTACAACATTTTAGTCGCTCTCCGTGATAGGCTACTGATGTTTGTTCACTGTATCGTCACGTCGTTTTTAGACTTACATGGACATTAATTGGAAACCATCGAAAGAGACAGAAATGCTGCTGCTTACAACATTAAGTTTATTATGATTGATTGACTAATATGTGGTTTAGCATCTATTGACATCCGTTGAAAAGTAAGGATAAAATCACAACAGATAGTCCTACCGCTACTATGTACGTTTCTGTATGTGAACAACATTAGTAATATACGACGGTATACAATTCTTGGGTTGATGAACACCTCAGAAAAACCGCTGTTTTACCACTTTTTGGCTTGTTTATTTTTTGGCATTTTTCTTGCTTATTGTTCGATTGTTTAAAATATCACTACTTTGCGGACTAACAATGTTTAAATATGGACCGCATTCTCCGCATAAAATGAAATTGAGTGTCAACAGAAATACTATTGCATTAAAATGACGCGAAAACAAAAACTGTCTTCTCGACTATATTGTCATCAACTAACGGAAATGTTTTTGTCTAGCACGCTTGAGTGAGATGCCTGATGTTTCTACTAAGCGTACAGTGCACTAACCTATTACAGAAATTCAATCTGCTTATGCTTTAACTAACTTTATTCTGGCTAATATATAACATAATATCTGAGTTTTGTTAGACACAACCACTAGCGATAAAGTTCTCATTTTGGGACAGTTTTTGAGCTCACTTTTCTATAAAACTTCTGCAATTTTATTATATATTTCGTTTATTTTATTCGGTTCAATGCATTAGCTAAATGAAGCCTTGTGTCTTCAATATATTTCCATGATGTGAACAATGAAAGTGATAAAACGTAAATGGTTGTCCTACAGATCTCGTGCGAACAACTAGCGATTGCATGTGGAGAACTATTTACTAGGCTGAGAAATATTTTTCCTAACCAACAGTGTCGCGGTGGTGTTCATTTCTATCTCGTACACTTCCTTATCATCATAGTGGTTACTGCCATGTCCATGTTCGCGAATTTCTGACGGGTCACGAGTGTCGACTTCCTCAATGATGGTGCCGACCGTTGATTTTGAGATACTAGACGCAGTTTTTGCCGTCAATATTATCCGAACAGCAGCCAAAATTTGGCAAATGTTTGTTTTTCAGGAAATGGTTTTGGAGACTATGTATATGCAAAGATATAATGTGTAAAATAATACTATCGCATTCAGTTTTTACGTGCAGGGTCAGGTTGGAGGAAATATGTCTGTTCACCTAGATTTTCACCACAAAAACACCATTTAATATACTTCCTAGATGTGTCCTTTATAATGAATACCATTTTTTCCAAATGTGACAGGAATCTTTTAATAGCCACGGTGCAAGTAAGTGGTATCAGATCTTGTAGCCGAGCATTGATTTTCTCATCGTCCATATATATATGAGGATCAACCACATGTTACAAGTTGTTATGCAAAATGACTGGTTTCGCCTGGGCTAATTTGTTAAATGGCATCAGCACTGAACGCCTGACATGGTTAAACTCGTTAAAGGCGATGTTCGTAAGCATAACCTCCATAATCACCTTCAGCAAATATTTCACATCATGAATGTTGCTCCAGCCAAATACGGAGGCTATTGACTTCAGGTCTTTTCGCATAAGATCGATCTTATGCGAAAAGACCTGAAGTCAATATCCTCCGTATTTGGCTGGAGCACCACTTCTTGCTTCTGCGACTCAATCATTCGACAGATCCCCACAGCAAGAATTAAAGTAACAGTTTCGTTTGTCTTCCGACGAGTCACACAATATGAAGGAAACTGTTTTATCACACTCAGCATACGGAGTAGATATCCTGACCGCTGTCTTCGGTGGTTCGAAATAGCAATCTTTCTCACAATTCTCGCATTAATTTGTTGAAACCAAACAAGATACAATTTTTTTAAGAGTCACCGAAAAACATGTTGTTTCTTAAATTTATTTTTGAAAATTTTCGGGGGGGCTTTAGCCCCCTAGCCCCCCCTCTGGCTACGTGCCTGCAGTGGTAACTACGGCCGAAGATCCGATGGCGTACTGGTTATCGTTGGGACTTTCCAAAACCTGGTTTTTGCGGTGTTTATATCGAGTTCTTTGGCTTCAATTTCCATCCAAACTGCAACAAACCCAGCTTACTGAGCGGAATATTTAGAAGAAGAAACAACAACACAATCCATCGCTCAAGTATCGGTGTTTGCCCAGGTAAGTGGATATTAGAACATGCATTTTGATTGCTGTTATTTGTTTCCACTTTTTCCGACAAGATATGTGTGGGTTGTTGTAAAATTTATCGAATTAATTAATTAAATAAGCTACCATATGTTTAACGGACATATTCGGTGAAATGTTAAATATTCTGGCTCTGGGACACCTCACGGTGGGATGAGGATAAACAACAAATCATGGGTAGGCTTGAAAAATGCCTACTTCGCTTCTATTATTTTCATTTTGGGTTTCGTGGAGTAAAGTGGGAAAAGTATGCCAAGTGGTTACCCCATCGACGATTCATTATGGGATGTTTGTTTATTTTTTGTTGAGCGCCCTCACTGTTTAGGGGCGATGCCCTTGATTTTCTGAAGATTGGCCACACGTGTTCGCGCTACCTGTACGGTTGCATAATTTTACGTGGGCTCCGCTGGTACTAGTTTCATGACGTCATTGCCATATAAAAGGTACGGAATTCAGATCAAGTGATTACAGTTCCGCAGTAGGAGAACTGGGTGTAAGACGGACATATTACGGATAAGTATGTTTTTATAACATATAATATAGATAAAGCATGTTTTTGTCAGCATGTTAAACTCTATGTTGTACATAGTTCCATATATTGGATTTAAAGTGTGCAGGTGAAATATGTTGCAAAATCATTGAGTATCTTTTATTAAAGAAATCGATAACGAATAAATAACTGAACTATTTTTTTGATTGCGAATGGAGCAGACAGATGGTGGTAGTAAGACGGGCATATTTGGGATATAATAACCAGAGCACAAAATATCACAATTTATTATTTCTAACGGATGTTTTTAAATAGATTGTGGTTCCTCTTAATGTATGTGTTAAACTCGAGTCAAAAATTATGTTTGAGCGCGTATTTAAAGTGGAAGCAAATTATTTATTTCTTAATATCACTTTTACCGTTGTCATACAGAGCATAACTTCAATGATCACTTTTTATGCAAAACTTGGAAGTTGTGCATTAAATGTGCCATTGGCAACATAAGTTTGTTATAGGTTTCAACATTAAATATGTATCATTTAATTTTAATGATCATTATCATCAACAACATCATCAGGACCGTGATCGTAGCATATCAAGCATAGCAAAAACGACCGCACTCATCATGGGTGGCTGATACAGTGAAATGTTTTTATACATTAGTATAGTTCACTGCACACCTGGCCATGTCCTTACGATCGCAAAAGGGAAAAAAAATGTTAGTTGAATACCTACTTAAGGAGACACGGGAAACCCACGCAATCTCCATAGGTATTACGGATATTATATATTGTTAGTAGGGAAGGAATTTGGGTTGTGGAATTGTTGTGGATCATATAATATTCAACGTAATAGATAATAAAAATGTAATTGGATTGATCTCACCAAATTTACTTGGCTGGGCTCCAAAGACACTGGCTTCCGACACCACCGCTCAAGCACCTCCTTCGAGAATTTCATTGGTAGTGTTAACTACTGTATTCCAAGTCAGTACAGCTTGTTGAAAATTGGAGACACGTTGGTTGCACAATTGCTACAAAATCAACTTTTTCTCGGTGATCTCAGCGCATATGTGGACTTTCTTGTGTCTTAGTATGAAAAAAAACTGCTTCCACGTACGGATCTTTTAAATTCCACAAATATTTCAATTCCCAGTTCGCGTTTACTACTTTAGCACATTCTGATCATTCGATACTCCATCGCTAATCCAGACACGGTAATAGGTTTCATACGTTTCAAGCATTTGCCAAATATTAGTCACGGTATGATTAAATTCGTCCAGCATCAATGGCTTATCTTTGTCACATTTCACTTTACTATATTTTTAAAGAAACACATTCGTTTTTGATATTAGAGACAAAAAATGACTTTGGGTGTGAAAAAATTCCACCGCAGCCGTCGATGGTTGCTATGATCCGCCAACATCATCAGGACCGTGATCGTGTCCGAATAATATGAAAGTTCATTATCATGACTGTGCGATTTTGAGCCACCATTCTCTCGTCACCCAGCTTTGTGTCCATTCGTCCATCTTTCTCGATTGCACACGGTCAGAGAGCTGGTCCTGCGCGAAATCGTAAACAAGGATCTTCGATCCTTGAACTCAAGCATCCTCGATCTTTGCATTCAAGGATCCTTGGTTCTTGAACTCAAGGACCCTTGATGTTTGAGCTCAAGGATCCTCGATCCTAGAGCTTAAGGATCCTGAAC
Source organism: Topomyia yanbarensis (assembly GCF_030247195.1). Lineage (NCBI taxonomy): Eukaryota > Metazoa > Arthropoda > Insecta > Diptera > Culicidae > Topomyia > Topomyia yanbarensis. Next base: position 390,706,810 of record NC_080671.1, on the reverse strand, counting down.
TCAATGATCTTCGATCCTTGAACTTAACGATCCTCGATCTTTGAACTCAAGGAAAATATCCTCAATATTTGAGCTCGAGAACCCTCTATATTTGAATTCATTGATCCTTGATAGTTGAACTCAAGGATCCTCGATCCTTGAACTATGAACTAAAAGATCCTTGATCCTTGGTTTCAAGGATTCTTGATCTTTGAACTCAATGAAAATGAAAGGTTCTCCCTTGAAAGTGTTGATAATGAAAATCAAATAATTCAAGCGCAGAAAACTCCGTATTACGTAATATTGAGAAATAATAGTCGGCATGTTTACTAAGCTGAACTTTTTGTCCAGTAAAATGAACTGAAAGAAGGAAATTGTTCGTAGCAGAGCAGATCATCTGGCAGACAAATCTAAACTCGATCGCTGAACGCTGTCAAGCTGTGTGGAATGCCTGTCAAGTTTTTTTGAATTTTGCTTATTTGCAGTACAAGCCAATCAGTGGTATGCAAGGAGATAATCCTCTACTTCGGAATATTCTAAATTTAGCTTGCTAGCTGTGATGCTGCTTAGTCGTATCAAACCAATGGGGAAACTAGAGAAATGCATTGCACTGAAATCGAATGATTCCCCGTTTTTCTCGAGTGCATTGAATTGCTTTCAAACTTATTCACAAACACATGCAGTCTGTAGGTTGTGCCGGGGTAGTGAAATGTATACGTAAGATGTTTCCTAAATTACGAAATACTAAGTTGATTGGGTACTCTTTGTTTCAAATATTTCTACGCAATCAAACATTGTGTAATTTTTGAATCATGAGAAATATCTGTCTGAGAGTATCACGGTTCGGTTATTTTGTCTCCTTGTTGGAGCAGTTGACCGTAAATAGGTTTACTTGTTTATTATCAATTTACTGTAAAATTTGTAAAATCCTAATTTAGAACGCAGGTGGCGTCCATTTTATACCGTAATCAACAGTTCTAAACATCGAACTTTTGATCTTTTTACAATTTATAAGAAAGCACGCGTCACACTTAGAAAAATAAAATAAAATTACATTTGACGCAGGTAACATTACGACGTATTTCTTTATCCGATAAAAAAATTTTACATGCTTTGAAATACAGTGTGTCCTACATTTATAAGTTAAATCACTTAAAATACTTATATTTTTCAGGATAACGTTTGTTTTATTAAAACAAACTGCACCAAATGATTAGGGTTTGTTTTAAAGTTTTTCTAACAATGCTTCTCGAATTTCGGAAATTCTAGTGCGTTTTGTTCGTTTGTTATGGCAATTTAAGTGAGAAAAATGAAGTCCTACATGTATACGATCACTAAGAAAAATACGGTTCCTCGAAAAAATGCACATTCCTCACTTAAACCGCCATAATAAACGAACAAAATTCACCAGAGCTTCTAAATTTCGAAAAAAAAAAAATCTTTCATTAAGCTCTTAAATAAATCCTGAATCTTTTGTACAGTTTATTGAAATAGAAAAAAGTTGTCCTAGATTAACGTATAATTTTGGAGCACCACTGTTTTCTCTTAAAATGCCATAATAAACGAACAAAACGCCAAATTTCAAATTTCGAATGATATCGTTTATTAAGCTTTAAAACAAGCCCTGAACATTTGGTACAGCTTGAGTAGAAGAAAAGTGAACGTATAAATGTGGGACACACTGTATCGCATCTCTTTTGATGTAGAACTCGGCTGAAGAAACTGATAATTTTTCATCCTCTTGAATGTGATATCAAGTGAATTGTGACGCTCCTTTTAGGAGCATCTTTCTAGACGTAAATATTTTTATAATTGTACTACCTTGGGTAGCAACAATTGTAAGAGAACGCCTGGTGGATTATATTAGGAAATTTATAAAACAAAATATCTTGCTTACCCATGGACTTTCATTTGCAAGCAAACGCTCGGTAGATTGAATATCGATCGATAAGTATCCTTCCTTTTGCACTTTCTTCTGGAAAGTAACAAATTGCTCGATGATTTTTAACACTATTGCGAGTTGGGTTTAAAAACATCTCGTGTATTTTGAAAAAATGGTGGAACAGAGCTTCTACTGACAGACAGACTTGCTTAAATGAAAGGCAAAAGGAAGGGACAAAAGTGATTAATTTGTAATTTCTTCGCACTTAAAAAGATTTTTAAAGAGTTTTAAAAATCGTGTTTTGCCTTTTTCATATATAAAGTTTTTGCAATCTCATATACCATTCGACGCAGTTCATCAAGTGCGCCAAATGACTGTGTCTTGCATGTTTGTTTTTTTTTTCTTGAGGAATCTTCGAAAAATATCGTTACCGGCTGGTTTCTTGTACTGCAGAAATTTGCGATAGGAAAACTTATGGTATTTTTCCTATCCTCATTCTCCCAGGACAGCCGTTAGGTATGTATTACTTCGGGCGGCATTGTGCTATTGTATTTCTCCTGTTGAATTACTCGTTCCATAGCTACTGTTTCTTGCTCGCTGTTCAACTTTATTTTCATCGAAACCAAGTGGAGTAGTTATAGTTAACTCTGTCCCGATACGGTCATGTGTATGGTTTGCGTAATGACTAAACTGGTCCAGTGAAACGAATAACTCGACTCTACCAGGTTAATGCTCTTGGACACAATATATTCGATATTGTAGGGCATTATCTTCTACTAGTTTGAGCTCCATCCGCACTTGTAGTAATTATTGCGTTTCTTGAAGTTGGCCTTACAATACATTTCGAAGAATCAATAGCTACACACTATGCCAGTAGTTCGTCTATTTTTAGTGTATACCGACACTCATTACTATCTCACAAAGCACAACGATATGTTGTTATATGTAGGGGAACATGGGGAGACTTGACCAGGTTTTCAGCTAAAACTGCATAAATCTCTAAAAAAGCCTTCAATCCCCCAAAAATCATCCAGATATAATGTGCAAAGTTATTGCACGTCTTCATGATTTTTTGCAAAATTTTTAATTAATTTTTGAAAAGTTACAAAAGTTTTTCTGTGATCGTTTTTTCTGGTCAAGTCTCCCCATTGCGGGGAGACTTGACCAAGGCGTGGGGAGACTTGACCAAGAGAATTTTGAAAAATCATAACAAAAAATAATGACATAAAACATACTGTAATTAATAATTTTTCCCTATTGTCGAGATCCTTAGGTAGCAGTAAAAAATACAAAAGAGTTGCATTTGATAAATTTTGATTTTTTTAAATGCATTTCTTTTTAAGGATTAACTGTACTGCTTGCATTGCACGTTCACACGTCACGAAATCAGTCCTACTATTACTAACTTTGCTTGCAAATTTTAAAATATAAAGACTTATGTTTGGGGTGGGATTTTTTTATGGCGTGATTAACATTAACAGTAGGTACCAAAGCATAATAAATATTAGGAATTTTATATCTTTCTTCAGCTGATCGCCACTTGGTCAAGTCTCCCCACAAAATCTTGGTCAAGTCTCCCCAACATTAGTTATTGCGTTCAATTTCATGCGAATTGTAGTAATAACTTTTCCAATGTTCCAGTTTATGTAAAATCATTTCACTGCTTCACAAGGATTAAGATGGTATATTAGCCCTTTAATAGTAATTAGTAGTCGAGTAGATATGTCCATACAAAGTTTGATAAAAAATTACATCATTTAATGCAAATTTATTAATCACGTAATATTTTCTGCAACGAAAGGAATTTTTACTCCAAACTTTCAAAATTACCTTAAGGGATCGAAACAAGTATAAAAATATTTTTGAAAAAAAATTAAGAATCGAATAAAAGACGCCATAGCCGAAAATAGAATTTTGCGCTTGGTCAAGTCTCCCCATGTTCCCCTACTGCATTAGCAATGAACAGCTACAGAGCGGTAGGTAGCATTGACTGACTTCACTTAACGATTTTTAGCTTCTCTATTCTTGGCGAGATGAGAAGATAGCCTGAATGCTATATTTTACAATTCACATTAGCATAAAAGTACCCAAGCAACCAAAAGTTCGTATAAGGGAGCTGCATAAGCTTCTCGTTTTAGGTAATTTTGCGATACGTTTTATGTTCTAATAGCGGTTTAAGCAGCTTTCAAGTTCCATTCAAGCTTAAGCAGCTTGAAAGTTCGCTTAGAACTTTATGTAAACTTTAAAGTGTGCTTTTTAACCCTTGTGAAGGCAAGCTAAAATCCTAACATTAAAGGGCAAGCCGGGCCTCTCAGGCCCGTTTAAATTCAAGCTCCTTTTAGCCTTTCTCATATAGAAAGGTTATGCAATCGATCGGAGTTTCGACTTTTTAACCGAGACCCGCAGGGCCAAATCTCTTATACCATTCGACTCAGTTCGTCGAGATCGTAAAATGTCTGTATGTGTATGTGTTATAGATTTCAAAGCTACTAATCAAAATTTCCATGCCCAAGCTTATACTGCATACACATTCTGTTGTAACTAAAAAATTGTAACGTGCCGGGCCTTTGAGACCCGCGTGCCTTTTTGAGGGTTAAGTATTATCCGAACTTCTGGTTGCTTGGGTAGCTACATTTAAAATATTAGCAAGAAAGGTATTCAGTTAGTTATTCAATAACGTGGCACTACTTGTATTACAGGAAAACAGCTGGTACCGAGTGAAATCCTGTTTCGGCTAACAAGCGCAAATAATTAACTGAATCAGAAAACTTACCAATTCTAGAGAAAATTTTCAATAGGACGTAAGTAACAATGAGAGTGAGAGATTCTCTTTGAGGTCTTTCTGTTCTGTTCATTACTCGGCCATTTCAACATTTACTACTCTACTCTTTGCATAATATTGTAGTAAAAACCGTCGGCTTTCGATATGTACTGGAAAATTAGTACAGTGTTGTAATTACGTCGTAATAAACGAAAGAGGAAGTAAACAAAGAGAGGATCTCATAGTTGCTTACGTCCTATTGAAAATTTTCTCTTGAATTATTCGAGTGTTTGAAAAAGTGGGTCAAAGATAAGTTAATTTAGCATGCTTTTGGTGACTTTCGAGAAATTTGAAGCAGATACAAAAGACCCAAAAATCAAAAAACAAAACAATTTTAAGATTCAAATGAGTGTAACCTAAGAACGAAATTTTTTGAAGAAGTTATAACGTACTACTGGAGGGGGAGATAAAGATATTTGTGGCAGTTTGTTTCATAGAAGGAGAGGGAGTCAATTTTGGCAAATGTTTACGAAATTTATGAATGGTCCCTTACAAGAAATGTTGAATGATATCAATTACTCACACTTAATCGATTCTATTGTAGTTGATTTTGTCGTGGGATGTGGTGAAACTATAATATCCAGAGAATTTATAAATGCTGATCTTATATATGAATGATTTTGTAGAATATTTCAATTCAGTCGAAACTCGATGGATACCATTGTAAAGTGAAAACTGCTTGATTTAATTTTTCCAAGAAAAATGATCCATATTACAGTATAAAGAAGAAATGGAACCTAATGTCTTCAGCAAAGTTTTTCGGGATGATAACAATTCTGCCGCAGACACCGATCCTAAATATATTTTTTTTGTAAAAATCTTGAAATTTTTTTGGAGATCTCAGATCTTACTACTAGGTGGATTAGTCATTGATATGTTAACGCTTTTCTTGTATTGCAACTTACTCAAAGATACCTTTGCAAAAATTCGAAACTCTTGAGATAATTACTTTAAGCCCTTTGCAAAAATGCGAAACTCTTGAGATAATTACTTTAAGGCCTGCTTTTTACAATTCTGGACTACTGTGGGACGTGATAACTTCATGATCGCGTAGGAACGAACGTTTATATGTACGCGTTTGAGACAGCCTTTTATAAGTGCTAAAACGTTCACTTGATCATCGTGGTTATTGCGAGATCGCTGGTGTATTTGAACGCGTGGCTTTTCAATGTTGTGCGAATCGTGAGTTTGATGTTTAATTTTGAGTGTGCGGTTCAGATGCTAGACGAGATTGAGCTAGAGGTGTGCGCCGCGCCGCCGATTTCAGGTAAAAATCGGATGCGCGCCGGCGTCACGCCGGTGACTCTTCCACAATAATTTAGATAAAACAATACAAAGAAACATTTTCAAACCTAACCAAACATGCATAATACCAAATCAGACAAACTAATTGAATCAATAACAAATATTACAATTGTATATTTAAATCTAATTTGAAAATGGTCACCGTTTCCTTTTGGCTATCGTTGAAATATGAAACGTTTTCGGTGATATTTTTTAAAACTGTGGATTCTGTTAAATTTTCAACAATTAGCGATGAACTAATGAAAAATGAAAATTGAAAATTAATAGACAATTGAAGGAATGTAATTGTTGCATCAAACGAAACAAATGCAGAGAAACCTGGCAGTGCAAGAGGCAAATATATTAGCAGGGTCCAAAATATGAAGGTCGGTCACCCTACTTGAGGCCAGGCTACTAGGACCGAGGATAGCAGCTTCCAAACGTGACCGATTGATGATTGCGAGGGAACGCGTGTGTTTATAATGGCACTTGAATCCGTGTTTGATCGCGAGGGCATTTGTATGGGGTACTTGCTAATGTGTACGTTACTATAAATTCGATTATATAACCGTGAGGTCATTTGTATATTATTGTATAAGTCTGAAGTTTACTTTTGAGTGTATTGTTCAGATGCTAGAAGAGAGTAAGTTACCTCACATCACTAGGGTTCCCGGAATTTTTTGAGAATGGTCCAATTGAAGATATTGACCCAGCCTGCTAGGACTAACGGTAGGGGCTTCCGGACGTGATAGATTCATGATCGCATGACTCATTGTATAATCGCACACTTGAGATCACATTTATAAATTTGTAGGAGTTAAAACCTTCACTCAAAGGGAGTTTTTATGTTTGCAAGATTGCGGGCGTAGGTTGGCGTTGATGGTCGTAATGGTATGTGCATGTTTGTGACCACGGTTGTACTGTCGCGGAGGGCTAGAGCATTTATATTCTAACGGGTTTAATCGCGAGGCTGTGTTTGTGTGTCGCGTGCATACATTTGTTTGTATAATCGTGTAATCACTGGAATATTCGCGTGTGCCTTTGAATGGACGCGCGAACCGCGATGTTGAGTTTACTGTTCAGATTTAGAAGGAAGTGGGGTACCTCATTTCATTAGGGTCTCCGGCATTGACGCGACGAGACTTATAGTGTATATGAGTTTGTTTTTTGTTGTTTAGACGAAAACTGAAGGCATAAGGCTGCTAGGGCAAAAAGTGAGAACGGGCGTTATTATAATCGCATTTATGACCGCATTCATAAACAGTAAGGGTTAATAGATTGACTTGATCATCGGAACTTTTTTATGTATGCGAGATCGCGGGCGCATGTGTGTGCCGATTATTACGAATGTATGTTTGCATTTGTTACCAGATTTGTTTCAATGCAAAGGACACAAACTTTTGTGTGTTAAGGTATTTGGTTGTTTTCATGTTGCGTATACTGTCGCTTAACTTCACGTGTTTGAATTCATTCACTAAATCGTGTAGTCGTGTGCATACCCGCGTAGACTTTTTAATGCATTTTAATATCGGTCCGGAAATGATATCTTCTCCGCATTAATAAGCTCCGTAGTTTTTAAGAGGAGCTGTTAGACGAAAGCAATTCATGCGATCATAGGGTTAAGTGCCTATTTTCATCCTGTTTTGTGGGAGGAGGGGCGGGGGGTTGCCTCGCTAATTCATTGATTACTCGGTCTACAATCGATGGAATACGTTTAAATTGGTATCAACGGATTTGTTTCGTTTGCTTGTTAAGAAACAATAACACAAATGCTCTGAAAACAGTGAAATGCTCGTATTTGAGCGCAACAAAAACTCGAATCAAGTGCCTCCATTTTTGTCCTACCATTGCGACTCAATGCGTTTAACAAATATGGTAGACGCTACTCTAACCAGTCTCGGGACAATGATTATTTGGTTAAAGCCCCCAATAAACAAAAATACAAATTACTCTAACCAACGGCTTCAAATAGGTAGGGTGATAATAGAAACATGGCGAAAATAGGCTCATTACGGTATATTCGTAAATGCTAATACGTTGACTTAGTTGTCTGGACATTTTTATGATTGCGAGATCGTGGGCGTAGGTACGCGTGAATAATCGGGCTTGCGACAGGATTTGTATTAATCCGAAAGAATCGAGCATTTGGATGTTATTGTGCGCGCTCATTTTATCACTTGGGCGTTTGCATATCATGTGTACGTTTCTACAACCATGTGGTCGTTTGCATGTTACCGTGTACGAAACAGAAATAGCAAAACAAAAAACATCACGAGAATTATTCAGTAAAGGTTATATGGACGCACGATTCATATACTACAATAAAGCCAACCATGACAATATTAGATGGAAGCTAAGTAGTGTCGACTGGTAAAATGCCCTCAGAAATGAAAGGAATAATGTAACCGCGCTGGACGTATTTTACAAACTTATTTTCTGATTTATTCATGAAGAGATCCTAGTTAAAAACAAAAAAACTCAAAGCATCCTGTTTGGTATAGAAGACTAATCAAAAATTTTAAAAAATAGGAAGCAAAAAGGCCATCAACTAAATACGATAAATCAAAATAATGAGCGCTTGGAAAAATATTTCGGCATTTGCTATAAACCAAATATGGCCATAGAGTTTTATTTGGTTTACAGCAAATGCGAGAGTTTATTTTATTTCGATTAAATAGTTTTTAAACTTAAGGTCATTCTTCAGGTTAGAAAAATCTCTTGAGAAAAATCTTTATATGTGTGGGGTTGGGTCTCGAACCCAGATGAGCTCATTAACAAGTAAATACAACAAAAGTTGTAAAACTTTTCACCAGAGTCGAAAAATGTTTTTTTCGTTTACCAAAATCTGACGAAAATGACGAGCGAGCGATGCTACTTTCTAAACCACTAGAACATTACGAAACCGAAAATGAGACAACGGCCTACGACAAAGCATGCGGGTAAATTCAATTTCATTATTTCCTCCATACATTCGTTTTCGCTTCGAAATTGAGAACGACATTAGTCTCTTCGATATTGCACATAGCGCTGGCCAAACGAATAGAAACTAGTAACGATATTTATTTGTTGGTGTGCTATTTGGGAGAATTACAAGCTATCGATGATATTGGACGACTGAAGCACTATTGTTGTGCATATTTCCTGTGTTTGCTGCGTTCTAGTTGCATTTTATGATGCACATTGCTATAATTTCATTTAATGAAAATAAAAATAAAAATCAAAATTACTGATTTGAAATTAAAACGAGATTGAATTTTCGTATTGTCATAGGAAAACGAAAGTCACTACTTCTGCTACTCGCTTCCATAGAATCGAAAGAAGAAGGGGCGTTGCCTTTATTGTTTTGCTTTGTGTGAATTTAGTAACGAAGGAGGCTGCAAAAAGACGAAGGTGAATTCAGTGAATTTCATCGTCCATTGAATGGGTATGAGAATTTTAGGCCTTGCTTTTCACTGATACAAACTGGATGAGCATGTTTTTCACTTCCATAACAGATTACGTATACAAACAAAATAACTAAGCGTTTAGGTACTAGGAATATTCCTACACTAATAGAATTTATTGAGTTTTAGGATAGTAGTTGATGTGCTTGACACCGTGATCACCCTCTTAGAGTTTATTTCCGATGGTTGGACATTTATCAAAATACTGAGAAACCCGATTTCGTGTTCGATTGTTACTCATTTCTTGTAAGTTCCAGCTGCAAATATGCATGTTAGCTCGTGAACTCAGTTTACGCTAGGACGACGAATCTATTCAGGAGACTGAATATTAGGATGCCAATGGCCTGCCTGTATAGGAAAAAAGTCACCACCAAATTTTTAACCCGGACACAGCTTGAAAGCTTTAGCACCTCGAAAAAGTTTCTGATAAATTTATGCCCAATCGGACATGATTAAGGGGTCGCGTAAATCGTTCATAGTTCAAATACCACCAAAGGATTAATTTTGTTTTTAACATAGAGGTTTTAAACTTATGGTCATTTGCTCTTTTCGGATTAGAAAAATCTCTGTAGAAAAATTTCTAACTCTATGTTCGGGGTTGGGAATCAAATCCAGGTGAGCTGAGTACAAGCGAAGACTACATATTAAGAAGACTGATATATTACAGCGCCTCTATTGGGGGAAGGTAGGAAGCTTAATGTAAAAGTGTATATGTGTCTGTGCATCACTATGGGAAGTACTACCTATACCCGCAAGTGGCGTTGCTGTTACTGTCTCCAGATTCAGGACAGAGTTGCCAGACTTCTTGATATGCAGTCTTCGGTACAAGGCAATCGATTTACCAACTACGCTATGCCCGCCCCCTTGGATTAAATTAAAATCTATTAAATTTCGAAAATAGAATTCGTATTTTTGATACCCAAATGGCGATATTTTTTGAAGATATAGGTTATTTCATAGGGCTTGGAAAATTTTGGAGATGAGTTGAGATTTGGAGTATTGTAGTCCTTATGCACAAAAAATTGACCTTGCCCAAAAACAAAATTCCCATAGCAGACCGACAAGGATACTCGGGTAGCTACAAAACTGAAATGCTCATAACTATGGTATTTTTCAACCGCTTTGGATACTTTTGGATGCTTTGGATTCAGAAATTCGTCTACTTTTAGAAGCTGTGATGAATTCAGCCGTTCGGGACTAATTGTGAATTTCAATAGAATACTGACAGTATGGGTAATTGACGGGTACCCTTGTCGGCCTGTCAAGTGTTTTTTGTTGAACACACAACGGTTAGTCGGTGGTTGTTGATAATGAATGATCGTGATATGGAACTGTGTAATGATAGCATTAAAAGTTGTTACAAATGCCTATTTCTAAAAATATCCATTGAAAAATCGTTTATCGTTTGATGCAAGTAACATTCGAATCGATCATTTTTCCACATTGTAAGAGTGACACATTTTTGATACCTCTAATATTTTTCCAAGGCCTAAATCAACAAAAAAGATTCAAGATTCTCTGACGAAACGTGACCTTGATCAATCAAAGGCATTCAATCATTAACAACCAAGATCATTATTTCTTATTTCCAATCTTCTGCCGCTGATGTTCGTGAGTCACACTTGCAATCATATTTCGCACATGCACCAAATGGAAACCATGTACCACTGCAAACCGTTCTGCCTGGTGGTGAAAATGATAAGATAAACATTAACAACATGTTTACCCGCCCACCGCCGCTTTCTGCTGCGAACACCGCTGGACTCCACACGATCAACGCCGCAAGCGTTCGCACGTACGGGAAGAGGGAAAATTACCTAAATTATAAATGATAACGCTTCTAATTGGTTTTTGGTTACCGACCTGTCAAATTTTCGCGATACTCGTTGAAGCAATATCGTTTTGATGCGACAATGGAAATTATCGTGCCAGCAGGCGATAAAAAAGAGGCCGCTTCATTATTGACCCAAAATTAATCTTCTGAGTAGTGTCGTTTTTCCGCTCATAATATCTATCATCGCAGTTGTCGGCTTTTTGTTCCTGTTCCTTGCTAGTCCTCCCACGGCGCATAAATATTTGAATTGCTTCTTTATAACTTGTGCTACTGACAAATTGTGTATGTAATAAAATAGTGAAACTGACCATACGAAATCACTAAAGTTCCGCTGTGATCGATGGCCGATTGATCAGTGGCCTTGCTGCCTATGATATATGTATATATGCATTCCACTAGAGAATCGTGTTTACAATGAATCATACCATCAGACAATACGAAACCGCGAAAACTGAACGAGCTGAAAAAGTAGCAGGGAAAAAACATCATCATCGAGCATCGGACGCTGTGTAAACCAAACCCTGAGACTGAATCAACAAATCACAGAACGCGGAACGTGTCTAGCAAAGCTGACGGTTCACATGCCTGATGGTTCACATGCCTACACCTCAGCACTTAAAGCAGTTTTCAAAAGTGTACAAATAAAAGTTCAATTATCGATATTCGTGGTGCGATTTATTTGTTCAACAGCTGTATTCTTTCAAGTTTGCTGGACTATTGGGGGCAGTCAGATTGTTAAAGTATTTGATTAGCTATAAATAAAAATCACAAAGTTGCGGAATCAGCCGTTCGTTTTCTATGTCACGTGGAACCAACCCCTTCAGGGCGAGGCTTATACGGTTTGACTGCAAATGAAAAGTTTTTTTGCAATTCATTTTGCAGCCTAATAAATAAATTGTCTGTCAGAATGTTTTGTTCTAGAACACCAATATTGGCCTTTCAAATATTCTAAGGGTTTCCTATATTTTATTTGCAACACAACTTGGTTCATGATTTCCTAGAACAAGTTTCGATCGTAAACACACGATTCGGAAATAATCATCTTCTCGTCTACATTATTTAGTTTTTACTTCAAAACAAGAACAACATAAACATACATATACGCAAAACAGCAATCTCTTGGTATAGCACGATGTGTTGGATATTCACAGAATGATCGATTTTGTTTACCATGGTGCCGGAAACTTTATCAATCAACCGTTCCTCTATTTGCAGTAACTCAGATTGCATTCCGGCTACGCAATGGGTGGGAGTGTGATTCACTTACAAAAAAATGATGTCCGATGAACATTAGGGTGTTCCAAAATAACATCATGTTAAAAAGGCCTTCGGGCTCACTTAATTGCATTATTAATTGAAAGGTTGGGGTATTAGGACCATTTTCTTCTTTGGAGTCAATTTGCTAAAACACTCCCTAATGGTGGTGAATTTAAATTTTTTGAAAAAATGGGCCGATTTTGGGTAAAATTACAAATTTATGCCTGTTAGAGTGCTTCTGAACTGTTTTAGATTTTCAGCATTTTTTATTTTTCCGGAGATCCGAATGGAGACGTTTGGTGTGTTAGTTTGTACAATTTTTGGTTATTTTTCATTACATTTTCTTTAAAACTGGTTATCTAGAAAATTGTAAATATTTAGAAAACAATAGTTATAGTTGAACCGAAACAGGTGCGTAATGTTATTGAAGAATGTGTATAGCTACGGCAAGTGGGGTGTGAGTTATTTAATCTTTGTTAGACATTCTTTTGACATTTTTAACTATTTTTCAAAAATAATGCTACTTCAAAAAATAATACCTGTACTGCCTTTAGTACGTCGGGATCTGGTTCAATGAGCATTTGATGATTTATAAAATAAAGTAAATTATAAAAATAAAGACAATTTTGCTAATGACACCATGCCTCTAATTAGTTTATGAAGACTTAATTCTCCATAGCTTCTTCTAGGAGGCATATCCACCAAATTTATTGTATCAGAAGATGCCCTAACCTTTCATTTAAGAAGTAAGCCGTTGACGTTATTTTGGGACACCCTAATGAACATATTTCGAGTTAAATATGTTAAATACATTGTTGAGCTTTAGGGTTAATTGTTTGGCTTCGGGAGTTCTTTGTGTGGTCGTTGTTTGAAAACCGGATGTGCAATTACAGACGTAATTGAATGGAAATATCATTCGGTTCATTATTTCAACAAAGCAGTATAATATTAAACTTTAAGGGGTAGCTTACTGTGTTTTTTTTGGAAAAAATGAACTTAGACGGTTTCCCAAAACTTTTCCCTGTGGAATCATATGGCGGCCTATTTCATGCAGGAGAAGTGACAATAATAAATGAACACCAACAATCCTCCCTTTAGTCGATTTCTAGTCCCGCCAGGAGTATCCGTTTCAGATTTACGTCTGATCGAACAATATTAGAGGAATTCCACGAAGATCAGTCCGAAAATCTTTAAAATCGTGACCGACCATCTTAGATTCCAATGAAACTTTACACGTTTCACCGTCATGCAAGGCTAAATATTTTCGACAGGTAATAAGATTATTTTGACTCAAGAGCAACTTTTCAAAAGGGCGTAAACGTTTCTACGTGTATGAATTTCAATTTTTTTTGTTCGATTACTGTATTTTATACAGCAAAACTATCTGAGAACGAGTTACAGAGAATGAATACTTCTGTCTGAAAAAAAATATACACTGAAAAAAATGTTGTGCCAGTTTTCATAAAAAAACAAAAATTTATGATAAAAATTTAAATTGCGAAAAAACCCATTTTTTTAAATTTTTTATATTTTGTTACCAAAAACCTAAAGAGAAATGAAATATTTTGAATGTGATTGCATGATGGAGAAAAAATCGGTAAAAAAGTTTTCCTAACAATAACTTCGTACATGTTTTTAAATTTCATACTAATTGACATACAAAATTGTAATTTTATTACAGAATATAATTCTAAGCACCATTTAAAATCAAAATGCATTTAACAAAAATCTTCCAAAATGCGATAGTTTTCGAGATATTTGAAATTTTGCTACTTCAAAAACAATTAATTCGTGTAATTATGCTCTTTTTAAAAGTTATTCGCGTTACCCCATCAAAAAATATCAAAAATTTAATGTTTATCGTTTTAAAGACGTAAAAGCAACTATTTTAGTGTATTTGGATCCTGGAGAAGCTTTTAATAAAAAAAGTTTTCCTAACAACTTTTGACATTTCTTTATAATTCTTACTATTTGCAGTCAAAAATACAATTTTCTTTTTGAATATGATTCTAAACGCCACTTTAAATCGAAATGCTCTTAACAAAAATTTTACAAAAAGGAAGTAGTTCTCGAGATATTTTAACTTTTGTTTTAACAACACAATTATTTTGTTTTATTATGACCTTTTCATAAGTTAGTCGCGTTTCTCCATCAACAATAATAGGTTTTTCAAAAGGCCCGTAAACTTTTCTGCAACTTTCTCTTTGACATCAAGGCGATATTGTGAAACATTTTAAAGTTACATGAAAACAACCAACATATGATTCAGCTATATAGTTAAATCAACAGACCCTATGGTTGAAATATATTTTGGTTGCTTTCATGTAACTTTCAAATGGTTTACAATATCGCCTTGATGTCAAAGAGAAAGTTGCACGAAAGTTTACGGGCCTTTTGAAAAACCTATTATTGTTGATGGAGAAACGCGACTAAGTTACGAAAAGGTCGTAATAAAACAAAATAATTGTGTTGTTAAAATAAAAGTTAAAATATCTCGAGAACTACATTTTAGAAATTTTTTGTTAAGAGCATTTCGATTTAAAATGGCGTTTAGAATCATATTCAAAAAGAAAATTGTATTTTTGACTGCAAATAGTAAGAATTATAAAAAAAATATCAAAAGTTGTTGTTAGGAAAACTTTTTTATTGAAAGCTTCTCCATGATCCAAATACACTAAAAAGGTTGCTTTTACGTCTTTAAAACGATAAAACATTAAATTTTTGACATTTTATGATGGGGTAACGCGAATAATTTTTAAAAAGAGCATAATTACACGAATTAATTCTTTTTGAAGTAGCAAAATTTCAAATATCTCGAAAACTATCGCATTTTTGAAGATTTTTGTTAAATGCATTTTGATTTTAAATGGTGCTTAGAATTATATTCTGTAATAAAATTACAATTTTGTATGTCAATTAGTATGTAATTTAAAAACATGTACGAAGTTATTGTTAGAAAAACTTTTTTACCGATTTTTTCTCCATCATGCAATCACAATCAAAATATTTCTTTTCTCTTTAGGTTTTTGGTAACAAAATATAAAAAATTTAAAAAATGGGTTTTTTCGCAATTTAAATTTTTATCATAAATTTTTGTTTTTTTGAAAAATGACTCAACATTTTTTTTCAGTGTATATTTTTTCGGACAGAAGTATTCATTCCCTGTAACTTGTTCTCAGATAGTTTTGCTGTATAAAATACATTAATCGAACAAAAAAATTTTGAAATTCATGCACGTAGAGACGTTTACGCCCTTTTGAAAAATTACTCTTGTATCAAAATATTCCAATTGCCAGAGAATATCATGGAGATTCATGCAGCGAACACACCTGCAAAGTTTCGCTCGAATCGACGATGGTCATATTTTGCGGTCGCCCGGTTGCTCATGGAATCCCTCATTAGCATTCAGACAAATGTGCTTTATTCCGATTTGACATTGTATACATATAATTAGTACCAAATGTGAGAATTTGTAAGATACTTTTATTTTCCACACCTTTTTCGAAGGCTGCAATGATATTGCTGACTGCGAGCCTTTTACGAAGGAGTACAGAGTCTACGTTCCAGCGAACCAGGTTGAAGTCGACGGGATAGTTTCCGATTCGAGTTACAATTGCGTGGATCTGCTGAAGCACGGGGTTGGCAGTTTTAAAAACCCCATGCTTCAGCCAGTGAAGATATTGGACTGTAAACGATTGCATTCAGTATCAGTCGCAGCTGACTGGAAGAACCTATGTCGACTCAGACTGTTATCGGGTGACCTTCGCCGGCTCTGCTCTGCCTATCTATCTCCTCTTTAATAAGGTTCGCCTACCTGATCGTCTTTTTTGTGCCGCGGATCATTGCAAATAGTTGGGACACACAGCCTCCCATTGTAGCAGAAAGGTTCGTCGTGGGAGTTGCAAGGGGAACCGCATGGATGACTCCTACGGAAGGAAAGTCGAAAAGTGTCGCAATTGTGGAGGAAACCCACATGCTCTTCCGACATGTCCCGGGTACAAACAGCGCGAGAAAAAACTGAAGCGTTCCCTCCAGGGATGCACTAAGCGATCTTTTGCGGAAATGCCACCAACCACTACGAATATCTTCTCCAATTTGTCTACTGATGAATGGGACTCTGATAAACCCCAGGAGGGAACAACTTTGGCTGTGATTAGAAGTAACGGAAAAAAAGGAGGAACATTTCCTCTCCCAAGCTTCGTTGTAAAGGCCAAAGGGTGTCCTTTCAAGGTCCTCAAAAAATAACATCTCGAGGAAGTACTGGCGCAAAACCGAAACAAGTAGCTTCTGGTCTTAGAAACCTGAGCTCAGAAAAGAAGCATTACACCGAAAACCCCCAGTACATGTTCCCTCGTGTGGATCATCAGTGTCGCCCTCGTTAGGAGCCAAGAGGGTAAACATTCTTTTAACATAAATTATCGCACGAATAGGAATAGGTGCGCCGAGGGTGCGCGACGTTTGGCATAAATACGTTAGGCATAAGTACGTTAGGCATAATGGACGTTAAGCATAATGGACTATTGGCATAATATACGTTAGGTATAATGGACGATTGGCATAATTTACAAACATATAAAAATAATCGCAAGGCTTTCGTTAGAGATGTCGTTTGTTTTTTTAGGTTAGGAAAAAATGACGCATTGCTATACCATACCTTCGCATAACTCTAGCGAGAGACTCCAAAATGAAAAATACCATGCGAGATATTTAACCCTTACAAGTGTAGAGCTTTTTTTTATTTTTCTGTAGACGAGATGAAGAAAACATCCCTTCAGTTTTGATACAAGCAAATTCTTAGCCTTTTAGATGTATTACCAATATAGTTGCATCCAAATATTTAAAAAAGCAAAATAATGAACAGACTGTTGTAACGGCATTTGATTGGCAAGGGACTGGAATGTGAAGTATATTTTTTTTTAATATTAAGAGCCATAGTACTCAAGGGAGAGCTCAAGGAATTGAAGATCGGTTCCGACAGCATGAAATACAAAGTTACTTTACGCTCGTCCGGGCATACCGCAGACTGAGGTGATTCGAATTTCTAATGCCAAAAGATCCTGACTCCTGCGGTAGCAGACAAAGGGTTAAGTCGCCGGGAAACTCTAAGCTTGCTCATATGACCCTTTCCACGCTTTTTTAAACTTTCTTCCTTCAACTCCTTGCTCTATCTTGAATACTAAGGCTTTTAGTAATGAAAAAAATATTCTTCCCCTTCCAGTCCCTTGCTAATTAAATGCCGTTACAACATTTAACAAATTGACTCAATAAGTTGTTAACAAAAAAAATGGGAAAAATAATGAATAGACACTAAATTTTGGATCCAATGGAAACTGGCAGTGTTATGTACAGGATCCACATTAGGCTACGGATTCTACGTTTGTGACGACACCTTTTTCGTTTTGGTAACTCATCACAGTACAGGAATAAACTCTCTCTCACATCAAAGAGTTTCCGTAGTTCTATTTGTGATGGCCTCGAGAATACAGCCACTGTGCTTAAGAATATGGGAGATAATCAATATAGAACCAGCAATATTCGTATATTCGTTGAATGAATTAGCAAATTGCATCATTCTTTCTTTCATGAGCTGTTCTTCTAGGTTATATATTTTCTTCTTGGACAATTACACCATGCATGCATGAACAGCTAATCTAAGTTAATCCTTACATGCCAAACTTTTTTCTAGCGTTCGCAGGGTTCAAGAAACACGAAAAAGTCGCTTTGAAAGATGTTTCTTTCGCAGTGCTGGAAGCTGCTCAATATTTACCTTCCGGTACTAAGCACAATTCTCCTAGAAAATTTTGAATATTCTATATGCTAAGAAAAGATCGTCGAAGATACGCTTTAGCAGTTTTCAATAATAATGGAAAATAATGAAGATATATCAAATTTTCATTTATCAACGCTAACTGTCAATATCTCTGGTGGTACTGCTCCAGCAGAATTATATCAGACTAATAGCAATAACTTCAGTTCTAAGTTCTAATAGTCCCAGTTACTGGTCTTCCTTGTTTTTGTGAGTAAATTCTGCCTAAATCAAAAGTTTTAGAAGCTTAAAAACGTTTTTGTTTACAAAAAACATGGGGGGTTGATGTGTTTCATTCATACAAAATAGACAGGAGTATTTAGCATAATTCAGAGATGTACAATTTGTTTATTTGTTCAATCGATGTTCATTCGTTCTGTATCTTTTATTTGAGTGAAGATTTCTTGAGGTATATACAATAGAATAAAATGTTGATCTAGTTTTGTCTGCTTCCAAAGTAATTCAAATTAAAACATTTGCGCTCTTACAAGCCGAGGCTGTCACCACCAAAAAGTTATTTCCTTAAAGGATACTTCAGTATGATAATTTATGCCTAACGTCCATTATGCCAATCGCCCATTATGCCTAACGTCCATTATGCCTAACGTATATTATGCCTAACGTCCATTATTCCAAACGTCTTTATGCCTAACGTCCGTATGCCTAACGTATTTATGCCTAATGGGGTACACCCGTTCGCCGAATAACCCCTTGAAAACTACCTAAAAAATTGTGTAGTTCGATGAAATTGAAAAAAAAATATATATATATCAATCTGTGCACATAACCTCGCCACTGTATTATTACCAGCAACAAAAGTGCCAAATAAAATCAGTTCAGTTTAGCCACCGCCGGCGGCGGTCGATCGTCGTCAACACTTTTGTTTCATTTCAATGGCATCAGTACCGTATTCACTTGAGTTCTGTGCGCCGAAAGTTGGATGGCAGGAAATGGGTCCAACTGCTGAGAACGAACATGGGATGTACCTATTACTGTGAATAATAAATACAGTAAAGGCCCGTTTTTATCATCTCCATGGTGTATTTTAGGCTGACAAAATGGGGACATTGACTAAAACGCGACATTTTTTTCTTCATAATAAACGGAAACTGTTAAAATATTCGTCCTTTCCTTTGATGTAGTCTAATAACTATTTCTGATGGGGGTGGGCGTAGCGTATTGGTAAATCGATTGCCTTGTACGTAGCGCGCTTGGGTTCGAGTCCCGACCCCGCACATAGGGTTAGAAATTTTTCGTAAGAGATTTTTCTAACCCGAAGAGGCGAATGACCTTTAGGTTAAAACCTCTATAATCGAAATAAAAAAAAACTATTTCTGATTATTTAATATAGTCCTCTAGCACAAAAATTAAAAAAGAATAGATTTTTCTTATTTTTGCATATTTGCATCCTTAAGATAAGAAAAACATAGTCAAGAAAGGATTTACTCAAATTCAGCCTTGATTGTCTACTAGAGCCCATCAAACATATTTTCATATGAGGTGATAAAATTGGGGGCTGATCAAATCGGGTCTTCAATTTATTATAATAGATAGGTAGTATTCGAAGAAGTTTCTTGTGAACGAGTGTAGAACGATTTTGTTTTTACTTACTTGGAGTCAGCGGCGTAGTCAGAAATTCGGTTTGGTGGGGATTTGGTGAAAATCTAAGTTACTGTCTAAATGGCATAATTTCGAAACCGCCATCTTTGAAGTTTTAAAATTATGGAGAATAATTTTTTTCCATAAATTGTAACAGAGTTCCTGTCTTTAGAGAATTTGTTGAGACTTTCATTTAAAACAACTTTATTGTAGGCATGAATACTACGTATATGGATTATATCGAGTTATAAAATGATATTTACGAAGTGTTTCTTAATCTATTTTTTTCTAAAAAAACTTTCTATTGTAAGCTTCACAAGGTCAAGCTTAGGACAAAATATAAATTTTTTCGATTATAAACAATAGAAGAGATTTATCATAAACAGTAAAATAATAATAATTCAATTTAAAATTAAATAGAAATAGCCTAAAATATGTTAATACCTTGAAGACATGGAGCCTTCATGTCTTCAACAAAGTGGTTTGTAATAGCACTCCCCAAAATTTTGCTGAAGACATTAAGCCTGGAACTAAATTTGTTTGAAGAGATAATTCGCCATAAATACAATATTAATTCTTCAAAAGGGCTAATGAGATTTTTGTAAACAAACTCATTTCGCTCATTATTCCGTTGCCGAGCTGAGTTTCATGAAAAATACACATGAATCAACATCTTTACCCTTGGTAGAATCAATTTCAAATGTTTTCTGTGTTGAAATTATAACAAATTAACAGAAATCAGCAAAACAAAAGTTTGTTTACAAATCTTATTAGCTCTATTCCAAAGTTGATATGGAATACTTCTTGGAGCATATAACGCCCAAAATTATGTTATCAAATGATGTGCTGTTTAACGTTTGTAAAATTCATCGAAGATACTAAACCTGCGAAATTGGCGGAACGGAAAACGTCATTATTCATAATGTCCCCTATTTTTGGAAGGTGGTTTTCTCGTTATTAATTCTATAAAGTTTTCGTCTCAACTCGAAGCATTCCCAAAATAAAAACGTTTTCAGCAAATGTTGGAAGTTATGCAATTTTTCGGTGAGCGGTTCTAATTGTCATAGACATTAAAGCAATTCCAGTTTCGCTTCCTATTAAAAAAGACCCTAATCCATATTGCAGTACACCCCTTCAAAACTGAACTCGATATGATAGGAAATTATGATTATGATTGATTTCAAAACTCTGAAATGAGTTTCTATTGGAATGTTTTTAGGCAAGTATTTGATATTGATGTTATTTTTTTTCCATACGTTTAGTTGACACGGCATTTGCAAAAGCTTTTTACGCCAGTTTCTTTTTTTACATAGCACGTTACAAAAATCCTTAAGACTAATTTTAACTATACTAGTAATTTGTCTAAAACTAACACTGAAATCACTTTATTGTTTGCTTTTTTCCTTACATTGTTATATTTCATAATGATCTAGTATTTTCGGGAGTATTTATTTACTTTTTTTCTGTTATTGTCTAAATTTAAAAACTGAATATTCTAGGACACTTTAATTGGTGAATGATTAGCCATGGATGAGAGTATGAGGGGATGAATTTAATTAAATTTTGACAGACGCTGTTTTTAGAAAATGATAGATAAGTTCCATGTATAGAGGATCGCGATACGCCAGGATGTCTCTAACAGGAACATGGATTGGTCTTCCTCGGACTTGTAAAGAATCTACTAATTGTGATCTGGCTTCACGATATTCAGTCCAGGACCAAACAACATGCTCAATGTCATAGTAACCCTCTCCACAAGCACAATGATTACCCTCAGCGAGCCCAATACGACGGAGATGCGCATCTAGAGTATAATGATTGGACATGAGCCTAGACATCACACGGATGAAGTCCCGACTTACATCCAATCCTTTGAACCATGCCTTCGTTGATACTTTAGGGATAATTGAGTGTAGCCATCGTCCCATATCTCCATTGTCCCAAGATGTTTTCCAACTAGCGAGTGTCCTCTGTCGAGAAGCGCTATAAAATTCATTGTAAGCGATGGGTCTTTCATATATTTCACCATCTAGTGCACCAATCTTGGCTAAATTATCAGCTTTCTCATTGCCCGCAATAGAGCAATGGGCGGGGAGCCACACTATGGTAAATTTATAACATTTTCTTGTTAGGTTACTCAGAGATTCTCGTATCTTCCCCAAAAAGAATGGATCTTGATTATCAATCCTCTTTGAGCGTAGAGCTGCAATTGTGCTGAGACTATCAGTGAGGATAAAGTAATGGTTCGAGGGTAAAGTATTAATTATTTGCAAACTATAGTGAACTGCTGCTAGTTCCGCTATATAAACAGAGGCGGGTTCTGCAAGTTTGAGAGAAATTGAAAAATTATTGTTGAAAATACTGAAACCAGTGGCCTCACTGATTCGTGACCCATCAGTGTAAAACATTTTAAGGCAATCTATGTGTTGATATTTACTTGTGAATATTTTAGGGATCTCTCGCGAGCGTAGATGATCCGGAATTCCACGAATCTCTGCTTGCATGGACGTGTCGAAGAATAAAGTGGATTCAGGAGTATCTAGTATATTGACGTATGTGGGAACAGACCTAGCAGGCGTTATTTCTTGTGACATGTGATTGAAATACACTGTCATGAATCTGGTTTGGGGTTGAAGCTCAACAAGTCTTTCAAAATTTTCAATTACCAGTGGATTCATAACCTCACATCGAATAAGTAAACGAGAGGAGAGATCCCAGAATCGGTCTTTTAAAGGAAGAACTCCCGCTAGTACTTCAAGACTCATCGTATGGGTCGACTGCATGCAACCTAGGGCAATTCGTAAACAACGATATTGTATCCGTTCCAGTTTAATAATGTGAGTGTTCGCAGCTGAACGGAAACAGATGCACCCATATTCCATTACTGAAAGTATTGTTGTTTGATACAATCTTATCATGTCACTTGGATGAGAACCCCACCATAATC
This sequence comes from Topomyia yanbarensis, assembly GCF_030247195.1. NCBI lineage: Eukaryota > Metazoa > Arthropoda > Insecta > Diptera > Culicidae > Topomyia > Topomyia yanbarensis. Next base: position 390,683,958 of record NC_080671.1, on the reverse strand, counting down.
CAGTTATTGTTCGCAGAAAATTTATCCTTTGTTGGCATTTCGTTATTAGATGCCTAATGTGGCCTCCCCATGTGCCTTTAGAGTCGAACCAAATTCCAAGGTATTTAAAAGTCAGGACTTGGGCTATCGTTCTACCAACCAACTGAAGCTGAAGCTGAGCCGGATCACGCTTCCTTGAGAAAACGACCAACTCTGTTTTCTCCGTAGAGAAATCGATGCCCAGTTTTAAAGCCCAAATTGATAAATTATCCAAGCTATCTTGCAATGGTTGTTGTAAATTTATAGCTTTTGGTCCTGTGGCAGAAACCACCCCATCATCTGCAAGTTGTCTTAGAGTGCATGGGCTGACAATACAATTATCAATGTCATTCACGTAAAAATTATAGAGAAGGGGGCTAAGACAAGAGCCTTGTGGGAGGCCCATGTAACTTATTCTGAGTGTCGCTAAATCACCATATGAAAAATGCATGTGCTTTTCTGACAATAAATTGTATGAATAATTATTTAATATCGGTGAAAGACCACATTGATGTAGCTTCTCCGAGAGAACATCAATGGAGACTGAGTCGAATGCTCCTTTTATGTCTAAGAACACAGACGCCATTTGTTCTTTTTTTGCGTAAGCGAGTTGGATTTCTGACGAAAGTAGCGCCAGGCAATCATTCGTTCCCTTTCCTCTCCGAAAACCAAACTGGGTATCTGAGAGCAAACCGTTCGCCTCAACCCAATTGTCGAGACGTCGTAGGATAATTTTTTCCAACAATTTTCTGATGCAGGATAGCATTGCAATCGGTCGATACGAGTTATGATCGGAGGCTGGTTTTCCCGGTTTTGGAATGGCGATAACTCTCACTTGTCTCCAGTCACGCGGGACAATATTCTGTTCAAGAAACTTGTTGAATAAATTCAACAAGCGTCTTTTTGCTAGGTCAGGCAGATTCTTCACCAAGTTGAATTTAATTCTGTCTAGTCCCGGAGCATGAGAGGAGTGCAATTGAAAATTCCATCATTGTCAATGGCGAATCTATGAAATCGTAACTTGTGGAAACATCGCGAATGATTTTCTGCGCAGGAGCAGAATCTGGACAAATTTTCTTGGCAAAATTAAATATCCTACGATTCGAAAAATCTTCGCTTTCATTAGTCACGTTTCGATTCCTCATTCTTCTGGCTGTGTTCCAAAGAGTACTCATTGATGTTTCTCTTGACAAGCCATCAACGAAGCGTCTCCAATAACTAGACTTTTTGGCACGACGTATACTGTCAAATTTGTTTTGCAAAATGAAACAATTTTCAAAGTTCTCACGTATACCCCCTTTCTGTTTCATAATTTCTTTGTAGGCAACTTGTTTAGCTTCATATGCATCAGAGCACTCTTTGTCCCACCAAGGATTAGGGGGCCGTCTATTGTCATTCCAGGATTGCATTTCGTTTGGGCTTGTTCTGCTGCTTCAATAATTAAACCCGCTAGGAATTCATATTCTTCGGTAGGGGGTAGCTCTTCTGTCGAAGCAAGAGAAGTGGAAATTAATGTTTCGTATGTTTTCCAATCAATATTTCGTGTTAAGTCATAAGGAACATTGATTGAATTCGTAAGGCCTAATTCACTGTTAATTGAAACAACGATTGGCAAATGATCGCTACCGTGAGGATCAGGTACAACCTTCCACGTGCAATCTAACCGAAGTGATGTCGAGCACAGAGATAGATCTAATGCACTTGGACGTGCAGGAGGTCTGGGAATGCGTGTTGTTTCGCCAGTATTTAGAACTGTCATATTAAATTCGTCACAAACATTGTATATCAAAGAGGATCGATTATCATTGTAGAGGGAACCCCACAATACTCCGTGCGAGTTGAAGTCTCCCAGTATCAGACGCGGAGCAGCCATGGATTCCACTACCTCAAAAATTTGACGTTGTCCAATTTGAACTTTGGGAGGTATATATATAGAAGCGATAGACATGTCTTTGCCTTTAATATTCGTTTGGACTGCTACAGCCTCAATGCCAGCAATCATGGGGATGGTAATTCTATAGAAAGAATAGCACTTTTTAATTCCTAGAAGCACTCCTCCATACGGGGTGTCTCGAATTGGCGAATAATGTTGAAATCATTTAAGTTGAAATTAATGTTTGAGGTAAGCCATGTTTCACATAGAGCAAAAGCATCGCATTTTAAATTATGCAGTAAAATTTTTAAGGAATCAATTTTTGGTATGATACCTCTGCAATTCCACTGTAAAACAGTGATGGAGTCTTTCACCTTAGGAGTTGAATTAACCATTAAAGGATATAATTGCTGCAAGGATGGGCCATTGAGCAATCAGCTGCTCTAAAAATGTTCTAATTGTTGGGAGGAAAGCTGAAAGTATACTCTTTAGTGGTTCAGAAATATTAAATGCTTTAAAAATCCAATCAACAATTTCAGAAAATTTCAATAATCCTACCCCCGGCTGAGGCTCAGAGGAAGGCGAAATTTTATTATTTCCAGTAATGGTGTTCTGTTTGGATTGTACGTTCCCAAAACCGGGCGGAATTGATTTCGGTTTTGAATCGGAATTTTTCGGTTTTGGGCGCAGTTTATCTATTGGTGGAGAAATTTTAAGGCCCTTTCTTGGCAGCTTGGGAAAAGAAGACTGTTTTCTTTTTCTGGAATTTCCGGGTAACACAAATGATGTACCTTCGCACGCTCCGTCGGAGTCAGACTGTTCCGAAAATAGAGATGTGTAAGTGTTTTCTAAGAAGATGGGTTTAGGGGTAGCATTTTTCAACATTTCTGCATAGGAGCGCTTAGACCTCTCCTTCAAGGATCGTTTAATTTTATCCTCGCGCAAATTATAAATGGTGCATGCAGGGAGCTCATGCGAGTTTTCTCCGCACATTAAACATTTTTCTGAATTTTCATTGCATGTATCCTTTTGATGAGAACCCCCACATTTGCCACACCGTGCCTTATTGGAACAGTAAGTGGCTGTGTGGCCAAGCTGTTTACAATTAAGGCAATTCATTACACGAGGGATAAAAAGGCGAACAGGGAGACGAATCTTATCGATAATGACATAGTTGGGCAGCGCAGACCCAGCGAAAGTCACTCGAAACGAGTCAGACAGTCGATAAACTTTTTTATCTCCTTCGTGTGATACTGAATGCAATTGTTTGCATTCAAGTATCTTTACGTCTTTAAGTATGGTGTCTTTGAAACGACCAATCCCATGCTTAATTATGTGATCAACAGTCAAACTCGATTCTGTGATGACCCCATCAATTTCAATTTCCTTTGAAGGAATATACGCTCTATACTCACGCGTAAAAAGCTCGCAAGAAGCAATTGTATTGGCTTGTTTGAGACTACCAACGACAATGCGTATTTTATCTTTATTGACTTTGACGATCTCTTTTACATCCGAGAATCGCGAAGTCAAATCTTTCGAAATTTGAATAATATTTAGCGCCTTTACTTTACGCCTAATAAATACAATCCATGGTCCCGTTGACGACTCTGGGTAAATTTTAATTCTAATCGGGTTTACATTTTCAGCAGAAGGCTTAGGGGGAGGGTCTGTTACTCGTTCTCCCATCTCTTCATCCATTTTACCTAGCAAGAAAAACTATCACAAAAAGGAATGAAAAATATACCTGTTATACCTGTAGAACACACCTCATGTGTTACGTTGTAAACTCGGTGCCCGTTGTTTGACAATGTGACACTTGCTGTCCTTCTTCGTCGCGTTGCTTCTTCAGTAGAGAAATAGGCCTACCTGCAACACTTCAAAACTCTCTCCGGTTAAGCTGCTCGTCGGTATCACCACCACAAGCGCGCTCTCTCCGTTTCCACCGCCGCGGTAGACAAATGTGGCTACCTGTGGCTTGCTGCGAAAATCCCACTGTCGATGCGGCACTTTTCGGTGCCACTTGTTTTCCTTATTCGTCGTACCACTTCTGCGGTAGACAAATAGAGCAAATGGGTCTACTTGTGACGCTTCCCCTCTTGTGTCTTCAGTTCGAGCAGAAGTTCTGTTTATGCCGATGAGACACAAGTGAAGCCGAAACTCTGCTCGAACGGGACATCACGTTTGATCAGTCGTTTGATTGAAACACATAGTGTGTTTTAGTTTTAAGGGATTTGCGTCAAGCCGGCGCTAATCTATTCCGACAATGTGTTAGTGTCGGTTTCTGATGAGGCGAAGCCGAAACGCAACATAGTATGAAATAAGGATTTGTGCCCTCCTGTACAAAGACTGGTTTTTACCAACAAATTTTCACCCTAGTGAGAAATTTTGGTTTTTACCAATTTTTCCTCCTTAGGGTGAAATATAGCATAGTACGTCATCAATGTTGGCAGCAAATTTCAAAAAACTGCAAAAAACGCTATTTTTGCACCCATCTTGGAAACTGAACATCAGAATCAAAAACCATTTAATAGCGCTCTGTCTGGGTGATAGGCCTTTTATTTAAAATTGGTTTGGATAAGATCGGTTCAGCCATCGCTGAGAAACACGAATGAGTTTATCCGTTACATACACACACGGACATTGTCCCAAATCATCGAGCTGAGTCGATTGGTATATATCAGGAATCAGAACATATTGGCTCAAATGGCACGTTCCCCGGACATAGTCGGGGATTTGTGCCTTGCCGTGTGTTTTCATCATTTCCTGAGCGGAAGGAAAGGACAAGGAGGTGTGGGGAAGTAGAATTGGAAGGGTGGGAAAAATAACAACACAAAACAAAAATAAACAACAGGTAAGTTAAACTCACAAGTAGTTCAACTTGCCTGCGAATAAGCCTAAAGCTCTTTACCACATTGGATAAGAAACTTTAGTATGTCTCTGAGTTTCAGTCGACCAAACATGGTTTCGTCTATATAAGGACGGCTGAAGACTCGAAATCGCAATTGCGCTACCGCTGGACAGTTGCATATCAGATGATATGAGGTTCCGTAGTCGGATTCACAAAGATCGCATGAAAAAGACTCAGCGCGCTGAATAGTTGCCATGTGATAATTGAGTTTGCAGTGGCCGGTTAAAGCCCTGGTCAGCATGCCGCAGTGGAGCTTCGAAAAATGTAAGAGATTTTTCGAAACCACTGGGCATGGTTGTTCTAGAAACGCCTTTGTTTGGCGACACGTTTGTAGATTTCTCCAATAATTTCGGTGCTCGGACGAAGCCCAGGACCGTATTTTTTCCCTTATCCAACTTGTCGAAATTGGCAGCGCGGGCTCAGGACCAACGAAGTCAATCGCTGAACCTGCCCTGGCCAATTCGTCAGCCCATTCATTTCCAGTAATACCGCAATGTCCGGGCACCCAGACAAGGTAGATAGTGTTGACAATGCTTAGTTCTTCGATTTGGGTTCGGCACGCGATCACTAGCTTGGACCGGGATTTGTCTGAGCTAAGAGCCTTGATTGCAGCCTGACTATCGGAGCAGAAGTTTATAACTCTGCCGGACAAACTCAGTTGAAGGGCCGATTGCACCCCGCACATAATCGCAAAGATTTCTGCTTGGAATACAGTACAGTATCTACCTAGTGAGTGAGATTGTTCCAATCTCATTTCACGACAGTAGACACCAGCACCAGCACGTCCCTCCATCAGAGAACCGTCAGTGTAACAAACCACTTGCGTTTGTTGTTGTCTTTCCATAAAGCCAGACAACCACTCCTCTCGAGAGGGAATCTTCACATGAAATGTCCTGTAAGGAAAACTACAAGTGAGTGTAATATCGCTGGGAGCAAGAATATCTTCACCCCATGTAACCATTTGTGACCACAATCGTGTATGACTGGTAGCAAGATCAACATGATTACTGTTCCAAAGCCCAGTAACCTGCAGTCTGTATGCACATGATAGTGCTTCTTGTTTTAAGTGTATGTGTAATGGTTTGATATTTAAAAGTGCTTCAAGAGCAGCAGTCGGAGTCGTGGTGAAAGCACCAGTCAACGCCATGAGCGCCATTCTTTGCAGATGGTTTAGCTTTGACTGGACTGTCACCACCCCTCCCCTCTGCCACCACACAAGGCATCCGTATGACAGTATTGGACGTACAATTGTCGTGTAAATCCAATAGATGTATTTAGGTTTGAGACCCCAGGTCTTTCCAAAAGTTCGTCTGCACTGCCCGAAGGCCATGCACGCTTTCTTGACTCTGAACTCAATGTGAGCAGACCAATTCAGTTTGGAATCCAATATGACTCCAACGTATTTGACTTGATCTGCGCACAGCAGCTCAGAATCAAAGAACTGCAAGGGACGAACCCCGGTTGTTATTCGCTTCTTCGTGAAAAGAACCATTGAAGTTTTGCTTGGGTTAACTGATAGTTTAACTTGTCGACACCACTGTTCGACAGCTCTTAATGCCTGTTGCATTAAGTCAAAGATTGTTCCGATGCAAAATCCAGTAATTAGTATTTGGTAATCGTCAGCAAACCCGTAGGTTGGAAATCCAAGCTCATTGAGTTTCTTCAACAAGCCGTCAGTTATCAAGTTCCATAACAAAGGTGACAGAACGCTGCCCTGAGGACAACCGCAAATACTCAACTTCCGTATCTCAGCCTGTCGCAGTGACGAGCAAAGTATGCGGTTACTAAGCATTGCGTTTATCCAACCCGAGATACATGCAGGTATCCCATGACCGCGCGTCGCTTCCAGAATAGACTGGAAGGACACATTGTCAAAAGCACCCTCAATATCTAGGAATACACCCAAGCTAGATTGCTTGAGCGAGAAGGCTTTCTCAATGTTGTAAACAACATCGTGAAGCAGAGTGATCGTGGATTTCCCACACTGATATGCATGTTGCATTTTGTGCAGTGGATATTCAACTAAACTAACGTTCCTGATGTGATGATCGATTATCCGTTCCAAAGCTTTCAGAAGAAAAGAACTTAAGCTGATAGGCCTAAAACTCTTGGCTTCTTCATAGCTTGAGCGCCCCCCTTTGGGAATAAATCTAACAGTTATTTCTCGCCATGCTTTCGGGATATACCCGGTAGCAAGACTAAAAAGCAAAATCTTTTTCAAGACATGTTTAAGAATATCAAATCCCTTTTGCAGTAGCACGGGAAGTATTCCATCTTTTCCGGGTGATTTGTATGGAGCAAAGCTGTCAACTGCCCACTTGATCGATTCAGTGGAAACCAATGTGCGTGCTAACGCCCACGAGTCCGAATCACCAGAATGAGATCTGTGAACATTGTTCAACTCCGGATCGATACAACCTGGAAAGTGTGTGTCGAAGAGACAATTAAGAACATCTTTTTCGTCCGTCACATAAACACCATCTCTGGTTTTCAAGGAGTTCATCTGAAAATCATTCGATTTGGAGAGAATTTTATTTAATCTGCTAGCCTCGTTCAGACTAGAGACATTAGTGCATAGGCTTTGCCAGCCAGCCCGTTCTGCAGATCTAAGACATTTCTTATATGCACTACGAGCTGACCTAAAAGCCCTGGAGTCATCACGCTGACGCCGGTTCCAAGCTCTTCTCATAATTTTCTTCATTCTTTCAAGCTCAGCCCTCCACCAAGGGGTTCCCCTAGTCGATTTAACAGTACGAAGTGGACAAGCTTCTTCGTAGGATGCTAATATGAATGAGTTTGTCGTATCCACGACGTCATCTAAGTCGTCTAATTGACTAATTGTTGGAAAATATCCATGAAATTTAGTCGCCAAGTTTTCCAAAAAGAGGTCCCAGTTTGTAGATTTCGGATTACGATATGTCACCACATTGAAGGTGACATCAAAATGATCGAAAAATATATATTTATGATCGGATAGAGACGGTTCAGTTTCATTTGGAACCTGCCAATTTCCCAGTTCATGCAAAATTCTATCAGAGCAAAGTGTTATGTCTAACACCTCCTCCCTCCCAGACCTCGCAAAAGTTGGTCGGTTTCCCACATTCAGAATATGGAGATTTGTACTACTTATGTACTCCATCAGTTCAGAGCCTCTCAGATTGATGTCTGAGCTGCCCCAAATGATGTGATGAGCATTCGCATCACTGCCGATAATGAGCGGAAGCCCATTTCTGCTACAATATGCTACAACACTTTTGAAATCATCAGAAGGAGATGATTCGTTATGCGGTAGGTATGCTGAACAATATATATATTTTTTGTCTACGTTTCCGACAGTCAATGTAACTGTGACAACACAGATATCGCGAGTTGTGAGCTCCGATATGAGACACGCGTCAATAGCCTTATTTGCAAGAATGCAAGCACGAGGCATTTCACGTGGGTTAGTCATGCCTGTCTTGTTGTAAGCAATGAAGGCAGTGTTAAGTAACTTTCCAAAATAGAAGTTTCCTTTATGGAAATACGGTTCTTGAACCAATGCTATGGAAGCTTTACCTTCCTGCATGAGTCGAGATAAATTCATAGTTGCTGTACGTTTATGTTGGAGATTGACTTGTGCTATTCTAACCATTGTTGATTAGAGAACTGTACATTTCATCTCCAACACAAATTGCACAACAACTAGAGGACACCAAGCGAGTTGGGATGTTAACGCATTTAGCGAGCCATATCAGGTTTAAATGGGACATGATCATTTGATTCCCACGATTTGCGAAGAAAATAATGGTCCACTGTGTCAGAGATTCGCATAACACAGTAAGGGCAAAACCCAAAATGCTCCGTGCGCGACTGGCATATTTTAGACCCTCCAGTCATTAAGTCCTCGGCACGGAACTACACCTTGACTTAGGGTCTCCTACTTTCAGTCGCCTCCTACGACATGGCAGCAGGACTCCAGTGGCTCAATTCTAGGCCGGATGCCACACGGCCTCTGGGCAGGTTCATCTGTACACATCGAAATTTGATAATCGAAACTCAACAAAACTTCACCGAACTACCATCAGCCGAGAGTCTCAGCAAACCCCCAGCCAACAAAAATTCGGCAAAATTAAGTGGATCATCGGTGAAAAAATCGGTGTGTAGAGTGAACGTTCCGCTGCGTAATGCAGTATACTGGGGAGTTCGCCCGACTCTTCCCAGGCTCCGTTCGCCATTAAGAATGTTTTAAACCCCCTCAACAATTTTACCCATAGCACGGGTCGCATGACACTATGGAATTGGGGTTCCCTGTTTGGTAGATTTTTACCACTGAAACAGGTAGTCCGTAGTGTAATTCTTAGCCGGTTGAAACAACCACTACCGACACTACACGGCTTATGTAGGCTGTTCGGTGAAAGAAGCTGACATTGAAGAACAGCTTCCATATTTAGATGAGCGAACAGCCGCAGAAGGAAGGAAGGAAGGAAGGATAACGGGAGGAGAGGGATTTGGGCTAAGCGCTTATTTAAAGGCGGCGCAGGCTCGCCTTGTCAGGGCTGCTTTAGGGCATGTGGTATTTAGGCCTAGAACGTATAGGGCCCACTACCTCGTCCTACCACACCCGCAGTCAGCCCCCGCTGCTGGTTCGGGTCGCGAATCACAACTAGTTGCTATCGCGATTAAGCATTATCCACCACCTATGACCCGCCCGGTTGCTTGCAGCTCAGCTTCCCACGTAGCGTTCCTCCACCACCACGGGGCCCGGATGGTTTGGATAAGATCGGTTCAGCCATCGCTGAGAAACACGAATGAGTTTATCCGTTACATACACACACGGACATTGTCCCAAATCATCGAGCTGAGTCGATTGGAATATAAGACACGGCCCTCCGGGCCTCGGAAAAAATCTTGAAAGTTTGAGCGAATTCTACACATTTCTTTTCTAAGAAATGTAAAAATACAATCAAATAGACAACCAATAGCTAAAGCGCTATGGGCCTCCAAACCAACTGTTTGCACTAATAACGAAAAAAACAACAAATGCGCCAAGTGTATCCAAACCAATACCAACCACCACCAGTAGAGAAACAAATGCCGATGAAGAAGGATTTACATATACATTTGTGTAATTGCGACCAGTAAGCACAAGAAACAAATTAGAGCTTCCAATCGTAACCAGCACGAAAGCACTAGCGATGTCGACATGGATGTTAACGACAACGCGAAAGACTAACCCTCAAGTCCCGGTGAACAAGGCACTTAAGGGGGGCGTCTGGTGTAAAGTGCTCAAACCGAAGGTTATTTTGTTTTTCGATTTTGACTGCAAGTTAACAATGGATATTTTTCGTAATGTTCTGATTTATTTGTACATACGAACATACACATACGAACGTTCCAAGAGTAGACGTCCAACCATTTCTACGTCGAGGAGCGCCGCGGCGAACACGATAACTCTTGATAAAATTGTCTGATACGGGAAATTTAATAAGTTTTGTAACGCTTAGACTTGTAGTTAGTCGATGAACCACAAAAAATAGAAAAAAGTTTGAATATCGTTTCGGAAAATTGCTTCACTTTTCTTCAAATTAATAGTGAGGATTTTTTTTATTCAGTTTTCTGTGGTTCATCCACAGGGTACACATATTGTGCATTCTCATAAAAAATCTAGTCAATTCTTTGATTATGTTTTGAGCTATCGTGCTCATCAATTTAAAAAACGCGGTTTCGAAAGAAACGCTATTAAAGGGTGTCCCAGATCAATTTTCATCACGGAAAAAACGCAGCAGAAAATTACCCATTGGCTATTTTCTCTTGAAAATTTAGGTAGAAGTAGTTCAGAGTGTAATGTTTACATTATATTTTTGATCGCCGTCAGTTTTTTGAAAATTTTTGCCGATAGATTGAAATCTACGTGTGTTATAGCAAATATGCGCGAGTAATGCATGGCTGTTTAAAACAAAAGAAGTTCAGCGTGGCAACAGAGATTGCGGGAGACTATTCTAGAGGTTCAACTACACCAGACGCCCCAATTAATACAAAGAAAAAGTATCGCACTCGTAGCAGCAAGCTGCGTCAATAGGACCTAGCGAAGTAACTTTGTAATATTTTATTTTTTTATTACTTTGACATATTGTAAAACATGAAAGATCCACGGCTCAGTTATGCTATCACATTGAGTCGTGTGAAATAAATTAGAAAAAAATCTTGTGTGGTATTCTAACCGTGCTGAGTTTATATAAATTATACACATACATTCAAAATTGTTGAAATTGGTATTTGGGTGTGTGTGTGTCTGTTGTGGCAGTACGCAAAAAGGTTTTTATTTTTTTGTCCATTTGAGCTCAATTGTCTAAAACAGACAAATCTTTTTTATGATTCAAATAAAGTGTATGATTATGTAAAGTGAGAAGTATTAATAGTATCACACGCTAATCCGTGCATTTTCAACGGACCAAGTGGAAAGGATACATTGAAAGTTTTTTTACAGCTAACAATCATCCTTACTCTTAGCATCCATCAATGCAAACTGATTCAAATTATCCCTACATTTTCTCTTCTATTTTCAGATCACAGCGCACCTTCAAATGCGATTTTCAACGTGCAACATTGAAGTGAACACTGCATTAAAATTCACAGCACATAGCTGGAAATCTTTCCGCCCGATGTGTATCCCCCAGGATAAGTAGATTTGCTATATACAAGTACCAAATCGGATAACTTGTGTATCTGTACGCGGTTGGACATTGTCTTCAAATTGTATAGCAACCTCCGCAAGAAACTGAACTTGAGCGCAGCTAATTTCAACCGGAACGTGTTGCTGCTTAATTGACTGTGAGAAAATGAGAAAGATTTAGGTGCTACACACAAACACACACTGGATGGAAGCTTATGTCCGCAGAGTTTCGCTACAACTCTGACTAATCCGAGCCAGATTAGAATTAAACGAGGACCTGGCAGCTGGTTGGGAAGTGAAGTGTAAAATTGATCATCAACCATCCCTTCTATTTCGAAGTGGGTTGATTGGTTGGTTTGTGTTGGCTGTACGTACACCCACAGAAACGACAGCGAAATTAAGAGTCCACTTGGAGGAAAGTCAACTAGCGTAAGGTCAACACCGTGCCGAACGATGGATGTCTCGATTGGATTCTGGGTGCTGCTCGCTGTTTGTTTGCGAACCGGTAAGTGACAGTGGTTTGTACAGGTGTTTTTTTCAGCTTTCAATTCGGTGTACATCTGTGGATTGTTTATTATTGATTATTGATTTAACAGCATCAAGCTTAGTTAAAATTCCATTCACACAGAGTGTGATGATGAAATGTAATATACGGTTAACCGGATATTGTCCACTGAGTGGGGGGGACGCCATCCTAAGCGCTTTGAAAACAGGCAATGTTTGCTTTTATTTATTTTTTCAAAAGTAAACTTAAATTGAGATGATCCGGGGTTTGGATGTGATGTGAATTGTAAATACTTTTAAATATTTTTGTAAGGCGTAGTGACTCCTGTTTTGAAAATACTTATTGGACGATTTACTTCAGATGCTCTGGAACAATATAAATAAAAATGATTAGGCGATTCTAATGTTACATGAAATTAAGATTTGTTTCATTAATTTGCAATACAAAATAACGTAATGATAGGTTTTTGAAAAGTACAGATAAACGAGTAAGAAAAATGGATTGAAATTTTGCCGCTGTCATAGTTTGTTGATTCTTCCGAATTTATTCTTCCAACCAGATCATTCCGGTCAAATGGGAGAAGGAACCGCACATTGCTGAGTCTTAGAAGTTCGGCGGGGATTTCGTTTTACGCTCCTTACCTGCATAGATGACTCTTACCTTTATAGATGAATTTTATTAAAATTTTCACGGAAATTTATTCCTTTTGTATTGGGTTAAAATTCAGAATAATTTGGAAAAAAAACCACGATCTTTGAATAGTTAGAAGACAAGCCATGCTATCGTTTATAATCATTTTTCTGCTGGGAAGGAAAAAGCAAAGCAAAATAGTATTTGGACATCGTTACGTTATTTGCAATTAGGGTTCGCAGTACCGACCCTTTTTGGCGAGAACCGGTACTACGGTACTGAAGCCCTCAGTACCGGTTGTACCGGTGCTCGAATATTTTTTTAAAAAAATCGAAAAAAGCTTCAAGGTGAAATTTAATACTCAAACTGATGACCTTATTCTCACGTGATTGATTTGTGCTGATCAAAAACATGTTTATAGTTTTTAGTTGCTTCGGAATGACATGACTCATTTCAGCAGAAGATATCGACGTCAACATTTCATAAGGCATTATATACAATATGCTCATGTTGAGAAAATGGCGTCTGAAAAATTACCTCGTACTTTATATTCCCATTTATGAACAGGAGCTTGATTTAAGGACCAAACAACTCAATGCCATGTTAAATTAACCATTTTTTCCGAATAGTACACCAGATTTTATTAAAAAATTGTATTTTGAACGATTTTTGCAGATAAATTTTTTGGTCCCTTTTGAAATATCGTACTGGTTTTGTGCCCTCTCTTATAATCCCTTTTCGGCGAGACGATAGCTTATAGTGCGTGCGGGTGAGCCCTTTTGTTTACAGCAAATGATTATGTGACGTTTATTTTGATCCCTTTCTTGGTGTTGCGATGTTTTTGTTCCATTTTCAAGTATAGTCTTTTTCATTAAGAAAAGGGCCCATAAGCAAATTTTCCCGTTTTGTTGTTTGGTGTATATGAACCGTTAATTTTTGAGGGGAAGTGAAAGGGAACATAATCAAAACAAGTTATTTTGTTTATGTGCCTTTTCGATAATCTATTATTTCGCCAACAGCCAGGCTTCAGAACCGGCTTATTTAAGGTGTGTTTAAAGCTTTGTTAGTGTCTATTTGAAGTAAGTATTAACCGGAATTGTTTACGTTTTGTTTATCGGCCCATTTGAAATGTTCTCGTCGATATGTGTCGTATGCACTCGTATCTTTTATTCCGAAATCTAGGCCACTTTGAAATCAATAACTGCAAAGCAGTGCGAGTTCCATTGACTTCAACAGATGGTAAATGTAAGAAACCCTATTAACATTAGTAATTCAAAACGAGAATGACAGTAAATTCGAGCTGGTTGCTCGCATTTTCTCTCTTGCTTTTCTGTAAATTGGTTTCGACCTTTATGTCGTTTGCCTATTATTCTCTAATGCATCCCAAGGCTCCTTGCTTTCCTGTAAACTATGGAGTCTTGCAGAATTTTCCGATCGCCAATAATTACAAATCATCCCATTTGAAGCAGTTCAACAAGTTTAAAATTGTTAGCTACTAAATCGCTGTTCGTTCTTTTATAGATAAAGGTTTAAGAGCAAACCAAATACAGATATGACTTTGACAATATTTTTGTCGAAATTAAATTTTAATGATCTTGTACTGCATTTTAAAATATTCCCATCTAGCGTAAGAGACGTGTAAATTTGCTATGATTTTTTTTATTAGCGACATTCTGATTGGTTTCCATTATTCACTGGGCGGCGCGTTATAAGACTAAGGTCAAAGTCATGACTGTATTTGATTTGCTTTATCTATAAAGCTTCTAGAATTATTATGATGATGGTTCCACCTCATTCTCCCACAAAGGTTTGCTCAACGATCTATCTAAAAGGTAGTTAATATAATTAAAAGTCATCTTGCAGACCGATATTTTGAAACAGGTCCCCCTAGAGAGTCCACATAATTTTCATAAAAAAATGCATGGTACCGAAAACACCGGTACTGGCTTTTGTTCAGTACCGGTATTGCGGTACCAAAAATGGGTTGGTATTCTCGGTATTTTCGGTACCGGTATTACCGGTACCACAACCCTATTTGCAATTGATTGATGTATAAACGAATAGAAATCAACGCATTGAATTCTATATTACTGATTCAAACAGTTGAAGTTTTGAACTTCTTTACACAATCAACAAGATTTCTCATTTCTTTGGTATGGTCGAGATCAGACTAATTTTTGCTAATGTATTTTTAAAAATATATTCCACTTTTTACGCTATTGAGATCCTGATGTTCACTAAAACTTGAGGTTCAATTGGTCTGCCTTCTCTCGCGTTATCGTATATACCCCTAGCATCATCGGTACTGATTTGATGCGATGTTCTCGTTTGTTTCTTGTCGCTATTGTATACTCGCCTTTGTTTGTTAGTGATGATGCTGCTTGTTGAGTTGGAGGTACTAAGTGCAATCCTTCTTACTTCGCTGTTAATACAGTTGGTTTCGAGCTATTGGTTGGCTGGTTGAATGAGTTTTAACAGCTTATGATCGTAGCAGGTCGGTTTTTCGTCAATTTTTTTTAGAAAGTTGGGTGAAGCGAATTGATCGAAACTTTTGTACATTAAACTATATCATTTCAATAACATCCTGTGCTTTTTTCATGCAAAAATATCTACAAGCGACTCAGTGGCGAAGCTTTTTGTGGAACGTCTCTGGAAAAACACGATTTGCGGTGTTAACTGCCATTCAAAAACAACTTGATCGATTCATTTCAAACTTTGCATACACATTCTATTTTAAAAATACCTAACCTCTACGTTGAGTTTTTGAGATAATTTTTCAATTAGGGGTTTTTTGCTAATAATATGGCGGAATCATTATTTTTGAAGAGAAATTCCCCCGTTTTATGAGTAGAAAGCCTCCCTAATTGAAAAATTATTCCGAAAACTCAACATAGGGGCTAGGTATTTTTAACTTAGAATGTGTATGCAATGTTTGAAATCAATCGGTCAAGTAGTTTTTGAATGGCAGTTAACACTGCAAATCGTTTTTTTTTCAGACACGTTCCACAAAAAGCTTCGCCACTAAATCACTTGTAGATATTTTTGCATGAAAAAATTACAGAATGTTATTGAAATGATGTAATATAATGTACAAAAGTTTTGATCAATTCGTTTCACCCATCTTTCTAAAAAAATTGGCAAGAAACTGATTTTTTTAACACTTACCCCCTTTAACGAAATAGATTCGCAATCAACCCAAGAAATTTGTTTTGCGCTAATCATGGTTTTTGCTAAAGAATTTAGCACATTCTTTATTCACAAAAAAATGATGAATGATTTCGAAATTGTTGTATTCGAAGTTGTGTCGCATATTCTGCACAATGATTCTTCCAGCCTCGGCTGAATTTCTGTACGTTATCAGTACATCCATAATGTAAAAAAAAATTAAAGGGTTGCACAGTGGCGGATTTCCCTAAAAACCTGACCAAAAGTCGAAAATGGTTGACCTGCAAAGGTACATACCACTTTTTTTGTGGCGCAGTTTATGATTTTGATGTAAGATTTTCAAAATTCAAAATGGCGGATGCGAAATGGCCGATATTTTAATATAAATATAAGTAAATTTCCACGAATGAATGGTTTTAATGGTTCCAGCGCATGCCAATAACGTTTATGTATTGAATTTTAAAAGGTGTGTAGTTAAATGATAGAATTTGTTGATTTTTACGCAATAAGATATTTGGATGTCTAGTTGATGTAGCTTTTATGAGAATTAATGTTATTAGTCATTTCAAACTATGTATTTTGAAATATTATACAACAAAGTTATAACTTTTCAACTCTCTGTACGCTTATTAGTCAACTGCTGTCCGATGCACATATTTCTCAAAGAACGAAAAACAGTATTTTTTAAATTATAGAAAATATGCCGATTGTGCGACGAAATGCTTGGAGTGATAATTAACAACAAGTTTGCATGCAATTTGTAGTAACTAAAAATGAATATGACAAAAATACAAAAACAAGTGAAATTCACTAAGATTTATAGTTTTATTTAAATTGTCCCAAGTCCATTATTACGATGAATAATTACGATTACGAGTCTATTTAAGTGCATGCGTTATACTTGGTCAGAACATGCTTGTACTGCTTCCTGGTATAGTATAATACTTTTTTCCGTCTGCTACAAAATCGTGAAATCTATAAACAAACAAAATAATATCTTTTGACATCAATACATATAAATAAAGCACATACCTTCGGCATAAATTTCCATTATTCCATATTCAAAACTAGCAGTTTTATCGAAATCCAGCTACATTTGAATAATACTAATATTTCGAGCACTCGATAAAACAATATGAGCAAAACGCGATGGTTTAAACTGTTTGGATATGTCTACATCTCAATTATGGAAATTTTGGAGCGTTTCACTTAAAATAGCATGCGGCAGCACCATCTGAAGGACAATACATGTACTAGAACTACTACCATGAAATTTTCGACTTTTGGCCAGGTTTTTAGGCAAATCCGCCACTGTAGGTTGTGTACAAAAAAAAATTAAAGGGTTGTATACATGACCACAATGACATTGAAAATGCAAAATCAGTAAAAACAGGTTACGGCACAAGCTAGCTTACTCCCCGATTCCGTATGTTTCAATTTGTTATACACCCTTCCCGTAAACATATTTTATTATTTGACCTCCGACAATAGCAAAATTATAAATTCTAGTACAACACCAAGCTCTCTGCAATGCTTTTAATCTAATCGATTATTTCAATTATTTAATTATCTCTTAGCATTAATCGATTATAATTACCAAAATAAAATCGATACACTCAGCGCTCTACTGAGGGTAAGCCCACGCTTTTTCTTACCACATTTGAAAAATGTTATAATGAGTAAGAATTATGGCAAAAATTACATATATACTGTAATTAAAATTAGATTTATACAGTAAAGGATGATGCATTTCATTTTTTTTTTATGCAAAGTTTGCCATTCCCCACTTATCGCGTCGTCCGGACATTATTATCCAGATCCTGCTCGTGCGAAAATAGAGCAACGACTGACGCAAACGAACACGCGGTACTTCTATGAATAGCCTCCCGTATCTGACAGAGTTGCTTAGGTGCTCCCTATTGACGGCTCTGCCCGGGATAGATTAACTGATGTATGGGAGCTTTCACGTTTTCTGTGATCAATTCATTTTTGCTTGTTTTTCAACAGTGTTCTGTTGAAATACAAAAACTATATAGTAATAAAATATAATTTCAGTTAATTCTGAATTGTTTGGTAATTAACGGATGAAAATCCGTTCATAAATAACAAACTTATTAGCGTTCAAAATAGTGACGCAAAAACGTGACATCAGGCCCGTGCGCAGAAAATTCTCAAGGGGGGGGGGTTTGATTTTTTATAACGTTTATTTTAAAAGAAACGTACAGAAACCCTCAAACTTTGAAGTTTATTTTAAAAGAAACGTACTGAAACCCTCAAACTTTGAAGATTTTTTCAGAGGACTGGACCTAGTCTTGTAATCAACAAAATTGGGAAAATGTTTGTTATCGAGAAGGAGTCATCAAAAGACACCGCTTCATAGTGGTCGGAAACCCCAAAAATGTGAAGGCCAAACCATCGAATATATTCACAGGGTATCTTTGGACGAATTGTTTGTAAGAATATTCTCCACAGCCTGATAAAAATTAAAATTAGGCATGGCTTACTACGATCAAATTAAAAAAATTACCTTTTTATGCTGACGAGGTAGAAAGTTGGTGTCTTCGACGAAGTTTTAGAAATGCTCGTAATAACGAATATTGTTGAACTAGTTGAACTTGTAGGATTTAATGTTATCGATTTGTAAAGCGTTTTTTATGGCAACACCCTCAAATTTAGTTTTTTTTAATATAACTTTTTCCACTGTGACTATTCCTGCAAACCGTGCTCCAGACCAATGTTGAGGCATTATAACCACATAATATTGTTGAAGACTGTATACGCAGTTGAACTTAATGTAAAAAACGCTTTTAATCCACCTAACAGTGTGATGGGACATTTCTTATAACTCTTATCACTCTCTTCGGATATTATATCGTTTGAGAACATTTAGAACTTGATGCTTCGCGATGTTTTTGACAACACATACTACATGGGATAGTGGCAGAGCTCAGAGAATCGCTCAAATCAGCATAGGACAACATCAGTGCTAGAAATCTCAAACCAAATCAATGGGAAAGCGAAAAAATGGCCCATAAAATAGACATACCATCGAATTATTGTTAATGCTCTGTTAATAAAATATCTATATTGTGGTGGGAAAACAGAATTTTCCTATAAAGGTTATTTATTAATCATTCGCATGTATGAAAAAAGCCTTATGTTTACATTTGGGAGTATCGCCCTTTTCACAAAAAAGCGTTGAAATGAAATCGCAGCTCCTGATATCACGCTATCTCTGAAGTGCATGCGTGCATAGTTCCAAATTTTACTTTTTCTAAAGGTGACTTGCCAGTAGTATCCTTGATTTGAATTATTATCGCTAATCCTAATGCCAAAGAACAAATAAAAACCTCTCGAAAACGAACCGTTTGGGAAAATCATCATCATTACTGAAATTTTCATTTTCACGAAACTTTTCGATAACCTTCCGTCACTTGCGTTAATGCACTGGGTGCACAGTGCTCTGAAAATCTAGCAAAATCGTCTTAGGGCACCAGCGGGTCTAATTCAGAGCTATCTGCGCGGCGAGTTAAATCTGTAAAGAACACTAAAAATTAATTTCTATTCCATAATTTTCAGTTCAGCAATTCGAGAGATCGTGCTCACCGCAAGCCATAAAAAATTGACTACGTTGTTAAGCGATGGTCACTATTTATTAAAAAACACGGTTAAATAAAAAATTAAACTATTAAAATATTTCAAATAGTTTATAATTTTCACAAACATATTAGGAAAAATTGTTTAATAAGCTTTCGTAATATTGTGTAGGAAAAAAGCTGAAAACTTCAGTATTTTTCTATCTGCAACATATAAACCCTTAAGTATACCAATTAATTGGTATACGAATTGGAATAGGTTCGCCAAATTTTGGAAGAAGTCTATAAAATAACCCCTTGACAGCTACCTAAAAATTGTTGTAGTTCGATGCAATGAAAAAATCATATTTGGCAATTCATATTTGGCTGATAAAATTGGGGTGTCAATGTATTATAATAGATATTCAGCATTCGAAGAAGTTTCTTTCGAGTGTAGAACGACTTTGTTTCTACTTACTTGAAGACAGGGGCGTAGCCAGAAATTCGGTTTGGTGGGGGTTTGGTGAAAATCGATCTTACTGTCCAAACGGCATAATTCCGAAACCATAAATTTTAAAGTTTTAAAATTATGCAGAATTAATTTCCAGAAAATAGTAACAAGGTTCGTGTCTTTAGCGAATTTGTTGAGATTTTATTGTAGTCATGAATATTAACCTGAGAAAATTCACCATAAATACTTCTTGGACGATATACCGTCAAAATTATTTTATCAAATGATGCGCTGTTTAAAGTTTATAAAACTCATTGAAGATACTAAACCTCCGAAATTGGCGGTTTCAAAATGATGCTATCTTGACCTTAAATTACTGTTTTTAAACATTTGACCTATACATATAATTGGTCATACAACAAAAATCAAATGCTCATCAAAATTGATCAGAACCTGCTAGAGTCGAATGGAAATCGTCATTTTTCATAAATTTCTCTCTACATTCGGAAAGGGTTATCCTCGTTATTAATCATATTACGTCTTCGTCTCAACTCGATGCATTCCCAAAATATAAACCTGTTTTAATCCACCTAGTGGTGCAATTGTGCTTTTCTCATTTGTCCAGACTACGATTCCATGGCTGGTTATCTTCATTACAATGGTGGAAATGAATATTACATGTTCAGTACGATTTGCACATACATACAATCGATCGACAGCCACGATCTTGAGATACTATGTGATATTGAAACATCGCTTGAAACCAGCGGCGGATCATGGAGAAAGATCCGGGAGGTCCAGGTCTTGCCGAAAATTTTCAACTTGTTAAGAAATTTGAAACTAGTTTTAATTTTAAAGTAGCAACCCCTCACTGCATACCCCCCCTCGGGCCGGTATAATTGAAGATTTTTAGAGTGATTGCATAACCTTTCTATATGAGAAAGGCAAAAATGTACCAAAGTCTAAAAAAGTCAATTTTCGTCAAACATCTCAATGTTTCATGCATTTTAAATTCATTTGGCATCAAAAATACAAATTTGATTTTGAATTTTTTTCATTTCAGTTTATATGGGAATTTGCTGCGTGATTGCACTCTTCAACTCGTAACCCCGGAACCGGAAGTCCAATCAATAAAAAAATTCAATTGCAGCCGATGGGAAGGTTGTACCTTTCATTTGAGACTAACTTTGTGCAAATCGGTCCAGCCATCTCTGAGAAACAGAGGTGACATTTTTTCCACATACACACATAGACACACATACATACACACACACACAGACATTTTCCGATCTCGACGAACTTTAGAGTGAATGAGAAAGGCAAAAACATTTTTAGCAAATGTTGAAAGTTATGCATTTTTTTGGTGAGCAGTTCTATGTTTCATAGACATTAAATCAATTTTAAATTCGCTTCCTATTAAATAAAGACCCTTATTACAGTACATCTCTACAAAAACGAGCTCAATTTGAAAATAAATCTGAGGATTATGATTGATTACAGAACTCTGGAATTTTCTATTGGAATGTTTTCAGGCAGGAATTTGATATTGATGCAATTGGACAACTGTGAAATCAAAACCAATAGATCAGTTACATATCAGGACCCCATTCCGACAATTTATCAAACGTCCTCATGATGTCTACAACAACAGGTTATCAATCTACGGATCAGATAATTGTTATTGTAATATTGAATTAAATCAGTCAGAATCAATAGATTTTCAACTTCAATCCAATTTTTTTTGTTGGGTGTGGTGGAGGGGGGGGGGGGTGTTGTATGGTGGTAAACCCCAAAACCTTTTCGTGGCTACGCCGTTGCTTGTAGTTATTTATTTCGCTTTTCATTTTCCGATATTTTTCAGATCGATCCGATGGTTATAACTTAGAAAAATTGCAGTCAGAAGGTTCGTACAAATGAACATTTTTGCACTGATAAGTTATCAAGTTCCTTCCAGACAACTTGGAAGTGTTCGGTGATTATTTCTAGCGGTTGTAGATAGAAAAACGCTTTTAATCCACCTAACAGTGTGATGAGACATTTCTTATAACTCTTATCACTCTCTTCGGATATTATATCGTTTGAGAACATTTAGAACTTGATGCTTCGCGATGTTTTTGATAACACATACTACATGGGATAGTGGCAGGACTCAGAGAATCACTCAAATCAGCATAGGACAACATCAGTGCTAGAAATCTCAAACCAAATCAATGGGAAGGCGAAAAAATGGCCCATAAAATAGACATACAAACGAATTATTGCTAATGCTCTGTTAATAAAATATCTAAATTCCTCAATCAATGCATTGTGGTGGGAAAACTGATTTTTCTAAAGCGGTTATGTATATTGTACTGAGCCAAAAAAAAAATCGATTTTTTTTAATCGATTTGAAGTTTATACTTTACTCAAATTTCCAACGCGACTGAGAATTAAGAAATCAACGCTTTTTCTTGAAAAAACCCACCATTCCACTATGGGTCACAAGGGCGGTTTTTCGGTACAAAAATCAATAACTTCCAAACCGTTCATTTTAGAGAAATTATGTCTGAGAGAATATTTTTGGAAATTAAATTTTCTTACTTTTAAAGCAAAATGTAGCTAGGGTGGTCCTCTCAAACATTATTTTCGAAAAATTATGTTCAGAACTAAATGGT
Source organism: Topomyia yanbarensis (assembly GCF_030247195.1). Taxonomy (NCBI): domain Eukaryota; kingdom Metazoa; phylum Arthropoda; class Insecta; order Diptera; family Culicidae; genus Topomyia; species Topomyia yanbarensis. The sequence goes on along the minus strand of NC_080671.1, from coordinate 390,661,524 downwards.
GTAGCAAGGTACTTACTTCAGCAAAGTTGTAGAAAAATGTTTTTCAAGTAACATTTTCAAATGCATCAAAGTTATAGCATTATAGCATTATTGGTTTTCATGTTATAATTATTTTTCTTCTTTATCTTAGGGTGTCATTTTAGTGTTTCTGAAAAAGTCAGTTTTTTAACTATAACTTTTTAAATAGTTAGTCTATCTTCATACTCTCTATGAAGCAATTTTAGTACTTTTCATTGCGCATATTTCTGCTGAAGAATGTGAATCGAATCATTTTTCGTTATCGAATTACGATCATTTTTTTAAATAAAAATGATAGTTTTCAATGACCTCTAACTCAGAAGGTTGCAAAAACTAGCAGCTAAATTTGTACTCTTTCGAAAGTGCATCAAAAATACTATAAAATATTTCAAAATCAAAGTCCAAAAAATCAATTTTTGTCAAACGTTATTTTTTCGAGTTTACATCAAATCTCAATGTTTCATGCATTATAATGTCATTTGGCATCAAAAATACAAATTTGATTTTGAAAATTTTTCATTTCAGTTTATATGGGAATTTGTTGTGTGATTGCACTCTTCAACTCGTAACTCCGGAACCGGAAGTCCAATCAATAAAAAAATCAATAGCAGCCGATGGGAAGATTGTACCTTTCATTTGAGACTAACTTTGTGCAAATCGATCCAGCCATCTCTGATTAACAGAGGTCACATTTTTTTCCACATACACACATACACACACATACACACACATACATACAGACATACATACACACAGACATTTTCCGATCTCGACGAACTGAGTCGATTAGCATATGACACTCGGTCCTCCCGGTCGGGATAAGATCGACGAATTTTAGAGTGAATGAGAAAGGCAAAAACATTTTAAGCAATTGTTGAAATTTATGCATTTTTTGTTGAGCAGTTCTATGTTTCATAGAATTAAATCAATTTTAACTTCGCTTCCTATTAAATAAAGACCCTTATTACAGTACATCTCTACAAAAACGAGATCAATTTGAAAATAAATCTGAGGATTATGATTGATTACAGAACTCTGGAATTTTCTATTGGAATGTTTTCAGACAGGAATTTGATATTGATGCTATTAGACAACTGTGAAATCAAGACCAAGAGATCAGTTACATATCAGGACCCCATTCCGACAATTTATCAAAAGTCCTCATGATGTTTACAACAACAGGTTATCAATCTACGGATCAGATAATTGTTATTGTAATATTGAATTAAATCAGTCTGCATCAATAAATTTTCAACTTCAATCCAATTTTTTTGGGTGTTGTGGGGGGGGGGGGGGGGGGGTTGTATGGTGTTAAACCCCAAAACCTTCTCTTGGCTACGCCGTTGCTTGGAGTTATTTATTTCGCTTCTCATTTTCCGATATGTTTCAGATCGATCCGATGGTTATAAGTTAGCAAAATTGCAGCCAGAAAGTTCGCACAAATGAACATTTTTGTACTGATAAGTTATCAAGTTCCTTCCAGATAACTTGGAAGTGTTCGGTGATTATTTCTAGCGGTTGTAGATAGTAAAATGAAATACAAAATTCGTTTTATCGAAATAATGTTTGGCTTATTTCAATGGATTATTACTATATTGAACAATAAATAGGCGACAAAGAGTAATCCACAAACAACAAGCCATAACTTTTAATGTATTCAAAATAGATATTTGAAGTCTTCAGTAAAGTTATTCGCAAAAGTAAGAGCTACAAATTTGTAGAAGGCATCATTTCGATATAATCACTTCCAAGAAAATTTGTGAAAATATCTCACTCATAGGGGGATTAATCAGCAAAAGCACAATACCAAAAGAAAGGGCATATTGCCTCCATTAAATTCTCCGAAGATACTATTGACCTAAAATAAGCCGTTTTGGCGTTAATAATAGATTACATGTTTTTGGTCATATTTCTGGCAATGGGAAATGATAAAAAACTTTCGTCCGCATTTAATGTTAAATATCTCTTTTGATAATAGTACGATTTCAACAATCTATAGCTTGTTCGAAAGGTATTCGTTAAAGCTGTCTAAAAACATATAAATTGTTAATCTACATTGTCAATTTCGGCAGATAATTTAAAAAAACTGCAAAAAACGCCATTTTTGCGCATTCAAACATTCATATCTTGGAAACTAAACATCAGAATCAAAAACAAATTAATAGCGTTCATACTGTTTTTTAGTTCTTTCATTTAAAATTGGTTTGGATAAGATCGGTTCAGCCATTGCTGAGAAACACGAATGAGAATTTGTCCGTTACATACACACACACACACAGACACACACACACACACAGACATTGTCCCAAATCGTCGAGCTAAGTCGATTGGTATATAAGACTCGGCCCTCCGGGCCTCGGAAAAAATCTTGAAAGTTTGAGCGAATTCTATACATTTCTTTTATAAGAAATGTAAAATGAAATACAAAATTCGTTTTATTGAAATAATGTTTGGCTTATTTCAATGGATTATTACAATATTGAACAATAAATAGGCGACAAAGAGTAATCCACAAACAACAAGCCATAACTTTTAAAGTATTCAAAATAGATATTTGAAGTATTCAGTAAAGTTATTCGTAAAAGTAAGAGCTACACATTTGCTGAAGGCATCATTTCGATATACTCACTCCCAAGAAAATTTGTGAAAATATCTCACTCATAGGGGGATTAATCAGCAAAAGCACAATACCAAAAGAAAGGGCATATTGCCTCCATTAAATTCTCCGAAGATACTATTGACCTAGAATAAGCCGTTTTGGCGTTAATAATAGATTACATGTTTTTGGTCATATTTCTGGCAATGGGAAATGATAAAAATCTTTCGTCCGCATTTAATGTTAAATATCTCTATTGATAATAGTCCGATTTCAACAATCTATAGCTTGTTCGAAAGGTATTCGTTAAAGCTGTCTAAAAATATATAAATTGTTAATCTATATTGTCAATTTCGGCAGATAATTCAAAAAAACTGCAAAAAACGCCATTTTTACACATTCAAACATTCATATCTTGGAAACTAAACATCAGAATCAAAAACAAATTAATAGCGTTCATACTGTTTTTTAGTTCTTTCATTTAAAATTGATTTGGATAAGATCGGTTCAGCCATTGCTGAGAAACACGAATGAGAATTTGTCCGTTACATACACACACACACAGACACACACAGACACACACACACACACACACAGACATTGTCCCAAATCGTCGAGCTGAGTCGATTGGTATATAAGACTCGGCCCTCCGGGCCTCGGAAAAAATCTTGAAAGTTTGAGCGAATTCTATACATTTCTTTTATAAGAAATGTAAAACGCTTTTAATCCACCTAACAGTGTGATGAGACATTTCTTATAACTCTTATCACTCTCTTCGGATATTATATCGTTTGAGAACATTTAGAATGATGATGAATGATGCTTCGCGATGTTTTTGATAACACATACTACATGGGATAGTGGTAGGACTCAGAGAATCGCTCAAATCAGCATAGGACAACATCAGTGCTAGAAATCTCAAACCAAATCAATGGGAAAGCGAAAAAATGGCCAATAAAATAAAATATCTAAATTGTGGTGGGAAAACTGAATTTATATATTGTACTGAGCCAAAAAAATCGATTTTTTTTTGAATCGATTTGAAGTTTATACTTTACTCAAATTTCCAACGCGACTGAGAACTAAGAAAATTTAATGAAATCGCAGCTCCTGATATCACGCTATCTCTGAAGTGCATGCGTGCATAGTTCCAAATTTTACTTCGACATCGACTTTTTCTAAAGGTGACTTCCCAGTAGTATCCTTGATTTGAATTATTATCGCTAATCCTAATGCCAAAGAACAAATAAAAACCTCTCGAAAACGAACCGTTTGGGAAAATCATCATCATTACTGGCATTTTCATTTTCACAAAACTTTTCGATAACCTTCCGTCACCTGCGTTAATGCACTGGGTGCACAGTGCTCTGAAAATCTAGCGAAATCGTCTTAGGGCACCAGCGGGTCTAATTCAGAGCTATCTGCGCGGCGAGTTAAATCTGTAAAGAATACTAAAAATTAATTTCTATTCCATAATTTTCAGTTCAGCAATTCGAGAGATCGTGCTCACCGTAAGCCATGAAAAATAGACTACGTTGTGAAGCGATGGTCACTATTTATTAAAAAATCACGGTTAAATAAAAAATAAATCTATTTCAAAATTTCAAATAGTTTATAATTTTCACAAACTTATTAGGAAAAATTGCTTTCGTAATATTGTGTAGGAAAAAGCTGAAAATTTCAGTATTTTCTCTATCTGCAACATATAAACCGTTAAGTATATCGATTAATTGGTATACGAATTGGAATAGGTTCGCCAAATTTTGGAAGAACCCCTTCAAAACTACCTAAAAATTGTTGTAGTTCGATGCAATAAAAAATCTCCAAAGGTGAAATATACCTATTAATGTGAAACACAGTGAATAATACATGCAATAAAGACCCATTTTTATCAGTCTCATGGTGTATTTTAGGCTGACAAAATGGGTACATTGACTAAATCGGGCAATTTTTTTCTTTATAATAAACTGAAGCTGTTAAAATATTCTTCCCGTCCCTTGATGTAGTCTGATAACTATTTCTGATTATGATGAACTTTTTACTTTACATATTTCCATCTCCATGATAAGGAAAACATGCTCAAGAAAGGATTTACTCGAATTCTGTCTTGTTCGTCTGCTAGAGCCCATCAAACAGATGTTCATATTTGGCTGATAAAATCGGGGTTTTAATGTATTATAATAGATATTCAGCATTCGAAGACGTTTCTTGTGAACGAGTGTAGAACGACTTTGTTTTTACTTACTGGAAGTCAGCGGCGTAGCCAGCAATTCGGTTTGGTGGGGGTTTGGTGAAAATCGATCTTACTGTCCAAACGGCATAATTCCTAAACCGTAATTTTTGAAGTTATAAAATTATGCAGAATTAATTTTTCAGAAAATAGTAACAGAGTTCGTGTCTTTAGCGAATTTGTTGAGACTTGTCATGAATATTAATCCGAGAAAATTCACCATAAATACTTCTTGGACGATATACCGTCAAAATTATTTTATTAAATGATGCGCTGTTTAACGTTTGTAAAACTCATTAAAGATACTAAACCTCCGAAATTGGCGGTTTCAAAATGATGCTATCTTGACCTTAAATTACTGTTTTTGAACATTTGACCTATACATATAATTGGTCATACAACAAAAATCAAATGCCCATCAACATCGATCAGGACCTGCTAGAGTCGAATGGAAATCGTCATTTTTCATAAATTTCTCTCTACATTCGGAAAGTGTTATCCTCGTTATTAATCATATTACGTTTTCGTCTCAACTCGACGCATTCCCAAAATAAAAACCTGTTTTAATCCACCTAGTGGTGCAATTGTGCTTTTCTCATTTGTCCAGACTACGATTCCTTGGCTGGTTATGTTCAATACAATGGTGGAAATGAATATTACATGTTCAGTACGATTTGCACATACATACAACGGATCGACAGCCACGATCTTGAGATACTATGTGATACTGAAACATCGCTTGAAACCAGCGGCGGATTATGGAGAAAGATCCGGGAGATCCGGGTCCTGCCGAAAATTTTCAACTTGTTAAGAAATTTTAAACTAGTTTTATTTTTAAAGTAGCAACCACTCACTGCATACTCCCTCCGGGCCGGTATGATTGACGATTTTTAGAGTGATTGCATAACCTTTCTATATGAAAAAGGCAAAAATGTACCAAAGTCCAAAAAAGTCAATTTTTGTCATGCATTTTAATGTTTCATGCATTTTAAAGTCATTTGGCATCCAAAATACAAATTTGATTTTGAAAATTTTTCATTTCAGTTTATATGGGAATTTGCTGTGTGATTGCACTCTTCAACTCGTAACTCCGGAACCGGAAGTCCAATCAATAGAAAATTCAATAGCAGCCGATGGGAAGGTTGTACCTTTCATTTGAGACTAACTTTGTGCAAATCGGTCTAGCCATCTCTGAGAAACAGAATCCAAATTTTTTTCCACATATACACATACACGCATACAGACATATACATACACACAGACATTTTCCGATCTCGACGAACTGAGTCGATTGGCATATGACACTCGGCCCTCCGGGTCGGGATTAGATTGACGAATTTTAGAGTGAATGAGAAAGGCAAGAACATTTTTAGCAAATGTTGAAAGTTATGCAATGTTTTGGTGAGCAGTTCTATGTTTCATAGACATTAAATCAATTTTAACTTCGCTTTCTATTAAATAAAGACCCTTATTACAGTACATCTCTACAAAATCGATCTCAATTTGAAAAGAAATCTGAGGATTATGATTGATTACAGAACTCTGGAATTTTCTATTGGAATGTTTTCAGGCAGGAATTTGATATTGATGCTATTAAACAACTGTGAAATCAAGACCAATAGATCAGTTATATTTCAGGACCCCATTCCGACAATTTACCAAAAGTCCTCATGATGTTTACAACAACAGGTTATCAATGTACGGATTAGATAATTGTTATTGTAATTTTGAATTAAATCAGTCAGCATCAATTAATTTTCAACTTCAATCCAATTTTTTTTGTTGGGTGTGGTGGGGAGGGGGGGGGGGTGTTGTATGGTGTTCATCCCCAAAACCTTCTCTGGGCTACGCCGTTGCTTGGAGTTATTTATTTCGCTTTTCATTTTCCGATATGTTTCAGATCGATCCGATGGTCATTAGTTAGAAAAATTGCAGTCAGAAGGTTCGCAGAAATGAACATTTTTGCACTGATAAGTTATCAAGTTCCTTCCAGACAACTTGGAAGTGTTCGGTGATTATTTCTAGCGGTTGTAGACAGAAAAATGAAATACAAAATTCGATTTGTCGTAATAATGTTTGGCTTATTTCAATGGATTATTTCTATATTGAACAATAAATAGGCGACAAAGAGTAATCCACAAACAACAAGCCATAACTTTTAAAGTATTCAAAATAGATATTTGAAGTCTTCAGTAAAGTTATTCGCAAAAGTAAGAGCTACAAATTTGCTGAAGGCATCATTTCGATATAATCACTTCCAAGAAAATTTGTGAAAATATCTCACTCATAGGGGGATTAATCAGCAAAAGCACAATACCAAAAGAAAGGGCATATTTCCTCCATTAAATTCTCTGAAGATACTATTGACCTAAAATAAGCCGTTTTGGCGTTAATAATAGATTACATGTTTTTGGTCTTATTTCTGGCAATGGGAAATGATAAAAATCTTTCGTCCGCATTTAATGTTAAATATCTCTTTTGATAATAGTCCGATTTCAACAATCTATAGCTTGTTCGAAAGGTATTCGTTAAAGCTGTTTAAAAACATATAAATTGTTAATCTATAATGTCAATTTCGGCAGACAATTCAAAAAAACTGCAAAAAACGCCATTTTTACGCATTCAAACATTCATATCTTGGAAACTAAACATCAGAATCAAAAACAAATTAATAGCGTTCATACTGTTTTTTAGTTCTTTCATTTAAAATTGGTTTGGATAAGATCGGTTCAGCCATTGCTGAGAAACACGAATGAGAATTTGTCCGTTACATACACACACACACACACACAGACACACACACACACACAGACATTGTCCCAAATCGTCGAGCTGAGTCGATTGGTATATAAGACTCGGCCCTCCGGGCCTCGGAAAAAATCTTGAAAGTTTGAGCGAATTCTATACATTTCTTTTATAAGAAATGTAAAAATTAAAATTCTTCAATAATTCTAAAACGAATGAGTATTTTTACAAGAGGTGTTCGCCGCGCCACCGATTTCAGGTAAAATTTTTATATAAGTGTTCAACAATATTGTTACATGCAGTCTTCAATAATAATTTAATTTTTACATGCAGTCTTCAATAATATTATGTGGTTTTAGTACCTCAAAATTTGTCTGGAACATCGTTTGCACGAAAAGTCACAGCGAAAAAAACTATATTAAAAAGCTAAATTTAAGGGGTTTGCCTTAGAAAACGCTTTATTAATCGATAACATTAAGTCCCACAAGCTCAAGTTATTCAACAATATTCTTCATTGTGAGCATTCCTAAAACTTTGTCGAAGACACCAACTTTCTACCTCGTCAGTATAAAAAGTTAATTTTTCTAGTTCAATCATAGTAAGCTATGCCTCAATTTAATTTTTATCACGTTGTGGGGAATATTCTTACGAACAATTACTCCAAAGATACCCTATGAATATATTCAATGGTTTGGCCTCTAGTGACGTTTTTGGCATTTCCGACCACTGTGCGTTGCCTGCTGGCTCGTGGTGGATTTGGATGGTTTGTAGTAGTTGTTAAGCCAACCGAATAAACTTGAACCTCTTGTATCCGTAATCCTCATCCATCCGGGGCAACTATTAAGTACTGCTTTAGTAAGGATTGTGTTCTTGCTTATTTTGTTTTGTGTTAATCGTCATGCTTTTATCCATAGCTACTTTTCCTTACTTGCTGTCAAACCTTCGAACCTTGAGATATATCACCTGCTCAGGTCTGCTGCAAATATCGTCGCCTGTTGAGACATAAACCGATCCGGAGGTGTCGACCATAGGGATTTACATTCGTTTACAACCACCTTCGCCGGGCTTCTCATTCTTCTTGGTGCTAGTCGTTCCTATTTATCTGCTAGCTGGTGCTGATAGCTTCTTGGCGGCAGTATTTCACCCTACACCGCTGCCCATTTTCGCGATCCATTTCGCTGCCACTCTAACGGAATAATCATCGGCGGTAAAATTTCTCTAGACAACGATATCCCGATTTTCTGCAACTTCGTGTTTTTCCTCCTTAACGACATCTGCTGTCTACTCACTACTTTTGCTAATATAGAAGCTTGTCGAAACGTTAACCGATCCTTCAGAGAAGCCGTCCAACTTGACATACAGCCCTTTCCAGCCACCCTCGCAAAGTTTCGTCCTTGGTTTTCGTGGACAGGAAAATAATAAATTTTTAAAAGTAATTCAAAACGCTCATGGGTGGGGGGTTTGAACCCCCCCCCCCCCCGTGCGCACTTGTAACTTGTGTCACTTAAACACATTCGGGATAAAATGGTCATTCTGTATAAACGGGATTCCAATTTTGGACACTGCACGACGCGTAATCGATTGAAAAACAAAAAAAAAAAAAATTTACAAAAAGATATCAAAACAAATTCCACTCGTTTTTGAAGTATCTACCTATATAAGTAGAGCTTTGTGCAGCTATAAATCCCATATTGAACAGCTCAAATATCACCCGCAAAATCCTGTCGCTCTATCTCACATTCAGTCACACTTCTGAGTGTGGTGATCTGGTATCATAAGTCTCGTTATTGTTATTGCTGTACACACTGTGCCGATGAACGTTGGCCAGCTATCGTCGTGACATCGTTAAGAGACTCCGATGATTGCCGCTGGCTGATGGTGTAACACTTGATCCCTGCCACGCCACGACTAACGACGGATGGCGACGCAGGCTATTGAATTTCCTGGCGACGGAAGCAGCAGTAACCACTGATGGTCAGAAGTCGGCTGGTGAACTATGTAGTACCTATATCGAACAGTTGTCGGTTTGCTGTGAGATTTGTGGTAAGCTACTGTTTCTGGTCCGGCACTGACCTGAAGACCTTGACCCGGTGGTGGGTGGGGGTGGCAGGGCAAGTGTGCGGAGGAAATCTCATGAAAGCTGCTGCAGCACAAGCTGTGACATCTATGTATTTGCAAGTGTGAATAATAGCGGAATCATTGTGCGGGAAATCATTTCCGGAAAATTAATTTCCTATTTCAAGCAGACCCGCAGAGCCTTTGCCAGGTTATGTCGGCAACTGTTCAGCTTATTAAATTGTCTATTCATACAACTTTTAATTGAAAGGGCTTTCCTTTTAAAGTTCGTCCGAGCCTCTTATGTACCCGGCACATGGCAAACTAAGGTTGGTACTGGAATGGAATAACATTGATTGTGTGCAGCGAATGTGAATGTGAGCACTGTCACATAAATCATAGATTTTGTGCCCGTGGCGCACGGTTTGTTATCGACTCGTTGTATCTGTTGCAGTAGCAGCAGAAGCAGTAGAGGTGGAAATATATCCTGTGAAATACAGCAGCCAAATTTACTGTTGTTTTGAAAGGAACCCGAATGTTTCGGGATAGGCATAGGGGAAATAAGTTGTTGTTTTACAATTATGACGACATTGTGAACTAAACTTTTAATGATTTAATATGATTTAATGATTATATTTTTGTAAAAATATAGATGCTCTGTTTATTTTGATGTGAATTCAATGTCGTGGAGGCACGAGCAAGCATATAATTTAGATCAACAAGTTACTTTTTTAATCCATTTTGTTTTCTGTCGACCTATGTCCGCACTGAGTACTTATCACCGACGCCAAGGACTCCGCCATGTGGACCCAAAATATCGGCCCCTCAACACATGAATTGGAGCGAACCGCTTTACTTACCTTCTGAAGGAAAACGTTACCAGAGACTTTTCAGCTCACATAATCTCAACGACCTCGGCAGGTGGCAAATTAATAATCAACAAACTATTTATTTTTATATTTATTTCCTGTCTTCCTCTGTCCGCACTGAGGAACTTCCACTCACATTAGAGAGGACCCTAAATACCAACGGCCTCGAGGCAGGGATTGAACGTAGACTGACTGGGGTGAGAAGCAGTAACTCTTAACAATCAACCACCGCCACTGTCAAGATTAACGATTTATGTACGATAATATGTATGTATTAAAGTACTATTGTTTTGTTTGATAAGAAATTATTCACATGACACACCTACCTGAAACTATCGCATTGAGCCGTGTTCCAAACCGAATTAAAACAAAACAAACCAACTTTTTAATTTCTCGTTGACGTTCCTGTTGTTTGGTCCCGGATAGCATGTTTCAACAATTTTCCGACCGTCGCTGTAGTCATTGCCCCACACGGAGAGGACAATCATCTGATACTGGCAGTTTTCTTCGGCAGATAATTGTTGCTATTCATCATTAGACTGTAAATTTCTCGGCAGGGACGGACAGTAGCAATTATGTATACAAATATAGATAACACTGAATAGAATAAGAGTACATATCTTACGGTGCCGTTGTCGCCGCAGGGCAATCAGCATTAGTCGTTATGAGCAGCACATTTGGAAACTACTCGAATGGTAAAATTGCATACAATACTGCTTTCCGGGATAATGGTATGTTTGTAATTTATTTTTTGGTTGATAGTAATTGTTACATTAATTCAAATTTTATGTTCAGTTACGGTCGGATAGCTAAATTTACAACCGAACCAAAGTCATTTGTTTTACGAGGTAGCAAACATAGTCGAATGCACCCCCTGGCTTTGTATAGTCAGGAAGGCAAACACAGATTTGGTTTTCATAAAAGTAAATCATGTCGTATTCAAGTGAACTTTTGTGCATTTTTAATGTTTCCTGATACCATCCGGACCAACATTGCTATTGAACAATGTAGGTTTGTAAAATAAACCTTATAATTTAAATTTTTAAAATTAGTTTTTCTATGGAGACACACGATATTTTTGTTCTGACGAAGTTTTTCATTGTTAATCACCGGTGGTTTTGTTTTTACGAACGCTGCTTACACATTCGGGTTTTGTGGTGAAATAAAAGTATAGAGGAATTACAGATAAATCCAACACTCTGGGTACAGCCAACACAAAATTTTATTTATTTGATCATGGTGATTTTATATTAATACGATTATGTCAAGCGTTTGAAGGCAAATTGGAATAACATTAGTACGTCAAATGTCACAAAATAAACGAATACGACGTCAACGTTCGTGTTCGTCTGGATATTAGGTTTTATTGATAGATTTCAAGGGTTTAAGCGAACAAACGTTAGAATTGAATAAAATTTAATTAAATTGGAATTGCTGTAGTTTTCGATTATTGGTAACCTGCCTTCCCATAGTGCAACGTTTCGAAGGAATACTCTTCATCTTAAGGGTTTCAACACTTGAAAATAGTTATAGATATCTCATAATAACAACATTTTGCAAATTTTCTCAGGGCTATAAATATTTTCTTTGCCAAGTAGGATGAAATATTAAATTTCTTTCTGCAAGTGGTAGGGTAATAGGGTATAGGGTAACAGCAGAAAAATAGTTTTGTCTTCTCAAATCTACACAATTACAACGCATACATAAAATTAGCTTGGACAATATTATTATTTCAGATTACCAGAAGATCTTTTCATACAATTCAGAAATGGATAGAGAAATATTTTATAATATAATATAATATAATATAATATAATATAATATAATATAATATAATATAATATAATATAATATAATATAATATAATATAATATAATATAATATAATATAATATAATATAATATAATATAATATAATATAATATAATATAATATAATATAATATAATATAATATAATATAATATAATATAATATAATATAATATAATATAATATAATATAATATAATATAATATAATATAATATAATATAATATAATATAATATAATATAATATAATATAATATAATATAATATAATATAATATAATATAATATAATATAATATAATATAATATAATATAATATAATATAATATAATATAATATAATATAATATAATATAATATAATATAATATAATATAATATAATATAATATAATATAATATAATGTAATATAATATTAACAAGACATAAATGAATCGTAACAGTTGCCACGAACACGAAGAGAGAGAGAGAGAGAGAGAGAGAGAGAGAGAGAGAGAGAGAGAGAGAGAGAGAGAGAGAGCGAGAGAGAGAGAGAAAGAGAGAGAGAGAGAGTGAGAGGGGGCGGGCGTTTTAGGAATGGCAAATGATGGCTAGTGCCTTGACTTTAGTTTTATATATTAGGGTGATGAGCCTATTTGCGCCATGTTTCTATTATCACCCTACCCATTTGAAGCCGTTGGTTAGAGCAGTGTCTGCCATCTTTGTTCAACGCATTGAGTCAAATGGTAGCGCAACAATAGGGGCACTCGATTCGAGTTTTAATTGTGCTCAAACACGAGAATTTTACTGTTTTCAACGCATTTGTGTTATTAGATTGGTTCTTAACAACGAAGCAAAGCGGTTCATGTCAATTTTTACGCATTCTATTGATTGTAAGGCAAGAAATTATCGAATTAGTGAGGCACCTTGCTTAGTATGGTGAAAATAGGCTCATCACCCTATGTGATCATATCATTCGTCGTCTTTTGCTCGCGCAGTTTGGACGTGTTCTTTTTTCATTCTTCTTTACTATACTTTCTTATTTCGTTCGTTTCGAGTACATTGGCGGGTCTACTTGAGCTCACTAAGAAGAAGAAGATGGCTCAAAGAATAAACGAAAGAAAGCTACACACGGATGCGAGGAATAGTCTTCTGTAGAACAATCAGTACGCTATACTGTCAGAAGAGAATGGAATCGGCGAAATCGTCGCACGCAAACAGCGGATCCCTCGCTCTGCACCCCCGTGAAAGGCATCATCAATATAAGTCGAGTTTGAAAAGCAGGGTTATCGGCCGTATTTCATACTCTGCGGACTGGGCACGAAAATAGTGTGTTCCAGTTTAGAGAATATACAAAAATTAGAACACCCCTTAAAACAAGCAGCGTCGAATTTTACACACACGATATGCTGTCGGTAAAGCCATTGAAGGCGGTTTTGCTTGGATTGCCGCCATACGATGCAGCAACAATCAAGGCAGAGCTTGAAAAGCTAAGCTTAAAGCCGTTAGCCATCTACCCGATGACTCGTCGAACCAGCAAACCAGATCCGAGCAGTAGCTTCGGAGACCATCGTTACGTCGCAAGTAGCAACTAATTCATAAACAGTGTGCAACATAATTTCCATACAATTCTTGCTGCAAACTGGTTATGAAGTGGTGGCCGAAACAAACATTGCTACTCGGGGTGGGAGCCATATCGACCGCAACATCGTGCACCGAGGAGTAACTGGGGTCGAATCCTGGCCAAAATTATTTACTGCTGCTATTGCAGTTATTATGCCTTAATATGAACTAAAAATATAACAATAACTGGTTTTTAGAACAATTTGGCATCTATCATCCTACCAGTGCAGAGGTCATTTTTTATTCTTTCGAATACTGTAGTAATCTCGAGGAAATTTTTTTGAATACATATGTTTTTCTAGTTGCATAAAAAGATGATCAGTGCAAAATTGAGAGAGCCTGTGCACGTAATCATAAAGATATCTTTTTCCAAACATACTATTTGGCCCTACAGCATTTCGGTGTACCTCAAATTAGTAAAAAAAAATTCAATGTTTTCAAATCGCTTGGAATTTGTGGAACGGACAAGTTCGGAAGATTTCGAATGTTGTTTCAGTAACTTTTCCAATTCTCGCAGTTTAATATAATTTTTTTGTGATAAAGGTTTCGAATTAAATGTATAAAAAACGTATTGTTTAAAGTTGGTGCAACGCATAGCAACACTACTATTATCAGTTGATTTTAGACTAGAGTTATACAAATGGTTGTGTTCAGCTATGTTTGTAATAATATTGTCTTATTTAATACAGTTATCATCTCTAGAAAGCGACATTGCTGGGTATATAATGAAAATTATTAAAAAAAACCCTTAAAATATCACCATTTTGAAAAAAATTCTTTAACGATTTTTTACATATTCCTAATTTTGCAACGTTATTCAGTAAGCTTTTAGGTATGTGAAAGGAATATAACGAAACAAATGGCAAAAATTATCAAGCAATCAACCGCAGCCGCAAGAAACGGAATTCATCGGTATCCGCCAGAAGGCGACAGTCATCAACCAGCCCGGTCATCGTCGAAATACTCGTCCGCCTCCGCCCTTCACAGACACAGTTTCCCGCCTTGCAACCGTGTCGAGTAGTTCCGAATCTGGATCCCCTTCCCCTCAACAACCAACGAGTTTCCAATGGTCAGATACGTTTCACGTCTCAGCCTCGCCTCAATGCTGCAGCTGCCCTGGGGTTATCATATGTCGGTGCTGTATCCGGTAATGTCGACGAGTCCCCGCTTACCTCTGACGAACTAGTGACTTTGATGTCCGAGGTCATTATCATTATGCATACGTGCAGAACCCGAACTGAATAGCTTCACGCTGTTATCTCTCTCATCAACAAGTATGGGTAGTGAAGCCGTCAACACCGAAAATTGGAACGCTTGCTCACTAAGGAATAAGCAATTTGAGCTGCTTGATTTCCTCAACACGAAGGGGATCGACGTCATCGTCATCACCGAAACTCATCTGAAGTAGGACGTAAACATCCAGCTAGCACATTTTCGGCTTTGGGACTCGATCGATCCAGTGCTGGAGGTGTGGGAGTGCCTGTTGCAGTGAGGCGAAATATCCAATGCCACCTGCTACCAAACATCAAACACAACTGCATCAAAGCCATTGGAGTCAAGGTTAGTAAATCACTTGGTCCTATCATCATCATTGCGGCCTAACAAACCAGCATCCGGGATGGTTCCTCAGCCTTATTAAAAAGCGACTTCGCCAAGCTGACCCGGAGGCAGGCGAAGTATATCATCGCAGGGGACCTCAACGCCCGGCACGAGATGTGGGGCAACAGAAGGCGGAATCGAAATGGGGTCGTTCTTGCTGACGAGTTCGAAGCCGGACAATACAACGTCCTCACCCCGGAGTGTCCGACAAGAATTTCCAGATCGGGGGTACATTCCCTACTGGATATCTTCATAATAAACATCGCTACCGATAATTCACCGGTCGTCTACAGCGAGTTGTCATCCGACTACTTTCCGGTGGTGCTGACGCTGGGTGCCACAACCGAAACAAACCAACATCAGAATGGACGAAACTACCATCGTCCCAACTGGGAGCCGTTTCAGCGAGTTGTCGACCAGAACATCAACGTTGATTTACCTCAGGATTCCCTGGTGGAAATCGACATGACATTTGAATCCAACCAACGAGCGATCGTGGTTGCCCCAGAAAGGGAGGCACCGGTGCTGTAAAATCAAATTGTTTACGTTACGAAAAAACTTATCGTTCTCTGGAATATTTATCGGAGGCAATACCAGAGAACTGGCGTCCGGGATAAATTTTTAATGTACAGTTCTCTATCTAGGGTTATCCACACGAGAATTCTCGACCTTCGTAACAGGCATTTTTCTAAAAAACTTCAGCGAATCCCTCCTCATTCAAAGCCATTCTGGTCCGGCCCGACGAGAGGGGGGGTCAGGGGGGGCAACTACCCTGGGGCCCGGGTCTGTTTTGGGGGCCCGCATTTTTAACTGAATTAAATTTATTTTAATTTAATTGATGAAGTTTATTGTTTCTGTCGACACTGCAAATATATTACAATCAACTACTTCAACTTTAGCGGCATTAATTGGGTTCGCAATAATACATCATTTCTGTACCCAGACTCATCACACTCATCAACTAACACGTGTATCACTCAGCTACTCGACGGTTACAGCACCGCGGGGCTAGTTCAACTATGTGACGTCACTAATGACAACAACTGTATTTTGGATCTTTGCTTTGGAAGCCAGGAGCTCTCCAAACACTTTGCCGTTTGTCGTGCTCCAGCTCCTCTCGTTAAACTATGCCAACACCACCCTGCTCTTCATTGTTTTCTCCGAAAATGTGTACCTTGTACATTCGAAGATACCACTGAGAAACTGACATATGCCTATCGCAAGACAGATTTTCGAGGAATGCACCTTCTCTTGTCTCGTATCAATTTGAATGAAATCTTGCCACAATCTGATGCAAATGCAGCGGCTGAAATTGTTTCGAACGTACTGATTTATGCTATCGACCAGTTTACTCCTAAAAAACTCAATCAGGGCTGTGAATATCCTCCATGGTCGAATCGTACACTAAAAAAGTTTAAATTGGCCAAAAGGTCAGCTCTAAAAAAGTTTTCGAAATACCGAACCGATATGCTAAAGAATCAGAATCTTCTTAAATCATTGTTACAAGAGACTTAATAAGTCTCTCTTCAATTCCTACCTTCATCGTATTCAGAGCCACCTTCGTAACAACCCAAAAAAGTTTTGGAATTACGTTAATCAATAGAGGCGTGAGTCAGGTTTACCCACTTCTATGTCGCTGGGTGATTTAGAAGCGACTTCATTGCCGGACATCTGTGAGTTATTTCGCCAACAATTCAGCAGTGTTTTTACCAATGATACTCTTAATAATCAACAAGTCTCCGCAGCAGCCGACAACATTCCCCGTAGGACTAGTATTGGACCTCATTTCACGATATCTTCCGATATTGTACAAAAAGCTTGCACAAAACTCAAGTGTTCTAACACTCCTGGACCTGACGGAATCCCATCATCTATCATTAAAAAATGGTCGTCGTCGCTTTGCCTGTAAGGTGGGGCAAATCCGACCTAGTAAATGGTTTTGGCTGTAAAATGCTCATTTTACATCGGATCAAGACGTTTTATATACCAAATTAAAGGTTAGACTCCTGGGCAACTTTTTGTGTATAGCATTTTATCTTCGGAATATCTCGAGATACAAGCGTTTTACAAAAATGTTCATTTTGGCTGTTTTCAAAAATGGTGGGGTAAACCCGACCCCCAATGTTTTTGGTTGGTTTAGTGCAGATATTACTCAAATTTTATGGTTTTTCAATGATAAATCAATGAATATTGTGTTATTGAATTGTAACTTGAAGAAAATAGAGTTCAATATCAATCTTGGAATGCTAAAATCACGAGCAGTAGCACGTAATGATATTCCCATTTGCATCGGAGCAATTGCTTGACGAATACTATAATCATCACGTTTTTGTGTCTTTCGTTTGTAATTATGAACCATTTTGCATAAAAGTAATAAATAATAACATTAAAAATATATTTCAATTTGATAAATAAAAATTTTCTTAGCAAAAAAGCGGTCGGATTTACCCCAATATTTAGAGGTCGGATTTGCCCCACCGCATCATTTTTCATTACGATGCAATTAAAAAATATATGAAAAAGGTTTAACTAAATTCATCTATGCACTTTGTAGGACTTAAATCAAAGAATTTAAATCCACTTACATTTACTATGCAATCACTTTAACAATCAGAAATATCCTGTAGTCAATGATGCACAAAAGTCAAATCAAAAGTTGTAAAAACACACTTTTTGTCGTATGAGCATCTCAATGTAGACTAATAAAATGCTGTCATACCACCATTATGATTATTTTCGATGTTCTACAACATTGATATTAGTTAGCGTAGTGCTTCTGATTTTCGGTAACAGAGGGGGGTCGGGTTTACCCAACGGTCGGATTTGCCCCACCTTACCCTATATCGTTAAGTTCCGGAGTGTTTCCTACCATCTGGAAATCATCTTACGTTTTTCCGGTTTATAAAAAAGGATCCAAAAGCGAAGTTCCCAATTACCGAGGAATCGCATCTTTATGTGCACTATCGAAATTATTGGAGCTCATCGTTCTCGAGTTTTTGACACATTGTTGTTCTAGATACATCTCAGAATCTCAACACGGTTTCATTCCCAGGCGATCTACTTGCACTAATTTAGTAGCCTACACCTCATTTATCGCTCGCTCGCTACAGGATCGCTACAGGCTGATGCAATATACACCGATCTGTCGGCCGCCTTCAATAAAATCAACCAATGGCTTCGATCTTACTTGTCAGGCCGTAAAATGTCTGTTAAAATCGGGAATCATTTATCCTCATCCTTCGACGTAACGTCCGGCGTACCTCAAGGCAGCCATATCGGTCCTTATATTTTCCTTCTATACATAAACGATCTGGATTCATTGATTAAGTGCTTCAAGGTGTCTTATGCCGATGATTATAAGTTATTCCATATAGTTAAAAGTTACTCTGATGCTTTGTTTTTGCAATCTCAGCTAGACATTTTCGCTAATTGGTGCATGACTAACAGGATGGTTTTGAATGCCTCGAAGTGTTCTGTGATTACGTTTGCACGAAAACGCTCCATCGTAACATTCGACTACACTATCTTGCAAAACAAATTAAAAAGAGAAACTACAGTGAAAGATTTAGTGGTTCTTGTGGATTCAAAGCTTACATTTAAGGATCACATTGCTTTTATCTCGTCTAAGGCTTCGCGTAATCTGGGAGTTATTTTTAGGGTTACTAAGCATTTCACTAACGTACAGTGCTTAAAAACGTTGTACTGCTCGCTCGTTCGTTCCGCACTGGAATACGCCGCCGTTGTTTGGGCTCCTTTCTAGAAGAACAGCATTCAACGCATCGAGAGTATTGAGCGTAAATTTGTGCGTTTTGCGCTGCGCCACCTGCCTTGGAGCGATCCCTACAATCTGCCCAGATACGAAGATCGTTGCAACCTCATTGGTCTTGAAACACTGTCTTTGCGCCGCAATGTGACCAAAGCGTCTTTTGTCTCTGATCTGTTATTGTCTCGCATTGACTGCCCTGATTTACTCCGTCTTCTCAACATTGATATTCGCCTCCGAAACCTTCGTTCCTACTCTTTTGTCCGTCTTCCAGTGTCTCGTACTAATTATGGCAAAAATGAACCCGTCAGTAGCATGTGTAGAGTGTTCAATCAATGTCACAATGTCTTTGACTTCAATTTGTCTCGCACTTCTTTAAAAAAATTGTTTTCGCGCACCCTTTCCCAAACCTGATAGTGTTAGCCAATTTTTTATGTTAATGTTAATACTTTACCTATGTAAGATAGAGTTTAAGAAGTGTTTATTTTAAGCAGTGTTTAGTGTTAGTCATTGTATCATTTGGTTTGTTTGTTAAATGTTGATACCTAAAAGATAGAGGTTTTGTGCCTACGGGAGAAGGAGCTTTTGAAAATCCACTCCCGCGGGTTTTTCCCTCTCAATAATAATAACTACGTTCCAATCGTTCCAATGGTTTTCTGAAGTACGTGAACGTAACCCAATTAGATTCATTCAACAGTGCAATAGAACCATTCTGGTTTCATTTATCGCAAGTGTTTGTCAAAGTGAACAGTTTGAAGTTGTTTACAATTTATCATATTCTTAGCTAATGTTACAAATAAAAGTTGGATATTTTCGGAATGGGGTTGACGAGTAGATGACGAAAATCAATGAATGAAGCCACTTTGAAAACCTAGATGGCGAATTCCAGTTAAGACATCTCTATAACCTAAAATATTGACATTTTCGAAAAAAGATAATCATAGAATAGATATAGGTATATTGATTTGTGATGCGGATGATATGATTATAGAAAACTTCTCTGAACCAGAAGACGCTATATTGGCCTTCAAAAGGGCATCGCTCATCTACTCGGCAAACCCACTTAAAAATACCCTCATAGTTTATACAGATATTGTTTGAAATAGCTCCAAGGTACCATTTCTATCATCTACTCATTAAGCCCGTTTCAAAAATTCCCAAATTGTTAGGGTTATCGAGATTATTGTTCAACCGGAAGTCTCCATCCTGGATTTCAAAAAGGTGCCAAATATCCATTTTCATCATGTACTTGTCAAGCCCGTTCCGGAAATACCCATGTTGTTAGGGTTATCGATAATGTTGCTCAACCAACGAATTTTGATAAGAATGTGAAGCGAATTTTTTACGATCTAAATCCCAAAAAACGAACTAATTCAATTTACGAACCCTTGGCTTGGTCCGTAAATAGAGGTTCCAGTGTACACATTTGATGCAGAAAAATGTGGGAATTGAACTAGATACTTATTCTACCTATTAGTATTCACCAAAAGTTGCAACTCTTTCTCTCACAACTCTCTGTCTCAGTCTTTCTAACAGCAGACTTCGCTGTTGGATCCCATTCATCGCATTCGGAATGTTTTCTCTCTGAATGTTGGCGCAAATGTAACAACTGATTCCAAAACCGATTTTACCATGTTCAGAAACCAATAAAGAAAATTCGTTCAGGTCATAGTGACAACTGCAATAGCTGCATCCAGTGCCTCAAAATCATCAACATGTACCAACAATAAGAAACAAGGCAGCATCAGTGGTGCGAAATTTTACATTCAGTTGCCTATTTCTGATTAATTTGCTGAATTCAATATTCAGTTTCAATGCTTCCCTCATTCATTCACTTCCAAACTGACTGAAATTTTATGCAGAATCGAATGGTTGAGTGCAGAGGAAATATAAATTCATTCACAAACCAAAGCATTCATTTGTTATTATGTGGACAGTTTGAAGGCAGAAGTTCTTTTACATTTTCGAGCATAAATGAACTGCATAATCTATATCTGGTGCACTTTTGCTTGATGATCTCAGAGCGGACGGACGAGGAAAACAAACAAACCTTCGATTCATCGCGGCGGGCATAAATAGAATTTTGAGCAGCATTAACGATGGTAGCATTAACGTGCGTCAAGGGAGCATGAACGATGGCGATATGGACTGTATGGCAATGTCGCAAAAAAGGTTTCCAATTGCAATGGCAAATCGGACGCAAGTCATTCTAATGGCCAGCCACAAACAAATATTCCTTTATTATTTTTATTTTTTTCATCTATTACTTATTTAAAATACTGACGACTCTGGTAAGCTAACGCATTGAATCGTATCAAATAAACAATTTTCATAAAAAATAGTTTAATTGAAACGGTTGCATTTGTATAGTTCCTCTAATCGATGTTGAAATAAGAAGTCATATATGGTACGGCCCGTCAGTACTTCGAACCCCGGGGCCCGGCGCGGCTCTCGACGGCCCTGCTGGTCCCCGACGAAGCTTCTTAAGAACAAACCGAAACCTGTGCTTCAGCTGGCCTCGTCTGGGAATGTAGATTAAGGGGCTCTTCTTATAAATCCTGCCGAAAAGGCTACGGTACTGGGGTAACAGTTTGTGTGTTCTCATAATTTGGGGCTTGGCATAGTTATCCCAAATAAAAGGGCCGTCGCTGAGGACGTGGCTGAGATTGATCAATCGGACAGTTTAGTTCCAAAGGAACCGATAGTCGCCGTAGATGAGCTGATGACTTTTGCTACTTCATTCCGAAACATGAAGGCCCCCGGTTTCGGCAATACTTTTAACACATTTGATTCCCAACACATTTGCATTTATAGTTAAAATATTCTACCGGTGCTGGGAGCTTAGCGACCCTTCAGTGTGGAAGTTAGCAAAAGTTATCCCAGTGCTAAAACCGGGGAAAAATCCTTCTGTTTCTGTTGCTCTCTCCAAGCTGGTTGAAAAATCAATCCAAAGCCGAGTATTTTCTTTCGCAAATGAGCATGGTGTTTTCCTTGAGGAGCAGTTTGGATTCTGCAAAGGAAGATCAACCATCCATCAACTTACTAGAGTTACCAACATCATCCAGCGGAATAAGTTGGTGTCCCAGTCGCCAGCAATGGCGAACTTGGACATCGAAAAAGCGTTTGACAATGTATGGCATGATGGCCTAGTGTTTAAACTGCATAGATACAATTTCCCGATGTATCCGATCAAGATCATAAAAATTATCTTGCAAATAGAGCATTCCAGGTTTCTCTCAAAAATGTCCTTTCAGACAAATTTACCTCTGTACAACACTTTCACTTCTGACATCCCACCTCTCCCGGGAGGTGGAGTCCTGTCACAGTTCGCTGATGATACAGCAATCCTGTACAAGGGTCGCATCATCGACGCTCTGAAGAACAAGTTGCAGAGAGGTCAGGATTATCTAACTGAATTTTTCACGAGCTGAAAAATTGTTATCAATGCTGCGAAAACACAGGTAATGCTGTTTCCGCATTCGAGATCACAAAGGCTTGTTCTGTCTGCTAATTGCAAAGTTCGGTTTGGCGACGCTGGTCCGACGAAGTGGTAAACCTCGGCCTGACTCTAGACAGATATCTTATCTTCAGGTCTCATGTTGACAAAATTATCAACAAATGCTACATACTCATCCGGTCCCTGTACCCGTTGATATGTAGAACATCTAAACTGAGCATGAAGATTCAGATGGCTGTCTACAAACAAATAATTTTCCATACCATCGAGTATGTAGTACCCGTACGGAGGGGTTGTTCCAGGACATATAAACTGGGGCTCCAGTGCATACAAAATAAAATCTCCCTTCACCCCTGGACCAGAACTAGCGAAGCACGTGAATTGGCCTCCCTGGATACCCTAGACGAAAAATTCCAACAATATTGCGAAAAATTGGGAGAGAGGTGCCTCAATTCAGAAATAGCAAGTTAGTTTAAAGGTTAGCATTAGATAGGTACGATTGTCTTTAATAATTAAATTACTACCATGCTACAACAGCAAAAGAAAAATCATCTCACAAAAACGAACCAAACAACAATATTATGAAAACAAAGAGGAACAAAGATGAAGAGATAAACCGCTGAACACTTGTCATGTACAACATGTAATTAGACAAAAAAACAACATGAAATAAGCAAAAGAAATATATAAAAAGTGTATTTTATGCGATATTTTATTCCTTGAATCCTTGTTATAAATATTTCAACTGGTATTTTATGGGCTATGACCAGTATAACCTATATCTTGTAAAGCCAAATTTTCATTAGAATTTCTGGGTTCAAAAATACCGTTGCTTTCGGTGATGCCACGATAATAATATGAATGTGACCTATATGAGAAATCTATTTCTCACTACTAGGTGGATTACTTGGTGATCTATGTATTTATATACCACCCAACTTCTACCTCACGACCGAACGCTATGTTTAATGCAAGGGGTAAATGCTTCAACTGTGGGTAAATTTTCACTTTAAAGTGAACTTACGCATTATTTTGGTTTTAAAGTAAACTTGCACATAAATTTTTGAGACAAAGCACATTACACTGTTTAACACACGATCGGGAAGCAGAACGAAAAAAAATGGCGAAAGTTTTGGGTCCCAGGAAACCCCGGGTGAAGAGAATTTTTGAAAAAAATTGGAACGGGGCTTCACAGTTTAAAACCAAAGTTTGTATGGAGAACCAGGGGTGTTCAAGAGGCAAGATATCAATGAAAATGGTCGTCTTAAATTCGATAAAAAAATGTCCTTTTTTACCTAAAAGATGTTATTTTTCAAAAATTTCACAAAATTTTGGTTTTAGGCTGTGAATTCCCATTCCAATTTTTTCGATTATTTCTTCACGGTGGTTTAGTTGGAACCGTAAATCCCCGCCATGTTTTTATTTGTTCTGCTCTCAAGCCCAGTTCGATAGGATTTTTTTTTGCAATCATAGGGAGTACAAAATTGATTTCAAATGAAATATGGAATACTCCCATTGACTGCTACTGAATTTTCTTTAGTTCACCCTGTTTACGCGCGTGGTCACTTAGTCTTTATGTATTTCGGAAGCATCATTTGATCGAATACACTGCACGGTTTTAACGATAAACTAAACTATTTTATTTACAGATAGTGAAACGCGCCATAAACACCGACTGGTATCATGAATGTATATAGTGGGCTGTGTATAGTGCAATGTAACTGCTGCTTTTATAGCTATAAGATACATTTATAGAAGAACAGATGAGATTTGGCGGGAAATTCGTATTGTACTGAATTGTATGTATGTATGTATGTATGCAATATTCAGCTCGAGTTGTAAAAGAATAGCTTCCTATTGGTAACACTGCTCGGAACTCCTATCTGCGTTTATCATTGCGTTACTAATGCAGTAAAATAAAACCCTGTTTAAGCGAACTTGTTAATCTACTCTTGAACTGGCCTAAACACACCCCCTCTTACCCCCTCACCACTAACCCTCCCCTTCTCAAACCACCGTACGACTGCATTTCCTCCATTTCCTCCATCCGCCCCGTATACCAAAATAAGTTACACACCTAGAAAAAATCGAGTAAATTTACGTCTCCTGACCCTGACATATACGAGCATCAAAAATGACTTAGTTTTACATTTGATTTTAATTTTACATGACGATGAATTTCGTAAATCATGTAATTTTACTCCACATAGAGCGTTTCTTCTGAATGGTAGCAAGTGTAATTTTATGTCATTGCGCATGTAAAGTATATATTTCATGTAAAATTAAATGGAACACGCTAATGTTCCGTCATTTCCTAAATTACGGTTTGTTAAATTGTGACATGTTTGCAATTACGTCAACGATAAAATTCGGATTTTTTTGGTGTGTAGGTTACCTCCGAAGCATCCTCCCTCTCCAACTAATTATACCACTTCCCTTCCTCACCACCCCGCATTTCAAAATATGTTATTATGAAAGTAACATTGAAATCACGCTGATTAAGCTAAATAAATATCATATTTTTGTTTGTTTCTAGTGTGTCAGCGTCAGTTAGGTTCGTGACAATCGTACACTTATATACATTAGACTGGTTAAATTTTTGACTTTTAGCTCCATCAGACTCTACTAATTCCTTTTATGGTCATTAATAATTGTGCAAATTTTGGTACCGATCGGTTGTTTCTACGGACCCTCCAAAAATTTCACCTCAGGTGATTTTTTAAGAATTTATTTTCAATGTTAACCGATTTTCCATACTAACTTCCAAATAAACTTTGAAATTTTTGGAGGGTCCGTAGACACAACCGATCGGTACCAAAATTTGCACAATTACTAAGGACCATAAAAGGAATCAGTAGAGCCTGGTGGAGCTAAAAGTCAAAAATTGAACCAGTTTAATATACATTCAGATAGCGTCTACGTTTCTTGTTAGTTACAGCTTTTTGTATTTGTCCCATTAGATCGATTCATAACGTATATGTTGATTTCTTTACAAAACATCAATAAGACCGATCGTTGTTAGCCGACCAATTAACTCCTAAGCGCAGGTCTTGAAGTCCGGTTCTAACTAGAACCCATTCCGTTCAACGTGGACTCACTTATTCGCTCTTTACAATTATTTATGAGCTGTTTGCCATAGGTAGTAATATATGAATCCACGCGCTGTAAATTATTATTACGTAACCTCTCTGCATTGTTGATCCTCGAAGCAGTATTAAAACAAACCTTTATTGCAACCACTCCTGCTTCAATTTCTCAAGTTGAAGGTGAGCAAAATTGCATTTCACTGTCTAGTGCATAGACGTTTTTCAGAGCACACGACACGGTATGCTCCTGCTGCTGGTACGGTGTTTATTTACCCACAGGTCTAGGCAGAAGTTATGATCCATCAATTATTTCAACGTGTTCTGGTCGCCGTATTCCGTACCTGGACTGTATCGTCGTCAATTAGGTGTCGCTAGCGGTTGCAGTCAGCAGTTAAGCAGAATTTATTTCATACTGGGTGGGGGGACATAATTGATATGGTGAAATAATATTCAAGTTGAACAACTTGACACATTGAGTAGAAGGGTATGCACAATCATTACAGGATATTATCCAACGTTCAACTTGATTTTTGTTCCACATTACAGAATTTTTTGTTCCGGTTCATGTTGTCTAATATTTGTATTTTATTGTTGATATTTTCTTAGCTTATTCGCAAGCGCCATCGTTTTACATTTCAATTATCTGTTATGTTTAGATTGCGTATTTATGATATTTACAACCATTACAAGTTAATGTCAGTTTACTTTCGTTCCGCTCGCTCTACAGCTGACTATGCATTTTATATTCGCTTCCAGTTTCCCCGACGGCATGCATAACTTTCCATTTTTCAACGCAACTAGAAACGCGTGAAGTGAGTCGAGTGAGTGGTTGGATGCATTCTACTTATAGGGTAGCACAACCCATTTCCATATCATTTTAAGGATGTCACAGGATGATTCATTGAATATATTTGGTCTACAAAAACTGAATTGCGCTTAAAAAGATATCAATATCTTTTCTTCGTTTGCAAAAATCAACTCAAAAACGAATCAGATGACAAAAATGTAAAATAACTGTCCTCATTTGCACGAACCCGCTCCTTTTCATCCTATCGCTCGAATCAATATGTTGATTAATAGCAGTTGCTGTTTTTATTTATGTTGCTGTTTTAATATTAAAATAAATAGGAAGACTAATATGAATTAGGGCACAATAACCCTACGATGGTATCCTTATGATAGAATTCACACTATTTTTATAACACGAGCAACTTTACTCTTGCATTACAAGGCACAACTCTATCGAGCTGACACTGGATGCTACTTTGTCCTGGCTGTACGCATCAGAGTCCGGAAGGGTAACGAAACGAGGATGGATGAAAGATCATCGTTTGAGTATTATATTTCATATTAGAAAGATATACTCGTTTCCCATTACAAAGCCAGATATTTGCACAGCTACTAGAAGGGATTATTATAAGTTTAAAGATAATCATTTTTTAGTTTGCTGGAGAATTTTCAGGCTTTAGTTGAGTTAAATTTGGTCTTGAGCATACTCGCAGAGTCGATGAATTTTAAATCATATTTTCATTTGGAGCGAAAGTGCTAGTCGCTTCAACATTTTGTGGAATTTCTTGTTTCACGTTCCAATCATTATTTGTGCAATAACAACACGTGGGTTTTCCTTTTTTCGACCTGTAAGTTAAGCGAAAATTCGAATGGAGTAGTAAAGTTCTCGACTTAACATTTTAGCTAATGCGTCGAGCAGATATAGCAGACACTGTTCTTGTCTAGAGGTTAAAATTAGTTAAGTATAGGATTAAAGTGGGCTCAAAACAGTATATAGCATTCAGACAAATTGCATCGTGTGTGCATGCACTAATTTCCTCAATGATTATTTTCATTGTTAGATTGCTAGCGAAAGCTTTATTTAGTGCCTCTGGTTTTAATTGGTAGCCTCATCGCTTCAGTAATGTATTGTCTATTACAGAAATCGACTAAGACAGGAAAATATTCATCGCCTTAATATCGCTTTAGTTTGATACCATCTAGAGCTCGATAAAATTTTAAGTACTGTTCGTAGAATAGGCTTGCAAATTGAGTAAAAGAAGACTGAATTTCTTTGAAGCACACTGGCACGAAAATAATGAAGATTGTAATTGAATATAGTCAGACCCGTGCGCACGGTTGTGGGGGGTGGGGGGGGGGGTGGGGTTGGGGGTTTAACCCCCCCCCCCCCCCCCGTGAGCATTTTGAATTACTTTTAAAAATTTATTATTTTCCTGTCCAGGAAAAAATATACTGCAAATCGTTTGGACACATAAAATGTCATTTGAGTTCGGTCACTCTAGAAACAAGTCAATGAAGAAACCAAGGACGAAACTTTGCGAGGGTGGCTGGAAAGGGATGTATGTCAAGTTGGACGGCTACTCTGAATGATCGGTTAACGTTTCGACAAGCTTCGATATTAGCAAAAGTAGTGAGTAGACAGTAGATGTCGGTCAGCGGGCTAGCAACGGCAGTCAAGGAGGAAAAACACGAAGTTGGAGAAAATCGGGATATCGTTGTCTAGAGAAATTTTACCGCCGATGATTATTCCGTTAGAGTGGCAGCGAAATGGATCAAGAAAATGGGCATCGGTATAGGGTGAAATACTGCCGCCAAGAAGTTCTCAGCACCAGGTAGCAGATAAATAGGAACGACTAGCATCAAGAAGGATAAGAAACCCGGCGAAGGTGGTTGCAAACAGATGTAAATCCTTATGGTCGACACCCTCGGATCGGTTCATGTCTCAACAGGGTACGATATTTGCAGCAGACCTGAGCAGGTGAGATATATCACGAAGGTTTGACAGCAACGAAGGAAAAGTAGCTATGGATAAAAACATGACGATTAACACAAGACAAAATAAGCAAGAACACAATCCTTACTAAAGCAGTACTTAACGGTTGCCCCGGATGCATGAGGCAGAGCTTAAAAAAATTGACATCGTTGCCTGAACTTGAAAGAAAACAAAATTCAATTCACGCCCGCAGCGATGAATGAAATTTTTGGTTCGTTTCAATCGTCATTCGTTCGGCCGACGCAGCGCTTTCAGGTACGGACATGTTCGGTTTCAGCAGCAAAGTGAATTTTATTTCTATTCTAGCTCTGAGAGGGATTATTGATCAAAAGTGCACCAAATATAGATTACGCAGTTCCCTTATGCTCGAAAATGTAGAAGATGCTAACTTCTGCCTTGAAACTGTCCACATAATAACAAATGAATGCTTTGGTTGGTGAATGAATTTATATTTCCTCTGCACTCAAGCATTCGATTCTGCATGAAATTTCAGTCAGCTGGAAAGTGAATGAATGAGGGAGGCGTTGAATCTGAATGGCGGTTTCGGTAAACGCAAGCAGAAATAGGTAACTGATTTTGAAATTTCGTAACACTGGCATGATGATTACGAGATACAAGAGGTTTAAGTTTAGTCGGTTGCCAAAAACATCACTAGGGGCCAAACTATATTCATAGAGTATTTTTGGAGGAATTGTTCGTATGAATATTCTCCACAATCTGATAACAATTGAATTGAGGCATGGCTTACTATGATTGAACTAGAAAAATTAACTTTTTATACTGACGAGGTAGAAAGATGGTGTCTTCGACAAAGTTTTAGGAATGCTCATAATGAAGAATTTTGTTAAACAACTTGAGCTTGTAGGACTTAATGTAATCGATTTATAAAGCGTTTTCTAAGACAAACCGCTTAAATTTAACTTTTTAAGATAGCTTTTTTTGCTGTGACTTTTCGTGAAAACGATGTTCCAGACAAATGTTGAGGTATTAAAACCACATAATATTGTTGAAGACTACATGTAAAAATTAAATTATTGTTGAAGACTGCATGTAAAATATTGGTGAACACTACATATATAAATTGTACCTGAAATCGGAGGCGCGGCGCAAACCTCTTGTAAAAATACTCATTCGTTTTAGAGTTATTGAAGAATTTTAATTTTTTTTTTACACCAAGTTCATCTGCGTATAAGAGAGAAAGGCGCAAACCACAATGGACTAGCACTATTTTCAATGTCCGGACTACGCATAATAAAGGTAAGAAGGTTTTAAGCTCATTTTGTAATGTTTATTTACTTGGGTATTTTTATTTACAGTCTTCAACAATATTATGTGGTTTTACTACCTCCACATTTGTCTGGAGCACGGTTTGCACGAAAAGTCACAGTGGAAATAGTTATTTGAGGGTGTTACCATAGAAAACGCTTTACAAATCGATAACATCAAATCCAACAAGTTCAATTAGTTCAACCAAATTCTTTATTACGAGCATTTTTAAAACTTTGTCGAAGACACCAACTTTCTACCTCGTCAGCATAAAAAGTTAATTTTTTTAAATTTGATCGTAGTAAGCCATGCCTAATTTTAATTTTTTAAAAGGTTGTGGGGAATATTCTTAAGAACAATTCGTCCAAAGATACCCTAATATATTCGATGGTTTGACCTCTAGTGAATTAAGTTCACGTTTTTGGGGTTTCCGACCAAAAATCAAATGTTGATGTTATAAATAATGTTGATAAATCCACTTATAACTAACTAACTAATCTAACTGAATAATACTCGGCCGTATGCGAAGAAGTACCTTATCCACATACCCGCCCAGGAAGTAGAGATTGATGGTGTAGTCTCCGTCAAGGGACTTAATTGCGAAGTATGGGGTTGGCTCCATCTAGAACCCTTTGCCTCGGTTAGTGAAAATTCATGATTTGCAAGCATTTACGTTCAGCAAAAATCGAGGAATATAAAAAAACAACTTATTTTTCATAAGCCTCATTTTGAGCCTTTCACCGGATCTGCTCTTCCAAATTTTGCTCTTTTGAACGGGGCTCATCTACTCGTTCGCCTTTTTGTGCCGTGGGGCACGATCTGCTATTATTGCAAACAATTGGGCCTACAGCTACTTATTGTAGAGACAAGGTTTAGAAAATGTGGAGAGAATCATGAAAAGTTTTCCTACTGTACCTCTCCACATGAGCATGATCTCTCGACGCGTATACATTATGTGGGAAAAAATTGAAGCACCTTTTTAAGGAACGCTCCGAGATGAAATGCTAAAGACGGCTACGCCATCGGCCACGAGTAATTTATTTGCTTCCTTGTTCACTAAAGAGCGATAGTCTGACCATTGTGGGAACATTTTCTAATGTTACTATACATTTTCGAAAGAGGAAAATCATTTTCACTCATAAGCTTCCTTGTCAGGGACGGATAGTGTCCCTTGAATGGTGCAGTTACAAAACCGAAGTAAGTGGTTCCTGGCTCCGGAAATCTAGCAGGAATTTCCTCAAGAGACACATGCAGAACTTTATTTATGGGGTATACCCCATTAGGCATAAATACGTTAGGCATACGGACGTTTGGCATACGTACGTTAGGCATAATGGACGTTAGGCATATATACTTTAGGCATAATGGACGTTAGGCATAATATACTTTAGGCATATTTATGCCTAAAATGGACGATTGGCATAATGGACGTTAGGCATAAATTATCTTTTCAAGAAAATAAATTTTTGGCGGTGATGGCCTAGAATGGTAAGAGCGTAAATGTTTGAACTTTTTAGATGTGATAGCATTACTCTGGAAGCTGATCAAATCAGACAACATTTTATTCTACTGTACATACTTGAAGAAATCTGAACTCAAATAAAATAAGCAGACCGAATGCATGGTATGCGGAAACTCAGCTTGCGTCAATTTCTCTACTTGCAACCTATAAATTTCAAATGACTAAAATAGCAGTTTTTTTAGACTGATATGAACACTGAAGACTACAAGTAATAGTTGAAATACTAGTATCTGATTGATGGTGAAAAGCAATTGTTTTTCATTATTATTAATATAGTGGAATTAAACGGAAGACTTGAGAAGATTAACTGTGGCATTCCGCCAAGTCGCTCAAAAAGTTTTGAGTTTTGTAAAAAAATTGTAATTCAACTTGTTTTTTTTTTCTGTCTTTGATAGTGCTCCTAACGAACTGTCTTTCGTTTTTGTCGTGACTAACGACTTACCTTTCAATATAGGGGCCCCTTTTCAAAATTTCGGAAGAAAAATGATGTAAGATTTTGAACGCTTATATCTTTTGTTGTACTGAATGGATTTAATCAATTTCTTCGGCATTTTGTCGAAAATATTTGTACCAATGTTGTATTAAATTTTGGAATATGTAGGATATTCATTATCAACGGAAAAATAGTGTTTTGAAAAATCTTTCGAAAACGACTCGGAAAAGTGAAAATTTTCAGCCCATCCCGCACAGAGCCGTCAAAATGGTGCAGCGAATGAACAATAAAATAATGAAAAGTTTATATAAAGGTCCACTACATGTTTGTTCCTATGATTATTCGTATTGGGTTGCTTGACGAGAGCAGTTGGTGGGGGAAAGCCGGGATATTAATTTTGGTTAAGCCATTAGAAGTCGGACGGAAAGGAAAGGCTCATGCACGCCACGAGAACGAGCGAGAAAGCGATAGTAGTGCATATTAGCGAAAGCGTTACGTACATTTTGAACCTTATTAACTTTTCTTCTACAAAACGGATTGCCAATCTTGTTTCATAAATCGGAAGGAAAACGTTCAATGCTTGCTACCGATACGTTCTTTGCTATATAAAATTTGGTATAAAATTTGTTTAAATAGTAAAACTACTTTAAATGAAATCAACATTAATGATAAAACCTATAAATAGGGGTGTCGCAGCTTTTCTCAAAGCCAGACGTGTGTAAGACGCAGTGCATAACAGACGTGCGTGGTCGTGAGAAGCTGCATCGGACGACCAATCAAATCAGCTACCATCGGAGAGAAGAAGAAAAACGTTGGTAGAGGTGGTGGCGGTGAGAAGTCCAAAAAGCCAAAGGCTAAGAAACGCAGTCACTGAAAAGGCGGTAGTAACTGCCACTAAAAATGCCACCAAAACATCGAAGGCTGCAAAGCGTACTCATTCGGTGTGAGCTGCGAAAGGGGAAAGATCGTATGGATGTACGCAGTAAAAACAATCGTCGGCAAGGTTTGAATTGTTTTAAAAGATTCCCGTCTTGTATCAACATAGTTATCTACAAACCGTCCTTATTAGGACGAATACAAAATGGAAAAAGAATTCAATTAGAAAGTTTCTTTTATTAACTGGTATTAAATTTGCGCTTGGTAATTCTGTACTTTTACCAGTGAATCATAAGAAAATGTTTTTCTAATTTACAAACCCGAAGGTTTTTGCAAATCCTTCCAAAAAAATCAGTGAATGTGGCAACTCTACCCAGGGTGGCCAAATAGAATTCCTTAATATCGGTAGGGTCACTAAAAGTTTATCGGTAGTTATCGGTAGGCCGGGTTGTTGTCCCAAAAACGTAGTATTGACATAGAATTGTAAAATACTGACAACACAGATCTCAGACCAAATCCAACCCAAAAAATGAATGTTGGATGTGTCCACAATCAATAAAAATCGGTAGTTTTCGGTAGGAATAACAAAATATCGGTAGTTTTACCTTGGTCGTCTGTGAATCGGTAGGGAAGACCAAAATCGGTAGGACTACCGATAAATCGGTAGGTCTGGCCACCCTGACTCTACCACTAAGCGAAAGCTACACCAAAACGAATGATGAAAATATTTTCATTTATCGAACAAAAGGACGTCCTTCCATCTGCATTGTAAAGTCAATAAATAGGAACACCATGATGAAAATCGTGCTCATTCGGTGTGAGCTGCGAAAGGGGAAAGATCGTACGGATGTACGCAGTAAAAACAATCGTCGGCAAGGTTTGAATTGTTTTAAAAGATTCCCGTCTTGAATCAACATAGTTATCCACAAACCGTCCTTATTAGGACAAAGGCAAAATGGAAAAAGAATTTAATTAGAAAGTTTCTTTTATTAACTAGTATTAAGTTTGCGCTTGGTAATTCTGTACTTTTACCAGTGAATCATAAGAAAATGTTTTTCCAATCTACAAACCCGAAGGTTTTTGCAAATCCAAGAAAATCAGTGAATCTGGCAACTCTGC
The DNA here is from genome assembly GCF_030247195.1 of Topomyia yanbarensis. Classification (NCBI taxonomy): domain Eukaryota; kingdom Metazoa; phylum Arthropoda; class Insecta; order Diptera; family Culicidae; genus Topomyia; species Topomyia yanbarensis. The sequence goes on along the minus strand of NC_080671.1, from coordinate 390,627,703 downwards.
CACTAAGCGAAAGCTACACCAAAACGAATGATGAAAATATTTTCATTTATCGAACAAAAGGACGTCCTTCCATCTGCATTGTAAAGTCAATAAATAGGAACAGCTTGATGAAAAGTGTGCTCATTCGGCGTGAGCTGCAAAAGGGGAAAGATCGTACGGATGTACGCAGTAAAAACAATCGTCTGCAAGGTTTGAATTGTTTTAAAAGATTCCCGTCTTGAATCAACATAGTTATCCACAAACCGTCCTTATTAGGACGAAGGCAAAATGGAAAAAGAATTTAATTAGAAAGTTTCTTTTATTAACTAGTATTAAGTTTGCGCTTGGTAATTCTATACTTTTACCAGTGAATCAGAAAATGTTTTTCTAATCTACAAACCCGAAGGTTTTTGCAAATCCTTCCAAAAAAATCAGTGAATGTGGCAACTCTACCACTAAGCGAAAGCTACACCAAAACGAATGATGAAAATATTTTCATTTATCGAACAAAAGGACGTCCTTCCATCTGCATTGTAAAGTCAATAAATAGGAACAGCTTGATGAAAAGTGTGCTCATTCGGCGTGAGCTGCGAAAGGGGAAAGATCGTACGGATGTACGCAGTAAAAACAATCGTCTGCAAGGTTTGAATTTTTTTAAAAGATTCCCGTCTTGAATCAACATAGTTATCCACAAACCGTCCTTATTAGGACAAAGGCAAAATGGAAAAAGAATTTAATTAGAAAGTTTCTTTTATTAACTAGTATTAAGTTTGCGCTTGGTAATTCTGTACTTTTACCAGTGAATCATAAGAAAATGTTTTTCCAATCTACAAACCCGAAGGTTTTTGCAAATCCAAGAAAATCAGTGAATCTGGCAACTCTGCCACTAAGCGAAAGCTACACCAAAACGAATGATGAAAATATTTTCATTTATCGAACAAAAGGACGTCCTTCCATCTGCATTGTAAAGTCAATAAATAGGAACAGCTTGATGAAAAGTGTGCTCATTCGGCGTGAGCTGCGAAAGGGGAAAGATCGTACGGATGTACGCAGTAAAAACAATCGTCTGCAAGGTTTGAATTGTTTTAAAAGATTCCCGTCTTGAATCAACATAGTTATCCACAAACCGTCCTTATTAGGACGAAGGCAAAATGGAAAAAGAATTTAATTAGAAAGTTTCTTTTATTAACTAGTATTAAGTTTGCGCTTGGTAATTCTGTACTTTTACCAGTGAATCAGAAAATGTTTTTCTAATCTACAAACCCGAAGGTTTTTGCAAATCCTTCCAAAAAATCAGTGAATGTGGCAACTCTACCACTAAGCGAAAGCTACACCAAAACGAATGATGAAAATATTTTCATTTATCGAACAAAAGGACGTCCTTCCATCTGCATTGTAAAGTCAATAAATAGGAACAGCTTGATGAAAAGTGTGCTCATTCGGCGTGAGCTGCGAAAGGGGAAAGATCGTACGGATGTACGCAGTGAAAACAATCGTCTGCAAGGTTTGAATTGTTTTAAAAGATTCCCGTCTTGTATCAACATAGTTATCTACAAACCGTCCTTATTAGGACGAATACAAAATGGAAAAAGAATTCAATTAGAAAGTTTCTTTTATTAACTGGTATTAAGTTTGCGCTTGGTAATTCTGTACTTTTACCAGTGAATCATAAGAAAATGTTTTTCTAATTTACAAACCCGAAGGTTTTTGCAAATCCTTCCAAAAAAATCAGTGAATGTGGCAACTCTACCACTAAGCGAAAGCTACACCAAAACGAATGATGAAAATATTTTCATTTATCGAACAAAAGGACGTCCTTCCATCTGCATTGTAAAGTCAATAAATAGGAACACCATGATGAAAATCGTGCTCATTCGGCGTGAGCTGCGAAAGGGGAAAGATCGTACGGATGTACGCAGTAAAAACAATCGTCTGCAAGGTTTGAATTGTTTTAAAAGATTCCCGTCTTGAATCAACATAGTTATCCACAAACCGTCCTTATTAGGACAAAGGCAAAATGGAAAAAGAATTTAATTAGAAAGTTTCTTTTAATAACTAGTATTAAGTTTGCGCTTGGTAATTCTGTACTTTTACCAGTGAATCAGAAAATGTTTTTCTAATCTACAAACCCGAAGGTTTTTGCAAATCCTTCCAAAAAAATCAGTGAATGTGGCAACTCTACCACTAAGCGAAAGCTACACCAAAACGAATGATGAAAATATTTTCATTTATCGAACAAAAGGACGTCCTTCCATCTGCATTGTAAAGTCAATAAATAGGAACACCATGATGAAAATCGTGCTCATTCGGTGTGAGCTGCGAAAGGGGAAAGATCGTATGGATGTACGCAGTAAAAACAATCGTCGGCAAGGTTTGAATTGTTTTAAAAGATTCCCGTCTTGTATCAACATAGTTATCTACAAACCGTCCTTATTAGGACGAATACAAAATGGAAAAAGAATTCAATTAGAAAGTTTCTTTTATTAACTGGTATTAAGTTTGCGCTTGGTAATTCTGTACTTTTACCAGTGAATCATAAGAAAATGTTTTTCTAATTTACAAACCCGAAGGTTTTTGCAAATCCTTCCAAAAAAATCAGTGAATGTGGCAACTCTACCACTAAGCGAAAGCTACACCAAAACGAATGATGAAAATATTTTCATTTATCGAACAAAAGGACGTCCTTCCATCTGCATTGTAAAGTCAATAAATAGGAACACCATGATGAAAATCGTGCTCATTCGGTGTGAGCTGCGAAAGGGGAAAGATCGTACGGATGTACGCAGTAAAAACAATCGTCGGCAAGGTTTGAATTGTTTTAAAAGATTCCCGTCTTGAATCAACATAGTTATCCACAAACCGTCCTTATTAGGACAAAGGCAAAATGGAAAAAGAATTTAATTAGAAAGTTTCTTTTATTAACTAGTATTAAGTTTGCGCTTGGTAATTCTGTACTTTTACCAGTGAATCATAAGAAAATGTTTTTCCAATCTACAAACCCGAAGGTTTTTGCAAATCCAAGAAAATCAGTGAATCTGGCAACTCTGCCACTAAGCGAAAGCTACACCAAAACGAATGATGAAAATATTTTCATTTATCGAACAAAAGGACGTCCTTCCATCTGCATTGTAAAGTCAATAAATAGGAACAGCTTGATGAAAAGTGTGCTCATTCGGCGTGAGCTGCGAAAGGGGAAAGATCGTACGGATGTACGCAGTAAAAACAATCGTCTGCAAGGTTTGAATTGTTTTAAAAGATTCCCGTCTTGAATCAACATAGTTATCCACAAACCGTCCTTATTAGGACGAAGGCAAAATGGAAAAAGAATTTAATTAGAAAGTTTCTTTTATTAACTAGTATTAAGTTTGCGCTTGGTAATTCTGTACTTTTACCAGTGAATCAGAAAATGTTTTTCTAATCTACAAACCCGAAGGTTTTTGCAAATCCTTCCAAAAAATCAGTGAATGTGGCAACTCTACCACTAAGCGAAAGCTACACCAAAACGAATGATGAAAATATTTTCATTTATCGAACAAAAAGGACGTCCTTCCATCTGCATTGTAAAGTCAATAAATAGGAACAGCTTGATGAAAAGTGTGCTCATTCGGCGTGAGCTGCGAAAGGGGAAAGATCGTACGGATGTACGCAGTGAAAACAATCGTCTGCAAGGTTTGAATTGTTTTAAAAGATTCCCGTCTTGAATCAACATAGTTATCCACAAACCGTCCTTATTAGGACAAAGGCAAAATGGAAAAAGAATTTAATTAGAAAGTTTCTTTTATTAACAAGTATTAAGTTTGCGCTTGGTAATTCTGTACTTTTACCAGTGAATCAGAAAATGTTTTTCTAATCTACAAACCCGAAGGTTTTTGCAAATCCTTCCAAAAAAATCAGTGAATGTGGCAACTCTACCACTAAGCGAAAGCTACATCAAAACAAATGATGAAAATATTTTCATTTATCGAACAAAAGGACGTCCTTCCATCTGCATTGTAAAGTCAATAAATAGGAACACCATGATGAAAATCGTGCTCATTCGGTGTGAGCTGCGAAAGGGGAAAGATCGTACGGATGTACGCAGTAAAAACAATCGTCGGCAAGGTTTGATTTGTTTTAAAAGATTCCCGTCTTGAATCAACATAGTTATCCACAAACCGTCCTTATTAGGACAAAGGCAAAATGGAAAAAGATGGGTTGGTAATGTATATGACATAACAGGGGTGTCGTGACCACACTTCGAAGCTATTTCAAATCTTGCAAAGCATAAATTGACATAATTTCAATGCTTGTTCCTTTATGAATGAAATGACAAATTTTCAGGTCAACGCGGCAATAACTTTGCAATTTATAGAACAATTTTATATTTTTAGTTATCATATATTAACTGTCATCTCTTCCAAACAACTTAACCCTCTGCTGCCAACCACGTGGTTGTGCAGGGTTAAGGAGAATCATTGTAAAATGTCCAATACATAATTTTATGTTGTTACCTCCACTAAAACCACTTCAGAACGCTCCCACCTGTCATACATGTACATTGTCTGCATGTTGAAATCATTATATGAAATTATTGACCTGTATTCAACGCGGAGAACTCGGTAATAAAATTGTTTTGCTGAATATACTAACGAACGGGATCCCCAGGAAAATTTCGCTGAGCCCGGTGAATCGAACTTAATGCGCAAAATTTAGCCATTTGAAGGAGATACAAGCAGAATTTTAAGAATATGAGCATCACGGTTATGTCCCGGACATTACCCGCCCCTAGTTTTTCGCTAAGCGTGTTCATTTCTGTACGGAAAAGATTCCGATGGCTGTTTCGAGAGATTTTAACATTGATATTTCAAAGCAAGAAAATTGTTCATTTCATGAATGAATGTCTCAACGAGCTTAGAATCCAGCGCATCCCCTATCAACGCAGACGCCAACAACAAAGGTTCTTTTCAGAACCACCATAATTATTATAAAGAATAACTTGAAACATTCCCACATATTTCATTGAGTATCATTCGATTTGAATTACAAGTCAAACGAGTAGTCACGACACTCCGGTTATGTCCTAGACATTACCCACCCATCTTTTTCAAATAAAATTTGCAGAAAGCCCTCCAAAAAAATCATGAACTTAGCTCATTTTATCGCCACAACTTTGTATATAACCCCTTAAGGTATGAATAACACACATCAACATAGATTAACTCTTACATACATGTATGGTTCATACATACATGTCCAAGAAGAAAATATGTACCCTTCAAGAACAGCTCATGAAAGAAAGAATGATGCATTTTTTTTATTTGTTCAATGAATATAAGAAAATTGATGCTTCAGTATTGATTATCTTCTATATTATTAAGTTCAATGATTATATTCTTGAGGCTATCAAAATAGAACTTCGGATACTGTCTGATACGAGGGAGAGTTCATTTGTGTACTGTGATGAGGTACCAAAATGAAAAAGGTATCGTGACAAACGTAAAATCTGTAGCCTAAGGCTGATGCTGTACATAACAGAGCAAGTTTCCGTAGACTCCAAAACTTATTGTTTGTTCATTATTTGGCTTTTTAAAATATTTGGATACAACTGTATTGGTTATACAATAGGCTTGAAATGTGCTTGTACCAAACTTTTGACTTAAATCAAGGGATACTTTCTTCATCTCGTCCACGGAAAAAATAGAAAAAAACCCTACACTTGCAAGGGATAAATATGTCGCATGGTATTTTTCATTTCTCGTCTCGAGTCTCTCGTTAAACCCGAAAAAACAAGTGTAGGATTGATATCTCTATAATAACGAAAGCCTTGCTATTACTTTTACATTTTAGTGAATTATGCCTATCGTCCATTATGCCTAACGTACATTATGCCAACCGTCCATTATGCCTAACGTATATTATGCCAATCGTCCATTATGTCTAATGTACTTATGTCTAACGTACTTATGCCTAACGTATTTATGCCAAACGTCGCGCACCCTTATTTATGCATCGGTAGTATACTTTTCTATCTGCCTTCCGTTTCTTCTGCTGTAAATTTTGTGCATTGGACATATTCGGTATATCCACTCATTGAATGCTTACTAGAAGTATATGCTAGATATGCTAGAAATGTATAAAAATCACAGCAAAATAAAAGAGACGGAAATAGAAAGTTTGCACGGAAAAAAAATCTGTTCATAAATTCATCAACAAAAGGTCGCGATTTCGTGAACTAAACGATTTACGAAAACCGTGACCAAGCTCCCGAAATTATGAATAATAAATCTAATATTCATGAAACTATTTGTGTTTTCTAAAAACCAGTTCGCCCTGAATATGTACATGACGTTACATTAGAATGTTTGGTTTGGTTACTGTTGTTGTTCCCTGAATATGTTTAGTTTTTGTTGTGATCCTTGTTCATGATTTGGGAATACACAGTCGGTAATCAAACGTTGTTTATGATTTCAGGAGGTTATTCGCGATTTTTTTGATTATAGAGGTTTTAACCTTAAGGTCATTCGCCTCTTCGGGTTAGAAAAATCTCTTATGAAAAATTTCTAACCCTATGTGCGTGGTCGGGACTCGAACCCAGGTGCGCTGCGTACAAGGCAATTGATTTACCAACTACGCTACGCCCACCCCTCTTCGCGATTCTTGTGAATCATCATGATTTCAAGATCATAGTTGCGATGTTCGTAATTTCTGTTCGCGTTATCGTGATATTTTGGTCATGAGTATGATGCTTCATGTTCATGATATCAGGATCTTTGCCACGATTTTAAATATTTTTGTCACGAGTTGTGTGATTTGTGTTCATGATTTCAGGAGCTTAGTCACATTATCAGTTCACGAATACATGAATAATATTTTATGATTTCGTCAACTTTTTCACGAACACGAATGATAAGTTGTGACTATTATACTAGGTATCAAGAACCAGTTCACGAATACATGAATAATATTTCAGGATTTTGTGAATTCACGAGCACGGATATTGGATCGTGACTAATACATTAGGGATCACGACTTAGTTCACGAGGATTGAATCGATTCATGAATAAAATTCCGAATTTCGTGAAATAGTTCAGAATAGCCAGAATATTTTGATTTTGTGAACTTATGTTCCTATATCTACGAAAAATCATGAGTAAACCTTTGATTTTATGAATAATGTTCATAAAGTTGTGAACTAGTTCGCGTACTGAGAATCGAATTAGAAATAACTTAGCGGAAACCGTGACTGAAGTTCTCAAAACAAAAACAAATATTTCCACTAATGAAAGCGTTACTGAAGGGAAATTGAACATAATTATAAAGGCCATGATTTTTGTTCATGGTCCTGTTTTCGTAACGTAAAAACGTGATTGTTCCAAAATGCATGGCACTTTATTCACGACTTTGGGAACAATTTTTTTCCATGTGCTAACTCTGCATATTTTTATTTCTCAGTGTAGACAAAATATATTTTTCTTAGTATGTAAAATATATGCCCCTTAATATTGATGTAGAACAGCGATTCTCAACCTGGGGTTCGCGGACCTCTAGGGGGCCGTGAAGTCGTTGCTGGGGGTCCGCGAAGAAAAATATATTTTCCGAGTGCTTATTGAAATTTCAAGTCTTGTTTCCTAACAAACTGAAAATAACATACTGATAGCATACAAAATCGATGTTTATCCGTGGGGGTCCGCGGCAACCCAGGCTGATTTCTAAAGAGTCCGTGGTACGAAAAAGGTTCAGCACGGCTGATATAGAAAATAATTTCAAATTTTAAGCAAATCCTAATTTTTATCCCATGTTTGAAGAAACTTTAATTGTAGGGTAATTTCGGGAGAGATGCCGCGTCAGGAGAGATGCCGCACTCTCTATATCTCGTATATGGGGTCAATTTTATACGGTAGTATGATATTGTGAGATTGTATTTCGAAGAATTACAGCACTGGAGATGTAAAATAATCCTCATTATTAACTCACGAAAATTTTATTAATGATTATGTGCGTCCAGTTGCATCACGGAGCGTCGAAAATTTTGCAGTACCGCATTAAAATTTCGTTTATTTTAATTGTTCGTTTTTTTGGTAAATCATGTATCTGTTGAATAAATGGGACCTTTTGGAAGGCATTCTGATCAGGAGCACAGTCATCTCCCCTACAATTGGGATAGATGCCGCATTAAAATTGCGGGTGAGATGCCGCACATGATGGCGGAGGATCCATAGCTAAAAAGTATTTTTTTCACACCGGAGTGTCATTAAATGAGCATCTGCGTTAGGTATAGGTTCTTAATAAGTTATATCCACAAACTAACGGACCTAACATATGAGTTTATGAGTCTATTTATCTATATATTCAAACGGGCGATATGTATCTAATTATTAGTTACTTCAGTTTCTTCTTTAAAGTTTCAGATAAGGGAATGTAGTCTAGGTTGAGACGGGTTTCTTTAGAGGCTGATATCTTGTTTCCATGACAATATCTTTTAGCTTGTAGTACACTATTTTGTAGATATATTATGTGGCTTAATGTCTGCGAATGGAAGATATTCACTTGCAGTTTTAAATAAGACTCAGGATCAATTCTCTACATGACGTCTAAATGGCCAAAAAAAGTGTTGTATAGGTTGGGACACTTCAAACAATTTAAATAATTAAAGGCAATTTAAACTTTAATGCGTTATATTTATTTTTTGGTTAATATTTATTTGTTAATTGGTATTTTAGAATAAGAATAAGTAACTGAAAGACTTATTTACTTCCATTTGACAAAGCTAATCTGACTCGCAGTTTTTATATGTAAAACTTGTACGCAATCTTGTACGCATGCGTAATTGTATGGTGTCCCACCCAATTTTTCGAAGAAAAAAAATCCAATGAAGCAAACGCAAAACGCTGATCGGTAGTAACATTTTAGTTACTTCTTAACACTTTAAAATTATTTACGTTGAAATTTCGATGAAAAAGATTCAATTTAAGATGGTGCAAAAATCAGCACCACAAAAGATTTTTCGCTCGGTTTTTGACACTGCTTAGTGCAGCTGTGACAATAATGAACTATAACCTAAGAGAAGAAACCTAAGTCATATAAATTCATTGTTGGGAGAAACAGCCAAAAACTGCTTCTACTAACACATAGATATATATCGCACGTACTATCATATAGATAAATAGTACCCTTAATTAAGTTACTCCAACTTTACCGTTTCACAAAGTCGGGAAGGAAAAATATTTTTAAAATGTTGAATGAAAAAATGTTTCTAGAAATGGTGGTACCCCTTAAGAAAAGTGTAGGTGCTAGCCGATTCATAGATATAAACAAACTTCAAGAAACTCAGATGTACACCTAATCACAAAAAAACATCAACGAGAGCTAAAAAATTCTTTTGCTCACCATTTTTCAGTTTGTGACCACGGTGCGGCATCTCTCCCGTAATGACAATTTTTTAAAAAATGTTCGTGAAAATTCGAAGAATTCTTTTTCATGACAAAAACCATTTCACAGTATTTTAGAAACTTGTCACAATTGATAAAAATTTGAATATTGAATGGTTTGCTTTGATGCAGGATCGATTTTTAAAAATGTGCGGCATCTCTCCCCAATTTGCCCTATAGCGGTTAATCTCACTCAAGTTCTAATTTGTTTCAAATTTTCGAGTGGGTACACATAATCCGCCGGCCCTGCCCTGGAGTCGCCATCGACAAATTAATTTTTTTTTTGAATTCTGGCACGGGTCCGTCTTAGAACCAAAATTTTACGCTTGTTGCCAAATTCGAACCCAAGTTGTATTAGAACCTAAAATTAAAGCACAAATAAATTTAACGATGTAGGAAAGTTTCATTCCACTACTAAACCGAGTTTAAATTTATTTTCGTGCGCTTTGATACCATTTGAAGTTGGTTCGCTGTAATCATTATTCTAGATCCAAGCTACAACATCAAAGAAAAATGATTTTGACTTATGATTGGCACTCAACACGTCGATGCTAGTACGCGGAAACTGAGACAGGTGAGATTTTCCCGTTGCAACTTTTTCATCTGTGATTCTTCGGAGTGACAAATTCCACCAGCAAAACACTCGTTTGAAAAAAATATCGCAGATTCTAGCAAGAAACGAGGAAAGGACTTGTCATCTTGGATTGTATCTAATACGACAGATCCGGTCCGCTGAGTAAACAAATTTCAAACGAATGCAGATACCTTTAAATTGCATTAGAAAGGAAGGAAGGACAGGAAGGAGCTATTTTCTTTCATGAACAATTTTTCGTAATCGTTTAAGAATATTAATCAACTGCACTCTCCGATGCTATTCGCAATATTTTACACAAAAATCAGATCATCAGCATCCCAAACAGACCCACACGGTCCGTTCAGTGTTTGCATTTTCAACACCCATGCTTTCAATGCGAAAATCTACTCCAATGTTCAAATATTTACTCATCCATGTGTGTTTATAATTCCCACCCATCACCCAAGCTGACCAACCCCGCACTAATCTGTGTGCGCAAGTGTTCAACTATTCCCGCGACTTTGCCGGCGTTTAAAGTAAGCGATAAACCGTTTGTTTACTACCGACACTAGTTTACCAATCGGAATCGGTCAAGTTGCACCAGTTGTATATGTTCAGTGCTTGCATAGTACACAGCATTTTGACCAATTTACGGTTGTTTGGGTTCGACCGACAAACGGATAGATGTTGGAGCAACAAGAGGTTCACTTTTGGCGTGATTTTCCACGGCACGTCATTTGTGGGGTGCGAAGTGAGTGAATCTCTCGATAAGCCCCCGCAGCTGCATGGACCAATAATTCACAGTCCGCAATCACTTGAAGTGCACTTTTCATTTCTGACCCTGTCAACTAGAAGGATCAATTGAATTTCAAATCGATCACTGACGCAAAGTCCTCGTGGCTTTTGGTTTCTACTTTCAGCACATTCCCTGCACGCTATGGTCCTGCCGGAAACGGACCACCATAGCAGTGGAGATGCTGCCGGCGGCGCCGGTGAGACCGCTGGAGGCAGCGTGGCGATGACCGTGCTGTTTACCGAGGAAAAACTGTTGCAAATGCATCATCGCTGCGAAGATGGTTTCTTTCGGTGCAACAGTACGCTGCATTGCATCGAGCAGAGGCGAAACTGCGACGGGACTGCCGATTGCGATGACGGATCCGACGAACGGGATTGCGGTGAGTGACGTTGTTAGCAACAGAACGATTTTCCGGAATGGCTGCAGTATGACGCAAAGTTTGGAGAGTTGTGTTAGGATTGGGCAGAATAAGAAAAAAATTCCACTGACCTCATACCTGCAAATTCTCTGATCCATTTTCGTTTATTTATGGTGATGCTTTTCGACAGTTATCTAATGCTGTCGGCAGGGTAAAAGCCAATCTAAAAACTATCCATCTGCTTCGCTAAATTAATAGGCACGACAGGTGCCATTCATTGACTTTTACTATGCTTATACGTGCCTGAAAGACCTTAGTACTACAATGATTTTATTTTTTCGAACTGTCTTCCGCAGATGACGAAGTGGATTCATCTTTTTGGGATCACTTTTTCCGCAAGCGACCGGCCGCCTTGAACGACCATCTGCCCTTTACGTCATGTGGTAAGCTGGATTATTACGGATATGTTTTCTGTTATCCCGATACATCCGTTTATTAATAAATTGATGGAAGGGTGGAAAGTGCGTGTCAATATTATTGCCTGCATAGTTGAATGCTATTTATTTTATTTATTACTGTCCTCCGTGCAGATGTTTGTAACGATTTTGTAATTTTTCTTCTATTTTTCAATTGTTTGAAAAGCTTGGAACGACTTCAACAATTCGTGCAAGTGCAGAGCAACCGAAGTTCTGTGTGACTACAAAGGCCTCACCACGCTGCCAACCTCGCTGCCAATGGAGAACGTCACGTTGCTGTAAGTGGTTTCGATACATTTGTGTTCCCTTATGGAAAGTGATTTTCCAATTTTATCGCTTCGTTCACGTGGATAGACTCAACTCTTCAACAGCGCTGGGACCGTTTGTCTAGTAAATCGAATTTAAAAGGAAGCAAATTATGGTGATAATCCCTCGGTACCGTTTTTTTTTGTACTCTTGTATTACATTTACACAGAAAAACGGTGATACAGTGGCACATGTTCACGTCGCATGTTTCATATATAACCATTTAATTTGACCAACTATTTTCTCGATTCGATAACTTTCAGGACTATGTAACTAATTTTCTATTGAATTGAAGTCCCACACAAAAACAAGCTCATAACCTAACGACATGGAACCATAACGGGAACACATGCACCTAATCGAATTTCCCGTGTCCATCCCCCGCAAAGACTGATATGATATCACGACTCTACATTCCACCTTATCATTCACTCGTATAAGCATTCCATTATCACCCCCCCCCCATTTCACATTCCGCCGCTGTTGAAGAATGTTGTCTTCCATTCCCACGTCAAACAGAGTAATTCAAATGTTTGTTTGCCTCTAGCTAGCGATTGAAGTTATATAGTTATCTAGTTCATTCAATTTGCAATACCTCATTCCGGGTTCTTTTCTTTTCACATTTCATTTACAGGGATTTGACTGGCAATAGATTTCCCGTGCTGAATATGAATGTCTTCGAGAGGCTCCCGGCGCTCAACACGCTGTAAGTGTTCTATTTCTCTTCCTGCCGGTATTGTTGCTGCCGGGAATCGTTGCTGCCTTCGAGACCGGAAATGAAGGAAAAATTGTGTGCACATACATACAGGATCGGTTCCATCTCCTTTGTAACCAAACGAATTTTCCTGTGTGCACCCCCACCTTCACTCGCTACCGGTTTAGGTTCAATCAGCTATATGTCTGGATTGATTTGTTGTTCTAACGTGACAGATCATTATTCGCTTAGGTTGTTGATGAGACCGTTTCAAAGCTTTCGTCACCATCGTCTATTTTGGTATGGTGCCGTCGAGTAAATACGTTGTTCTCGATTTTTCGTTTTGGGTCGAATGATTTAGGAGCATGAGAATGGGTGCACTTTTTTAGGGATGAAAGAAGTTTTATGTTAGGTTATGCTTAGCTTAGATCTTTTGACTGAAAATGCGCTTCACTAAATTGATCGAAACCGATCCCAGTTAAAACCACTCACTAAATTTATGTTTTTATCCACACTAATAGAATATATTTGAAAATCGCTACGAATTAGTTTCGTACAGATAATTTTCATATAATATACGAATTTTTCGTGCATATGATATGTAGTTCTATTAAAACACTTTTATTTTTATTACGAGTTTTTCGTAAAAACTACAAAACGACTTTCGTAGCGATGAAGAGTAATTTCTCTAAAAAATTCTTCAACAAAAAATTTCTACAAATTTCTTAAAAAACGGTTTGATCAGCTTTACTTATGGGCGGTTTATTCCAGTATCAAATTTTATATTCATTGTATGTATTATCTATTATATTCTCTATTTATTATACGCCTTATTCATTGTACGCATTCAATCTAATTGACATTTCGTCTGAATAAAACTTTATACACGTAATAATTGGTTACGTGCATCGTATTGTTTTTATTTTTCTAGGTATTATTTTCAACCAAATTTGTTGCATGCAGTACATTTTCAACATTATGGTCTCTATATTCATATAATATCCATGATGTCCATTTAATCATACACATAATATTTATTACTTTCATTACTTATTTTCATATCTATAATTAAATTAAATGAACTGTTTGACATCTCATGAAGTGGGAGGGACAGCATCAGGGCACCTTACGATTGGAAGACTGGATGAAGGAGTGGATTGCCAACCTCAATCACTTGAAGGAAACCTCCCGTTTTCTCCAGAAGGTATGAATGGAGTGAGATGCGCCTTTCTAACAAACAAACCGTCAGGCGAGCTTAAGCTGGTATGTGTGTGTGCGTTTTTTTACTTGGTGGTAAAGCTTTTACGCCGACCCAGTACACGTTCAGTAGTTAGACCATACTACCGATTTCGTCCATCGTGTGCCAGTGTGAAGGACTCTGAACAGAGAAAATAACTCTGAACCCTACTCCTCTAAACTCCACCAAGGAGTCGGAAATTTGCCTGATCCCCCGGATTCCATTTGAAATGATTACTTCGTGGGGATAGGTGCTAATGCATTTCGCTTGATTCCAGGTCAAGCTGGTCGTGCTAGTTCACTGGTCTCATAACCGCCATATCGGTCCTGCACGGTATGATATTCGACATGCGCTCCACTCTACGTTGACCGGTTGGATGCCGTGGTCGATCCAGCGATTCCGGTTGGAGGGTGGCTTCCGGTTCACTGGTGCCTCGACGACCCTATACTGGTGGTTTGTCGCGTTCGGTGCTACTCGGCGTAGTCCCCGACGGTGGACCTAGTCTACTCCGACAGGGAAATTTCCCGATATTGAAATTTCTCTCGAAACCGTTATTTCGAAGCTGGTCGATTAGGTGTCGAGGTCAGTCCTGTGATTCCGCGGGGAGGATGACTTCCGGTTCTCAGATGCCCCGACGACCTACCGTCGACGATGCGTGCGCTCAGTCTAGTCCCCGGCGGTGGATCTAGCCTACTCCGGTCGCGCCCGGTGGTCTACTTTATCTCTCTTCTTCAGACTGACTTGTCAACTGCCATGGTTGGTCCGGCGATTCCAGTTGGAGTGTACCTTCCGGTTCATCGGTGCCCTGACGACCCGAGGCCGTGTACTGCTACTTTGCTGGTCGTTGCTCCTCTCGCTAGCTTCGTTGCAAAGCTGACATGATTTGAACGGTGTCGGGTCATCAGGCCGAAAGCCGTTAGGCCGAATGCTGCAAGGCCGAACGCCATTAGACCGAATGGGTCATAATGCCGAATATAATTAGGCCGAATAGGTCATTTGGCCGAATGCCATTCGGCCGAATGGGTCATTAGGCCGAACGGGTTATTAGGCTGAACTGGTCATTAGGCCGAACGGGTCATTAGATCGTACGTACCATTGGGCTGAATGTCATTAGATTAAAAGCATCGTTAGCTAGTTAGTCTCCGCAGTGGTGTCTGTCTATGTACCCACATCTTTTTGGTCTCTATATTCTAATGCAGCAAATGACCTGCCAAGAAAAACAAACCATGTCGAGTCGTGGCATAACCGGTTTTCAAAGCTTGTTGGAGAACCACATTTGAGAACATGGAGGATGATTGACGATCTTCGTTTGGAATAGAAAGCTGTTAGTGTGTAGGCGAAAGTGTTCTTTGTTGGAGGAAGAGCCGCACAGAGAAATGAATATGCTCCGAATGAACGACTCCGTAAAGTTGTTAATTTAATACCTAAGCAATTAAGGATTACTGCTATTGTAGCAAATTTATTCAACTGATTAATCATTCCCGAAATATAATATAAATTCCCACTAGTTCTATTTACGATGTTTACTGCAATCAGATGAAGTCCAACGTGGTTGTATAACTTTTAGCTATGTTTGTCCCTAGAAAATATAATGTGGAAGAGTTTTCTTTAGAAATTACAATTACTACATAAAACCATTCTGCTTGTAATATCAATATGTATACAGAAATAATTTCTCAAAATGTAAATTGCGTTGCTTGTGAGAGGCCGTCGGAAGCAGCGGCCTCTCGCAAACAAACCAATTATCCACTCGTTTGCCCGGATTACTCAAATATAGGGGCTTAAATAAGTTTAAGTCCGACGGAGCGGAGCGATGTCGGACAGCACTGGACATGAAGCGATGGGGCGTAGCCACATTAGGCGTCGCTGTTGTTTATTTATTCCATTACAGCGGCAAATATGGAACGAGAAATGCGTCGTAAATATTCCAAATATTGTTATTCTAAGTTAAAAAGATCGTAAAAAGATTTAAAAAAAATCACTGTCCGACACTTCTGGACCTTCCACATTTCGGGGAAGTTGCCTTCATTTAGACACTTCTGCAGCACCATTCTGAACATGCCCGGATATGCTAGGATCGCAGTTTTCAGCACCACGTTTGATATTCCATCCGGACCGGGGCCTTTCTTTGATTTCAGGCGCTTCGATGCTTCTGTGAGCTCGTCATTAGTTACTTGTCGATCGTCCGTGTTTGTTCCTTCTTCTTCGCCGTACCGTGTTGGTGGCCAGATAATTGGATCGTGCTTCGGACTCTATACGGGTCGCCCCAGGGATTGGCGTCTACCTCTCGGCACAGCCGCCACAATCCTTCTTTTTAGGTCAGCCGCATACGTGTATCGGTCCCGTCTTTCGGCTGAAGTGCCTCAACGAAGAGGTCTTTGTGGAGGGCTTTCGTCTTCCACTTTCTTTCACCGGTCATTCCTCTCCGTACTGCATCAGGGTTCCGGTGATCGATACGGTAGCGGATCGTCTGGTGGCCACTATGCGTATACGTTTCGCATACTCTCCAATCCATGTTCGCCGTTAATGAAGGACTACAGAATGTGACGTCGATTATAGACTCCCTCCCGTCTCTTCGAAATGTGCTATTAGAATCTTCATTGCACAATCGTACGTCTAACTTTGCTAGAGCTCTCTGTAGGATACAGCCTCTTGTGTTGGTTACTATACTGCACAATTGCACAGCCCAGGCGTTGAAGTCATCACCAATGACTACCGGGAGCAGTTAACGTTAACGTAGTGCTGAACTGCCCTACGAAGATGCCGTTGATTTTGGCGATCACGAAGACCTCATATGAGCGTTCTACCACTTCTCGAATGGGGAATCTACCCATAACTTGTATCACAGCCGTTCCTGATCTATCCGCCACCTAGTTACTGTTATCATGGGGGGACTTGAAAAGGCTCTGCGATCAATGCGACATTTGCACATAGTTTCTGTTGTAGACTGCCACAACAGTTGCTGTGCGGTGTCACAGTGATTGATGAGTTATCTCCATTACCGTTGGTCTGCAGTCGCCTTCTTGTAGGCGGAGCATTCAAAGCCACCCGTTTGATGGTCGTTTCCGGCCGCTGGGATGCAAAGCAAGCACTTCGGCTTCTCTCAAGATGGCCCGTCTCCCCGTATTTCCAGCACATCCCTTTGCAAGCCCCTGCTAAATGTCCAAAGCCCGAATACTTGAAGCATTTCTCTGCTTGTTTATTTACTCGTGGGGCGGCTCTCACTGGGCATCTCAACCATCCAACCGTAACTTTGCCTACCTCCACTGTCTTGTCTGCAGCGGTTACCGGTAAACTAATTAACGCTGTCTGAGTTCCTCCGTATTCCTTCCTTAACCGGATTGTCATGTACATTGCACTGCTGCTTCATTGTACCTCTCAGCTCGTCTTCCGTCGTTATTTCATCACGATCACCATCTCCGGGTTTAAGGTTTTAACATCTGCCTTTTCACCTATTGATTTGGTAATAGTCTCCTGCAATGCCGAGCTGCAAGTCGTGGAATTCTTCTTCAGCTCCAGGAGCATTTTACCTTTTTGGGTACGCCTGACTCTTACCACGTTTTTCCTCAAGTATTTCAGCTCCGGGTCCTCTCTGACCTTCTTGAGCAGCGCTCCATACGTCGTCGCGTCATTGGCTTTTCTTCCTTTGGCGCCTTCTGACGAGCCGAGCGTTTTCCTTTCCTCTTCTGCTCCCTTTGTCGCTCCTCGTTCTTTTTTACTGTTTCCCGCGTTTCTCCTTCTTACGTAAACCGGTACTCCAGCTTTCTAACGTCGGATGGCGTCCTTTCCTTCGGCAACCACAGCGTCCTCGAGTATCTGCCACTTTGGCCCGCCTGGTCTTTCTTCTCCTGGCGAGGATCTTATCCTCTTTGGAGTTATGGGAACTGGCGTGTTCTCCACTCCAATCTGCTTCTAATTACCCTGTTTAGGAGGGGCTAGGAGGATAGTAGCCTTAGTCGATGCCAATTCTCGCTCAGATACATCAACCCTCCGCATTACTGTGCCATACTCCTTCATGACAGACAATAGCGCCATCCGAATTGTAATGACCATCTCCTTAATGTCCTTATGGACATTGTTTCTCGCGTCCACTTGGAGCTCCTCCGCCAAGCACGTAACCGTGCTGTTAGCCTAGTCTCCATTTCAAGTCGGTGTCATCCTTCCTTACTCGGGAAGTAGAACAGCACGCCTGTCAGTCCAAAGTCGCCGTCCAATTCGTGATCCGTGTCCTGTCCGTTGTCGTTCGCCATGGCCAGTATGCCATGATCAGGATGTTAATGGTGTCGATCCTAATGTGCCGGTTGGCACTCCGGTTAGACTTGAGAGCTTTTATTGCTAAGATCTTAAATTATTGGAATCTTAGGATCTTAGCAGAAGCGGCACGGACTCGCTTTGTCGGAGCTGCTTTCGGCGTTATGGCTTTTTTATAAGTTTTAGCAGAGCTCAATCAAAACCCCACCATATCCTGGCAAAACTCCCCTACTTACAGTCTGCCGGCGTCTGTTTTTTATAGTAAGGATTAAAAAGCTTCAAAAGCCTGGCCTATAGTGTATTGGCACTGTGTGAGACTCACGTTCGTGCCTTTTTCTTCTATCTGGGAGTCTCACTTGATTCATGGAATGGGTCGACCTATGAGCTGTGATTTAACTTTCGATTCTTCTCTTTTTATCTCCATCTATTACCTCGCCATTAGCCCTCGTTCCAGTGAGCCGGTTAGGTGATGATTCCTTGAGCCATTTAGCTCATGTTTCCGTGAGTTATTCAGCTCCCGGCCTTATCACAATCTACTTGGACAGTGCCCAACGGTGAACTCACCCTAATCCGACCGATAGTTCCCCGACGGAGGAATTTCTCCCGACACCGATACCTGCTTCCTTGAGCCATTTAGCTCCTAGCTTTGTCGAAATCAACTCAGATATTAACCTACTCCGACTGAGAGTTAGCCGACAACGGATTTCCTTTCGTTACCGGCGTTTGTTTCGTGAACAATTTAGCTTTCTTTTTTGTCACGTTTCTGTCCAGTAGTCCACGGTGGCCAATCTACCCTGCCGTGAATTCCCAGGCGGCAGATTGCTCCCGATAGCGATGTTCGTTTCCGTGAGCCATTTAGCTCCCCGGCGATGGATCTAGCCTACTCAACGGCCCAGCCAGTAGGTGCTGAGATCCATTCAGCGATTCCGGGTTCACTGGCGCCCCAACGACCCACTGCTGGCTATTCGACGCGGTCTACTCGGTATATTCCCCGGCGGTGGATCTAGCCTACTCAACGGCCCAGCCAGTAGGTGCTGAGATCCATTCAGCGATTCCGCACTAGCGCACGCATCGATGGGATAGATTTCCCCATGACGCTGATCTCGACTCGCTGGATTTTTTACGGATACTGACCAGAACTACATCTGTCTTGTGGTGAGTAAGCTGCAATTTGACGTCAGCCATCCAGGTTTCTACATTGCCTATTGTCTCTTCCGTCAAAATCTCCATCTCCTCAAGGGTCTCGCCGGTTATCATCAGGACAACATCATCTTCAAAGACGACGATCTCAACTCCCCTGGGCAGTTCCATTGTCAACACTCCATTATACATTATATTCTAGAGCGTTGGGCCGAGTATGGAGCCTTGAGGTAGTCCCGCCGTGACCCTAATCGACCACGAATGTGCAGTACAAGGAACCCGCATTCTGTGCAGCGCTACGGCGATAGCCCCCCAGCTATCACTGTTGAACGCGTTCTTCACGCCTATCGTTACCACGGCGCAGTAGCGATTACCCCTTCTCTTTTGCTTCGATGCGTTCTCAGCGCTCGCGATGACTGTTTGGATGGCGTCCATCGTCGATATCCCTTTGCGGAACTCGAACTGCCTCTGCGATAGTCCGTTCTCACTTTCAGCGTAGGTCGTCAGCCTGTTGAGGATGACCCTTTTCAGGAGCTTACTAAGAGTATCCAGCAGGCATATAGGCCGATACAATGCTTGATCTCCTGGTGGTTTCCCTGGTTTTGACAGCAACACCAGCTTCTGGGTCTTCCATCTATCCGGGAAGTAAGCATTTCCCCAAGGGTTAGCGTCTACTTCTCTCCACAGCTTCATGCAATCTCTAACAACGTGCCCCTTTCCTCCGCTTTTTCTACACAGTGCAGACCTGTTCGGGCCCTTGTAGTTCCTCGCCTGATGTCCGAAGTTCAAGCACCTGAAGCATTGCTCCATCTGCTTGGTAACCCGCGGAGCGACTCTCAGCGAGCACACCGACTATCTGACTTTTATCTTGCCGGTCTCCGCCAGTTTTTTAGCAGCTATCACTGCTATTCAAATTGCTGCCGTTTGAGTGCTTCCATACGATTTCCAAATCCGGATAGTCGGCGGTACGTCCAGTTTGCACTGTTCGATCAGTTCGTCTATGGTCATTCTCTCGTCTGGACCCTTGCATTCGACTACGGCTTCCTGCGACTGAGCTCTCACGTTCGCTTCGCTGCTCAAGGATTTAGCAACGAGCTCGCGGTAGGTCGAGCTCTTGACGGAAGGATACTTTTTCGGTTCGAAGATCGGCTCGCTCTTATGAGTGCGTCTCGTTTTAACGACGTTCTCTCTCAGATCCTTCAATTTTGGGTCCTCTCTCACTTTCTTGAGAAGAGCGGCGTAAGACGTATCGTATCGTTCGCTTCGATGATCAGTGCATCGCCCTTGTACCTCTTCCGAGAAGGCTTTCGTTTCTCTTTCTTCTCTTGTTCCTTCTTTTTTTCTTCCTTATGTTTACGTTCCCTCCACTTCGCCTGCTGGCTTCCCACGATACGCCAACCTTGGTCTTTCCCAACGTTCTTCTGGTCGATAGAGCCCTCCAGCTCGCTCTTCTGCTTTTTTGTGTCCTCTTGCTCCCCCGGCGTGTCCCTTACTCTTTTCACCGAGCGAGTATTGTGATGACTCTTCGGTGTCATCTTTGTTTCTGCCGTCGTGTGTTCTGCGGCTTCCATTAGAGCTTTTTCGGCTGATTCAACGTTCATCAAGATTGCCTTCTGCTCGCGTCCAGCAACTGTTACGTCCGAATTGATACTGGTCACTACCTGCTTCACCTTGTTGTGCACATTGTGCTTGTCCTTCACGAACTCATAGAGTCATTCTAGGTGGTATCGCTGCCTGATCTCGTGGTGACCACTCGATTCGGTAACCCCATCTCACGTTGGTTTCCTCGTGGCTCACTCTGTACCAAGCCACTGTACCGGGGTTGGGAATCGAACTCAGGTAAGCTGCGCACAAGGCAATCGATTAAACTGCCATAACAAACTAACGAAACGCACCAGGGTTTCCAAATTTCGAGAAACATTGTTGATTGTTTTTAACAAACCCTGTAAATTTGGTTCAGTTTGCTTGAATAGAAATTAAGTTATCCTGAAAAAATAGGGTGAGAGTATAAATGTGGGAAACACAATCATGCAAAAAGATAAGCTACGTCGTTCGAAGTTTTTGTAAGTATCCCTTTAGATCGTCCTATGTATTATATATGTATGAAAGGGGTATATATTTTTGAATAAAACTGTAAGTTTAGCTGCTACTACCTCCTACTCTGCGAACTGTAAATCCTTAAAGTTAGAGTAAAAAATCTAAAAAGCGGTCATAAATCATTAAAACGAATAGATTGCGAGTTGGAATGTTCCGCCGTAAAATTTATTTTAAAAGAATCTACAAGTTTTCTGGACATTGGAAAACTGCCAAAAATCAAAGAAAAAAGTTATAGCAAAAACTGTTTTTAAGAGGGTATGTCGACATGTACATCTGTTTCACTTTATAACTTTTTCCTCTTAAGAGATGAACATTTAGGATCTTCAACAAATTTTCTGAAAAAAAGTTCCTCTATAAACTTCCCATAGACACCTTACCAATTAAATTGGTTTTTTTTTTCATTACAGTAAATTAAAATTTGCTACCATTATATTAAAATACTTAAAAAATAAAGAAATCTTTCTGAAGATATCGAAGTACTATAACTAATAGTTTCGTCTCAAATATCAATGTCAGGTATTTTTTATTTCGTCCCACTATGCGACGTTAGCAGCATCATGCTGATGGTCGACTGACGTGAAGAATATTGGAAGCTAAAAATAAATGAATTTGCACTACAATTTCTTTTCGGAACTTTCGTTTTTTGACCTGATGTTATAAACAGTGCGTATCCTTACCCGATAGGGTGCGAAGATACGACGAATGACTTGTGAGAGTAGCACCATACCATCTACCCATAATATGAGGGCTATAAAAAGTAGCTTAACC
This sequence comes from Topomyia yanbarensis, assembly GCF_030247195.1. Taxonomy (NCBI): domain Eukaryota; kingdom Metazoa; phylum Arthropoda; class Insecta; order Diptera; family Culicidae; genus Topomyia; species Topomyia yanbarensis. Next base: position 390,605,620 of record NC_080671.1, on the reverse strand, counting down.
GGAAGTCGTCATCTTAAATTTTAAAATGGCGTCATACATAGATTTCTGTCATCTACTCATCATCCCTTTCCTGAAAATATCCATGTTGAAAGGGTTATGCAGAATTTAGATGCCCCAGAAGCCGCTGTCCTGAATTTTGAAAATAACATCAGATGATAACTTTCTGTATCCACCCGTCGACCCCATCCAGCAAACACGCTTATTGTTAGGGTTGTGGAGAATAGTGGGATATGGTCCAATTTGGTCCCCAGCGTATTCGAAACTAGTGTACATTTCATGGCTCTCTATAGCTATGTTATAGCTCCTAAAATTTCACATTTCTCCGTTTTCCTGCCTGTGTGTCCGCCAGAGGCACATGTTGCTTCGGAGTGCTTTTTCGTGCAATTTGTATGCCGAACAGGTAGATTTTTGAGGCAACAACAAACGATTAAATTAAGTGCATGCTCATTGTGTTTCTGCTGGATAATATAACTGTTTTCTTTCGAAGAATAGGGCCGTCAACGTAATTCTTCAAAATATTTTCAAAACACTCTTGCTCGTGTTTGGTACGCTTTTTAACAGAATTTTGGGTCTGAGTATAAGGAAATATTATGCAAAAAATATTTGGATTAAAAATCATCATATATTTCATGAGATTATCTATGCAAAATAGTGGTAGTACACCGGTACAACTTATCTATGCTTAAAATTCACCAAATCCATTTCTCTTCCACAGGGTCCTAAAGCACTGTTCAATCGAAGAAATAGATCCACCATCAAGAACACTCAACGATATGTACGCCCTGTAAGTATCATCACATGAACGGTACAAAGTTCATATAGCATATTCTCGCACCTGGCTCTGCTCAAAAACATTGTTGGTTGCTTCGAAACCAGACGATATGGTTCAGGAATCAGGATTAATTTCGCTACGTACACCATGGTGTCGGAAAGAGGGATGATTCCGGCAAACCATCCGGCATCTAGTGTGCGAGATGATAGTATGTTGGAAATTGGCTTTCTGTCGCTTGGTATCTACCAGAACAGAATGCACCAGAATAGCGTGTTCCACCATAGGAATTAATTGTTGAAACTTTAGGGGTTTCTTTCTGCCGAATCATTTGTTAGGTTTTCCAACACAGCACTGTATTGATGTCACTGATAACCTGAATTGCTCCAAATTAAAACAATTTAGATAAGTTATGAGTCGAACTTAGTACGTATGCACTTGGATGCTATGCTCTAAAGTGCGATGCAACAAAAGTTGACCGGAATGTTTGCCACTGTCACCGTTCCAACGATTACATAGACAAAGCCAACAAACAACAGCCACAAGTTTCCCCGAGGTCTGCTGGAATGGAGCTGTACAAATGCCAGAGACGAAAACAAACGATAAATTTTTGCTTTTTATTAGGACTATTTGCGGCAAAAGGCGGAACGGGATTCACAGCAAATGTGCTAATTTTGTTCACTTGGCTGTACTAGAATGCACGCTGCTTAATTCGTCAATGAAAAGTAAACCGTCCGTATTCGACGGGTGGCTGTGGTCGTGGTCAATTTTGACAGAAAAGTAATCAGATAGTGACCGGATTAAGCAAGGATTTGCGTTTGGCGATACTTTGTAGGAAGTGAGAGAAAATGCAAATTTTATTGCTTTCGCCAAAAAATAGCCACGACTAATTTATTTCAAAGTATATGAGGTGTTTTTTATGGAAATGGTATGGTTTTCAGAAGTTTACTGACTGAATTTCATTGATAACTGCATGAAGAAGCATGATTGACGTGAATAACACGATAGTACAAAAAAATTGAATAATCTTTTCAACTGACCTTGTATGGGGTGTAGTTTTAATACAATACAAGACAAAACCAAGTTTAAAAGTTAATTTTTCCAAAACTCCTGATTTATAGCAAAAAAGTCATTTTCTGGCACCCATACCAGGATTTTTCAGCCGATTTTCGATTTTTCAACAGTTCTGGAAAGAAAGAAGAAAGAGTGGGAAGAAAAAGAATGATGATTCTTACTGTGTACTGCATTATGCTGTTTTGTAAGAAATATTGTGCGATTTTGGAACTCAACCCAAAGTTAATTCAATTCTTTACTGAGTGTTTATATACATTATAATTAAATATTTGACTCAACTGGGTAATATGAATGTTTGAAGATGAAAATTGTGAAAAGAGACATGCCACATATGTTTCTCAAACTCTTCACATCTTCCAATACCTGAATCAGTGGCTGATCCAGCGGAGAGTCCTGGGGGTCCGGATAGTAGTGATATTTCGGAAAAGTGTAATTGGTTTGCTGAGTTTCAGTGAAATATTCCTCGAGTCTCAGCAAACAATTGTAACCTTTTGCTGAGATTTCGGCGGAATATGAACTTGCCGAGTGCTCGGCTGTTCAAATCTCCGTAAAAGATGCAAAAAATGCTGAGATTCGGCAGAAAAAATTAAGTGTGTTTTAATTTTTATGAAAAATAACGCATCAAAGTCCAAAAATAACCACAAGTTAGATCCGGGAAAAAAGTTTCCCCTAGCCTCTCGACGGAGGATGTAAATATAACACTGCGAAACAATATTAAAAAATGAGGGCAGAATGAAGAAAATGGCGAAAGTTTAAGGTCCCAGGAATCCCTTGGTGAAGAAAATTTTGGAAAAAAAATTGCAACAGCTGCGAACGTCTGGCACTATGCAAAAACATGACGTATGACTTTTTGGATTTAGGATTGAGCATTTAGCTAGTGCTTATAGGGTATCCCACATCAAGTTGCATCACAGAAAAACGCTGTAGAAAATAACCCATTGGGCATTTTCTACAGAAAATTGGTGTACAAGTAATTTAGAGTATATAGTTTACACTGTATTGGAAAAAATTGCGTCATCCATAAAGCTCCTGGATAATCCTCAACTCTCCCATCGAGACATCGGAAAACAACTCGGAATCGTGCAGTCAACGGTGAGTCGTGTAATTAAACGTTACTACTGCAGAAGGTTCCACGTCATGACGAACGGCACAATACGGTGGGAAAGTCACGGGTCCAGATACTGTACACCCAGATGCTGACGCAGCCTCATTGTCTGATCATGGATGATGAGACTTACTTCAAGGCGGACTTCCGGCAGCTTCCGGGGTTACTGTTCGTCACAGCACAGGTTTGATGTTCCGGAGGAAGTAAGAAAGAATAAACTTTCAAGTTTGCCAAAAAATACACTATTTGGCAAGCGATCTGCTCATGTAGCAAACGGAGCGCGCCGTTCGTGACTACCGGGACTGTAAACGGGGAGATCTACTTTAAGGAGTGTCTACAGAAGCGTCTGCTTACTCTGTTGAAGCAACACGGGGGTCCCACGATCTTCTAGCTGGATCTAGCTTCGTGCCACTATTCAAATGTTGTTCTGGAGTGGGACGAAGTTGACGGGGTCACTTTCGAACTCAAGGGCATGAAACCCCCTCACCCCCCCCAACGCACCGGAACTAAGGCCCATCGAAAAATACTGGTCAATTATCAAGCAGAAAGTACGGAAACAGCCGAAGAAGATCAAATCTAAGGAAGACATGAAACAAAAGTGGGTTTCCCTGCAGAAGAAGCTGCAGCCAGATGTTTTACAGAACCTAATGGGTGGAGTTAAGCGTAATATTAGCGCAACCCTAAGCACAACCAATGGGCACATAACTGTAAATCATAGTGTCATCATCCCGGACGTCCACCGAAATGACAATTCTGTCAAGCAAATCTACATCGAAGAATAACAAGGCGAAGCCTGAGGTAATGTTGAGTTTGCGGTATCAAGTGTAAAATTTATATAAAACCCTTTTTTTATTCATTTCGTTTATTTGACAGGCACAAATGCGTTAGCTTGGCGGTGACAAATTCTTTTGTTTTTACATTTTGGATATCAAAAAGGACTGTATATAAAACCGTTTGATATTTATTATATAAACTTTTTATATATTTATTAGCATTTGCGACTTAAAAAGTCAGGCAGCGAGTTATAGTTATCGCAAGTTTAATAATTTCAAAGTCAGATTAGAAAAAGATTTGTGGGCTGAATAGTGAGTTTCGTGAATTGTAGGTTAGAATCTAAATATAAGTTCATATTATTGAAATTGTTGGACTGAGCGCATACACCAGCGCATGTCATATACACTCGACTGTTTAGTTGGCTTCTGTTATTGTTGGCATAATTTACACAAAAATAAATTTATTATGGAACTAAGATGAATTTCAGAGCCAACATCAGGTTGAACGGATGTAAGTTCCAAAGCACGAAGGTCTTGGACAATAGAAAAACACTAAATGTACGTTCCTAAACTACGACGCATTAGGGCATATCAAATACGTCAAGGAGATTGTTTGTGCGAAAGCACGTAAAGTGCGAGCATACGGTTATGATATTGAAATTGAATGAAATAAATATGCCAAAAGCTTACTAATGGGTTATATTTTATTGTCTGAAAGTTTGAAAAGGCTCGGTTCACTAGGTAATTTTCTACAGTGTTTCTTTCCGTGATGCAATTTGATGTGGGACACTCTTTATTTTGGTATTAGTTTTGATTAAAAATCTAACTGGCACCAAGATGTTGCTAGTTACTGACAATGAGAATCCGATTCTCTAAAAACTTATTTTAAGTTAGGTATTGAGCCCTCCTGCACAAAAAAAAATTCTTTGCATGATAAACAAAATTCATTCTTACGATAGATAAAATTGTGCACTTTACCAGACTTTTCTATTATTTTTAATAGTATGTAAGGTGGCTCTAAATTTATTGAAATATGAATATTAACTTTTAATAGCTCTAGTTTTAAAAATTAAATTTTAAAAATCTTTGTCGAAGACACTGAAGCTCTGTCTTGTACGTTTCATTTTACAAGAAACCGAAGTTTCGATTTTTCAATAAGGTGCCTTTAGGAAAACATTCATATCTTTCAGAGGGCAACAGTTTGTCTTCTATACTGAACCTCTAGATTTTTTCGTTGGAAAGTTATATATGAGTTTTACTAAAATGATTTTTTGAGTAAATAGTGCAAGGCATAAAAAATGGCGTATATGGCGTATAACGCAGAAACGATATTTAATGTTAAGTGTCCTAATCGAATATAATGACTTTGAAACGAAAATATTTTCGTAGTTAAGAAATATGAACAAATGAGTACTATTTAAGTTGTCTGAAGGTTTTTTTAGTGTAATATAAAAACTTCAAAAGTTATATAAATAAAACCGTTTATTTTGAGAAATTGGATTACACGTACAATGGAAAGTATAAAAGAGTTTGCGTGTATTCTGCAATTTTGCTAAAAATTAGTTGTTCCACAACTTCATTAAAAACAGTCGAGCTCTATTTCGAACCGTTAACAGGTTCAATTTTGAATCTTTCTCATACTAGCTTTTGATCGATTGATTTTTATCGTAGATTTGAAATGATCTATGTTTTTCAGTGATTGAAAACTGTTCAGTTTTTCAGACTTCAAAAGTTAAAAAAATCAAAGCTTTAAAATATGACGATTCTTTTTCATTAATGATGTTTACTCAAGTTAAAAATCAGGATGAAAATCTGATGACCCACAATTCATTCAACACTAACCATCCCAGCAAACAATTTTATAGTTATATCGAAGTTTCAACCGAGTTATACATGTAAATATACAGTTCTACTAAGTCGTATACAATGGGCAAATATGCTATATAAGGGCAAAAGTGGAGGCAATATATTTACATTGATATAAGATTGGTTTTCAATATACGATTTAAACGGTACATAAATGCGACTGTGGTCGGTACTTAGTCTGATTCCATGTGGCAAGAAACAGACACCTTTTATACACTCTTACGACTTAAAATAGTACTATATACTTTTATAGGTTTCCGAAAAATATTAAAATAAAAGTTGAGAATGGGACACATCTTTCGACTGCCTGTTCTTAAGAGTGAGTTACTTAAATAGTTCCGCATCCTAGAGCGTTTCTAGCAGTTTTTCCTAGAAATGGGTTCACTCGGTCTCGAAACCTGAATCATCAACTTACGTACCTGCAACATATCTCATACAAAATGTGGTAGGTGTGGTTAATTCGGGCCAAACATTTGGAATACGCTCATTATTCTACCAGTCTGATATACGATTTTACCTATGCGAACGTAAGACAACTTAATCGGCTATCATAACACACTTTTAATGATATCCGATATGTGTTGTAATCAATTCATATATTATAACATCTTCCTTGTATAGATTAAAAAGTACATACATATACGTCCATAAGACCTTTCCACATTTTGAAAAAGTTTTGAAATACAGTAAGCTCAGATTTGTGTTCTATACGTGAATTTAAAAACTTTTGCCAAAAATGACTAAATTTGGACATGATTTAGAGGTGTCTCCAATCACAAGTCGTGTTTTTGCTATGATTCCATAGAAAGATCCCTTGCACTCTGATTTTATAGGCCATACATGCCCACATATCATCAAAGTTTGTTCCTTAGATATATATTGACATGTTTTAACAGGTGAATATAGCTCCCAACGCAATTGAAAATTTGTTAACTGGATTTTTATATAGAGAAGTATATCAAAACCAAGAAAAATTACTAGTATTTTTTCTTGGTTTAGATATGTCCATATGTGAAATGTGTATAAATTCTTCGAGATCTTTCAATCATTTACTCTATTGTAGTAAAGAAGCTATAAACCTTCGCCAAAAACATCGAGGACAATACCACATTGTATTTTAAATGAATTGAAATTATAGAGGGGAATGGGTTCGGTTGTCGGCACACTTTTGTTTTTGGCTCACAACATTACTCCAATTGCACAATATATGGGAATAAGCATACCAATGGTAAGCTAGAGCAAAGCAAAGCAAAGGGCTTATAACTGATGAAAGAATTTAATTTATTCTGTCATGAAAAAATTTATTAACAATTTAATGATATTTTTTCCTTTTTGATCGGTTGTCGGCACTCTAAAAAATTACTAAAAATGGAAAAATATGAATGAAAATCATCAAGATTCAAAGGGAAAAGAAAATTTATTCATTTCAACAACCATCAAAGGCATTTTGAACATCATTCTTCATCAGAACCACAATCTGTGTATGTGGAAAACTGGCGCGAATATTACGCACAGCTAATGCATTGACGGATCGCATTTACTGCAATTGAGTGAGTTTTTGGCAGCCCATTTTTGACCAAAGCTTCAGACAAATCAGATAGTAGCCAAAGGGGGAGGGGGCTACAGGGTAACCCAGTTACACCCATCCTCCGAATTTTTTGGTCGTGACGATCTGGCACACGGAAAAAAATTGTTCCCCGCATCGTGAATGAAGTGCCATGAATTCTGGAAGAATCACGTTTTTATGTTACGAAAACAGAGCCACCAACAAAAAATCATGGCTTTTATAATTATGTTCATTTTCCCTTCAGTAACACCTGCGTAACGCTTTCATTAGTGGAAATATTTGTTTTTATTTTGTGAACTTCAGTCAAGGTTTCCGCCAAGTTATTTCTAATTCGATTCTCAGTACGCGAACTTGTTCACAACTTTATGAACATTATTCATAAAACTAAAGGTTGACTCATATTTTTTTCATGGATATAGCTTATTTTATGAACATTAGTTCATAAAATAAAAATATTGTGGCTATTTTTGTGTAAACTATTTCACGAAATACGGAAAATTCTTCATGAATCCATTCAATCATCGTGAACTAATTCATGATCCCTAATATATTAGTCTCGGTCCAATATCCGTGCTCGTGAAATGGTTCACAAAATCATCAAATACTATTCATGTATTCGTGAACTGGTTCACGATACCTAGTATATTAGTTACGATCCAATAGCCGTGCTCGTAAAATGGTTCACGAAATCATGAAATATTATTCATGTATTCGTAAACTGGATGATGATGCCTAATATATAGTCACAGCTTATTATTCGCTTTCGTGAAAAAGTTCACGAAATCATAAAATAATATTCATGTATTCGTGAACTAATTCATGATTCCTAGTACATGATTCACGATTTGTCTTGTATATATTTGCTTGCTTGCGATATTTAGAAGATATATTAATCATTTACAATTTCATGCAACATGGTAATGAAATTTTTACGTGAACTCTCACAAAATTTGGAGTGTTATTCGTGGTATCATTTTTGTTCCATGCACTTTTCATGAAATACCCAGCTGCTAGCGATCAGTAATAGGTACGAGCAGTAGATATAAATAAAAATATTAGGACCTCGAACATCGTTATTCATGTGATAAGGTTCATTGTGATGTCCGGACAGAAAATGAAAACTGCACTGAGAACCCCAAATAGTGTGAGTGATATAGTTCACAGAACAAGATATCGCGTATGAGTCTTTTTTTATGATCCAGTTCATATTGTCACGTTTTTCCGAGAAAAAAACCGTTAGTAACCAAAAATAATAGATCACGATAAGGCGAAGAGAATTTACGAATACCATGATAAAACTGCTGATATCATGAACATTAGTTACATTAGTTAGTTCTTTGAAAATAAGCTCCAAAAATAAAATATCATGATAACATGAACAGCAATTACGAAAATCGAGACTAAGATCCTGAAATCATGAACATGAATTACTCTATTCGTGAATAAAATATCACGATAACATGAACAGAAGTTACAAAAAGCGCGATTAAGATCCTGAAATCATGAACACAAATCACACAAGTTGTTACAAAAATATTTAAAATCGTGACAAAGATCCTGAAATCATGAACATGATTCACTATACTCATGAAATCATGAACATTAATCCCGCTACCCGTCAGAATGAAATAGCAAGATTATAACAAAACACAATTTGTGTAACATATTGTGTTATAAATTAGGTCTCGTTAGTAGTTAAAATAACAGAAATTTATAACTAGTAACAATGCGAGATACAATTTAGAAATATTTCTGTTATGTGTTTCTGATCGGGTAATGTCACGAGAATTCACAATAATCGCGAATAAGCTCTTGAAATCATGAACAACGTTTGACTGTCGACTGCGTATTCCCAAATCATGAACAAGAATCACAACAAAAACTAAACATGTCCAGGGAACAACAGCAGTAGCCCAACCAAATATTCTAATGTAACGCATGAATACGAGGTTTATTATTCATAATTTCTGAAACTTGGTCACTGTTTTTGTGAATCGTTCAGCTCACGAAATCGTGACCTTTTGTTAATGAATTTATGAACGGATTTTATTCCGTGTATATACAGTGCGACTCAGCGGTGAAACCACGACTGGGTTTCAGAATGGTGCTAAAGATGACGACAACCGATTTTTGTAATCTTTTTGAAAACTGAACAAAAAAATTGTGGCGAACTTTTCGGTGCCATTCAATGTTCAATCACAAAATTGAATAAATTCATATCGTAAATATTTAATGCGCATACTTTTTCGATCGATTTACTTCTTTCTACAACACTAAGCAAATCATCAAAAAAAACTTTTGAGTAGAGTTTCACTTTTTCAAAAAAAAATATATTGGCTGAAGAACAGAACATTCGAGTCTGTTTACTTCAGCAATCGGCCCAAAAAGATCGTGCTAGTATAACACATAAATGATCTTTATCAGAATATCCATGTCTACTTTCTGTCAAAAGTTACGTAGGGGTGCCGACAACCAACCAGTAACCGACCACTTTAAATTCGTCATACACAGTTGCGTTTCGGCTTCGCCTCATCAGAAATCGACACTAACTTATTGTCGGAATAGATTACCACTTTGTGTTTCAATCGAACGACTGATCAAACGTGATGTCCCGTTCGAGCAGAAGTTCTGTTTATGCCAATGAGACACGGTGAAGCCGAAACTGAGCATAGCACTTTAAATTGGAAACGTTTGCTTTGCTCCTACGAACATATTTGCAAGCTGGAATAAAACACCCCATAGTTTTTTTTATTTTTAATAAGCATTTTTCGTCAAAAGATTTTATTGGGTAATTGTTTGCAAAATTAATCAAATCATAGAAATAATCAAAAGAAAGTCTGAATTATACCAAAGACAAATAATTTTTTTATAAAGTATCGATTTATTTGCTTAACAGAACTGATATTTAACCTTGGGGATTGAATTGGGTCATTAAGCCATATGCTGTTTTTAATTTATTCCAAAGCAGCTGACGATAAAGTTACGTAATCGAATTTTTTCCCCTCTTCTTGTACACGAAAAAACTAATATTTTTTTTATAAAATTTTATTATGACGACCGCACCTTCCATTGAACTACCCTGATCTTTATCCTTTTGCTGGGATTTTTTTTATACATTATATGATTTGTTTTGCACTCATATACAAGAATCGTAAAGTCATCACAACGCACTAGTTAAGATAAATTTTGAATAATGCGCATTCATACGGTATACCACTGTACGATTCCGATAAAAAATGCAAGCTTATACGATTTTTGTTGGTCATCCTTATACGACATCTGGTTAACTGGGATGATAAATATTCTGGTTCAAATGAAAATGAACGACCGAAAATAAAAATCGCAAGGATAGAACATGCTTCGCAAAACCCATTTTAAACATATTAGAATATAAAAATCGGAAATAAACTTCAAGCATAACAATCGGACAGAAATCCTTTAGCAGAAGAATCGCTTAAAAAGTTCTCACCCGTAAAACTCGGCAAGGATGAACCTCCAGTATAAAAATCGTTTAAAAATAAATAATTCGCTCGTAGGAGCATCCGTATGTCTTGATGTTAAAGATTAAAAGTTGGCTAACAAAAACTACTTTGTAAGAATCGGATGTATTTTTTCCGGTTTTTTTAGTGACGGTTTTTTTTTATCCGACTCTTACAAAAGAATGTCCCAGTCCGATTTTTATGCTTCAAGTTTATATTTGGTTTTTATATTCTAATATATTTGAAATGGGTTTTACGAAGCATGTTCTGTCCTTGCGACTTTTATTTTAGGTCGCTCAAATAAAAATAAAAATTGGATACGACTAAACGCATATCTTTCACTATACAATATTTTAGTGGTAATAAACTGACCAACATACATACATGATACACTAAACACTTGCTTAAGTTTGTATGATAACTTGTCATATTCAGTGGCGTAGCCAGAAGTTTGGTTTGGGGGGGGGGGTTTGATGAATATCGTTGTTTTTTTCGAAAACGCTAAAATTTAATGTAAGTTGGATAAATTAGTGAAAGTTCAGGAACAAAATTAGTCTAACAGATGCCTTTTATATTTTTTTTTGTAATATGTCAATAAAGTCAAAGAATCCAAATACAAGGTGCAATTTTAACAGTTCAAAAACTTTTCTAACGGTCAAGATCACATAATTTCGAACGTTGAAGGTTTAACAACTTCGAAGAAACTTTCCAACATAAAAAGCTCATATTTTAATATAATAATTTTGGTGATGAAAACTCCTAGAAGTGATTATGGAGAAGTAACTCTTTAAAAATTGCACGAGATTTGGTGTCTTTAGGAAAGTTATTTTATATTTTTATTTTATAGGCTTTCAGCTTTGAGCTGGTTTACCTCCAAGCAAAGTTATTGATGGCATTTTAAAAAACTTTGTAGAAAATATGAAGGCTACATAAATGCAATATATCGATATAGAATACAATATTCAAGAAATTTTCTTGAAGCCATTTTTTAATAAAACTTTAGAGACTACCTTGAATAGAATGTGAATTGTATTGCTTATACACAGCAGAAGAGATTTACCAATTACAGTAGGATAAGAATAACTCGTTTTAAAAGTTTTGTATCCTAGGGGCAGATCACTTCTGATGTATTTTTTAAAATCAGCGAAATTAAATGCATTTCTTTCCGTCAAAATAGAAATTCTTGAAATACATTATGTAACTATGTGCTGCGTGTAAGACATGAAAACCCTACAAAAATTTAGCCCTACATTCAACAAAACATCGCACAAAGTGAATCAGGACGTTTGTTAAACAAACTTTTCTGCGAGGGAGTTCAAAGTTGATGCAAAAATGGAAATGAAATGCATTTTTAAAAATTTGATACAAATTTGTTATACATTCCTAGATTGATCTGCCCCTAGTTTGTATCACATATGGTGGCTATTAAGTCAGACCGGGCTGAGTCGCAAAAACCTTAAAAAGAGATAATAATAACACTGGATAAATAATTTCTTCAGCTACATTCGGCTTTTAGCTAATTTGAAATATGTTACAATGAGCAAGAATTATACCAAAAATAATTTCAAATTTTAGTGTAATCGATGCTGCGATTCAAACTCGTTTTTCCCGAAATCAATACAATGCCACTTAGTCCGGTCTGACTTAACACCAACCATATAGTCTAATATATTTCAATATTCTGAACACACGGTCTTCTTCAAACATAGTTATGGAATGTCTTCAATAAAGTTTTTATTTTCGTTTTGATTATAGGGGCGTTAACCATTGGGTCTTTCTGTTCTTTTTTCAGGTTAGAAAAATTTCTATCCTTATGTGCGGGGATTGGGAATCGAATCTAGGTGAGATGCGTACAAGGCAATCGACTCACCAACTACGATTTGCCCGCTCCATTCGACAAAGTTGTTTGAAATAGCATTTTCGAAACTATTGCTGAAGGCATTGACTCTCGAACTAAATTTGTTTGAAGAAAATATACTTCATAATTACTTCTAGGAGGATTAACCTACAACATTATCTTATTAGAAGATGTGCTGCTTTACGTTGTAATATACTTCGTACAATACTAAACATCAAAAGTTGACAGTTCCGAAATACTGTGATCGGGACCGTAAACATTTTTTTCGAGCAGTAATTTTACTGTTCTTCACTATTAAAGCTTGCAAATCCAAAACGAATTCAACATTTTATTACACCATCCAATTGAACACTCAAATATACACCATTTATAGTCACTAATTTGAAATATTTTGAAATTTTATTGTTTACAATGCTGCTTAAAGGCTATTTATATAATTGATTACACATCAAAAATCAAATACTCATAAAAACCATTCCTGACCAAACGGAAAAAGCCCCAAACCCCCCTGGCTACGTCACTGGTCATACTCATAATGACTATATTTAACGGCTTAAATTCTGTATCTGTTTTTAAATTCTCCAACGAAAAGTTCATCCACACCGTATGCCCTTGGTATGCCGTTTATATAACCCACAAAACCTTTGTGGCAGAACTAATTCATAAAACCTGCAAGCGATTTATCCCATAACGACATAATAGGTATCAGATATCTCGTCTGCATTGGCACCTGTCATTGATTTTTACACTGCCTCAATGGCACACGTTCTCGAGCAACCAGTTAGCACCGACCCTATAAAACGTTCCGATTTTCCACCCTTGACCGAGCGCTGCCTGTTGAAAATTACCTTCTCTTATGTTATCTTCCACAGCCATCTGGATCAGAACAAATTAAAATCGCTTCCGGATATTTTCTTCCCACCGGGAACGTGGCTGCATACGCTGTAAGTACCTACAGTCCGTGCTACCATCGGAAGCACCCGATCCGTTTCGACATGCTTGTCGTTCCCAAATTGTCGAGAATGATATCGTAGCAAGCCTACATTCGACAAGTATCTGACATTTAATAATGAATAATTGTCGTTTGTTGTGCTTTTACCTTTTTCGTGTGTGTCAGGATTCTGAGCGGCAATCAGATCACGAAGCTGACTGCGGGAAACTTTCTCAACCTGTACTACCTCAAAGAGCTGTGAGTAACGTTTGCAGAATGAATTTCCTTCAATCTAATCAAGTTACCCATTTTAACATGCTAGAGATTTACGGGACAACCAAATTGAGTCGTTGGACGAAAACGTCTTTCGATCGTTGCAATCTTTGGAAATTTTGTACGTATGCCTCAATTTGGATTTTACTTTTATATCTAATTATTTGAATATTACTATCCCATAGGTATCTAAACAAAAACCGTTTGACGAGCCTGGACCGGGGGATGATACCGCGGATCAACTCACTGCGGACACTTTCGCTGGCTCAGAATCAAATCCGCACGGTCGCTGCGGATGCACTGGATCTGCCCATATTGGAGCATCTGTACCTGTCCGAAAACCAGATAAGCCTGGTCGTAAACGGCACATTTCGTAACCTACCGAATTTATTAGGATTGTAAGTATAGTGAGCCAGCTTGCGAAATTGATACCTTCACTAGGACGTCTATTTTCTCAACTATCTCGATTAGATTTTTAAACGACAACGCCATAAAACACTTCCAGCTCGGTTCGTTCGCTGGCATTCATAATCTCACTACCATGTAAGTATTAACCGATTTGTGACAGACCACATTTATTCTGAGCCTAAGTGATAAATCCTCCCGAAACTAAGCTATGTTTATTTGTTCGGGGCTTGTTCCAAGCAGGAATCTGAAGGGGAATAAATTCACCCGGATAGACAGACGGGTGCTGGAAAATCTCACCAACTTGAACTATATGTAAGTAGCTCCGGTTGGTCCTTTCATAAGAACAAAATCAAATGAGAGTATTTATGTCAGTGTGTTATGTTTGATTTCAGACACTTCTCCGAGTTTCACCACTGTAAGGCGGCTCTGCATGTGCGGGTCTGTGAACCCAGGGGTGATGGTATCAGTAGCAAGAGCCACTTGCTGGATAACCCGGTGCTTCGGGCAAGGTAGGTGAGTTGGGAGTGCATTGTGACGGGTGGTGTTAATGTACTGTATGTCATTTAGCTTAATATTATATCAAAACGCTTGAACAACATTGAATGGGTTTTTTGACAGATTGCCATAGACACTGAATTCAGCCAGGGGTAGTTTACTCAGTAAATTTGTAAGCTGATAGCAAAGTGACATTTGTTTTCAAACTTTCACGGATTATGTTCTGAGTCTCACCTAAGAAACGTAACTTTTGCCGAGATCTCATAGCGTTTATAATTTGTCTTGCGACTTATGCGTTCTGTTTGTCGCATCCAGTGTTGCTGAACTCGTAAAAATAACTCTTGTATTTCTCATTCGCGTGTTCTCATTGCGCCCAACACTCGTATCCGAGTGTTCTCCATGCATGCCTTTCTTTCGTTCACTCCCCAGCCGGGTAGAATTTCTGCGAGTGCCAGTCGGCCAAAAGCGACTCAAATTGCACATATTGAAACCCACTCTTTCGTTTGCACCCACCCACTGGCGCTCACTCCTACTGCTGCTACCACTCGTTCGAGCTCCCACTCGCCCATGCTCCCGCTCGCCCATGCTCCCACTCGTCCGTATTCCCACTCGTATCCTCTCGCACTCTTAAACGCGTTCGCCTTCACTCGCACTCTTGCAGTCGCTAGCGCTCTCGCTCCCACTCGCATTTCGTTTTTCGTTGGTAGACCAAGAATGTATGAAAATGAATTTATTCGGATATTTTATGTACAAAGTCTAATGGCATTTTCGGTTTTTCTTTGTGCTATACCGGTGTAGTGCAAAGAAAGAGATAGACTGATTACACCCAAGTTTGAATGAGTGTAGCACCGACTACACCGGTGTAGTGCACTGTCAAAAACGAATATGCCATAAGCCGCGGCTGTTTGAAAAACGATTTGCACAATACGTCTGGCTTTCGTCACCGGTACAGCACGTCATGGGAACGTCAAAATTAGTTATATGCAGTTAAATGGAGGTATTCACACACAACATCAACAGCACGGAATGCTTTGACGTACGGGAAGTGTGAACGAGAGGCGCATTCAACTTATCTTGATGGAACGACGACGTGGCGTTGACGGACATTTACGTTGATAGAAGCTAATGTATCGTCTGCATTGAGGTTGATATGACGCTGGTATAACGGAAAAGGAAAATAAACGCACCCGAATGAAATGCAGTTGCGTTAAAACGTAAATTTAAAAAAAAACTGCAAAATCGCTTGGATTCACATTTTTAAATATGTGGAACCTTAACATGTCAAATATATATAATTCCCCTCAATGCTGCATATATGCACTTCTTAAAATAATTAGTTTTTTGGTCAAATATACCTATATTGAAGTTTGAGATTTTTTGTGGGATACCCGTATAAATAAATACCATTCCAGAAATCTTCGGAACCATTTTCTAACTATTCATTTAATACTCACCATATTGGGAATACTACTGATACATTCCACCATTATAATTCAACTATTATACTACCATACTCATTTTAGTTTCCATTTCCAATACCTTCCTTGTATCCTGTATTGGAGATTTGTATACTACATTGTCCTTTGGCGCCAGAGGTTAATATTGCTCTGGTGGGCTTTGTTATTCGTATATCTGTTTTCCCTGCTCCGAAAATCTAGTTTAAGAAGGTCAAAAATCCTCGCTAACAATATTACGGAGATAGCTCAATTGGATAAAGTGTCAGTCCACTTAGTGTCAACGAAGCATTCTTCAGAAGATGGCGAGAGCAAAATAATATTTCATCAATCGATAGAATTGAAATGTTGAGAAGTTGGGGAAGAGATTTTTTTCTCCAGCTAATATTTTATCCATCGCTAAACCTAAAATATGCATGCCACCATAATCTGTATGGTTCTTGAATGGTATGTTGTCAAAATGTATATGGAAAACAGCATATTTTGATATGGTGACTGTTCTTACAACCCGTTGTTTGTATGGTCGAGTATGGAAAAATGACACTGGGTATGTTCGATATTATACTAGGCAATGGTTAATCTATTGTTGAACGAACCATATTGGAAATGATTTTGAAACGATTGATGCAATGGTTGGCATATGGTATTCATTTATGCGGGTAATGAAATGACAGGAACAGTTTTTATTGTCAAATATGTCACTGAAAAAATATATGCATAAATCGCTCAGATAATTTTCGTAAAATATCGAATTAAATAGTTACTACAAGAGTCAGTCCCATAAAAATAGGAAACCCCAAAGAAAACGGGACAAATATGCGATCATGGGTAGTATACATCTATGGCCATTCCTGGTATATATTGCATTAAATGAATCGGATATTCGGATTAAATACATGGTTTCGAGATAAACGTATTTAATGCGGTTCACTACAAAAATTCAAACCCATTAAGAAACATTGGCTTCTATAGATTATGTAGGTAGGAGATCGACTACCGTCATAAAGTGAATTGGTAAACATAAGGACTTAATTTATTGAATATTTCGTGACCAATTCCAATATACGCTGTCCTTGTCCTCCAAATTATGACGGAGAGCAAATCTATCAGCTGTAAGAAAAGTACTCTATGTGCTATATATAACAAAACATTAGTTCACAGTCCTAAATTGATACAACCAGCGGACTATATTAGATGAAATCTCTAGTGAATGATTTTGCACACTTTCCACTAACCTGAACTCTGCACTTTAAAAGTGTGAGTAGTCAAGCTGCTACTGAAAACTGCGAGCTGTCAAAACACATGTATTTGAAGTTATAGAGATGGTACTCTCATAGACAGGCCAGTCGAACTCACCAGTCTATGAGATATTTTTTTTAGTAGAATGTTAAGTGCGTAATACGGCTCGAATGGAGTTTTTGTGCCACAAGCAATACTTGCATTAAAATAGTAATTTTTACTTGCTCGTCAACTCCTCACGTTGGCTTTTCCCAGATAACGAATTAACTGGTTTATTTTGCCTATTGGTATTTTCCCGAATGGGTTGTTTTGCCGAATTAAGTATAAAAAGTTATTTTCAATGGCAATTAAATAGTATAAAGTATGATTCAATCACAGAGAACAGACGTCCATCTTCAGCATTCAACTTGTGTAAAATCTCTAACGGTTTCGAAGGTAGTTGGGATATCCAAACCAGGTGCGCTACTGTCGTCATGTTTTTTCGTGGCTGAGTTCGACAGAATTGACAGCGGTTACTCCTCATCCCAGTCAAACTAGTCCGGTACCGGTTCGGACTTCCAGCATGAATTCCAGCTCAAATGCAACAACCGATAGAGTCGGAATCGGTTGTTTTCTTTGAGCAAGATTCCATACTGAATCCATTCAGGATTTCGAACCGGTTCCGGAATGGATTTGACGGATAGTTGGGATAGGTTGGTGTGGCGGCGCCAGTGTTTATCGTATATTAATTCAAATGTTTACACACGTTTTTTAAATACTTTTGTTCGATCATGGATGTCTGTTCTCTGTGATTCAATATTTAAATTTGACAAAAAGCATGCATGTGGGATGATAAATTATAGAACTAATAGTCAAAATGTAAAGAATAGTTAAGGTAACTATTAAAATCAAACTTTAAATGAAAATAGTTTCTCTTTGAGCGTTTTGGTGGAATGCTGAAAATGAAAATTTTGAAAATGCTGAATTTAAATTAAAATGCCTAATGAAATGAAATATCTCTGAATTAATTCCTACTATCGTGATGCACTTGCTTCTCTTATTCATACACATAATCTTAGGTTTAGATCATTTCAATAAGTATATACCAAAGTTTTATAAATCTGTACTGAGATTTGAACATGACTGAACAACATTGTTTTCGGTAATACTGATTCTTCTAGATGAAAAAACAGTTTGCACAATACTGTTCAAATAATTACTCACGATAATTTACTATATATTAGTGGGACGGAACCTAATTCCATTTACCGTCTTAGTAAAATTGGTAGTAGCAGATTAGATTTTTTTTACTTTTTTCAATAAAATATATTAAATTCGTGTTTCCAATTTTCATTGTTCAAAAAAGAAACTATCCTTAAAAAGCTTTAGGTTTTATTGCTGGATATCACATACATGCTTCCCTTCTGCCCAGAAGTGCGTAATATACGCCCTTTACTTCTGCTCAGTAGTGTATAATCGGTACAAAAATGCAAACCCATTAGCCAGCATGGACTTTTATAGAATATGTGGTATTATTTCCTTAACCCTCCGGAAGTCGCACTTATGGCCCACTGAACGAGCAGCCGCTGTTGCTCTAAGAAGCTTTTCAGAGCAGTTTGCACTCAGTACACTAGCGCGACTTCCGCAAGGTTCAGGGGTTGCCTGGTGTAGTGGGTAAAAAACATAAATGTTTTTTTATTCGTTTAATTGTTAGTTAGTAACCTCTAGAAAAGCCCAGTGCAATCCTCTAGAAAAGCCCGGTGCAATCTCTGTGTAGTCGATGAACTAAGGTAAAATGGAATACAAAAATCTTCCTCGTTATTTTGAAGAAAAGTGAACGAATTTTATTTTTCGGTTTTTTTATGCTATTTTCCGAAATTCCAACTGTTCTATATTTTTTTTGGTTCATCGAGTAACTACAAGTCTATGTTTTAAAAATCTTATTCAATTTCCTATTTCAGACAATTGTATCAAGAGTTATCATGTCCTCCGCCGCATTCCTCGACATGGAAATGGTTTAACGTCTTCTTTTGGAACGCTCGTATGTGTGGCTTTGCCTGACTGAAAATTTTTCATTCATAATGAATATATACATGAACCTTAACGAGAGGTTCATTGTCACCTTGCCATCAAAATCGTATAACAAAATTACTTTCAGTTTGAGCACTTTACAGTAGACGCCCCTTAAAAGACAAGTTTTTTTAAGACACCGCACTTATAATTTGTTTACATATTTAAAAAAAATATATTTAATTTGTTCTTTAAATACGACCGGTATAAACCTGTATAGACAGATAACGTATGTATGCAATGACAATTTAATGCGAACGCGCGCACTGTTAGTTAAGTTAGTTTTTGCTTGCATTGTTCTAGGATTTCATCAGAATGCCGTACCTAATCCCTTCGCTCCTTTACGAGCGCTCCCAGTTGCTAAAAGAGTGTATACGAGCTGTTCTAATAAACATCTTCAGAGCTGTAAAGAGTGCTTAGCACACGGGAGTGGGTGGCATGCAGTGAAAACTCGCAGCCGAGGAGTCTTATCATGGGAACCCACTCGCCTTTAGAGCTAAAATCTAGCGAGCCGACAAGAGTGCGAGTGACACACGAGCCTATAGCGAAGGCAGATAATTCACATGAATCAAGCATATTTGCCGCTCGTGCCGATCGTCACATATTTGAGAGTTCTTCGAAAACGTGTGTACAGCAGTAGAGAGCATACAGTGTTAGTCTCGCGCTCGCTGGCGAACGAGGAGGGTGTGTTGGCTTCTCGCTCTTTTAGCAACACTGGTCGCATCCTTTTATGTCTTATTCAATCATAAATATCAACACGAATTTCTCGGGAGAACAAATATGTGCTGATAATTACTAGAGGATTATTTACACGCATGAGAAGATTGTTTCAGTTATGTTGGGAGATTATCACGATTATGAAACAAATTTTTGGATTGCACCTGGGTTTGTCACCTCTTCAGATTTGACGCAGAGAACGATCTTCGCATCTACAGGTTTCACGTCGATTTCTTCCAGCCAAGCTAGTGTAAATTGGGGTTACTACTTTAGTTTAGATTTATTTTGTCCGACTGACCCTTAGGGTCAAGGTAGCCAACATGCATCTACTAAGGATTTCAAAGCAAGCAAAATGAAAAACAAATAAACTTCATTTCAACTTTAGCCCTCAAAAAGGTAAGCTAAAATTGTCGCTTCAAGAATAATCCCCAGTTCGGTCTTGACCATCGTACGAGACAGTCTACTTCTATTGGTTCTGCTTATCGACACATCAAAGGTTATCTCTCTATTGTTTCGAAAGATCTATATATCCAAACAAAAGGTTATTGTTTGCTGCTGAAGTTTTTTTTCACAACCGTGCTGACGGGTAAGTGCGAGAAAATGATCCACGATCCGGGAGGAGGAGGTCCATCTACATCATTTGGCTCTCGATTCGAGTGGTTAAACAACAACGAAATCGATAATAACGACACACTCAAGGCCCAGAGACAAAAAACAAAAAAACGACTGGCAAATCGAGAAGCCACGAACGAGACGCAGGATAGATGGCAAAAATAATGGCCCCAGATATCTAATTCTTTCGCGGGTAGATCCAGAAACGAGTATGAAAAACGTTTCCCCTTTTTCATAAAGAAGGCGATTGATGCAATTACTCCGAATGTGAGGATCACTAGAATACAAGACGGAACACTTCTGCTTCAAACGGTGGACAAACAACAGGCAGATAAATTATTAAAGCAAAGTTTATTAGGAAACCAGATAAAAATTAAAATTACCGATCACCCCACACTGAATACTACGAAAGGAACATTCAGCTGCTACGACCCTAAATTCCTAACGGACAAGGAAATTCTAGAAGGATTGAGTGACTCCCATGTCGTGTGGATCCAGCGAATAAAACGAAAGAACAGTAATAAAGAGTTGGAAGATACTTCAGTATTTGTACTGACCTTCAATTTAAGCTATTTACCAGATTCAATCGATGTCGGTTTCTACCCATGCAGAGTAAGACAATATGTTCCAACACCGATTAGATGCATGAACTGCCTTAAGTTTGGACACAAAAAAGATCGTTGCCGTGGAAATAGGATCTGCGCCAACTATGCTGAGCTCTACCACGATGAAACTAAGTGTAAACAAGAAGATAGATGTGTTAACTGTCGTGGCTCTCATTCCGCATTAAGCAGAGAGTGCCCTGTTTTCATGGATGAATTCGAAATCCAACGAATCCGAGTCACTGATCGCGTTAACATGAAAGATGCGAGAAGAAAACGAAGGCCCCTGCCGTATTCGTTCCCCAGCTGAACCAAAGCTTCTCCGAGGTCGTGAGGCACCGCACCAATGATATGAACGTTCAAAGCTTCAAGCAGCCCCAGTCACAAAATATCCCGGACCAAACACTCCATCATCATAAGAAACAATCACCTGGAACAACACCACCATCAGGATTACATGAAAATCAAGAGACGCAGATACGAAGTCCTACAGACAGAAACAACCAGCTACATCAGCCGATCACCAGTAACACGATCGACAACTACAACGACCAGTCGATCCAACAAAAAGAGAAGACCCCGAAGCAACAAATACAACCCCAACCCAACAAGCAATCAGACGGAACAACACTACGACCAGAGATAAGACAAGAGACGACAACAATAGCAATGAGATGCGAAACGGATAGCGACAATCAGCTATACTAACCGATTTCGAATACAACTAATGGAGTAAACACACACGAACGAACGCAAGGTACAAACAATGAAAGCACATATGACAGAGACAGAAACATAACTGAAACCATTTATGATAGTACGATAACGATGAACCCCTTAACTACACCAGCAAACAGTTTTGACATAGTATACCAAGCAGTTAGAAACTCAATATTCCTCAATGACCCCCCCCCCGATCAATGAACGCTACCGCTAGGGATACTAGCTCACCACTAATTTTTATCTTATGAACCCTACAATTATACAGTGGAATACGAACGGCTTCTATAACAAATTCAATTAAATTAAGTTATTGGTCAATGAACTCAATCCGTATGTGCTATGCATACAAGAAACACACTTCGATCACTCGAAAAAACAAACTTTGAAAAATTTCTGTATCTATTATTCAATTGATAATTTCCACCTCCGCGCTTCTGGAGGCGTAGCAATCTGTGTCCACGAGAACTATCATTCTATTGAGATACCTTTAAACGCGAACCTTCAAGCAGTGGCAGTTAAAGTATTTTACCCATTAGAGTTGACTATGTGTAACCTGTATTTACCGCCTAACACAGACATAGCCAAATCAGACATTCAAAACCTTATCAATCAACTAAATCCTCCTATTTTATTCACTACGGATGCTAATGCACATAATATAATGTGGGGCTCTCAAAAAGATGATTGTCGCGGAAAACTCATTGAATCGCTCATTGAAGATAATGATCTAAATCTTTTAAATGACGGTTCAAATACACATTATTCCTTGGCGAATAACTCATATTCAGCAATCGATCTTTCCTTCGGGTCTCCTTGCTTACCAACACATTTTAAATGGACCATACATTCAGACTTATGCTCTAGTGATCATTTCCCAATTATTATCTCACCACTGAAGTGTTCCTTGCAAATAAGCAGACGTCCGAGGTGGATAACGTCAGCCGCAGACTGGAAAGCTTTCCAAGATCAAATATCGGCAAATATTGCTCCAGAGAACGATGTGAAAATTAAAGTCAAAACGTTTTTTAAAACCATTGTTAACGCGGCTCAAAACTCTATCCCTAAAACCTCGTCAACTGTCAAAAGAATTAAACCCCCTTGCTGGAATCAAGAAATTGCACAGGCAATTAGAGAACGGAAAAAAGAGTTACGAAAATACAACAAATATATGACTACAGAAAATGAGATGTCATACAAACTAGCGAAGGCCAAAGCTTGTAGAACGATACATGCAGCGCAAAAAGAATCCTGGCAGAAATTTGTTTCCTCAATTTCCCTGAATACGCCTTCTAAAGAAATTTGGTCTAAAATACAAAAAATATCCGGAAAATTGGCACCCCAATTCATAACTTCTTTGAAGATCGATAACTCAATAATAACAGACACCCAAAGTATAGCCGAGGAATTAGCTAATCCTTTGCCTTTACGTCCAGTTCTCAAAATTACATCGCACAGTTTCTTCAGTTCAAAGCACAATCGGAAAAAGTAGACCCTATTGGAATATTGCCAGATCGGTGCCCAGAACTCAACCATCCTTTCACCATGAATGAACTAGACAATGCTCTGCAAAGCTGTAGTGGATCTTCCCCAGGACCTGATAATATTCAGTATGACATGATTAAAAACCTTACTGTTGACGTAAAATACTACCTCCTAGAAATGTATAATGAACGCTGGACACAGCAGAAATTCTCCAAAGAGTGGCAAGAGTCCTTGATTATCCCAATAAAAAAAACCTTTTAAAAATGCATTAAATCCTTCCAACTACCGTCCAATCTCCCTAACATCATGTTTGTGTAAAGTCATGGAGAGAATGATAAACAAACGTCTTGTATGGCATCTTGAATCACAAAATTTTTTCGATCCCAACCAGTCCGGTTTTCGAAAATACAGAAGCACACTTGATAGTATAGTTTCCCTCGATTCGGCCATCCAAGAAGCTTTTGCTGCAAGAGAGCATTCAGTCTGCATATTTTTTTTGACATAGAAAAAGCCTATGACATGACATGGAGGCTTAACATAATCAAACACCTATCGGATCAAGGCGCCATCGCCACTGGGAATATGTTGGCATTTGTTAAACATTTTCTGCAGAATAGAACCTTCAGAGTTTCATTGGGAAATATATATTCATCCGTTCACACGCAAGAGAACGGGATACCCCAAGGGTCAGTTTTGAGCGTTACTTTATTTTTGGTAGCAATTAACTCAATAAAATCATGCTTTGCTCCCCCTATCCTCCGCTCGATTTTCGCAGATGATTTGGTAGCATTTTTGAGTGGGAAGTCAATGATAGAAATCCAACAAACTTTACAGAACCTGTTAAACCAACTTAACACATGGTGCATGGAGACGGGCTTCAAATTTTCGGTTTCCAAGACCAAAATCATTCATTTTTGCAAATTGACCAGCTGCAATTCTGATCCAGCACTATATTTAAATGGGAAAAAAATTGAGGTCGTAAATACCCACAAGTGCCTTGGTATGATATTCGATAACAAATTGAACTGGGATCGCCATATACGACAGTTGAAGGCAAACGCGCTTGGCGCGTTAAAAATTTTGCGTACACTGTCCAATACAAATTGGGGAAGTGACCGAAAAACACTGCTAATATTACACAGAACACTAGTGGTCTCTAAACTTGACTATGGATCCGTAATATATTGCACAGCTAGGAAGACGTTATTAAACCAACTCAACTCAGTCCACCACCAAGGAATTCGTCTTGCAACGGGAGCTTTCCGGACAAGTCCCACAACAAGTCTGTTGGTAGATGCTGGAGTAATGTCGTTGAAATTACGAAGAGACTTTCAAACGTTGACATATGGAATCAGGATCATATCGTTAGAAAACCATCCCCTCCACCTAATACTAAAGAATCAGATCAATAATTTCAAACAGACGAAAAAACGTCACTTCGCTGCTCGCTTCGATACTACTCGACAACTATATAATTTTAACATATCGAATATTCAAAACAGAAATTTTCACGCTATTCCGCCATGGAGCGGTCAAAATATACGAATCGATTACTCGTTGACCACTCATCGCAAAGACATTTCACCGTGTGCTGTATTTAGATCAGAGTTTAACAGAATACGTGAACGTTATAAAAATTATTATTTCATCCAGTGGCGTAGCCAGAAATTTGGTTTGGAGGGGGTTTTGATGAAAGTCGCAATTTTTTTTGAAAAAATCTTAAAATTTAATATGAGTTTGATAAATTATTGAAAACTCAAAAACATAAGTAGTCTAACAGACGTCATTCCAGTCTACAAACAAGAAGGATCAACATGGAACAGTTTTCAAACCTCTATAGATTATTTTCTTGTATAATATGTCAATGTAGTCAAACATTGCGATCTTTTAAAGTGGGATAAATGATCTAAAAAATTTTCAACGTTCGGGAAGTTATCAACATAAAACAACGCCTGCTTTGATATAGAAATTTTAGTGATTAACTCTCATAGAGGTAATTATGGTGAATTAATTTTTCAAAAATATTAAGAGACATGGTGCCTTCAGCAAAGTTTTTGATAATGTCATTTCAAACAATTTTGTTGAAAATATGAAGGCTACTGAATTCAACATATAGGGATTTAAATGAACTGGGCATGCTATATTTCTCTTAGTGAAGAAAAATTTAGGTGAAAACTATTTTTTTCTGCGCTACGGATAAAATTGTTTGAAACAATCATTGCGAGTTGAGAACACAAAACCTATAACTGAATTATGGATGGATGGAACTGAAACTTGCGTTTCGACTTCATATCATCATAATCCGACACAAACTTGGTGGGCGGACTAAGCTAGCGCCGAATTGAAGCTAGCTCCTGAAAATGGAATCACTCTTTGTGTTTTTGAGTCCTTTTAATAACTGGGAATTATTTGTTTTAAATCCAGTTCCCTTATTTTTTTGTAAGCTTCAAAGGCACCTTGAACACAATGTGAATTTATTATTTAATTACCACAGAAGAGATTTATCAAATACAGTAATTTCAGAATAACTTGTTGTAAAGGTTTTCTACTACTATCTTTCGATACTCTGAATATGTGGGATATTTATGTCTTTGACAAAGTTGTTTGAAATAGCACTTTCGAAAACTTTGCTGGAGACATTAAGTCTCGACCCAAATTTGGTTGAAGAGTAATTCTTGTCTATAATTACTTCTAGGAGGATTAACCGTCAACATTATTCTATCAGCAGATGAACAGTTTTACGTTTTGAAATTCTTCAATATTACTTAACATCGAAATTTAGCAGTTTCGAATGAATGTGATCGTGACCGTTAAAAATTTATCGAGCATTAATTTTACTTTTCTTCACAACTTGCAGTACTAGTACGTAGCACACAAAATTTTAGTACGCCATTTATTGCATCCTGCTAAGAGGCTATTCATATAGTTGATAATACAACAAAAATCCAATGCTCATAAAACCGATCCTAACCTGCTAGAGACAAAATTACATCAGCTTTCAACAAGTTTCTGAAATATTATTCTTGTTGTTAACCATATTGAATTGTTGTCTAAACTCTACACAATCTAAAAAATACATTTTCGGCAAATGTTGAAATGTATGTAAGTTTTCGGTAAACAAGCTTATGTTTTATATGCAATCAACCTATTCAAATTTAGATTCCCATTCGAAAAATTGTCTCTAATCCATATTTTGAAGCATCTTTCCAAAAATGAGCTCATAATAATTCAGACAGTTATTTTATTTTACATTGAAGTTATTTGACAACTATGGGATTTTGCCTAAGAGATAAGTTACAAGATCCCCTTCCCACAATTTTCCAAAAGTTCTCATGACGCTTTAAACACAGTTCTCAATGTAGTGATCAGAGACTATTTTTCCAAAAATATTTTGTAGAATATTAAATTAAATTCGTCAGTATCAATTTTTTTTTCAATCCAATTAATTTTGGTTTGGGGAGGTTTTAACCCCCAAAACCCCCCTGGCTACGCCACTGATTTCATCTATACTGACGGTTCGAAAATTGGTGAATCAGTTGGATTTGCGATATACAGCCAAAATTATGGATATAAAAGGAGTCTACCAAAAGTTTGTTCAATCTTCACGGCTGAAATGATAGCAATTGAAGAGGCAGTGAAATCTGCAATTGTGCAAAGAATCCACGACTTGTTGAACTCTCCCCAATATAAACTCAAAAACCCAGTTTTTCTTTGGGTGCCTTCGCATAAGAAAATTGAAGGAAATGAGAAGGGTGATCGTTTGGCAAAAGAATCTCTAGATGAGCAGGAAATGCAGGTTGCAACAACAACTTACGATGCCACTAAACCGCGAAAGCTATAATCAAATCGAAATGTGGTAACGAATGGTTAGATGTCACCGACAATAAACTTAGAAATATCAAAGCCATAACTCAAGAATGGATCTCCTCTAATCGGAAACATAGAAGAGAAGCCGTCGTTCTTTCACGATTACGGATAGGGCATACCAGATTGACTCATAGTTACCTATTTAACCAAGACCCTACTCCTCATTGTGAAGAGTGTGATGTACCACTAACAGTGAATCATTTAATGTTCCTTTGTAAAAAATATCAGCTACAGCGAAATACTTTCAAAATAACAGAACAAGCTTTAGGAGATAACTCACAAATGATTGATAGCGTCATGGAATATTTAAAAGAGATCCAATTATACTCAGAAATATAAAAGTAAATATTCGCACTGTAGGGAATAGCGAGAGTTTAATGATATTTAACATATTGTAAGCAGATTCCATTATATTTTGTATTTCTAGTAGTTTTTAATTAGTATTAGTTTCAACTTTGTATACAAAAGTAATCAGGCGCTGATAGCCTATGAAATGCTGAGTGCCTTTAAATCATATAAATAAATAAATAACAATAATCCCTCCTAAGCTCCAATGCAATCAAAAGCCTCTTTTTTGTTCTTTTATCAATGAGAGAATCGAAAGCCCGAAAACGCGCACTCATTTGTATTTCAAATTACAAGTTCATTGAAATAAGAGAACTGTAACTAGTCGGGCCTCTCAGATCCCTTGCCTTTTTGAGGGTTAGGAAACAATAGCCCGCAATCCTCTAAAGTTTTAATTATAGTTTCCAGTAAGTCGCTTAATATAGTTTAAATAAGTCACCTTCCTTTCATTTAACTTCATTACTTTACTGTAGCTGCAACTTACGTGCTGTTACTATTTGGCGAAAAGCGGGTGGTCTTTCTCGAGCAGCAAACAGCGATTCTCAGCTGTTACTTACCCGATCAGAAAATATCAAGAAAATATCAAAATTATTTCTTGATTTGATATTTATATCATATAACCATATAATTTTGATATATGTTTGGAACGAATTAAGACTAAATTAAAATTATATCATGTTTTGATTTGTCAATAATTATATCAAATAATATATCATATTTATATCAACCATATCGTATCTTTTCAACATAGTATGTACAACAAAATATTATCTCTCCAAGACAGTTTGACAAAGCTATAACGATATCATCAGAGATGGATCCTCCCAAGAACTGGCTCCAAATCGCATTACTAGAGGTCTTGTCTTATCATATGTTGGAATGTAAATACATAAGATAATGTACGCTTTGTAAAGCTACTCGATGATTACAGATCACAACAGAGAAAATGTTCCGATGTAGTGCCACGAAGCAGCAAGTAGTTTTAAAGATTTGATTAGCTGGGTTTCGGCATATGACAAGCTGAAAGAGCAACACTTGGTCTGACTTGAAGAGGAATGGAAGAAAAACCTGTAACAAGTGCAGGTAAACTACTAAAGAAGAGTCAAAGAGAGAAGAACATGCGAAAGAATAGGAACATGCATTTTAAGGGATCATCCATAAATGACGTAGCATTATATGGGGTAGGGGGAGTTTTTAATTTTGTGATGTTGTGTGACGACAGGAAGGTAGGGGGTCATGTCATGCTACGTAGTTTTTTTAAAGGGGAATAGGTGTTGACCTGATATCACGACAATCATACCCGTTTCATCTAACATAGTTTTTTTTTATTCTTTACGGGGTCGGGGGGGGGGGGGGGGGGTAGAGTTACCGTCAAGCTACGTAATTACCAGGTATTTAGAGGTTTGTGACGAAATGCTACGATGGGGGAGGGGGATGTTATAAATCACCCAACAAATGCTACGTCATTTATGGATGGTCCCGTAAAACTATGAAGGATGTGAAGTGAAAAACAGGAACGCCTTCGAAAAAAAATAAATGAACCACGTGTCGGTTTTCACGGTAAAGATGGACACGTCTATCATTACCAGGACACATGTTAGTGAACTCGGGTGATTCGTAGTTATACTGCCTAAGCTCGACCCTCATTAACTGTTCTAATGACCCTGTCACTTCTAGTTTTCCGACCTGTTTACTTCACATCCTTGCTCTCACTTGAATACTATGGCTCTAATTTTCATAACCTTCCCTACCCAGTAATCTCTAGCTAATTGAATGTCGTTAAAATGTAAAAAAGTAAATGAACAAATTTTAAAATTATATGCTGAACTAACAGGGAGTTCTAACAAGTAGCTGCGTCGGTAATAAAAATTATAAAATTCGTAATACAGGGAAATTAAATGCACATTTTTTGAGAGACACTTGTACTAAAGAGAATAATGAATTATCTTTCACAAGAAAATATTTGATTTCTTAATTAAAAATAATTAAAAAAATTGATTTTTGTGATAAAATTCTGATATTTTCAGATATATTTACTGCGCTCAATTAGATATAAAATATCTTAAATATCCGTTTGTGTGATATAAATATTTTATCAAACCAAGATACAACCAAAATACATTATACTAAAAAGACTGAGATATAATAAGATATAACCGATACATTTTCTTGGTATAAAAACTTGATATTTTAACAACTATCCAGCTATATTTTATATCAAACAGAGATATATATTTTGCCGTGATATAATATCTTATTTTGATATAATTTTGATGTGAATTTCTGATCGGGTAACGAGTTGAGCTTTGCTCCTTCCTAGCGACTGTGTGGACGAATGCACCCCTCAAAGAAAATCCCGGAATACAGAGCAGTGCAATACACCGCTGATCGGACCGTTTCATTTTCCTTGGTTCTTAGCTGTGAATAGAAATGCTAGTTCCTCCACAGCGAGACTGGTTGGTGCTTTCGGATATTTTGCGGTTAGGCAGAAGAGAAAAAGCAATCCGACAAAACCATAAACAAACAAAATTTACAGCTAAATTTGAGCAGCACAAAACTGCGATGGGTATTAAGTTCTACCATTACATTGCACTCTAAGGTGGTTGTTAGTACTCTGGAAGAAAGAGAGCATACCCAACATTTTATCGACCAATCGCTTTGTTTTGAAATTAAGTTTGGTTTCAGCACACACAACTAGAAAAAATGTCTAAATTTTGGATTTTTTCTAGCTGTGTTTAAATTCGAGCATCAAAAACGTTTGCGTTTGATTTTAATTTTTAATGTTGAATTTTGCGACACACGTAATTTTACTCCACATATGGTGCTTGTTTAAAATGTTGAAGGGTGTAATATTGTGGTACTGCGCGTGGCAAGTACACCTTTCTTGTAAAATTAAACAGAACACGGTTTGTTAGATTGTGGCAAGTTTGGAATTACGTCAACGATAAAATTTAGATTTTTTTTGGTGTGCATATTACTGTTTCATTTAAGCTATATTCCCTGGTCATTAAACATCTCTTGGGTCAAAGTGTTACGAAACGCAACAACCCTAAATATAGCTTTTGACTGAATCATTCAATATTGATTATTAGAATACCATTATAAAGCCTTACCCAATATTTAGCATTTTGTATGTCTAGTTCCTTTAAAACAGAGCGTTTTTGTGGAAGATAGTCGTTTTATTGCAACTTAAATGCAACGTTCTAGGGTTAATTTCCTTTCATTTAGTTTTGTTTATATTCAGATTTTACATACATCGGAGCCTTTGGGTATTACCATTTGTGTAGAAACGAACTGCTGACCTTATAGTTAGTGCATCCGATTTAAATTTTTTTGATCATCTTTCTATTTTCATCCGTTGCAATATTTCAAATTTTTTCGTGCTATGAAATATTCTATAAAAACGCAACGGTAAAACTAAATTACGGAGGCTCAATCTCCGATATTGCACTTGTTCTTTCTCCGATACATTTCTCTGTTAGCACTAATTTAGTAATACTTGTCTTGATAGTTTAAATCGAAATTGAAAGCGCAAAAATAGCATTATTTATAAAAGAAATATTCAGAATTCTGCAGATCTTTTCTCCATCTACTATGCCGTCGTTTCGATCTTCTGCCATCTTGAACCATTTAGCCCCGAACTCCACTGGGATATACCCCAGCGGCAAATTATCGCAAGCGGTTCAGTCCCGGTTTTCGTGAGCCATTTAGCTCCGGTTTATGTGAGCTCGTCGCTGTTGTGCTATCTTATGACAAACGCCATTTTGGGGTAAACTGAGTTAAATATGCCATATTGTTTGTCTAAAAAATCTCTACAAAATGGCATTTTCGGAATTTTGACATACTACTTGGTTACTGAGATATAGCGAGAAACGTGCTGAGAAATTCTGTGATATTTGCTTAAAATGGCTGTGTCTGGACATTGGCACAAGTTATCTTGATGGATTAGATGTTTTTCTATGTAAAAATGTCTGAGAAACGCAATGGCAAAATCATTTTCAAAATAAAAATACACGAAATGTGAGAAAAAAGTAATTTTAGTTTTAAACTGTAAATATGGCATATTTGGGAACACTGTATCCAAAAATCATTATTTTTTCTAGTTTCCCTGACTCATTTCCTTTAAAATGCATCTCACTGATTTTTTATAGACCAAATAAAGCCAAAGATATAAATAAAAGTTAATAATTGATGATTGTTTTCTATGGAAAATTTTCCAAGCACGATTATGACACGCCATACAAATTTTGTCATCAATACACACCTATGACACGTATGAGTGCGACTTTTGTTTACATGTTTAGCAAAAACTCGTAACATAGTCAACCGATCTTCATAATATTTGAGAGATTAATACAGAATAGACAGAAACATCAATTGTTATCTCTGAATTGTTTCTACTATTTACTAATTGCAAGATATTCAATCTCAAGCTTTAAAAATCGTTTTTCTCGAAATGTGCAAAATGGCGCTTGTCATAAGATAGCACAACAGCGACGACCTATTTAGCTCCCAGCTTTAGCACGATCCACTCGAATAGTTCCCGGAGGTGAACTCACCTTACTCCGACTGAGAGTTCCCTGATGGCGGAATTTCTCCCGAAACCGATAGCCGCTTCTCAGAGCCATTTAAGTCTTCACTTCTTCGCGATCTAACTAATCGAGTCCCGGAGGAAGACCGAGCCTACTCAACGGGTTAACCGGAAGGGGCTGACTCCAACGACCCACCGCTGGCTGTTCGACGCAACCTACACACTCTAGTCCTCGGCGGTGGATTTAGCCTATTCACTAGCTACTCGGTAGGGTGCCAAGGTCGGTCTGGCGATTCCGTTGGAGTCAGGCGTACAGTTCGCTGGTGTCCATACGACCCGAACCCAGTGCTACGTTGCGTAATACTCAACTGATCCTTGGCGGCGATTCAAGGCTACTTCGACGTAGAGTACCACAGCGACAGAATTTCTACCGAACTCGATCTGTTATTTAACGCCAGCTTTCTAGTTGGGGGCGTTACTTGGTTCATCCCTTCGGCACTTCTTCTGCAGCTCATAGAGTATCCACGTCGCTACTCTGCGAACGTTATCCTGGCTATTTTCGTCGTGGCGCATCTCTTTGACTATATTCTCGACTGTCATACCTTCAAATTTCTTCGAACCTAGGGCTCTTTAAGCCACGTGCTCTAGTATCTCTCCTATATTCATACTCTCCGGGCAAATAGGTGACGAAGTATGTCCAAACCGATGCAGGTACTTCCGGAAGGAGTCATACCCGGACAATACAGCGTCAGATTGGAGTTTATTTTTCCTTGGCATCCACATCGACATATTTGGGATGAGTCAGTGGGTCCACCTACGGCGATATCGTTCTGTAGACTCTCGCGACATGAACAGCTATAAGGTGAAACGCGCTCTTCAGCTTCATCCGATTCCGCTTTGAGTTCAGCGGATCAGTCCAGTGTCCATACATCAGTATTTAGGATGAGACGCCTGCCAGGAGTCGTCTCTTGCTGCATCTTGTTCCTCCGCTGTACGGGATCACATAAACAGTCGAAATGGATGTTGTAATTTACCAGATGATAGACCATCACACCCAGGTGCTTCAGTGCATCCTTCAATAGAATTGTGTGTTCCCCAACACTGATCATGCCACGCAGGATTTTTTGCGGCTGCTGATCAGCACATCTCCGTTTTTTTGAAAGCCAAATGCAATTTGACGTCCGCCACTCCGTTGTATAACATGTTCCACAGCAGAAGGCCGAGTATGTAGTCTGAGGTAGTCCCGCCTGGATCTCAATTGACCTCTGCCACATGTTCGTGTCGTAGACCAGTACCCGGTTTTGTAAGTATTTTTTCAGAACCTTGCATAGGTAGTTCGGAATCCGCATGCTGTACAGTGCTGCGATGATAGCCACCCAGCTGGCGGTGTTGAACACATTCTTCACATCGATCAGTAACGATAGCCCCGATACTTTATTTGCGCTGGTGGTGACTGTGCGGATTGCATCCACCGTCGAAATCCCTTTCAGGAATATGAACCTCAGCAATAGTCCGGTCTCTCTCTTTCCGCGTAGTTTGTCAGCCTGTTGAGGATTACCATCTGCAGAAGATTAGCAGGCCCAACTTTGGCAGCAACATTAGTTTCTGACTCTTTCATTTATCCGGGAACTAGTCTTCGTCCAGGCATTTCTGTCGCATTGTCCTGAACACGTTCGGAAGCGCTAGGATCGTGGTCTTCAGTACCACGTTGGGGATACTTTATTCGCTCTCCACTGTAAGAAGCTCGTCCTTGGATACCCCATTGTCACCAACATTTCCATCGTCTGCATCAACGTACGGTGCAGGCAGCCATGCTGTTGGGTGGTGCATCTGGAAGAGGGTCTCCACGATAGCCCTCAGTTTGTCAGCGCACATCGCAGCTGGCGTCCTTGAACTCTTGATCATGGTCAACACAATACAGTTTCCTATGGGTCGGCGTACACTACACAGATCTTTGTAGCAGGTAGACTTATTCAGTAGATTGGGGAACATAATAGCTAAATATGAGTACACTGTTGATCTTGACGATCACGATGTCTTCGTGTGTGCTATCCGCCATCTCTTGAATTGCTGCCCTTCCAGCACTATTCGCCACCCAGTTCCCGTTATCGTCTTACTTCGTTTCTGTTGACGACAGCCAAAACAGTTACCGTGCAATGTCCGAATCATTGAGATTAAGCTGGGTTATCACCTCTGTCATTGGGCTGTCTTCGGTTTTTATACGCTGGACAAATGAAACCTCCCATGATGTGGTCCTTCCCGCCCTCCTTTGTGCAGAGCATGCACCTCAGTTGCTTTGTGCAGTCACTTGCAATGTGTCCCTGCTAATTTTCTGCACAGCTTTACAGCTTCTCACCTCATGGCCGAAACCCAGGCACCAGAAACAACTCTCCGACAATATGATTTTAAATTTTACCAGTCACCATAAGCTGATCGGCTGCTGCTGGTGACAAACGTATCGCTGTTGTGTGTCTGTCACTATACGCCTTCTTCAACCTATTCGACATTGGCTCATTTTTCAGATTACACTGATTGATCACCGCTTCCTGAACTAAAGCTCTCACACTGGCTTTTCCTCCCACCGCTTCTACCGCGAGTTCCCGATTGATTTAACCGGTGGTCGATAGATGCTTCTTCTTCTTGAACAGCATCGCACCGTTCTGAGTATACTAAGTTCTTGCTACGTTCTCCCAGCTCTTTCAACTTGGGATCCTGCCATTTAAGGGTAGCAGTGTACGTAGCGCCATCGTTTCTTTTAACTACTAGAGCGGCTCCTCCATGCCTTGGCTGTCGTAGACAAAGGTTTTCTTTCTTTCCTTTCTTTTATTTCTGTTTCTTCCTCCTCTCTTCTACGGTTTCAACGGTTCGTCATTCATTTTTCATTTGTCGGACGTTTTGCTCTTTTACATCAAACTTTTTAGGCTTCTTCAGTTCTTCCGTGATCTCCTGGCGTTTCCTTTACTTTTTTCACAGAACAAGTGTCCCGGTTACCCTTCGGTGTCTTATAGGCTTCTACTTCAGCTTTCTCCATAGTCTTCTATGCCTCTTCGGTGTTTTCAGCTCTCTCCAGCAATGCCATCTGTTCGCTTTCGACGGCTGCTATGGCTGATTTGGTGCTATTCAACGGATCCCTGCTCTATCCCTGATTGTTGCTTTTACTTTTACTCGCAGAGTTTCGAATTTTTACGAAAGCGTCATCGCTTTAGGCTTTAGTCTGCTGCTCTTCTTAGGTAATGCTTGATTTCGGTGTGAGCAATTGAAAACCCAGCTTCTTTTGGCGTCCTAGTGGTTTATCGCCGCTCGTTCTCGGTATGGCCTCCCTGGGCTGCTACCGCTGCTATTGTTCTTGCGGCTGTATTTGCTGCACTTCGGCGATTTGCTGGGTCGGCGACCTCGCAAGCCCATCTTTGGCGAGCGGTCGTTTGCGAGGGTTGGCGCGGTTATTTGGTGGATATCGCATTCAGAACCGGATCGGCGGTAGTCAGGAACGTTCATACTTCCAGCTGGTAAGGTTTCGTCTCGAACATACTTGGAGACCTACCAAAGTGGTCAGTACAATTTGCGCGCTCACCATTTCGTGGAGATGATACCTAGTCTTGCTAGGGTTCTGGAATAGCGTGCTAGGGTGCTTTATGCTAAGCATCCTACTAAAATCTTAGAGAAAGCAGCGCAGACTCGCTTCGATAGAGCTACTTTTGGATTTACATAGTTTTGGTATTGATTTTACAGAACTCACTTCCCAACCCAACGCAACACATACACACGTCTCAACGTGCAGAGTTGAACTCAATCCAAAATAGCATTGCGAATCAAAAACATGCACGACCAACACTATTTAACTGTCAACGTCACCACTGCCGAAACCCCATAGTAGAGATAGACGTTGTATATTTTCGGAAGTTTGGTGCATACAGTTAAACCGTGTAAAACTTGCACTGCTCTGTGTAGTTTATCGTGCGCTCCCCAACCCACCATGCGAATCGGAACCCTTCATGTACACGAACGATTGTACCATCCGGATGATATAGCCACGATGTTGCTTGTTTAATATTCGAGCGACGAATGATTGAAACGGACACGGCACCTCCATTTGTAAACTACCCGTATTCCATCGAGTCACTAAGATGCATAGTGTCTGCCGCTTATTGTACCGTTTGGACAATAGTCAACAAGTTGCTCGTTTGGCAAGTGAGCATCGACTGATACAAAACGAGCAAGCGTGACCTGTGTAAATAACTTTCCCGTATGTGATGAAACGCTTAGATGCTACTTTTTGACGGCTAAACTTGCAAATATCGTATTTTCTCTGACGTTTATAAATAATTTTCTATAAATCCATTTTATTTGTACTGCTGTTCTTTGCATAATTGTCCTATGTATATAGGGAATCCCGAAGATCAGCGGTTCTCAACCTTTTTCGTACCACCCCTTAGAAATCACCCTGGGTTGCTGCGGCCCCCTCGGATAAACATCGATTTTGTATGCTATCAATATGTTATTTTCAGACTTAATTTAAGACTTGAAATTACAATCTGCACTAGGAAATCATATTTTTTCGCGGACCTCCAGCAACTATTATTGCACCACTAAGGAGAAAATCCTTTTAAACCATATTTGGACCATAAGGGTACAAAATTTATTACTAAATAAGTTGTGAAATTTGCGTTTAGACTTAGTAAAGTAAGCTAGAGCCGGATTGACGCTAGTTCCAAAAATGAATACACTGTTTGTGTTTATGAACAAACCCCTAATCCTGCGTGATGTTCCGCAAGCTAAACCAAGCTTCGACTTCATTAATTCATATCAACTTAATAAGAACTCCTTTTCTTGCGGGACATAGCGCTGGACTAGAGGTTCGCTCAGAAATACAAACAGTGGTTTCATTTGTGGAGCTAACGTCAATCCAGTGCTAGCTTAGTTCTGACACTATGTTAGTGTCTGATTCTGATCAGATGGAAGGGGGTACTACATTATTTTATTTGTTACACAATGTAATCATCAGTTACATTAGATTTTTAAATATAGTAGTCAGTTGAACCGGTTCAAAACTACAAATGCTTCAGCAAAAATTGAGTTCTTCACTTCCAGTAACATACGGTATGTTTCATTAACACCAAAACCGTGCATCATCCGTATAACGCGCCAATTATAATATATTGAAATTCCCCGAATTGAACCTCACCGAACTGAAGATGAGAAATAAACCACCAAAATTCTGTTGTTTATTCGAGTCTCGCTTTCCATTTTCACTCTCCATTAGTGGTTAGGATAATAATTACAATTTTAATTACATTTTTCTCTCATCCTTCTCCGGCTTAATACCTTTTCCACTATTTTTTTTAACTACGCCAGCGTTTGGATAATGGCAGCGGTCGGAATCTGTGGAAATTTGCTGGTGCTATTTGGACGCTACATGGTCGGAACAAGGAGTAGCCAGGCCCACGCCGAACATTCGCTGTACCTGCGACACCTGGCTGCCAGTGATTTTCTGATGGGGATCTATTTGGCAATTATTGCCAGTGCCGACATTATGTTCCGGTTAGCGGCATTCTCTGATCATGAAGCTGTTGCGGGATGAATGCACTAATATTATTCCACCCACAGGGGTCAGTACCTACTGTTCGAGGAGGAGTGGCGGTCCGGTGCGGTTTGTGCCTTCTGCGGTTTCCTCAACACCCTCAGCTGCCAGTCATCCACGTTACTGCTGACGCTAGTTACCT
The DNA here is from genome assembly GCF_030247195.1 of Topomyia yanbarensis. NCBI lineage: Eukaryota > Metazoa > Arthropoda > Insecta > Diptera > Culicidae > Topomyia > Topomyia yanbarensis. Next base: position 390,567,681 of record NC_080671.1, on the reverse strand, counting down.
GGGACCGATTGATATCGGTCACGCGGCCACTGTACCAGCGATCGGGCAGCAAAACACGTGTCATCATGCGTCTGGCGCTGCTGTGGGGAATCGCAGCCGCTGCGGCTGCTGCACCACTCTCTGCAACCGACTATTTTGGACCGCATTTCTACGGCAGCAACGGTGTATGTCTGTCGATTCACATCCATGACCCGTACGCAGTAGGCTGGGAATACTCGGCCGGACTGTTCATCCTTGTCAACACATTCTCGCTGCTGTTCATCGGGACGTCCTACCTGCGGATGCTGCAAGCCATCCGGGTGTCCCGAAACGAGACACGAAACACCCTCAACTGCCGGGAAAAGATTGTGGCCAGAAGGTGAGTTGTAATTGAAAACTTCCACGTGACCATCATTTCGATGCTGTACGGCGCGTTTCAGACACCGCTGTTCGGCAACATCGTACCTATCGTAAAACTATCAGCCAACAAATAGTTAGGTACCTACTTCCATCCCATCTCACTTTCCTGGCCGACTGACTATAGGCGAGTTTTGAGTTTTTTTCCTTTTCCGGTACAATATTGTAGACCATGGCGCCAACAACTGACGTTGATTATTGATGCAATCTATTTCACTTTTGTGGGTGGGAGTAGGTTCGGCGTTGAAAACAAATAACTTATTTTTAGGGGAAAATTTTACAGAAAGATACAGTAATAATGCCCGTAGAAAGACCCATGCAATCTCCCGTATTGTTGTGCTAATGCTGCTGGGGTGATGGTGATGGTGCTATTTTCACTGCAGGCTTCTTCGTAAATGAAGTGATTTTAATAACGAACATGGCACTTTTTTCTTGGTGGTTGGCTCTTTGGAACTTTGGAAAACAAGTTGTATTCGGAATCAACTTTAAGAAGCTGTAAACCCAGTGATTGCAATTCTTATATATAAACTAGCAATTCTACAAATGGTAAAACGGTCATGTTGATTTCTCGTAAGGGAAGCCAATAGCAGTTGACGGGTAGAGCTTCATGCTGCATCAGAAATCAATTCCAATTTACGAAGAATTTTATTTGATGTTGCAAAATGTTCATGCACTTCATTTATTGACATATTTGATGCCAATGAGTGTAAAGGATTGGAAATACATCTATTACCCTACCCACCTATTTTGGAAGCGAAACAAGAAGCTACTAGGAATGAAAACATAGTTCGAATGCACATACGGACCAAACTTACCTCGTAAAGCTGAACGACATACGAGCGTGAAGGCAAGTGTGTAGGGTGATTCTCACCTTTCAAACATAGTAGGGCACACTATTTCGTGAATTTCTCTCCACTCCATAATAAACTTTGCTTGAATCAGTATAAACATTGTACGTATTGTTACTAATTTAGCGTGAAAACATTTAATATTATGGTTGGAATCCATTTAATAAACATGGATAATATAAACCGGTATCATACTTTCCGATTCAACGAGGTACGATTAAATAATCTCATCACCCTAGCTAGATATTTTGTACATGATGAGAAATTCGAATTCAATTTCCCGGAAGACCGGCAATCACGGTTGGATGACTGGTTTACTTCATGCTGAGATTTGCAGTCAGCGATAGCGTTCCGTGGTAGAACAGTTTGGACGGCAGGGATTGCTATAGGTACCTAAACAACAATCGTCTGCGCGGATGAGCATAAATTGTCTCAAAGTGTAGTCTTGTAGTAAAATTGCAAGATAGAATCTGTCGGTATTGTTTTCAGTGGACTGTCTTGACTTGTTCTAGTGATTTTGAGAATGACAGGGAATTGCAACTAACATGTTAGTGTAAATATGAACTGATCGTATGTGGTGTGTATTGCTCGCTATTTTGTGAACCTCAATAACTATACCCTCCCTTTTTTTATTTTTTTTATATATTATTTTTAATTTGATTATATTGTTTTGTTTGCATTACAATTCTAATTTAGTATATTGGGTGTTCAGCCACAAGTGGTGACTTTTCATCCCTATTGTTTGCATGATTCAGTTAATTATTATTAAGGTATAATAAGTTTTCGCAGTTAAGTATTTTTTTCAGTAGAATGTTTTAAACCTACTTGTCTTGTGAATAAAGAGCTAAATAAATCTTATAAACTAACTTATAAACTATAAAGAGAGCTAATCGTTGCAATTGAAGATTGCAACGATTTTTGTCGGAAGTTGCTTATAATACTGTTCGTCATAATTTCTAATGTTTCTATGTTTGCGAGTCCGTGCAACTCATTTGTGCTAAACCAGGGAGGGCGCTTCAAAATCATTTTCAGAATTTTATTCTGATTCCTTTGAAGCGTTTTCTTCCTAGTAGCACAACAAATTGCCCAGATTGGCACTGCATATAGCATTGCCGGTCTAAATATTTGATTATAAATTAATAGTTTGTTCTTTAGGCAGAGCCTAGAATTCCTATTTATAAGAGGGTATAAACATTTTATATATTTGTTGCATTTTGTTTGTATTGCTTCAATGTGATCCTTAAAAGTGAGTTTTTTATCGTAAATCAAACTCAAGTATTTAACTTAATCTGACCACGTTAAATTCAAACCATTAAATTTAATAATTGTATTGTATTGTATTGTATTGTCTTCGATTCAAACATTGTATTGCATTTTTGAATATTCACACTCATTCCGTTTCTGTCGCTCCAGTCAATGATCCTATCGACGTCCATTTGCAATGCACAACAGTCTACCATAGTTGTTATGACACGGTAAATTTTCAGATCATCAGCATACGTGACTTTAGAAGACGATAATTCGCTGCAGAGGTCGTTCACAAAGAGTACAAATAGAAGAGGTCCGAGATGACTCCCTTGAGAAACGCCCGATGAAATGTGGAAAGGATCCGAGAGTGTAGTTCCAAGTCGCACCGAGGCGCTACGGTTCGCAAGATACGAGGAGATTCAATTAGTCAGCCAGTCCGGCAGTCCAGTCCGACTTAGCTTTTCCATAGCAAGCTGATGAGGAACACGGTCGAAAGCTTTCGAGAAGTCGATGTACACCGCATCGATCTGCTGTCGTTTTTCCAATTTATCAATTAGCGACGACACGTAGCTCATCAGATTTGTAGTTGTCGAGCGCTTTTTTACAAAACCATGCTGGTCCAAAGTAATGATGTGTTTTAACGCGGGATAGGTAACATCTAACAACATACTCTCGAAGATTTTAGGGAGGCAGCTTAAGATTGAAATTCCTCTGTTTGTGGATTGGAGTTATCAAAGCTTCCTTCCACTTCGAGGGGAAAACATTTTCAGCAAGAGAGCGATTGAATAATAGAGATGCTGGTAGCGCCAAAGATGAAGAGCAATTCTTGATGAACGATGGTTGTAGCCCGTCGGACCCCGGGCCCTTGGAACTGTCAATCCCCCGAAGATTAATATGTACCTGATGTTCGGTGAATGATGTTGCAGGCAAATTCAGAGGGAACATTGGCAAACTAGTCAAGTACGATTCAGACAAAGGTGGTGAGTTATTACTTAGCACGTTTTGAAAGAATGACGAGAATAGATTTGCTGACTCCGCTGGTGACGTTGATGTCCTGTCTCGATAGTTGACGCATTCCGGAATTCCACTGGAGCACGTTTTGTTCCGCAGGTAAGACCAAAACTGCTTTGGATTATCCTTCATGTTGCATTCAATTCGGGAAACATATGAGCGAAAGTATGCTGCATTCACGAGCTCGAATTGGCGTTCTAATTCCCGCACGGACGTTTTGTCGGTTTCGCCTCTTGTTCTAAAAAATCGTTTTCGAGCCTTCCTGAGACGATTTCGAAGATATCGTAACTCAGCAAGGTCGTTTGTTACCCGGGCGGCGCGTGCGTTTCCTCCTAGGCACAAGTTGTTGAAATATTGATTCCAGTTCGTGATAAAATCTACTCACAGATTCATCCAGAGTACCCTGCGTTAATATCTCAACCCAATTTATTCGTGAAATTTCAGTGTTTAATTCATCATAATCGCATTGATTAAAATCGTAGAATAAATTAACATCGTCATTCATAGACTCGGGAAACACAGCGTCAACTTTCAAAACAAACGAATTGTGGTGACGATCTAATTTCATTAACGGTACGGGTGGCTCCAATACTTCGCATCCGCCAGTGTTACTAACAAACGCTAAATCAAGCAACCTGCCATTTTCGTTCGTCAAATAGTTCACTTGTTGTAGGCCAGAAGCGATCATGGTTTCGACTAACAAAATTTCATGTTCCGAGGAGGCATTTATTGGAATAAAACATCCAACTTCGTAATCGAAACTCCAACGTAACTGAGGTAAATTATAGTCGCCTAAAACCACCACCCTATCGTTGGTACCAATTTGATCGTACAGTCGATTGACACAGGCAGCATGCTGTTCATACAAAGCGAGATCAGAATTCGGTGGTAGGCAAATCGCACATATAACGAGAGACACTGCTCCGTAATATATACGAGCTGCTACTTGTTCTAGACGGGCGGCTCCATCGACGGTCACAATATTGCTTCAATTTCCTTTTTTGATGCCTATCAATGCACCACCACCACGAAGGGCACTGCTGGTAGAGCAATTTCGATCGCATCGATGTAATTCATACTCGTCGGTCAGTTCAGCATTGAGGATATCATCGTTAAGCCATGTTTCTGTTAATACTACTACGTCATAGTCAGAAACAGATAAGGCTCTAAAGATCTCTTGAGTCTTCGTACGTAATCCACGGACATTCAGATAGGTAATCGTGAGTGAGCGCTTCGTATAATGACTCAAACTCATGGAAGATTATTCCCTTTTGCCAGGAGGATTTTAACAGGGAGACCGTTTTCAGCTGTAATCCAACTCCGACTTTGAACGACACGAAGGAAAGTTCTTCAAGATTTTTGCCTTTGGGAACTAACTTACGGACGTCAACAGTCTCGCTGGTGTTGAGGTTTTGCTGCACTAAATTTCGTATGTCTTCCTCTGTAGCCTTCGGGTCAAAACCTGGCAGGTAAAGCCAAAACAATTCTTCGCCTGATTTTTTTTACTGCCAGTGGAATTTTCACGTTGGAATCGATGTCTTTGGTGCCTTCATTAACGTTAGGAGAGGACTGATAACAATCGCCGTCCAAGCGGGGACGTTTTCGGGAGCTGCTGGAGCTACCCTTACGGCCGATTTTTTCGTTTAGCACGGTTGGAATGTGCTGCAAAATTTTATTTATTTTTGCGCTATTCTGCTCCATCTCATTCCTAAGCTCCAACAGTGCCTTATTGGTTATTATTTGGTTTAAGAGAATAAGCTCTTGGCTTATGGTTTCTGAGGTTTCTTAAGAACCTTAGAAAGTTTCCAGAAAGGTTTAGAATTTGGCTTGATTTGTTCAACCTCTTTCGCGAAATTTTCATTTCTTAAGAGTGTGAATCTATGCTTAATTTCTTTTTGTAGATCCTGATAGATACATTTCATAGCAGGATCAAGAGAACGTTGATATTGCGTCTTCCAACATTCTTCAAGCGAATCAGAAGTTGAAGATCGTAGTCAATAATAGGAGTATTAAATTGTTTCTGTATTGTTGGTACTGATAAATTTCTAGCATCAACTATAGAATTATTTAAATTTTGTAATGCCGTATCAATGTCAGCTTTATTTTGTAAATCAAGGTCATGATTAAAATTATTCTCAATATAAGTTTTGTACCTTTCCCAATTCGCTTTGTGATAATTGAACACTGAGTTAATGGGATTGGAAACAGCTTCTTGAGAAAGTGAAAAAGTTACTGGACGATGATCAGAATCAAAGTCAGCATGTGTAATCAATTCGCTACAAAGGTGACTTTGATCTGTCAAAACCAAATCAATTGTTGATGGATTCCTTACAGACGAATAGCACGTAGGACCATTCGGGAACAAAATTGAATAATAACCAGCAGAGCAATTATTAAAAAGTAGTTTACCGTTGGAATTGCTTTGAGCATTATTCCAGGCTCGGTGTTTGGCGTTAAAATCACCGATTATGAAGAATTTCGACTTTTTGTAAGTCTCCTTTCAAGAAATTAACTTGCTCGCCAGTGCACTGAAAAGGCAAATAGGCTGCAGCAATAAAAATGATACCAAGATCAGTTTCAACTTCGATACCCAAACTCTCGATCACCTTGGTGTTAAGAGACGGCGTAACGGAATGTTTGATCCTGCGATTAACCGCTATTGCGATTCCTCCGCCGAATCCAACAATTCGATCAAATCGGTGAATAACAAAATTAGAGTTACTCTTCAATTTAATATTTGGTTTAAAAAAAGTTTCGGTCACAACGGCTATATGCACATTATGTATCCTCAAGAAGTTGAAAAATTCGTCTTCGCACGTTTTTAATGAACGAGCATTCCAATTTAATAAATTCAAATGATTATTTAAAGTCATTGTTAAACTTTAATTTCATTACAATTTTGTTAGCAAATTCCCACCCCACTTGAAAAGCTTCAAACATGGAGGTAGAATTTAACATTGCAATCATCATAGGTAACATAGAGTCCTGCAAGTATTTTAATTTTTTCTTCCGTTACGCCACCTAGATCCATTGGACTAAAGGAAGCGTTAGGTGCAACCGACTTTGTAGGCGTGGTAATGATAGCCGTTATTTTGGCCTTGTTACCTGCCACTGAAGCATAAGATGACACACCATTGTCGGATGGTGTGACGGAGGTAGAAAAAGTTATTAATCTATTTTGAATCGGATTAACACGTTTGGACTTGTTTTCTTGAAGTGTACCTGAAGAAGTAGGTACATTTTTTATTTGTTGTTTTTGTTGTCTAGAACGAGAATTTATAATTTTTTCTCGAACAACTTAACCCCAGAAATTCGATTTATGATTTTCGCTACAATCAGCGCATTTGAAACTTTTCGTGGTTTTTTTCATCTGACAAGTATCTTTCGTGTGCTTGACGGTGAGACTCAGTCTAGAAATCTTTATGCTTAGAGATTTGTATATTGATCTCCATGATTCTGGCAGTCCCTAGAATCTAGTAGCCCAACGGCGCGTGCTTCAGTTAGCGGATAGAAGGTAAGGGATGCCCTGACGTCTGGCAGATTGAATTATTTTGTTTTCGACATTCAACTAGATCAAGACCGATGCAGTATCCTAGGGATCTTCGTTCATTATATTTATGCTAAAACGGTCATGTATTTTGCACAACATATTATATTCAAATAGATTTTTCAAGTTATTGAGCCCACAGCAATGCAAACATTCAAAATTTGCCTAGTTATTTTGAAGAACCATCATCCACGCGGACCAAACCGTCAAATAAAGTGGCGAAGTGCCCAAAATTAAGCAACTACACACTCTCGATTGGTGAATGAGAGGTGTAGAGTCGAGTGAGTGATGAGTTTTTTGATTTTCAAACTTCATGATTATTAGTGATCGACAAGGGATGGATGGTTTCCACTTCCGAACAGAAGAATGACATGTTAAGTCTGCCGGGCGATGATCCATATGATCTTGGGCACGGCGATCGATTCATGAGGGGAGAAGATCATTGGACTATCATCTATAAGAGATCACCAGGCGTTCAGTGGCGTAGTAAGAAAATTTTTCGGGGCGGGGATATGAATTTTTTTGTATATATATGAAAAAATGTTCAAAAACATTCTGAGCAGGAAAAAAAATGTTCAAAAACCAACAACTCAGGGAACGGGTTTGGGTAGTCAAGGTAGGAAAGCTAGCTGTTGTTATAGAATAAATGCTCTTCCCCTACGAGGACAATCAGGGCGGCAAACTTCAAACTGTCTAATTTACTGAGTCCTTCAGTTCCCTTGTGCCATTCAGTACCACTTCCTCGTTGAGCTTCCGACTGGTTCGCGAACTACTCGGTCTAGTCCCCGACGATAGATCTAGCCTACTCCGACGAAAAGTTCCCCGGCGAGAGAAGCTCAAGCCAACCAGCCAGGTGATGCGGTCAGTTCGGCGGTCAGCTCTCTTCTTGGGCCATTTAGCACTACTTCCTTGACGGTCCATTCAGTCCTCGACTTGTTCGCGAACAACTCGGTCTAGTCCCCGACGGTGGACCTGACCTACTCCGACAGAGAATTCCCCGGCGAGAGAAGTTCTACCGAGATCGAGCTAGTCAGCTAGGTGCCGAGGTCAGTTCGGCGATTCTGGTGAAGCAGGGTATCCGATGCACTGGTGCGCCGATGACCCGCGACTGGTGGTGTCTCGTCGCTGTCTACTCAGTCTAGTCCCCAGCGGTGAATCTAGATTAGGCTAACGGAGAGAGAGTTCCCTGGCGAACAAAGTTTTCCCAATGTCGATTCTTCTTTGGTTTTCGCTATTTTTCTATCGGAACAACCGGTGGGGTGCCGTGGTCGGTCTGGCGAATCCGCATGGAGCGTGACGTCCGGTTCGCTGGCGTTTCGACGACTCATACTCGCTGCTCTGTTGCAGTCTATTCGACTAGTCCTCGGCTGTGGATCTAGCTTATGTCTGCGGAGAGTTCCCTGGCGGTGATTTCTCTCCCGAAACCGTTGTACGATGTCCATTCCGCTGTAAGACGGTCATGATCTACATCAGCGGTTCTCAACCTTTTTCGTACCACGGACCCCTTAGATATCATACTGGGTTGCTGAGGACCCCCACAGATAAACATCAATTTTGTATGCTATCAATATGTTATTTTCAATCTGTTAGGAAACAAGATTTGAAATTTCAATATGCACTCGGAAAATATATTTTTCTTCGCGGACTCCCAACAATGACTTCGCGGCCCCCAGGTTGAGAATCACTGATCTACATCATATCTCTGTTTACTGCGTTCCACGTCTCTACGTCGCTTGTCATTCTGTAGGCCACATTATCCGGGTTGATGTCCGGTCCTCCCGTTTTAAGTAGCTCCCTGCACGTCACTTCAAACCTCGGACATTCAAAGACTCTCCAGGCACAGTGTTGACGTTGCGTACCCACACCGATGAAGATACTCCTTAAGCAACCGTGGCTCGGTAGGAGCTGTTTCAGGTGGAAGGTCATCTCTTCGTGCTTTCTATTGACCCACGCCGACAGGTTTGGATGAACCGGTAGGTCCACTTTCCTTTCTCCGTATCGTCCCATTCCTGCTGCCACGTCTACATCGAATCGATTCTCATCATCTTCTTCACGTTTTGGCGTTTCATTGTTTGTAGCACTTGATATCCTCCGTCAGGGTAATGCAGATGGGGATCATCTCGACGACAAGGCATACTGCCGCAATCGCAATCGCAACTCGTACGACCAGCAGTCGATGCGTCCTGTTCAGCTTTTCGCGGTTTCATTGTCTCCGTCACCGACACCTCCATTTCTTCAAGTGTCTCACCGTTAGTGACACATCGTCCACAAAACCAACGATTTTCACTTTCCTGGGAAGCCGCAGTGTTAAGACCCCATCGTACATCCCATTCCAAAGTGTTGGACAGAGAATGGAGCCCTGAGGAACGCCCGCTGTGACTCGCATTGCCTATTGCCCGTTTGTTCGTCTGGTACAGCAGTGCTCTACTCTGGAACTAGCTCTTCAGGATCTGGCTCATTCTTTTATGCCACGCTGCGGCATTGATCTATTCGAGGCTGGATGGCTCGGTGACTTCCCACACTTTGGCAGCAACATGAGTTTCTGCACCTTCCTCATTTCGGGGATTACCATCGTCTAAAGACTTCAGCAGTAGCATCCTGAACATGTTCGGATATGCCAGGAATGCAGCTTTCAGCGCCACGGTTGGTATTCCATCCGGACCGGGGGTTTTCTATGATTTTAGTCACATCGACGCTTCTTTGAGCTCGTCGTTAGTCACTTACCACTCGGCTGTGTTACCTCCTTCTTCTTCGCCGTACGGTGTCGGTAACCAAGTAGTTGAATCGTGATTCGGGAAGAGACCCTCAACGATTATCTTTAGCTTACCCGGGTATATTTCAGCTGATGTCGACGGACCCTCGTCTTCGTCATGACGACTCAGTACGCGTCCCCCAGGGATTGGCGTTTATTTCTCAGCACAGCTACTTATGGCAATTGGCTTGCTAAGCTTGATCTCCCGTTTTAGAGTCCCTACCTTCTCGAAACGTCGCTTGCGCTCCTCTCTCACTCTCCGATCTTACGCTCTGAGCCCGCCTTCTGGATCTAAGACAAGCAGCGTGTAGCGTACTGAGCTACACTGATTTTTTTAATGTTTATTTTAAAAGAAACGTACAGAAAGCCTCAAACTTCGAAGGATTTTTCAGATTGCTGGACCTAGTCTTGTGAACCAAACGACTCAGCTCAACAAATTGGGTAAATGTTTGTTATCGAGAAGGAGTCAGCAAAAGACACCGCTGCATAGTGGTCGGAAACCCCAAAAACGTGAACTTAATTCACTAGAGGCCAAACCATCGAATATATTCACAGGGTATCTTTGGACGAATTGTTCTTAAGAATATTCCCCACAACCTGATAAAAATTAAAATTGGGCATAGCTTACTACGATCAAACTGAAAAAAAAATTATCTTTTTATGCTGACGAGGTAGAAAATTGGTATCTTCGACAAAGTTTTATAAAAGCTCGTAATGAAGAATTTTATTGAACTTGTAGCTTGAGTTTGTGCGACCGCCCCTGGCTGCTTATCGATCTGGACTAGCTGAAGTTGCACAGAGAATAAGTAGATAATTATGCAGTGTTCCCAAAAAAAAGTCAAAATTGTTGCCGGTTTAATGTGATATGCGACGGGCCTGCGGTAACGCAATTGCGTATCCGGGTTTGTGGTTCTCCATACATAGACGAACCTATGTACAGGAGACTCAGACTCAGGGATATGTTACTGTTCCCAACCCAGTGAGCAGGACCGCCGAGAGGGGAGGGGGACGGGGTGTTTCCCCCCGGGCCCGGAGTTTTGGAAGGGGCCTGGACTTTGAGCGAAAGGAATGATACTGTCAAATATTGTTTCAATAACAATTTATTTGAGAATGCAATTAGATTCTCAATATTGGTATGATTTAATTAGGATAGTTTGCCTAAATTCTACAGTGTGGCATGTTGGAAGACAAATATATGATTTTCTCAATTACAAAATCAAACATTTCATGGTGATTTGGTGTAATATCATGAGTTTTTTTGATTTCGTTGGATTTTTTTAAATGGGATTAAATTTTTTTTCTCTGAAAGCATATATTTTTGATTGCAGAAATTGTGGCTACGTCGGTTTGTGGTTTTATGGACGGTAACAAAATGAAGGTGTTGCAACTGATAAGATCAAACTGAAGTGTGGTTAAAGGTTTGTCCTGGCAAAACAGAAATGACCAAATATGGTCTATTTTATATTATAAAGTCAATCGTAAATTGTATCATAAAATTTATAGTGTATGAAAGACTGATCAAATGAAAACTTGCAATTGGCAAAAAATACATGAGATTTTATGGTAAATTGTGTATTTAAAGGCTGAAATTTATTGGGGATGGGAATAGCGTAGTTGGTAAATCGATTGCGTTGTACGCAGCTCACATGGATTCGATTCCCAACCCCGCACATAGGGTTAGAGATTTTTGCAAAGGAGATTTCTCTAACTCGAAAAGAGGCGAATGGCCCTATGGTTAAAACCACTATAATCAAAATAAAAGAAAACTGAAATTTATTTTCTATTTCATTCTTTACTATGATTATCTAATGGGTTTTGACCGACCATTTAAAAAACTCTCAAGTGTTTTTAAGTTTCGGGCTCTCCAAAAATTGATTTCAATACGTATTTCACTAAATATTTCCTAACTTTGCAGTTCGTGGAAGGGTTTTGAAAATCAGTGGTTTATTTGTTTTTGCTTAAGCTATTCGGTCAAAATAGAATAATTGGGTTATTTTCAGGACGATTTGTGATTACTATTTCTACTTATTTCAATCCGTCTAAACCGCTAAATGGATCGCGAAAGCATCTATTAAAATGAAGAAGAAAACTCGGCAACCTTCTTTTAGAGTGCTCAATTTGGTCAAATAGGACTCAAGAAACGAGTTCTGAATAACTTCACAAATCAAGAAAGAACATGAAAATCCACGAAGAAAACGATTTATCGCAATTTCATGTGCTCATTTATAATTTTTTTATTTAAATATGAGTACTAAATAATTAAGTAAATTTGCCATGTCAGAGAAATTCTATATTCTTCATATAATGTAGTGTTTCTTGCTTTCACTTGCTCTTTTATTTCATATCTTAATTTTCTGCATATTTAGTTGTTTCTTTTTCCATTTGATCCAGGTTTTTAATCTTTCTATTTTTTCCGTGTATTTTTATTTTATGTTTTGTTTTGTATATTTTGCTAAATATTTTCCATTCTATATTTTTACTATTCTTGGTGTTTTTTTTTGAATTCGTCCAATTTTTTTAAATTTTTCCCATTTTTCGACTCATTCCATCTTTTTAATTATCGCGTTTTTTTGTTTTATTTTTTTAAATTGATTTAATTAATTCTTTTAAATTTATTTCACAAAATTTCAATCCCTATGATTAATTGCATTTTTTCGTGTTCTTAAATAAACCTATTGTAGTATTTTCTCCATCCGCGCTTTTTCCATATTTTTCATTATTAGGTCTCTCTCATTTTCTAAAAACAGAATCATTTTTCCTTCTTTTCGTGGTAGTTTTTTTTTATTTTGTTAATATTTTTTCTGTTCTCCATTTATCAGTTTTGAAATTTATGCTTTACTTTTGCATGGATTTTGTTTAATATTATTTTTTTCTCTTTTGTTGTGTTACATTACCTTTAGCATTTTCTTTTTTTGCCTATTTAAACAATTTTTAATTTCATGTGTTTAATTTTGTTCATTTTATCATTTGAACATTCTCCTCATTGTTTACATTGACATCTTTGTGTTTTGTGCATGTTTTATATTTTCTATTTCGTCCAATTTTAAGCTTTACTTTATATGAATTTATCTATTAATTTCATTTGTTTATTTTCACTTATTTTTCTATATTGTAATATTCCTATTTTTTCCCCAAGTGCTAGACGAAACTTTTATTTTTACTCATATAAACAATTTAGATTTTACACGTTTTTAACGACATTCAATTAGCAAGGGACTGGAAAATGAAGTATATTTTTTAATATTAAGAGCCATAGTACTCGAGGGTGAGCAAGGAGTTGAAGGAAGAAAGTTTTAGAAAAACGTGGAAAGGGTTATATGAGCAAACTTGGAGTTTACCGGCGATTTTAAAAATAAAAGGAAAAAATAGATTTTACACGTTTTCTATGATTTCATTTTTGTCTGTTTTTTTTCTTCAACCTATTCCGTGCAGTTATTTATTTCTATTTTTATTATTCCATTGCACTTATTCATTTCTAAATTAGGTCATTTAAAATTAATAAACTGTCCAGTTTTTTTATTTTTCATAGCTACTTTATTTCTTTTTACATTTCTTATAAAAGAAATGTATAGAATTCGCTCAAACTTTCAAGATTTTTTCCGAGTCCCGGAGGGCCGAGTCTTATATACCAATCGACTCAGCTCGACGATTTGGGACAATGTCTGTGTGTGTGTGTGTGTCTCTGTGTGTGTGTATGTAACGGACAAATTCTCATTCGTGTTTCTCAGCAATGGCTGAACCGATCTTATCCAAACCAATTTTAAATGAAAGAACTAAAAAACAGTATGAACGCTATTAATTTGTTTTTGATTCTGATGTTTAGTTTTTAAGATATGAATGTTTGAATGCGTAAAAATGGCGCTTTTGGCAGTTTTTTTAAATTATCTGCCGAAATTGACAATATAGATTAACAATTTATATGTTTTTAGACAGCTTAAACGAATACCTTTCGAACAAGCTATAGATTGTTGAAATCGGACTATTATCAAAAGAGATATTTAATATTAAATGCGGACGAAAGATTTCTATCATTTCCCATTGCCAGAAATATGACCAAAAACATGTAATCTATTATTAACGCCAAAACGGCCTATTTTAGGTCAATAGTATCTTCGGAGAATTTAATAGAGGTAATATGCTCTTTCTTTTGGTATTGTGCTTTTGCTGATTAATCCCCCTATGAGTGAGATATTTTCACAAATTTTCTTGGAAGTGATTATAACGAAATGATGCCTTCAGCAAATTTGTAGCTCTTACTTTTGCGAATAACTTTACTGAAGACTTCAAATATCTATTTTGAATACTTTAAAAGTTATGGCTTGTTGTTTGTGGATTACTCTTCGTCGCCTATTTATTGTTCAATATAGTAATAATCCATTGAAATAAGCCAAACATTATTTCGATAAATCGAATTTTGTATTTCATTTTTCTATCTACAACTGCTAGAAATAATCACCGAACACTTCCAAGTTGTCTGGAAGGAACTTGATAACTTATCAGTGCAAAATTGTTCATTTGTGCGAACCTTCTGACTGCAATTTTTCTAACTTATGACCATCGGATTGATCTGAAACCTTTTGGAAAATGAAAAGCGAAATAAATAACTCCAAGCAACGGCGTAGCCAAGAGAAGGTTTTAACACCATACACCCCCCCCCCCCTCCACACAAAAAAAAAATATTGGATTGGAGTTGAAAATTTATTGATGCAAACTGATTTAATTCAATATTACAATAACATTATCTGATCCGTAGATTGATAACCTGTTGTTGTAAACATCATGAGGACTTTTGATAAATTGTCGGAATGGGGTCCTGATATGTAACTGATCTATTGGTCTTGATTTCACAGTTGTCTAAATTAGACAACTGTGAAATCAAGACTATTATTAAATAGCATCAATATCAAATTCATGCCTGAAAACATTCCAATAGAAAATTGCAGAGTTCTGTAATCAATCATAATCCTCAGATTTCATTTCAAATTTTCAGCTTTTTTCCTACACAATATTAGGAAAGCTTATTACACAATTTTTCCTAATAGGTTTGTGAAAATTATAAACTATTTGAATTTTTTTTATAGTTTTATTTTTTATTTAACCGTGATTTTTTAATAAATAGTGATCATCGCTTCACAACGTAGTCTATTTTTCATGGTTTGCGGTGAGCACGAACTCTCGAATTGCTGAACTGAAAATTATGGAATAGAAATAAATTTTTAGTATTCTTTACAGACCCGCTGGTGCCCTAAAACGATTTCGCTAGAGTTTTAGAGCACTGTGCACCCAGTGCATTAACGCAAGTGACGGAAGGTTATCGAAAAGTTTCGTGAAAATGAAAGTTCCAGTAATGATGATGATTTTCCCAAACGGTTCGTTTTCGTGAGGTTTTTATTTATTCTTTGGCATTAGGATTAGCGATAATAATTCAAATCAAGAATACTACTGGGAAGTCACCTTTAGAAAAAGTCGATGTAGAAGTAAAATTTGAAACTATGCACGCATGTACTTCAGAGATAGCGTGATATCAGGAGCTGCGATTTCATTTTAACGCTTTTTTTGTGAAAAGGGCGATACTTACAAATGTAAACATAGGGCTTTTTTCTTACATGCGAATGAGGGCTTTGAAACGCAACAAATTAACCTAAAAATTTTGATTCTACGATATTGCTTTCTTAAACTACAGCAAAAAATACAACGGGCGAAACTGTATTTTTGTTTGTTTATTTAAAGTTTCGCCCTCCACGCTCCATGCAAGCAAACAGGGCGATACTTTTTTTGCTAGCAGTTTGGAGGCGAAACTGTTATTTTCGTATTTTTTAGGATTATCAGACTGATACCAGCTGTAAATAGTAACAATGATCTCTATTGAAAAAACCCGGACGAAATCGGTGTTGTAAAACGGTAGTTATTGTAAAAAAACGTAAGGGCGATACTTCAATGCTGATAGATGGGACCGAAAAAGTAAACAATCGCCAAAGGGGCGATACTATCATTTTGTCAATTTCAATAGCAAAAACAAATTTTAATTTAATAATTTCAAATACTTTATGAAGCTTTGTGTTTCGATCACTGAATCATGCAAGCTAGGATGTCAAAAAACACAATAGTTCTTAAATAGGAAATAAAACCAAGTCTGGAAATATTCACTGTTGATTTTCTTTGAATGGTATCACTGCTAGTATCGCCCTTTTCAAGAAAAAGCGTTGATTTCTTAGATCTCAGTCGCGATGGAAATTTGAGTAAAATATAAACTTCAATTCGATTAAAAAAAATCGTTTTTTTGTTTCAGTACAATATATAACCCCTTTAGGAAAATTCAGTTTTCCCACCACAATATAGATATTTTATTAACAGAGCATTAACAATAATTCGTTGGTATGTCTATATGTCTATTTTATGGGCCATTTTTTCGCTTTCCCATTGATTTTGTTTGAGATTTCTAGCACTGATGTTGTCCTATGCTGATTTGAGCGATTCTCTGAGTCCTGCCACTATCCCATGTAGTATGTGTTATCAAAAACATCGCGAAGCATCAAGTTCTAAATGCTCTCAAACGATATATTATCCGAAGAGAGTGATAAGAGTTATAAGAAATGTCTCATCACACTGTTAGGTGGATTAAACACGTTTTATTTATTGCATTCGCATTCTTTATTATTTTTTTTTCTGAAATATTTTCAACATTTTCCTCAGTTTCCTGTTTTCATTCCTTCCTTTATTGTTATTTTTTCGTCTAACTCAGTGAACCCATTGTGTTCATTTCCCTGTTTTCCAGGCTGTTTCCAGGCTTATGATATTTTATTTTTAATGTTGTCGTTTACCCGTTTTTCAATTTTAGTCTTATTTCCTTCGTTTAATTTGATTGTTTTAATTATTCAATCTGTTTTATGTTCCTATATATTCAATATTTTACATACTCTCAGATTTCAACTTTTCTATTGTCTTAATTTTGTTCATTTTCAGTTGTTTCTGCGCCTTGGATTTTTATTTTATTTTGGATATTGGTAGCTTTTTGACTATTCACATGTTTTGTTCCATTTTACTTATTTAGTTTTTCCTCGTTTGTTCCTTATTTATTTCTTATGTTTTTCTCTCTTTAAATTCTATCTTCTTTGAATATTCTTTTTGCTTGTTTTAAATTTATTGCGTTTATATTTTACTACCTTATTTACAATTTGCATAAGGTTGCAATTGTGAGTGTTTTAATAATATTGTACCAAATATATAAATGAAGGACTCCCTCGGCATGATACTGTACCTTGATGTGGTCCGGGGGCTTTTCCACCAAAGCAGTATTACAGTGATTATATCACAGAAACTTGGGATACAATCATTATCTTTTTAGTTAAACTACATTGTGATCAATTTTAGTACTTAACTTGGCGACCTTTATTATCCACAGCCATGGTCAAATAATATACAATGTGGGTTTGAGGCCCAATTCTCTCTGCAGGCACCCTTCTTTTGTTGTTATATTTTCAATTAAATCCATGCTAACACTCACTAACACAAATTGCTTATTCTCTCATATACACTAACAATCTCTCATTCCAAACGTACAAACGTGGCCTACGCGATAACACAAACCTGGTCACAAATACGAACGCCCGCGATCTCGCCAATATTCAAACATCCCGATTGATTAGGTGAACGTTGGAACCTAAGAACCTAAGCTCGCGCAATCATGAATCGGTCACGTGCGAAAGTCTCCGCTCTTGATCCTAGCAGCCCAAATTCATGCCTTTAGTTGGAGCAATAGAAATAAAAACTAGACAAGACGTCCACACGCGATCATTGAAGAATATGCGAACATGCGAATGGCCACACGCTTATAAAAATAATGTGTCCACGCGAAGTTACATACATACTAGCACACGCGACAAAAACGTCCACATACAAACGCTTGAGTCCTTCGCGATCATCCACTCACGACCACATCCACGATCTCGTAAAAAGTGTAACACCCCGGTGACTAAGTGAAAGCACTTATAAATTAACGATCCCGGTCTCGAGAGTGAACCTCCAAATGCCCGTGTTCGCGCGATCATGAATCGGTTTCGTCCGGAATCCCCTATTCTCGGCCCTAGTAGCATAAGTCCAATGCCTTCAGGTGGACCAATCAAAAATATAATGCTCATATCCACTAAACTACATAAAAATCGAATGTATGCACTCAAAGTCACATACACGCGACAAACAAATATAAAAATGACTTCGTCTCATCAGAATCCAACACTAACTTAGTGAGAGGACTAAGCTGGGGTTGACGTTTACTCAAAAAAAAAAAAAAAAATGCCGCGTCAGCTGCCACCAGCTTAATGCCAACGGGAAGGGCAAAGTGGCCGATATTTTTAAACATTTGAAGCTGTCGAAGTTCAAACAGAAATATCTGATTTGGCATGCTTTCTGTACATGTTTTTCTCTCTTTAAATTCTATCTTCTTTGAATATTCTTTTTGCTTGTTTTAAATTTATTGCGTTTATATTTTACTACCTTATTTACAATTTGCATAAGGTTGCAATTGTGAGTGTTTTAATAATATTGTACCAAATATATAAATGAAGGACTCCCTCGGCATGATACTGTACCTTGATGTGGTCCGGGGGCTTTTCCACCAAAGCAGTATTACAGTGATTATATCACAGAAACTTGGGATACAATCATTATCTTTTTAGTTAAACTACATTGTGATCAATTTTAGTACTTAACTTGGCGACCTTTATTATCCACAGCCATGGTCAAATAATATACAATGTGGGTTTGAGGCCCAATTCTCTCTGCAGGCACCCTTCTTTTGTTGTTATATTTTCAATTAAATCCATGCTAACACTCACTAACACAAATTGCTTATTCTCTCATATACACTAACAATCTCTCATTCCAAACGTACAAACGTGGCCTACGCGATAACACAAACCTGGTCACAAATACGAACGCCCGCGATCTCGCCAATATTCAAACATCCCGATTGATTAGGTGAACGTTGGAACCTAAGAACCTAAGCTCGCGCAATCATGAATCGGTCACGTGCGAAAGTCTCCGCTCTTGATCCTAGCAGCCCAAATTCATGCCTTTAGTTGGAGCAATAGAAATAAAAACTAGACAAGACGTCCACACGCGATCATTGAAGAATATGCGAACATGCGAATGGCCACACGCTTATAAAAATAATGTGTCCACGCGAAGTTACATACATACTAGCACACGCGACAAAAACGTCCACATACAAACGCTTGAGTCCTTCGCGATCATCCACTCACGACCACATCCACGATCTCGTAAAAAGTGTAACACCCCGGTGACTAAGTGAAAGCACTTATAAATTAACGATCCCGGTCTCGAGAGTGAACCTCCAAATGCCCGTGTTCGCGCGATCATGAATCGGTTTCGTCCGGAATCCCCTATTCTCGGCCCTAGTAGCATAAGTCCAATGCCTTCAGGTGGACCAATCAAAAATATAATGCTCATATCCACTAAACTACATAAAAATCGAATGTATGCACTCAAAGTCACATACACGCGACAAACAAATATAAAAATGACTTCGTCTCATCAGAATCCAACACTAACTTAGTGAGAGGACTAAGCTGGGGTTGACGTTTACTCAAAAAAAAAAAAAAATGCCGCGTCAGCTGCCACCAGCTTAATGCCAACGGGAAGGGCAAAGTGGCCGATATTTTTAAACATTTGAAGCTGTCGAAGTTCAAACAGAAATATCTGATTTGGCATGCTTTCTGTACATGTGGTTTGAAAAGAAATATTTTCATTGCAATTCAGACCTTCAACCAGAAAATTTGTGCGAAAGAGTGCATGAAAAAACGTGTGCTATCTTTCATGAAGTAACAGATTGTTCTAAGCTATTTTGCCCGGATTCTGAATCCTGCTATTACGCTAAAAGGACATGTAGTGGTATGCCACCAACAACGTTCAGGTGGCGCTCAAGGACAAGAACCCTCCTTACACACTAGAGTACGGCCCAATCGAGGACTATTAGGATTTTATATTGGATGCACATTTTTCTCAATACAATTAAAATTTTGGAGTGGCTAGGTGCGGTTGAAAAATAGATAACTCCATAACATCTCTACAACAACTCACAGGAGTTCAAACAATTTTATTGATTCAACCACGTTATAACTAGCGCCAATTTGGTGCTGGCTTGGACTTATCTAACTAGTATTAAATTAGTGTTAGTTGCTCACGAGGAGAATCCGAAACACTAAACAATCATACTGTAAAAAGAATTGTACAGTGTACATTTCATCAAATATAAGTTGTATAAACATCGAAATAGTCTGATGTCCTTCTCCACCCATATGTTTATAATAGGTATGCCATTCTATCTAGAAAGTGCATTGAATAATGTTTTAGTTTATTGCTATAAATATGTTCTATTAATCCATTTATACTTATCCTGCCTTTCCATTCTCTCATTCCAGATTCGCAATAATAGTTGTAACCGACTGTCTCTGTTGGATGCCGGTGATTGTCGTCAAATTGGTGGCCTTGGGAGGTAAGTCGTTTCTGTTTATCTTTGCGAGTGGGCGGATTGTAGTATATTTATCTGGTAGGGCCGAACAAGTCAATCAAGAAGATAGTTAGAAAGTTCGACAGCAAGCTGTCACAGTGTTACGTAAGTGGACTAATGAAAAGGTCAACTGTCTTCGAAAGCATTGATGTCAATTAGATAGAGTAATTACCAACGTCCATCGTTTTTGGGTGAATTAGGATAATGATAATTATTTCATCAGTCGGAAAATGTATCCCGAGCAAGCTATCGCTGTATAACACCTTAAAAAGACCATACATTTAGTCACAACCATCAAAACCCCATGTAAAATTCTTAATAACTCATAAATATGCCAAAGTATGTGTTTTATATGAGCTACCGGTAATTTTATGGTTCCACACCCAATGAAACACCAGGTAAAGAAATTTTAGACCATGCACATGGTGGTATTATGGGCTTCTCCTTTGCTCGTCATACGGCGAGCTGGTGCATTTGGAAAAGGATTCAGATCGCAAACAGAAGAGCATTTGGTAACACTTTCGATTATCGTCTGCTGTATATACAGTTTATCACGTGCCAACATGGCAACCAACATCACCAAGTTCGCAATATGCCAAAAAGACACAGTTGTTTACGCTATCCACCCAGTAAAAGGAAGTTTTCCTATGTTAGTCCAATGCATTGGACGTTCAAATTATTAAACGCTGGAAATCAGTTTTTCACTACTCCCATCTGAGCAACCATTTGCAAGACGCGTTTGACAGTTGCATCCGAAGTGCATTTGCATTGATCACTGCGCCATCTACAAACATTTACCAAACGTGTTTCAAATGGCTGATTTATTCGAAGTTTCAGTTACATTTCGAAACGACCTAAACGTCTATTGCCTGTGGTATTACGAACAAGACGATATATGCCGTCATTATGGCACGTTAAAAGCTGGATAGCGTTCCAATGTTCCGCCGAGAATGATCATAAAATTGGGAATATTATCACAACAATGGACGATGCCGCAGTTGTTTCAATTCGCCCATAAACATCAATCGGTTTCACAAGACAACACTATGCTGTACTTGCTGAACAGTAAAGTTTCAAACAGTGCTGAAACCATATTCGTTTAGCGCGATCCTGTCATAACAATTTCAGTGATTTTCATTCAAATCCGGTACCACATTGAATGTGGCGGCGCTTGACTGTGGCCACTGATACGATACACGTTTGCTTTAACATCGAACCAAGCCGGATGTTGGCCTTTCAAATCAAAACGAGCGTGAATACGGCTTGCGAAAGCGACTGTATTTTCAATGGGACCGTGTTCCTGGCGCACATGTGCATTGGAATGGGTTGTTCAGTAACATTGATTTGTTAGTTATAGTAGCATCGATTTCCGCTCAGAATTTGATCGAAAAAGCTTGCAAAGAATAAGTATTTCTTTTTTTATAATATTTCAACGACAGTTCAAAGAGCCATGCGAACTTTTTGTCCTTCTTTTCGTGATATATGCCAAAACATGGTCAAATACAAATTACATACTCCAAGATCGCATATAAAAGGGTGATAGATTTTTTTGGCATGAGATTGTTATACTTCACAGATGTACCAACTGTCTTTTGAAATGTTTTTAGCTCAGGCTAAATTATCAGCCAAGAAAAGGTGTTTTTATGTTATAAAAACTCAATGTAAAAGAACAGCGGTAAGAAAATGACATTTTTAGCAAAAAAGTGCCCCGACGTTGTATGGCAACACGTCCAATGCTATCAGGATCGGATCCGCTTTGACATCTGAGAATGAATCCAAACGATTCAAAATTGAATCTCCGCGGTTCTCTCTCTATGATCTTTTTTCTATTCTTTACCTCTTTATTCAGCTCATCTGTCCATCAACTCATGGTATGTGTCTGAAATGACGGGTGATATGTTTATGGACTCAATTAAATTTCAATTTTATCGCCATAGCTTAGCTGCATGATAGCAGCGGCAACTATGCAGATCGCATATTTTCATTGCGCTTTCACGCTTCTTCCGATTCATTCTATTCTATCATCACAAGCAACATTCCTAGTACGTGACAAAACTTGCCCACCTATTTTCCGTCAGAATTTAGATTAATATTCATAGTCGTTTCTATGTACAGACTCTCCCTCTTCCTGGAAACGTTTCCGTCTAGGCAACTGGCCAAATAAGTATGACAATTTCCCAGCGAAAATTATCTCCACAATCGTGTACAATATCGAAAACTAAATTCGGAACCGAAAGGCTTGTGAAATCTAGCGGAAATCGGAGCCCATTCCCAGCAGATACCACTGATGCGCGTTAGACGTCGAGGATGCTTTCGCTTGTCATAAAATTTCACGAAGCAGAATAAGCAAGAAAAATTACTAAATCTGCGGCTAATGGAGCAAAGCGAAACTACTGGCATCGAATCGCTGGGCAAGTACGAACTTGGAAGATAGTCTTCCTGGCGGTGAATCGATGGTAATCGCTATTGGATTATTTCTATAGGTTAGATGTTTATTTCTGTGACTAAATCGTTCCAATGCGAGTGTGGAAGGCTGGTTGTAGGGTTCTACAGACTCTAAGGCTGGTGAATAGTGAAATATGTATTAACACTCGGAATACCAAGGGGGTAAAAAAAATGGGAACGCTTACTTTGACCGGTCATATCTCAGCCGTTACATAATCGATTTCAAATCTGTCTTCACCAATAGAAAGATATGTCTTTTGTGAATACGTCAAATAAAAAAAATAGTAGAATAAAGTTGTCTACCGTAAGTTACAGTAAAAAGAGTATAACAAAGTCGGTGAGAAAAAAAATGGGAACGCTTCTTTGACTTGCCATATCTTAGCTGTTTGCTTACTAATTTTAATTTTTTTTTTCACCATTGGATAGGTATTTTTTTTATAAAAACAGTGAACAAAGAATGATGGAAAACAAATTTGTATATCTGAAGGAATTGTAAAAAAAGTAATTGAGAGTCAGTGCAGACGAAATGAGTTTTTCTGTTCAAACAATCGTATCACGACCATTTGTCAACCAATTTCAATTTTCCTTACACCAATGCAATCCTTAGAGCTTCTAGACTTGTAATATATGCAATAAATAGTATATTTTCAAAAATTACTATACTTTTTCGAGTTTTTAGGAGATAAGATTTTTACAATGTACGTGGCATACGGCATTGAAATTCTTTGCGACTTGTTAGTTTTACGGTTTGAAAATTACCTGTTAGTTCTACATATTATACATGGATATTATTATATCAAAATGTTTGCACAAACGTGGAGAAACACAATATTGTATGTAAGTTACTAAATAATAGAGTGTGTTAGGACGATTCAGTAAATACGAAGAAGTTCAGAATTTTAAAATATTCGTCATATAACTTCAAATTTGAAGCGATGACCTATACATTTTAATACACCAATCGATTGTAACTGATGGCGGCTACAATTTCTGAAAAAAGACATTTTTATATTTTCTCAAAAAATAGCCAAAAGTACGTAGAAGTACAGAAATTTCATTTAGTTCGCAAATAACGTCGAATTCAAAGCGATGGCCTATACCTTTTTATATACCAATCGATTTTAATTGATTTTGGTTACAATTTCTGGAAGAACAATTTTTATATTTTCTCAAAAAACAGACAAAAGTACGTAGAACTACAGTAATTTCATTTAGTTGACAAATAACTTCAAGTATTCAAAGCTATCACCTATGCAATTTATACACCAATCGTTTGTGATTGATTTTGGCTACAATTTCTGAAAGAACAAATTTTTATATTTTCTCAAAAAAATAGCCAAAAATACGTACAAGTACAGAAATTTCATTTAGTGGGTAAATAACGTCGAATTCTAAGGGATGATTTATACTTTTTGCCTTTCTCATATAGAAAGGTTATGCAATCACTCTGAAAAACGTCAACCTAATCTCGGCCCGGAGGGCCGAGTGTCATATCCCATTCGACTCAGTTCGTCGAGATCGGAAAAAGTCTGTATGTGTGTGTGTATGTGTGTATGTATGTGTGTGTATGTGTGGGTGTATGTGTGTGTGTGTATGTATGTGCGTATGTGTCAAATAATGTCACTCATTTTTCTCAGAGATGGCTGGACCGATTTGCCCAAACTTAGTCTCAAATGAAAGGTGCAACCTTCCCATCGGCTGCTATTGAATTTTGGATCGATCGGAATTTTGGTTCCGGAATTACGGGTTTCAGAGTGCGGCTACACAGAAATTTCTCATAAAAACTATAGGAAAAATTAAAAATAGAATTTTTATTTTTGATGCTAAATGTATTCAAGGTGCATAAAACGTCGAGATTTGATGCAAACACGAAAAAAGTTTGACGAAGATTCACTTTTTTGGATTTTGCACATTTTTGCCTTTCTCATATAGAAAGGTTATGCAATCACTCTGAAAAACGTCAACCTAATCCCGGCCAAATTTTTTTTCGACTCGCATAAGGTTTCTGGATTTTAACAGGGGCGTAGTTGATGGTTTACGGAGAGGGGTTACACTCCCCCTCTACTGTTCACTCCCCTGCTTTAAAAATCTCCTTAAATCACCCCTCAGACCACCACCTCATACCCCTCCCTTTCAACCCCATCATCTTTAAACCACCGCTATATTACAAAGCATACCAATTTAAGCTGGGGAGTCGTTCGTTCATGGGACTTTCGCCCTCCTCACATACCCATCCCCGCATGACAAAATGAGTTAGCAAGCAGATAACATTGATCTAATGCTGATTAGGCTAATGGAGTATGATATTTTTTTGTTTCAAGTGTTTCACCGTCGACACGTAGCTCATCAAGTTCGTGGCTGGCATGCCATTGTGTATAAGTGCAAAGTGTACTAAGAATGTAATGGACATTTCCACAATTATGTTGAACATAAAAAGCCTCCATGCCATAGTTTAGAGAAATGAGAAAGGCACAATTGCACCGCTAGGTGGATTAAAACAGGTTTTTATACACCAATCGATTGTAATTGATCGCGGCTACAATTTTTGAAAGAACACATTTTTATATTTTCTCAAAAAATAGACAAAATACGTAGAAGTACGGAAATTTGATGTAGTTGGCAAATAAGGTCAAATTCAAAGTGATGGCCTACACTTTTATATATACCAATCGATTGTAATTGATTTCAGCCAGTGCTGCATTCGGTAACCGTAAACAGAAAACCTTCCTACACAGTCGCAAGTACTCATATTCGACTCTCTTTCCGTATAAGTTCTCGCACTGTGACAGCACCATATAGTGTCAGTCATACTACGTGAGTGCCTTTGCGAAAAAAATGTTCTGTCTTTTCGCTCTTTTGTTCACTCAGTTTGACTGAAGCCTCTCGATGACAGTCAGTTTTGAAAATTATTGTCATTAGGCCAAGCAAAGGGAATTTTAAATTCTGCACGATGCAAGTCTTGAATTCAATATTATAGTTCAAATACATTATCTATTAAACAATTGGTTTGGTTGCTAACCGAAAATTGTTTGAGAAATATTGTCTTTCATTTTCCGTCACCGTTTTGATAGGAGTTGTAAGCCACGTAAATTGCTCATTTAATGTCATATTCAATCATATAATATTCATTCTACATTCTATGGGATTCCCTAATAACATAAAACTAACTTCTGTTTATTCACAGTCTAGAGCACCCAAACACAGTAGGCAGGGTTAAAATGCAAGGAAATCAAAAGAAATATATGTTGTGTTTTGATCATGTTGATGTGTTTGGTTAGTTAAAAATATGCTCTGTCTGTTGATAAATATTTCTGCAGTAAACCAGGTCAAAAAACAATATGCATTACTACCAATTCAGGAGCATGTAAGCTATAAGTAACTTTCAAGTTTATCAACATGTTCAAGTTTAACTATCAGTATGTACTATGATTTTGATCGAATTTAAGGCAATTGCGAAGGGTCAATAAGCACTGGCTAGTGATTGAATCGTATATGGTGATTATTTAGTGAATAAAAACTACGCTTGTTGAATTCGCGTGGTAGACAAAAAGGAAAGAGAAATTATCATTGTGTGTTGTCACTTGACTCGGCTGTCTGCGCCCCGTCATTTTTTTTCTCACTCTCCCTCGTCACTGTTGTTGGTACTCACTATGCTCAGTTTCGGTTGCTCAAGTTCTCTCAACTGAAAAAGACGATCATTTTGATTTGTGACTGAAGCTTTGGGTACATTTTGAAGAAAAAGTGATGATCATGATTTTGTGCAACTCTGATTTCAGCTACAATTGTTGCAAGATAAACTTTTCATATTTTCCCAAAAAACGACAAAAATACGTAGAAGTACAGAAATTTCGTCTGATTGGCACATAACTGCGAATTTCCGTACTTCTACGTATTTTTGGCTAATTTTTGAGAAAATATAAACAATTGTTCTTTCAGAAATTGTAGCCGCCATCAATTACAATAGATTGGTGTATAAATAGTGTAGGTCATCCCTTTTAATTTGCAGTTATTTGCCAATCAAACGAAATTTCTGTACTTCTACGTATTTTTGTCGTTTTTTTAAAGAAAATATAAAAAGTTTATCTTGCAACAATTATAGCCGAAATCAATTACAATCGATTGGTGTATAAAAAGTATTCTAAGGGATGATCCCTTAGAATTCGACGTTATTTACCCACTAAATGAAATTTCTGTGCTTATACGTATTTTTGGCTTTTTTTTAGAAAATATAAAAATTTGTTCTTTCAGAAATTGTAGCCAAAATCAATTACAATCGATTGGTGTATAAAAAGTATTCTAAGGGATGATCCCTTAGAATTCGACGTTATTTACCCACTAAATGAAATTTCTGTGCTTATACGTATTTTTGGCTTTTTTTTAGAAAATATAAAAATTTGTTCTTTCAGAAATTGTAGCCAAAATCAATTACAATCGATTGGTGTATAAATTGCATAGGTAATAGCTTTGAATACTTAAAGTTATTTGTCAACTAAATGAAATTACTGTAGTTCTACGTACTTATGTCTATTTTTGAGAAAATATAAAAATCGTTCTTCCAGAAATTGTAACCAAAATCAATTATAATCGATTGGTATATAAAAAGGTACAGGCCATCACTTTGAATTCAACGTTATTTGCGAACTAAATGAAATTTCTGTACTTCTACGTACTTTTGGCTATTTTTTGAGAAAATATAAAAATGTGTTTTTTCAGAAATTGTAGCCGCCATCAATTACAATCGACTGGTGTATTAAAATGTATAGGTCATCGCTTCAAATTTGAAGTTATATGACGAATATTTTAAAATTCTGAACTTCGTCGTATTTACTGAATCGTCCTGACACACTCTATTATTTAGTAGCTTACATACAATATTGTGTTTCTCCACGTTTGTGCAAACATTTTGATATAATAATATCCATGTATAATATGTAGAACTATTGAGTAAACAGGTAATTTTCAAACCGTAAAACTAACAAGTCGCAAAGAATTTCAATGCCGTATGCCACCTACATTGTAAAAATCCTATCTCCTAAAAACTCGAATAAGTATAGTATTTTTTGAAAATATACTTTTTATTGCATATATTACAAGTCTAGAAGCTCTAAGGATTGCATTGGTGTAAGGAAAATTGAAATTGGTTGACAAATGGTCGTGATACGATTGTTTGGACAGAAAAATTCATTTCGTCTGTACTGACTCTCAATTACTGTTTTTACAATTACTTCAGATATACAGATTTGTTTTCCATCATTCTTTGTTCACTGTTTTTATAAAAAAATTGCCTATCCAATGGTGAAGAAAATATTAAAATTGGTGAGCAAACAGCTAAGATATGGCAAGTCAAAGAAGCGTTCCCATTTTTTTTCTCACCGACTTTGTTATACTCTTTTTACTATAACTTACGGTAGACAACTCTATTCTTCTATTTTTTTTATTTGACGTATTCACAAAAGACATATCTTTCTATTGGTGAAGACAGATTTGAAATCGATTATGTAACGGCTGAGATATGACCGGTCAAAGTAAGCGTTCCCATTTTTTTAGACCCCCTTGGTAGTCCGCGTAACTTTTTACCCCCTTGGTATTCCGAGTGTTAACCGATACAGTGAAACGACCGCACGATTAAAAGGAAGGTTTTTTTGAGTTATCTATAATCTATCAGGCTCTAATGATTTTTGTTAAGAGCATATAGATTAAAAAAATGGGACCACAATCCCGCATAAACGTGTACCAAATACGAACCATTCTATCAAATGTTAAAAACTATTTCCAATATTGTTAGTTCAATAATAGAACAACTATTACCTGGTATAATCTCGAACATAACGATTAGCGTTTTTCCATACTCGACCCTACAACCAACGGGTTGTTAAGAATGGTCACCATACTAAAGCATGCTTTTTCCATAAACATTTTGACAACATACCATTCAAGAGCTAGCGACGCCCAAAATGATTTGGTAGAAAAAAAAATCTTATCGCTGTCACACTTTCAAGAAAGCTTCATTGACATTAAGTGAACTGTCGCTTTATCCATTTGAGCTATCACCGTCATATTGTAAGATGATGTACAGGTTTTTGGAGCAGGAAAAACACATATACGAGTAACAAAACCAGCGATATTAATGTCATCTCATGAATTTTGACCGACCATTTGAAAAAAATGTTTTTGAGTTCCGTTTTCATTTTTGAGTTTTAAAACTGACAATGAAAACTTTAAAAATAGGGTTCCAATAGGGGCACGGCAACTGAAATAAAAAAAAATATATTGTTGCCAAAACCGGAATCCTACTGTATTGGTTTCTTTATTTGTTCATTTGATTTCATGAAATTTATTTCCCTAAGCTTTTGTTTTCTATTATTGTATTGTATTTTTTTATATATTTAATAAACCTGTTTTAGTAATTATCTATCCGCCATTTAACCCCAACTTCTCGTATATGGACAAAGGTCAAAAAGGCTCCGATCGATTTTTGAGATTTTTTCACATTAGAAAAACTACAAAATATGTATGATTTGCATCACGGAGCAGAAAAATCATTAAACATAGGGGATTTTGGGGTCAAAATGACCCGGTACCCCACTTTCCCGTATTTTCCTAGAAGCAAAAATATCTGCATTCAAATACTAAGATTATTTCCTTTTAAAAGAGGTATGAATTGTAATTTTCTGATTGCTACTTCAAAAGTTATAGCATTTAATGTATTTTTCCTCCATATTTTCCCATAGTACCAATTTCAAAAAAAATCAAGCGAAGTGGGCGGGGGTCTAGAATTGTCCAAATGATGTGAAATTTGGCATCTGAGCTTACTTTGACATTTGTCACAATATGAGAGGGGGGTCTTCGAGAATCCAAAAAAAAATTTTTTTGCAATGCCCTAATGGTCACTAGAGTGGGACATGGTTATATGAAAAAAATAAAATTTGGCTCCGAGTAACTTTTTGCGTCCAAATTAGCTCCCAGAACAACTCTGCAAATTTTTAACTCGATCGGTGAAACTATATTTTTGCGCCCACGGTTTAAAGTTTACATGGGATTTCGTATGGGAAAATTGTCTTTTGCAAATTAATTCTTCCAAGAGTCGCCCGTTATCTCCTAAAAATAAGTAGATGGCTGATTTTTATAGGAAATTTGTCAAGGAAACAAAGTCTAGAAGATTGCGAAACGATCTGATGATTTTGGAAAAAGTTATTAAGCAAAAACCGATTGATGCCCTGAAGATTGATGAAAATTTCACTTTTCTTAGCATCACTGCTTCTGACGGTCTAATTATATACAAAATTTTTAACATCCTCTTAATATGTACAAAAGAAGCCTCAATTTATCCCTCAAAACCTTGAGAAGTGGCCAAATAGTATAGATAAACGATTTAGACACATTAAGAGAGGATTAAATCAAAATTGCGTATAATTGGATAACCAACACCAGTGGTGCTAGAAAAAATGAATATTTTATGAATCATCAGAGCATCAATCGGTTTCTGCTTAATAACTTTTTTCTCAAGCGTCAGATCGTTTCGTGGTTTTCGAGACTTTGTTTCTTTGTTAAATTTTCTATAAAAGCCAAATAATGATTTATTTTTAGGAAGTAATGGGCGACTCCTGGAGGAATTATTTTGTAAAAGTTAATTTTCCCATACAAAATCCCATGTAAACTTTAAACAGTGGGCGCAAAAATATAGTTTCACCGATCGAGCTAAGAATTTGCACAGTTGTTCTAGGACCAAAATGGTATCTAAAAAGTTGCTTGGAGCTGGAATCTAATTTTTGTCCCACCCTAATGGTCACCCAACGCAACAAGCGATAGACGTCATCCATTATCTATTGCGCACAGTGCCGTGGCGTGGTCTTCTGGCGCCCTTGGCGGAGACTCAGTTGTGCGCCCCATGCCTCATTTGTCTACGCTAGCAATTCTAGCGAATATGCTGCAGAGAATATGAAGTTAAGTATCTGTAAGACAATCTAACCGAAAACCTATATTCCAATATACTTGAAAGACATAAGGTTTTAGGTTTGTTTTCCTCCAGCTGTCATTTGTAAAACTGTCAGCCAATTTGAACATTTGAAATAATGGTGCTGAAATGCTCTTTTTCGCTGTAAAAGTCATTCCGAAGACGTACAATGCCGGTTGGTCAGGCTTCATCATGAAAATAATCCGACTAAAAAGTTATTTTCGATTTGTTTTTCTCCACCTATGACAGGTAGAGGAAAACAAATCGTCGAACACACTAATACATACGCTCACAAAGTTGATATCGACAATGTAGTCACCGATTCAAGTTTGTTAGGGACCATTCATAAATTACGCAACGCAAAAACTGCTCAAAATTGACTCCTCCCTCCCTCTATGTAACAAGTTATCTCAAATTTCTCCATCCCCCCGCCCCTATTACGTAACAAATTCTTTTAATTTTTTTTACTTCGGTAAAAACATGCTACGTAACGTTTTAGCTTAATCCCCGTTCCACATATGTCACAATATGTCACAATTTGTCGAACCCCGTTGCTCCCCTTTAATCGCGTTGCGTAATTTATGAATCGTGCCTTATACATGGATCATTTGAAGCCGGAAACGCCAAAAACGTGAACTTAATTCACTAGAGGCCAAACCATCGAATATATTCACAGAGTGTCATTGGAGGAATTGTTCGTATGAACATTCCACACAATTTGATAACAATTGAAATTAGACATGGCTTACCATGATCGAACTAAAAAATTTAACTTTTTATGCTGATGAGGTAGAAAGTTGATGTCTTCGACAAAGTTTTAGAAATGCTCACAGTGAAGAATTTTGTTGAAGAACTTGAGCTTGTATGACTAAAGGTTATCGATTTATAAGGCGTTTTCTATGTCAACCCCCTTAAATCTAGTTTTTTTTAATATAACTTTTTTCATTGTGACTTTTCGTGCAAACTATGTTCAAGACAAATGTGTAGGTATCTAAACTATACATTGTCGAAGACTGTATGTAAAAATACTCATTCGTTTCAAAGTTTTTAAAGTTTTTTACATTTTTTACACCAACTTCAACTATGTATAAGAAAGAAAGCAAAGCAAACCAAAATGCACGAACAGTCACTTTTTTCACTGCCTAAACTATGCACAATAAAGCTAAGAAGGTTTGGTGTGTGGCACTCTAGAACCCTATGCTAAGCTCACTTTATCATGTTTTTTACTTTTTCTATACAAAAATCAGCAAAAAATATTTTTTTTGATTTTTTCCGTAAAATTTAGTAATTAATGGTATGACATCCTTTTGTAAGCATTAAATTCATTATAACATGTCTATTCGAGTATATATTAGCTTGGGATCTCCACTGATATTAAAAGCTTTACATTTTTGCTCCCACGTTTATAAAATCTGAAATATTCAGGTTTAAGTGAAAATAATACTTGTAATTGAATATTAAACCAAGAATTTCAAAAATTGGGGCGAAAACACTTAACAAAGTCTTAACATTCGATGGTTTGGGATCTAGTGAATTAAGTTCACGTTTTTGGCGTTTCCGACCACTGTGCCTTGCTCCGGTGAGCAATGATTTTGAATGGCAATCGCACTGGACGGCATAAAATGGTGTGCCAGGTAATATGTGGCAGGAGAGTCAACATAACCATGCCCCGCATACAAAAAACGTCCGACGAATGTGAAGCATTCGAAGCTATGCCACTCGCGATCCCAAATCGTCGCTGTAGTGCTATCTTATGACAAGTGCAATTCAGCACATTTCGAGAAAAACGATTTCTTAAGCTTGAGGTTGTAACATATAAATGGAATAAACAATTCAAAGAAGACAATTGATGCTTCTATCATTCTGTATTAACTTCTTAAATATTACGAAGATCGGTTGACTATGTTGCGCGTTTTTACTATAAATGTAAACAAAAGTCGCACTAACACGTGTCATAGGTGTGTATTGATGACAAAATTTGTATGACGTGTCATAATCGTGCATGGAAAATTTTCAATGGAAAAAACATCAAGGTTTAACTTTTATTCATATCTTTGGCTTCATTTGGTCTATAAACAATCAGTGAGACTCATTTTGAAGAAATGAGCCAGGAAATCTTGAAAAAATAGCTATTTTTGGATACTGTGTTGCCAAATATGCTATATACCCAGTTTGAAACTTAAACTGCATTTTCCTCACATTTTATGAATTTTTGTTTTGAAAATGGTTATGACATTGTGTTTCTCAGAAAGTTGTACACATAAAAACATCGTATACATCAAGATAACTTGAGCCAATATCCACAAATATTTTGAAGCAAAAAATTAAAAATTTCTCAGCGCGTTTCTCGCTATATCTCAGTAACCAAGTCGAATGTCAATATTCTGAAAACGCCACTTTGTAGAGATTGTTTAGACAAGTAATATGACATCAAACTCAAATTACCCCAAAATGGCGTTTGTCATAAGATAGCACAACAGCGACGAAATCATTATGCTCACTCGACTCAGGAGTGTGACTCTGTATCTTTTACTGCTTCGAAAACTTTAGGCAGGTGAGATTATTTATAAAGTTTTAAATTTTTCTCTTGAGAGGCCGTCAAATATACCAGTTCGAGGAAGCTCTGACACAAAGCCTTAGTAATTAGAGATAAAACAAGGAACGCTTCTGGGAATTCCAAAAGCTTCATGTCATTTCAACCAGAGATTCAACTTAGTGCAAAACTCGTTGATCACTGGCAACTTTGTGATATTGCAGAACCCTTGCTTTTTTAGCGGACTGCAGCCTACAGCTTAGAGGATTTCGGTCCGTCCCGCGAGACAAAATTTGCAAAATCGGACGAAGTAGCAACTGTCTGCCAAATAAACATCCGTCGTCGGGAAGACGACTAAATTTTACGCCTGTTTGTCACAAAGTGTGTAACGTCAAGTCCTCTTTTTGGTCTAGTCCAATGTATCAAGCTCCTAACAACGCGTGTTAAATCGTCAGTGATGCAATTGAAACTTCGCATTGTTTCCGCTTCGGTCTTGTTCCTGATCTCCTCTTGAGTCCCCTAGGTCTGAAGCGGATCAATCGACTATTAACTAATTCTCTGAGCGCTAATAACCGTAATGTCCCCGAATACTAATTTCCCTGTAACTATTTTTGAACAATAATTTAGTGTGTGCTTGGGAATGGCACTCCTGTCATGACTTATTTTATGATTTACCCTCACTTATTTTATAAAACAGATCACTGGGGAATGCCATGGGGAAGAATATTCACAATAACAAACCGTTTGTGTACTTTACGTGATATAGAAAAACCTCGATTTAACTTTTGAAAACCGTAATCATTTTCATCGTATGTAACATGTGTTAACATCACAAAAATCAAACTAAATAATTAAGTTAGAAATGGTGTGTGTGTGTGTGTGTGTGTGTGTGTGTGTGTGTGTGTGTGTGTGTGTGTGTGTGTGTGAATACAATCCATTTCCCACTGTCCGGCAGTGCTTTTATGGAAGAAACTTGTCTGCACCTATGTAATGATATATTTGTTTTCATTGATAGATGAACACATGTTTAGCCTTGGAAATGAAAGGTGATAGCTCTACTGTACATCCAACGACCCATTTCAGGAATGTCTGTTTCTACACGTACATTCTGACGCCGCCTTCATATACAATAAGCCCTGCGCGAATACATCCACGTATCAATTGGATATTTGCAATATATTCGCACTTCCAGAATAAAAAATGTTTTTGATTCTGGCACATATTTACAAAAAGGAAAAGATTTATGAAGGTACACAAGTATTAAAAAAAGACATGAAACGATCTCACCAGCTCTGAATAAACAAATTCATGAGATTTCTGTGAAGAATTCTCTTCCATCCATGAAATTGTTGCATCAGCTACTCAGGTTAAGGCGGCGCTGCAGGTGCTAAGCGGAACGAAGGGGCGTATTGTTTCGCGTCTTGCTTCACACACTTCAATGGCAAAGTTGTGACGACAAATTTCTATTCAAAATCACACTTTTCTCGCGATATTTCAACTTACTAACACGTAACTTAACAGGAAAACCTTCCTACTAAACGATTGACTTCATTTTCCTGTTGAATATAATGTATATCACTGAAAAACTATGAAAAATATTGGACGTTAACAACAACACGTCCGGGCGATTCGCCAGTGTTGCCACTGCTCCTAAATAATTAAGTTAGAAATTGTGTTTTTATTCTTAAATTTGTGTTTAACCCACTGTGTTCCTTTGGCAGAAATCGCAATATTGTCTTACTAGTTTGCATGTGTGGCCTAGTGTGCAATGAATTGTCCAACCTAGGCGTAACAACCAGAGTTAAAAATATTCAAATTCATTGAATGAAAATTGATCATATTCAACCGCATTCATTTTCAATATTCAGTGACGCAGCTGAAAACGTCAAACTAACAAACCGCTCATTCATCCATGCAGATTTTCATTCGTCTCCGATTATTACACGAAGCGACCGTGCAGCAACGAATCAAACGCATCAAAGTAGGCCCTGGCACAATGTAAGCGATGATGATTTGTTGTTTCATATGCTTTACCGGCATTTGAAAACATTTTCCTAGATAATTAGTGTAATGAATATATTGTACGATATTCAACTGAATGAATAAGATGGATAGTTGAATGAATATTTTTTCTATTCACCGCGAGTCGCAACAGGTTCATTTTCAGCCGTTAAAAAGAACTTCGATTATTTTTAACTCTGGTAACAACACCAGTCATGAATGGCAAATGATTGCGAACGGCCTTTCTCTCTATCTTAATTACTCCACCCAGTAATTTGCTGCCTCCGGATTGCTATCTTTACGTAAAAATATATGCAATCGTGAAAAAAAATTCTTCAGCTTTTACACATAGATATACAGACTGGCAGGCGAGCTTCAGAAAGAGACAAATGAGACAGTGTTTTGCAAATTGAGTGTAACTGCCAAGTAATTTGTCTTGATTGCATTATGGTACACAATGCTCCTTTTGCGCCATAGGAACCATTCTGCAAATGTTGCGATTTTTAATCTTTGACGACAAAAAATTAAAAGAAATTCGAATAGTACTAGGACAAGATCACGTCCCAAATCAATGGTTGCTGTATCCGCTAGCTACATTTCACTCCATTGTACCCTTATCCTACAGTAGCTGTTCCTCAAATTATCTTATCCCCTCACTGTTTATGCAAGCCATTTTAAAATATGTTTTGTTTCGAATTGATTTTTCTTTGCCTGGGTGATTTGTATGAAATTCTAGCCCTGTATGCGTGAGCCTGAAACCAAACTAGAGCAACGTTTGGTATTCACCTCAACCGAATTTTCGCTTCGTTCGAGCAAACGTTTTGGAATGTTATCGTTAATTCCAGCTTTGTATTATTTTTTTTAAAACGAAGCAAAAATATTAACACCTAATTAAGCACAGTCTTGTAATTATGCGCCAAGTAAGTAATGAAAGTCAGTGGCTCCCAAACGATTAAGATAAACAAGAACTCATCTACCCTAAAGGATTATAAAAGAACCGTTCTGTCCCGAAAAGGACAGGCTGAATGTGTTGCTAAAAACAGCCCATAAATTTAATGCTATTACCGACATAAATACATTACACATTCTCGATTTTTGCTCGTTTGTTGCAATTGCTTGGCGAATCATCGGTTTCCGGAGCGTCGCGTCGTCCTGTGGTGAGCTGGAGGCATTTTCCAGCAAAAAAAAATGAGCCCCCATAAACACTGTCTTGTTGTCCTAAGGGTTGCAAATCGATGCCGAATGGTTGGCTCCGCTGCCGTTTATTTGCTGGACAGCTGGCTGCTAGGCTGGTGATAAAAGTTAGAAAAACGGGTGCAGAGGTTTTTTGTCGTCCACCAGTTCGGCGGTTGCCATGAATTTGTATTTTTATTGTCCGGAAAATGCAATTGAGTATAGAGTTGGGATTTCATTAAGAGAATTTGCTGATACAAGTTTGGAAGAAATTTGACATATTTAATGTATTCTGTTGTATTATTCAGGATCAGCGTCGCACTGTAAGCCCGAGTAGGTAGTAAGATAAGCTTCGAGTGAGGGGTTTATTACTGGGGATTTGTCGAATCCTGGTATTATTAGTTGGTAAAGCAATCACGTTAAGATTGTCTAGTAATGTCCTACGGAAAACAGGTTTAAATATTGAGTTAAACTAAAACAATTTATGAAAAATTCCGACCAGAGGCAGAAATCGAAACGGGAACCTTTGGATCTTCGGCCAAATGCACGAACCTTTATGCTATACCTGGGCTATGATTGCGTCTCTGGATGAACACATGATTATTGCATTGGCGACAGTGTTACTCGTACTGGCTCTAAAGCGACACGCTGCACAGTGATCACCTTCCATAAAACAGTCGGACAAAACCTCAAAAGTGGCTCGAATTTGATGAAGACTTCACGTTGGAGTAATTTTATGGCGCTGAGTTAATATTTGATGTGATTTTTTTTACCTCAAAATTTTAGCACTTAGGGTGGCTCGAAATGTTTTATAAATATTTTTATGCTTATTTCGATCCCATCAGGTAATTTTTGAAGCCTGGAATAAAAAATTCTTTCCTCATAGAAAATATTCCGTAATTCATGAATTTGCGTTCAATGATGTATTTTTTATCAAACTTTGTATGGACATATCTACTAGAGTAATTATATTTTTATTGGCCTCATATACCATGTTCATTCTCACGATATAATGAAATGATTCTGCATTAATCGGAATATTAGGATAGTTATCTATAAAAATAACACGACTTTGAACGTAAGACCTAATGTTGGGAAGACTTGATCAAGTGCCAATAAGCTGAAGAAAGATACAAAATTTCTGATATTTACCATTAGATGCACTGCTGCAGAATAAATGATGTGTTCAAATTTTAAGTGAAGCAGAATTCATTCATTTTTGAGTAGAAGAGTTTTTGAATGCTATGTAACTTTATTAACAAAAGCTCTGGAAAAAATGGCCTATTAAATGGATTGAAGTTTTTTCTTTTAAGAATTAACTTGACCAGAAAAATGTCACGCTTTCCAATATCGTCGAAATTTAGGACATGTCCTTAAAAATAAGGACGGTTGGTAACCCTACCTTACACCAACAATTAATATTTTTTTTGATTAATAGTTGGTTTATCGTTACCATTTCTGCTCGTGTAGGGTCTGCTACAGATAACGCCTAATTTTGTACTGGAGCTATCGGAGCGCTGCACAGCGTGATGAGGTAAAAAGACATTTCAGTTACCCTCATGAAATTTTGGTTCTCTGTCAAATCTTCTTTCGACGGACTACAAGCTGGGTCCATGGATAACTGTTTTCAAGAAGCGGCAATCGATATTCCCCAACTGAATATTGCACCACGTAGTAACGAGCGGCACTGGCGGCTCCAGGGAGGGGCACGTGCCCCCCCCCCCCCCTATTCGACCAGAAGCTGTTTTGGTGAAAAGATTTGCATTTCACTACTTCAATATGTTAATATTCTGGAAGTGATGAACAAGGTGATCAGTTTGTTTTTTTTGTAATATTTTATTTAACTAAGTAAAAGCTAATTAATTTAATTTGGTAATAAAAGCAATTTCGAATTTTTGCAAACAATAAGCAAAATATTGTTTCTGTTAGGATTGTGACACCAGTAATACCGACAACAAAAATCCGTGGAATACCGATCCACTTTTGGTACTGAAATATTGGTACGGATTAAAAATAAGTAGGTACCGGTAAATTCTGCATCATGCATAACTTTTGATAAAATTATTTATATTTTATATATCTAACTTAGAGCTAAATCTTGACGAGAATCAAAATGCCATCGTCTTCAGTAATATATCCGGTAATAACAGGAGTCAAATGGCACACTCAACAGTAGATCTACCTTTACCAGATCACTTGAAAAGTACATTCATATTTTTTATTTTTTTATTTTGTAGCATCGTGTTATCATTATCGAAATTCTATCAATGCGTAGGCTAGACCATTTAGACATGCGACGCTTTCAAATTCATGTATTTCTTACCCTTTTTTCAATCAATAAACTATCTAAGGTTGGGTTGGAAAATAGATAATTAGAGCTTATTTCATGGGAATAACTGAAACAACTTCATGGGAATAATTGAAACAATTTTCAACGCCTTCACACCTTCTTTTAGTCTCTATCGCGGCTAACCGAGTCCACCAATTCACCATCTGTCCGACGTCGCTGGTGACTGCTCCTTTCATCTTCAGTTCAAGTTTCATTATCGCCCAAGATTTTTTCTTTTGGACGGAACTGGTAACAATTTTGCGGATTCAGCTAGTTTGAAATGAAATAACTCCGATGTTTTTGTACAATTGTATCACGCAGCCCGTGCGCACGGATAGGGTTTTGGGGGCTCAGACCAATCCCACGTGGATTTAGAATAATTACCTTTAATCATGGAAACAGGAAATAATACTGCGAGCCGTTTGAAACATAAAACGTCATTTGAGCTCAGACAACCTAGAAACAAGCAATTGAAGAAATCGAGGAAGAAATATTAAGAGAGTTGCTGGAAAGGGATGTAAGTCAAACTGGTCGATATCTCCGGATCTGTTCTTGTTTCGACAAGTTGAGATACTAGCAATAGTTGTGAGTAGACACAGAAAAGGTCGATCAGCGAAATTTCACTGCCGATGATATCTCCGTCGGAGTGGTTGAGAGCTATATGGTACACGAAAACAGGCATCGACATCGAGAGAAATACCGCCGCCGAGGGATTCTCAGCACCAGCT
Source organism: Topomyia yanbarensis (assembly GCF_030247195.1). Lineage (NCBI taxonomy): Eukaryota > Metazoa > Arthropoda > Insecta > Diptera > Culicidae > Topomyia > Topomyia yanbarensis. The sequence continues at coordinate 390,528,188 of NC_080671.1, read as the reverse complement.
GATGAACGAGTCGCACCAAGAAGGATTAGAAAAGTAGCAATGGAGAAAACATGAACGATTGTCACAAAATAAAAAGAGCAGGAGCACAATCCAGCCTGAAATAATACCTAACGATGGATCCGGGGATGAGGATTAGGGTAAACAAGACGTTTAGGTTTGGTCAGTAAGCTTAACTACTACAAACCACTGCAGAATCCGATACTACCACGAGCTAGCAGGCAGCGATGTATGTTGAAGAATCCTTCTCGATAACAGTCATTGACTCAATTTGTTGATCTGAATCGATTGGTACGCAAGACTCGGCGCTCCACGGCTCGGAAATAACCTTCACAGTTTAAGAATTTCTGTACCTTTCTTTTATGAGAAACGTAAAAAAAAATTAAAACGCTGCCTTCCCTTGATGATTTTCTGCGCATGGGCCTGATAGCACGTCTTTGCTGTTGTAGCAGCTGACTAGATTTCGCCAACACGTAACTTGAAAATGAATGAAGCGTAAAATCCGTTTATTGAAGCACTCCCTTCTAAATACCTCCAAATTCATAGTCTAATCCGTCTCAAAAAAGCCGGTTTTCTTGCTGAGGGAACAGATCCCTCGCCAAGTCATTTTTTTCCGTGATCCCAAGAAAATAAACTTGCATCTTCTAGGAACCTTGCCGTGAGCAGGAGCCTTGTAGAGTTTGAACCACGATTTGCTTGAAATTCCCATAGACTTCATCGTCGATGAAGACACATCCATCGAGTCAGTAGCTCGTCGTACAGGTTTTTTCGCCAAACCATAATCCCAGGTATTGAGATCAGGTTTGATTTTTCGAATGACCTTCTACCACAGTTGACGGGAATGGATAGCAGTATTGAGAGATTCCTTGTACTGTTTTATAACTCGAGCCAGAATACTTTCGGGATAATCTAACATTTCCGGAGTCGACGCTGAAGGTTTTTCAAGTAACTGTTCACAGTTATTGTTGTTTTCTTTTCCTAGATAAAGAATAACTCGGCACCATGTTGGTTAAGAACTGTGAAATAAATAGACCGAGCAAAAGTGTTTGCAACGAATAAAAGGCTTTTAAAAGCTTGCAGAGATGAGCTCAAATTTCCTAATTTCTCGCGTATCTGCATTCCGTTGAACGAGGAATCTGCCGAAAATCAATGGAATGCAAAGGCTACTAATTTAAGGTGACTGGAATTTGTTTGACTAAACGGTAGATTTGTCGTTTCCCCCTTTTTTAGTTCAACAAGATATCAGGATTCATACACGGAAGCAATATAGTAACATAACTGTACACGCTGTTATTTAGAAATTCAGAGTTTATATTTGATATTGAGCGTACTTGAGTAAAGTCTGATAGCAAAGTGAAAACCAAACTTGATGTTGTCATGTTGCCGGCAATCACTCAGGTTGATAACGTTTTGGTCATTTTAGCGGTGAAAAGATCAAAATCAAGAGCAACAAACTGTTCTTTGACATTAAACAGATCTGCTATAAGTGAGAGCAAATTGAAAATAAGTACTCAATGTATTTATTTTGCCAAACAAATGAAACACGGTATTTTTTTTTACGAAAAAAGCAGATCGTGAAAGCACAGCAAAATGACATAAACATTTTTCAGAATATTTTCTATAGAAGTGTAAATAGAGTTTGGGCTTATGGAAGTCACCTTACTTCAGTATCAACACCTATCCAATGCAGTACTGATATCATTCAACTTGTTAGACCAAGCAGACATATTTGTTTTGCAGAATAACTTAAAATACGTGGCTGAAAGTTACAGCGTTGGAATAAAGATTCTCGTGTATATAGAAAATGACAGTATAGAGGTAAGGTTATATGGTCGGTGTTAAGTCAGACCGGACCAAGTCGCAAAACGTCAAAAAATGAGTTAATGATAGCACTGGATAAAGAATTTCTTCATCTACATTCCACTTTTACCAGATTTGAAATATGAAACTATTAACAAAAATTATCGTAAAAATTATTTTCCAATTATAATGTAAAAGATGCTGCGATTCAAACTTTAAACGCGTTTTTCTCGAAATCAATGCACTGTCGCTTAGTCCGGTCTGACCTAACACCGACCAAATGAGCTATCAACGCGTATCCCGTAAACCAAATGCAAAATACACGTCATAATTTGGAGATGTAGAATCCGTTTCACCTGATATTTGAAGAAACTTATTCCCGAGTATGACTGATGATGTTCTTGTAGCGAGAATGCGGGTCGAAAGATCTATCCCCTCTTAACTAGGGTTACTAGGGTCATCTTAGCACCGACCAGGAGAAAATAACTGGCCAATAACCCGGGTATACTATTTTCTGATATCATACCAAAACCTGGTATTAATTGATTACTAATGCCTCATTGAGGTATTAAGCATGTATTGAAGATACATTTTTCAATATCTGCGTAATACCTCAATGAGGTATAATACTTCATTTTAGTATTATTTATGTATTCCAGTGATTTTTACAAATAACAAATCACTACCTTTTTGAATATCTCCATACAGTGAATTTTGTTATTGGAAGGTTGAAAAGGTTTTGTTATTTTTTTTTTTTTTTTTTTTTTTTATTTCAATTATAGAGGTTTTAACCTTAAGGTCATTCGCCTCTTCGGGTTAGAAAAATCTCTTAGGAAAAATTTCTAACCCTATGTGCGGGGTCGGGACCCGAACCCAGGTGCGCTGCGTACAAGGCAATCGATTTACCAATACGCTACGCCCACTCCCCCGGTTTTGTTATTATTCAGGTATTATAATAACTCGTTTCATTATTAACTAGTTATTCGTAGTACATGTCTCAGTTATTATTTCAGGTATTTTACCTCTTATGCAAGGCTCTTCAATACCTTATTGTGGTGTCCAAGTATTGGGTACAGTATATCTGAATTTGACATTCTGAAGTTATTTTCTTCTGCTCGGATATTCATCCCACCCATTTGAACACATTAGTTAGAGTAGTGTTTACTATCTCTATTAAACGCATTAGCCTAAATGGTAGGATGAATAAGAGCGCGTTGTACTCGACTTTTCGCTTCGCTTTAACGCGAGTATTTTACATTTTCCAAGCCAGATTTTTTATTGATCTGCTTCTTCAGAACGAAGCAAAGATGTCGATACCTATTTAAGCGCAATCCAATGAGTGTAAGTCGAGTTGTCAGCGAAATAGTGTGACATCGTGACTAATGAGATGGATAAGGGCACGTCTACCCTATACAATTCAAACACAACAGAACTATAACTGAACAAACCACGATATGCATCCATGATGGGCAGATTCCTATGTGCAAATACTGTAATTAAACGGAACATACTGGATAACCTTTCGCGGATGATGGTTAAGAGAATACCTCACAACCTGTTGCCAACACATTTAAGGCAAATCAATCCATATACAATCATCTGAACCACATAAGGTTGTCAATTTTGTGGCAAATGTTCAACTGAAAACACAGCATCAACATCAACAGCCAGCAGCTTCAATGCGGGTTTTGTCACCTGTAAGTGCAAGAGGTAACGAAAAACATTTGATCGTGAGCACGAACACGGCATGACTGATAAGAGATGGGCAGACTAGTTCTGTAAAAAAACTAGATCACATGAACCATTTTTTCGTTCAGTTGAATTTTTAATTGTGTATGGTCGGTGTTAAGTCAGGCCGGACTAAGTGACAAAATTCTGATTTCGAGGAAAACGAATTTAAAGTTTAAATCGCAGCATCCCTTACATTATGATTGGAAATTATTTTTTTCCATAATTCTTGTTTATTGTTACATATTTCAAATCTGGCAAAAGTCGAATGTTGCTGACGAAATTCTTTATCCAGTGCTATCATTATCTCATATTTTGATGTTGTGCGACTTAGTCCGTTCTGATTTAACACTGACCATATAGTGAATGATTGTCGAAACAGTCTGATCTAGAAAGGCCCGAAGACACATGCAGTTTAATTTTTGAGCGAAAGCTCTCGTTGAGCGTTTTCCTGTGGATTTTTCCTATTATTCTTGAATTTCATTCTTCGTTCAGTTCCAAATTAAAAGAGCATCCAGGATAATTTATGGGACGGTAGGTCACTTCATTGTCATTCGTTCGCCTAAAAATTCGTCCCTTGAATTTGGCGACCTGCTTTAGGTGAACTGACCAATTCGTTTCCAAGCGAATTAAGTAAGTACTACTGTGCTTTGAAAAGGAACTCGTTCACTCTTTCTATTTGAAGAACCAGTTCTCCTGAACTGATCGCAAACGGATTTCCCATATTTACCTGAATGATAAAAGAAAAGTAAATGAACCTCAAGATGCATCAGTTTACCAAATAAGTATTTCCCCGCCGCGAAAGAAGCTATAGAAAGCAGCATGTACGAAATCCGACGAACACTCAATAGCATTTGGTTTTGTTTTTAGTTACATTTTGTAAATATATAAAATATTCCGTTTAGACACCGCAATGAGCCGTATCGAATAAAGGAATTATAAAAAAATAGTGATTTCATACAAGGATGGTGTTTGATTAACTAGTCGCCAATCCCTAAATGTGAACCGTGTTAAGAAATGAGTTTCAAAAATTCTAAGCTTCTAAATGTATTTATTTTTTGAAATCGTCTATACGAAATATTTTGTCAGAAAGGCGTGCCCCTCCTTTGTCAGCCAGCTGGAGCCGCCTATGACGACCGGTATCATCCTGGGGAACTGTTCTCCGAAAATGCACCTCACATTTTTGGTCATCACTCGAAACAGTGCACCGCTCAAGTACCCAGAACCGCTGCAACATCGCGTCCAGAATGGATCCAGTTCCAATTATATGGATCGACGGTTTACTTGCTGGCGCAGAATATACGGGATGTATTAATAAATAAATAAATTCCAGCGCTGTTTCCTGTAAACACGGATACCTTTCAAATAGTTTATTTTCCCTTTAATTAAAGCAAAGAAAATTTTTCCTCCTATCAGAATGATGACATTAAGCTTGGAGCCCTCTAGTGGAAAATATTATCGATTATTCCAATCATTTATATTGCTATTTTTACCTGGATGATCTGCAGGTATCTTGGAATCAAGCATAATATTGTTCTTGCAAATGCTCTGATTCTAAAACCGACATACAATTCAATCATTTCAACAACATGTAATTTTCCCGGACCTATTCCAACCATATCCATTTTAGCTCTCAACTATTTGAGTCCTAATTTTCTTCTCGATCAAAAATATATAATTACACTGGCTCAAAAAGTTGGCCATCACCATACTCTCCTTTCCACTATCTGCGATACTATCATAATTCAATTCCATGAAAATTTGTTAGCAGAAAATTCTATACCTATTTAAATTACCTTACAGGAGTCCACATCTCCCCTTCCCTATACGCCTGGCTAGCCGTGCTGGTGCTTCCGGTTAACTCTGCCCTGAATCCGGTGCTCTACACTCTGACGACGGCGCAATTCAAGCAACAGGTGAGTGCTGTTCGAGTAACAGCTTGCTGTAGTTGTGTTGCGACTGCTTGAAATTTCATTCATATTCTAACCGGTACGGTTTCGATTTTAGCTAACACGCTTCTTCTACTCGCTACCGTGTGGCGCCACGCACGAACTGAACGGGTACGATTCCGCGATAGATTCGAGGTAAGTTGGTCTAGATCACTTTACGTGGCATGGGGTGGGAAGGTTTGAATCAATGGTGGAGTTGGAAATTTCACGTCGAGTTGTTTCATAGTGGTATGAACATTTCAAGTAGTTTGAAAATTGGTGGAAAATGATTGATGGTTATGTCGATTGATAGCCGATGGGTAATTATCGTATAAGCACAAGAGATTTGCATTAAAAATGAATTAGAAATGTGTTTAATTGCCGTGCAAACTCTGCGCATCTATTTTAACGGTTGCGTCGTTCGTCTCTAGTGATAGTTTTCATTTAAAAAACTGAGGCAACACAGCACATCCTGACATACTTTCTTGTCATCCTTGTATGACAAATACCGTTTTTCATTATCAAACACCGGGGTAGTGGATGGGGTTACCAAATGGGCCTGAGAGCGAAATAAGGACATCTTGAATTTTGACCGAGGCTGAAGAAATTTACTCATCTTTGACAAAAATGTGTTTGGTTGAGTAGGGTGACCATATCAAGCGAGTGAAAAACCAGGACAGTCCAAAAAGGACTACCACCCTCCATCACCTCTTAATCGATTGTGCCTTCTCCCCACGTGTTCGGCAGCTTAAAACGTTCTATTCGGCAGTAAAACAGTTCTGGGATCTTACAGGCAAAGCTCAGCCATAAAGTCTTGCATAAGAATTCGATCACCGAGCTCTTTTTTCGGACTTACACACACGCAATTCTTGTTACATTACCATCAGCAAATGTAACATGATGTTGTTGGATACATCGACTATCATCAATTTAGCTGATGATACGAAGTATTCTGAAATCATCTGTGCAGCACCGGCGAGGGGTCATTGAAGTAAAGTAGAAACATCAACGGTCCAAAGTAACTTCCCTACTTCATTCTTGATTTTAAGTTAAGTAGCTATCAATCTCCAATGACAATCATTATTTCTCGATCTGAGAACTATGATCGAAACAGCTGCAAAAACTACCATTGATTAGAAGTTCCTCCAGTTTATCAATTGTTATATGAAAATAGCGGATTGGTTGGTGTAAATAATATCAGTTTGAGCTTGTGGATTGGCGATTCTACGTTGAAACCGCTCGCAGATAGCGCAGGAAGGAAAGTGTTGCTGATTTGATTCTGTTCTGTCATAGTGCATATATTTTCTGTGAACATTGGTAAAAAATGACTTTTAAACACCAAATTACCGATCAATTTGTTGATAATTGTTTATGAGAATGAAGGAAAACCATCATTTTATAAGATGATGAGTAAACATCTTGCGAAAAGAGTGTAAAACATAGTGGTTTCTAATATTATTCGTAGAGCTATATGCGCGCTGTTTCGAAATATAATTTGTTGAGCACCGTAGCCGCCGCAACAGCATTTCCCGTTCGTCCTAAGTTAAGCTAAACCTTCATGAGATGGTGTAAATTCATGAAACTCTCCAGATCAGGCGAGGAAAGAATATATCCGGCTAATAGGAAAGTGTCAGCTTTGTATCATGCAAAGCCGATCCTTCTCTCCGATAGTCTTCACTGAATCTCCTACGTAGTTCAAAATATGAAGGAGTTTGACATTGGTACTGATTGAGTCTCGGTTTCGAGTTGGAACTTTATTTATGGAACGATTTTTTATAACCACAATAATACCCCGATTACATTTCGAAGAAATGTATGAGTGAAATAGTTGCAAATGACTATAATTTCAGAATAATTGCAAATAAAACTAAATTTCTTACTCGTTTCATTCATATTTTGGCAGTGGTAAGCTTTTTCCGAGAAGATAATGAAGATTTTGTTGTAAGTTACGACTCACTTACGGGTGAAAAAAGCAAACTGTATCACTTTGCCAGTTCATGAGCTGAATCATAGGTGTCGCATGACTAATTTTGGCTTTGGCGCAAATCGCCAATTGAAAGGCAATTTAAGCCGGGAAGAAACCCCAGTTATCATTGTTTCATTGGCCAGAGATTGGTCCACAACTGGAACCATTTCGATTTGTTCGGCTGCCAAATTTCCTTGAAAACGGATCACACTGCCGTGATACGCATAAGAGTCCCATTTACTATCGATTTTCTATACATATGGGACTGTTATGCTTATCACGGTAGTACAGGTTATTCACATGTTATGTACGAACGCCTCATGTTTTTCTTTTCATTTTCCACGTAAGAGAAGAAAGTTGAGAGATTAAAAAAGACATCGGATTGTACAATTGAGGGATTCGAGTATTTAAAATTTTGTTTGTCGTATTTTGCTTGAGGGTGAATTTACGTTGCAATTATGGTTGCGATCGGTCATAACAGCGATCTGAACCAGAGAAAATAAAGCGAAGACTCAGTAAAGAAAAATATTTTAGGCTTACAGGGAAAAAACAGGACAAATCAAGCGTTTTCCTTGACTTCCCAGGACACCAGGACAGTCAGTGAAAAACCAGGACATGTCCTGGGAAACCAGGACGTATGGTCACCCTATGGTTGAGTGGTATTTAGAAAAGATTTACAATATTTTTTTGAGAACAGCGCTTTTTTGCTCTTCTGGAGTCCTAAGGAACTGTGCAAAATATCAGGTCAATTGATTATAGCGCGGTATTTCGCATTACATTTGAAATTTGTATGGATATTAGTACGAGAAATCCTATTTTTTATATTTTCATTTCAATTATTCAAAGTGACTAAGAAATTTGCCGACTGTGCTAGAAAGTGAAAGCTGTTTAAAACTCGATGGTTCGAATTAGAGGACGAGTTCCTTTTTTTCAGCACTCAACAAGATGAGAAACATGAAAAAAATAGTTTAATTTGTGCAGAGTTTGCGTTTAAAGATGTTTCAAAATTATAGGGCAATTAAATTATTCATTTAATGAATAATCTAACTAACGAATGCTTTTGAAACTTGAAAGAGTAAGAAACGAGGACAACCGTACCGACCGTTTCAGTTTAAAAGGGATATGTGAAATCGTTGGGAATGACTTGGCTAAGAAGGTTAATGTCACCCGTTTGGTCCTTTGGGATGGGACAAAGATATTTATACCTGACAGCTGCTCTACAGAATCTCGTAGGGTAAAGTGCCTATTTTCACCATACTAAGCAGGGTGTCTTACTAATTCATTAATTTCTTGGCCTACAATCAATGGAATGCATAAAAATTTACATCAACAGCTTTGCTTCGTTGTTAAGAACCAAGATAATTACACAAATGTGCTGAAAACAGTGAAATACTCGTGTTTGAGCGCAACGAAAACTCGAATCGAGTGCCCCTATTGTTCCGCTACCATTTGACTTAATGCGTTTAACAAAGATGGCAGATACTGCTCTAACCAACGACTTCAAATGGGTAGCATGATAATAGAAACATGGCGAAAATAGGCTCGTCACCCTATCTGATAACATTCTTGCTCACACCGTTATAAACGAGCCATGTTTTGGTTACAAAATTTTAGTTCCACATTGTACCGCATAGAGGGCGCCAACACTAACTTTTCAACGGAAAGAGTTAGATATTAGGTGTCTTCTACAAAGTTGTAGAGCAGGGATTTTTCAATAATTCTTCCGAACATTTTGATATTCTATCTCTCTTCTATGAAAAGTTAGTGCTAGCGCCCTCTATTCGGTCACAATTGGAACTAAAATTTTCTAACCAAAACATGACTCGTATTATTTATTACAACTCTTCTGGACATACTATTGAGCTAAATCTAACGGTTATTTCACAAAAATGTTCAGTTCGTGGGAATCGAGTGCTGATACACAACCATGCACTGCTCGGCCCCATGGAAAACTGACTCAGACATCACTTCGTTAAAAGTTTAATAACTTCTTTTAGTAAAGCCGGATTGACTAGCAGTCTTCGACAAAGTTGTAGACAATTAACTTATCTTTCTTATTATCACTTACAGTGATAATACGATACATACAGTGCCACCTAGCGGCAAAAAGGCGAGTTAGTGGGTTTTCTCCATGTAAATTGTAGAAAAATTCCATACAAACTTCAGGCACGTTGGTCCGGTAGCTAGACTTGTCCGATTTGCTTCAAATTTAGTGCAAGTACTCCTGGTGGGACTATTAATCAAATCAGGGGTGGGCCGATTGAGTTTTCAAAAGTTCATAATTTTTCTGGGCAGTCTAGTGTACACTGGTATCTGGGAAGCTGTTGAATCAACTAACTCCGTTTTGCTTTGTATCTCGTAAAAATCATAAAGAACAAACACCAATGAATTGCAACTCTTTAACCCTACGGCAGTCGTGCTATTATTTACATTTAGCGAACCACCCGAAACTCTAAAGTGATTTCATTTAAATTCCACAATGATGTGCACTCAATGTACTGCTTGACTTCTGAAGGCTTAAACAAGAATCGTGATTCATTCGCTCTTTTTTAAGAGCCGACTCTTTGATCGATTCATGAGTGATTCACTGATCTCCGATAATTAAAACAATAAACGATACTGTAAACAAAGAAATTTGCTTCAACAATTAACTAGAAAACTCTCCCGCAGACGGACTGTTGTAAAGATTGAAACAAGTTTCTTTAACATTTATACTCATCCATTGTCTCAGTTTTCCTATACCTACCACCATTTTCCAGCGGGTGGAAAGAAGTACCAGGTGGAACAATGTGTTTTATTTTTTTCGTTGCCCAGCATTGGCTAATGAGTTGAACTTCAAGTTTACTGGCTTTCCTTCGAACGAAAAATGCTCGCTTCCGGAAGGAAGGTGTATGCTGTACGGCAGTGGTTTTCAACCGGAGGTGAATTAACCTCTAGCGGTACATTAGACTATTGTAGGGGGTGAATTATGGGGATAAATTTTAGCTTGTTACCCTAACATTCCCGTCGAATATTTGTCTTTATGTATATTTTCAGTGTTAAGAATTGAGGTGCTTACTGAGAGGGCTCAGGAACAGATTTCTAATTGGAAAAATTTCGTATTCATCCAATTGCAAATCATTTTTTTTCTGGGAAGGTAATGATGGTAAGCAATTTTCAGAACGGGGTACATGGAACGAAAAAGGTTGAAAACCACTGCTGTACAATATTCAAATACCGGACGGATATTGTTCATTCACGAGATTGACGCTGGCAATTTTACTAAAAGGATTGAAAACTTGCCGGTTGATGATTCCAGCGAAGGATTATCCGGTAACTCTAGTGTTTTTAGATTTAAAGTTGAAAGTTATGCTTAACAGAATAGTGCATTAGAGTCAAACATAAAATTAAATGATCAATACTTGAATTTACTGATGAGCAGGGCCGTAGAGAGGCAATACGGGCCCGGGGGTCCAACGCACGGGCCCCCACCACTGTATATTGCCCGAGTATTAAAAAGTTAAAGTTTGAAATTTATTGTTATGTATCAGTTTTTTGCTTTAGTTATTTGTACTGCCAATAACAGGGAAAAGGTAAGGCTGTTAATACTTTGGAATATTTTAAATACGACGAATTTCGCGCCAAACTCGAACAATTGTTAACAGCACCCTCTAAGATTTTAATGAACTTTTCTGTACATGAGAACTTTGTCACAAGAAGCCACTTTGCATACTTTGATTTTCCAAAAATAATCTAGGCTGTCTTTTGAAAAGGGTCAAACTTTTTTTACCGATTTTTTCAAATGGCTATAGTCTAAAAATGAAAAATCTTACAAAAAAATGTTGTGGGAGTGATTTTCACAAAATTAGTCAAATTTTTTAATAAAAATATTGAAAAAAAATTTCATCAGCTCATACACTAAAAAAATCGATTTAAAAAATCTAAAGTCGATTTTCAAAAAACCCATCTTTGATTTGGATGAAATTTTGTTCCAAGATAAATAATTATGTTCCTAACTTACCGGCAAAAATACAAGTTCGGCACTTTCAAGGAAAAAATGTTAGTTGAAAAAAAAACTTTTGCTTGTCCAAACTGAATTTTTTTAGCGTATTTTTATTCAGGGTCCATAGCCTAGTGACCAGAGCCCGGAATCCCGAGGAGAGAACCCAGACTCCAGATTCAATAGCCAAGAGTCCCGAAGAGAGAGACCAGAATCCAGAGTCGCGAGTCCTTAACCCAAAATACTGGAAAATCAAAGTATACAAAGAGATTTTTTGTGACAAAGTCTTCATGCACAAAAAGTTTCATTAAAATCTGAGAGGGTGTTGCCAACTCTGAATATGATTTAGCGCGAAATTCGTCGTACCTCTTCAAAAGTTTTGGTAACTTTGAAAATATCCATTTTTGTCAATAGTATTAGTAAAAGTAAACAAATGAAAAGATTAAAAATGTAGTAATTACAAAAACTAAAAATATTATCTAAACGGAGATCAATGGAAAAAACAATGGGAAATGAATTGTCAAAAAATGTATATTGGAAAAAAACCAGAACAGAACCTATAAAAAATTGATAAAAGAAAACAAGAAACTAGAAAAACTATTAGGGATCTTTAGGGGTGTGCGAGTTACGGTATTTTCTGATGCAGATTAGTACTGTGAGTTAATATCTCAATCCTTTTTACGTTTTTAAGCCCGAAACTATAGAAAAAATTTAGTTTGTTTCCAATAACACATCCAAACCTACACTGAAAATATTCGACACGATAAAACCATATGAAATTAAACGTCACTTTCATGTGCGTTCTCATTTTAAAAAGAATAAGAAATGATTTCCCTTTGAATTTCACATGAAAATCCATTAAAAAGCATTTCATATGATGTTTCAAATTAAATTCAAACAAATTCCACGTGAATACGACATATTTATCCATTGAATGTTCATTGCCATGCTATTGAGTCGTAAAGTAAGAACTTTCCACATGACTTTCATGTTCAAAACATGTAGTGCATTTCTACATGTAAAACAATTGATTTCACCAATTCTTCTGCCAATGAACTCTATACGCAAAGCAAAGTGATATTCACGTGTAATTCATTTGGAAAATTTAGTCAATGGTATTTCTTATGATTTTGATGTGCTTTTCACACCTTGTTCGCATGAATTTCATTTGAAAACCATATTTCCCACACTCGAATGGATATTCAAGTGGCAACCGTGTACATTTCATATGTTTGGGGATTGAAATAATTCAATAGATTTCCACATGATGTTAACGTGTTAAGTTTTTTCAGTGCATGCGTCTTGCACGACTCTATAGGTTGCCTCATCAGATCTACCATAGTTTGCAGATCAGATGAAACTTGAGATTGCAAGTTGCTAGCGGGTTGCAAAAGTACCAGATCATGTTGTGTGGGGTGCTGTCCCGGTTAACAATAAGGCGAACGAGATATTTTCATATACGTCATGTAGTAAGACAAGAGGAATTCCACGGGGAAGTGGCCGACCATAAAAATCCACCATCTCCGATTTTAACAAAAATTTGCAGCTATGTTTGGTTTATGACTCTCCATGACTTCCACAGGTTATTAGACCATTTTGACTCAAGAGCTTTTTTTTAAAAGGGCGTATGTGTTTTTGCATGCACAATGAACAAACAATAATAATACGAAAACCATAATTTGTTCAGCAAAACTATTCGAGAATGAGTTGCAGGGCATTCATTAATCTTTGTAAAAAAAATATACACTGAAAAAAAATTGTGTCGATTTTCAAAAAATTTATAATTTATATTAAAAATTGGAATAAAAAAACCCATTTTTTTAATTTTTTATTTTTTGTCAGCGAAAACCTAAATAAAAAACAAATATTTTAAGTCTAATTTTATGATGGAGAAGTTATCAATAAAAAAAGTTTTTCTAACAACAAATTTGTACATGTTTTTCAATTCTATACTATGTTACAGACAAAAATATATTTTTTTTTTTAGAATGTGATTCCCAATGTCATTTCGAATCAAAATGCTCTTTACAAAAATCTTCGAAAATGTAGTCGTTTTCAAGATATTTTAAATTTTGTTTAGACAAAAAGTAATAACAATCGTACGATTTTCATAATAGTCATGATAAGTTCTACAACTTACCTTTTGACACCAAGATGATAAGAGGATAATGTTGCAAGTTATAGGTCCGAATTATAAAATCACTATCGGTCATTTTTTATACTAAAATTTATTTCTTCCTATTATATACAATTCCTATCTTCTATATACACCTTAACACTTTGTTCGTTTATATATGCTAAAAATACTTGGTGTATCGTCATTCGAAAACAGTTTCGCGGCAATTTTATTTTCTGAAATAGGAACAAAAGAGTGAAATTTCTGTGTACCTGGAATCATTTTGGCCTTCTGATACAAGCTACTCCATTCAGCTGCTCCCTGTTCGTATTCTTCTTGTGATACATAACAAAACGAAATTTTTGTTAATTGTTCATTACTTTGCTGGTTAGCCCATTTATATAACTCTTCTGCACTTGTGATTGGATGTTCGTGTGCTATTGCTAAGCTCGCATTTCTTGCCATTCGTTTCAATGTCCCGCCATTTGCGTCACAAGGTCCTTTTCCATGAGAAGTTGCAAAGAAGGCCATTCAGTATCAATGTTATAATTAGTTTTATATTTACAAAGACTAGCAAAAAAAATTCTATTTTTGTATTGAGAAGCAGCTCCATCAGACATAAATATAGCCTTCTTTAATTGCATTTTTGGTTTTAGAAAAGTTAGTAACTTTGAAATGAATACCTGCACCGATACAATCGCGTTTAGAAATGTTTTAGAACTTCGGATATTATTACAAAACTTGATTTTTTTTATTATTCCAGAGTCCATATAATAAATAACAAACCGATGAATTGTAGCTTGATCATGGTTCCAACAACTACTCTGAGAAGCATTCTGCAAAACAAATGAATAATTCTCAGAAAAATCACAAATTACTAAAACTTCGCCTATTTTTAAAGACGATTTTGATTCATTTAAAAAAATAGACTGTTGATTTTTTATATAATCATGAGTTATCAATTTTTCCAACTTCTCACCAAAATATGTTACAAACTCATCAACTAGTTTGACGAGTGTTTCTAGATTACATCTATCGGTAGCAACCCATTGTTCGAAAGTTATTTCTCCAACACAACGTTCCTCCAATTCTTCCGAAAAATTGCGTTCAAACATTGAAAGATTTGGACAGCGGTCACATTCACGAAGATAACAATCTTTTGATCTTGACGATGCACTACACAACATTTTTTCGAAATACAACTTGTAATCTTTTTCGAAAGAATATTTTTGTAGACTATGGAGCATTAAAATAATATTCTCGTGAATCGTGCAAACACAAATGTTATGAGAACCTGAACTTCCTAATAGCTTGCAATTCTTCGGTCTCAATGATGCAAATGAACTAAATCCACTAATTTCCTTAAACCTATTAAAAGCCTCTTTCAATGAACAAATTAACAGACGTTTTTGTACATGTTGACGCTTACCATCCTTTTTCACAGAAACATAGTCGTTTATGTGTTTGTTTGCATGAAATTCATCCATTATCTTTTGATTTGACCAAGATTTTGTTAAAATAGACAATAACCTCACTTGATCGTTTCTTGAACATCCTGAATCTGCAAATCTCTCTTTCAGTTGAGAAATTATATCATTAAGGTCAGCAGCTTTCGTTTTTAATAACTCCAGCTCATCATTTTCTACATTAAACCCGAATAAATGTTTTCGTATTCCATGTGAAATATTAGAATATTTACTATTGGAATAATTGACTTTGTTGACTTGTTGAAGCTTGTTTATTGCTATTGGTGAAACGTTGATTCCCAGGACTCTTTTATTGAATATTTCAATGTTATGTATTCTGGAATAATCCTGCACATCGCTTTCCTGAGTAGATGCTGAGAAGATTGATGTAACCGATGGTATGTCTACTGGATCATATCCTGAAGGTGATGATTGTGGTTCTGTAGTGTAGATGCTCGGTAACTGCAGATATTTTATATTGTCAGAATTGCATGCCTGCAACCTGCAAGTATCACATATAAAAACAGACTTATCCAATTGAATTTTACACTCTGTGGATTTTAAAATTTCAATAATTTTTTGCGTTACTTTGCGAAGCTTCGATGAATACCGTTTACTAGAAAATGGCTTACAATTTGCTCTTGTTGACACCAAAAACACCGTACAGACTAAGTGTCTTTAATGTGTATGTAATGTAAAATATAGGTAAGTTTTAATACATGGTTCATACAGGTATCAACTATTTTGCTTCAGAAAACATTGGCAGGTAAAATCTATGTCCTCCTATGGTTTCTCACGAATAAAGAGTAATTCTCAAATGTGCGACTTAAATAACGTACAAATTACAACTATTATCCGAATATTATCAGCTTGGCGCTGAAAACAACATTTTTAGAGAATTCAATTTCTATGTAGTCAAATAATTTTTTTATTATTTTCCTGTAGTTTTTTAATGGTTCGTTATACCGTCATGGTGTAAAGAGGAAAGTTGTAGAATGTATTATGACTATTATGAAAATCGTACGATTGTTGATGGAGAGACACGAATAACTTATGAAAAGGGCGTAATTTAACGAATTATTACTTTTTATCGAAACAAATTAAATTAAAAAATTATGGGTTTTTTTTAAATTTCAATTTAAAATATAAATTATAATTTTTTTGAAAATCGGTACATTTTTTTTCAGTGTATATTTTTTTAAAAAAGATTAATGAATGCCCTGCAACGCATTCTCGAATAGTTTTGCTGTACAAATTATGGTTCTTGAGCAATATTTTTTAGAAAGTAGTGCACGCAAAAACACATACGCCCTTTTAAAAAGTTGCCCTTGAGACAAAATGATTTGATTATCTCTTGAATATACTTAATTTCCCACATAGGCGCAACATAAAAAATTTCATCAAAATCGAAGATGGTCGGTCACGAATTTTTACAAAATTGGACGGCTCTTCGTGGAATTGTTCAACTGTCAGTTTGCTGGCTGAATTTATTTTGTTTTTTTTTTTTTTTTAATTTAAGAGTCAGAAAAGAATAATTAAGGTTTAAAAATAATATGAATGTACTCGCAAGGACACCCGCTTTCAATACATATGAAAAACTGACACATTTTTTTTTTTTCAAATTAAAGATCCCTATTGCAAGAATTGAAGAAGTCGAACCTTGTTGAACAAATGCTGAAAATAATAAAAAAAATCGGTAAAAGTAGGAAAACTTTGAGAATCAGTGGAAATGAAAAAATGCTAAAAAGAATAGATACATTAATATAAAACTGAAAAACTCGATAAATCCTAAATAATAAAATATATTTAACATTAAAACAAGAAATATTTAAAGCGATAGAAAAAGTGAATCAAACGATAAGATGCCTAAAATTGGAAGAATAGATAAAAATAAAATAATGGAGAAATTGAAAAAAAAAATTATTGTACCGGAAAATATTGGAAAATTGGGAAATTGGAATGATGAAACGACGAAAATAAAAAGAGAAATTCGAAAGGTATGGATTAAACAAAAACGGAGCAAACGGACAAAATGAAAAACAAAAAATAGTAGAAAAACCAAAATGAAATTCTATAGAAACACACGAAATGGAAAAAACAAGAAGAAATTGAAAAATATGGATTGAATTAAATAATGAAAAAAACATCAGAAATGAAATTTGAAATAAACTCAAACAACGGACTAAATGTAAAACGAAGAAAGAGTGCGCATGATGGCAAAAAGATAAATTAAATGTTTTATGGGAAAATTTAAAAAAAAAACAAAGAAATAAAAAATATAGTAAAATGGTCAACAGAAAAAGTGTTTTCCAAATAGGTTAAATGGAAAAAATAACAATAATGAACAAAATGAAAGTTGAAGGAAAACATGTAAAAAATATATAAAATTATGATAAATTAACAACGGAAAACGGAAAGCTAAAAACTAGAATACAAGAAAGATAAATAATGGGACAATAAGATAAATTGGGATGACTTAAAAAAAAGAATAATGCTTGTAGAAATGCAAAAAAATGGATAAAAAAGATAATAGAAAAAGGGTACGATAAGAATAAATGGAGCAAATTTTAGAAATTGGATGGAATGACAAAAGAAACAAGTAAAAATACAGGATATTAACAATATAATCAAATAGAAAATAATATATAAAAAAAGCTGTGTAAGTGAAAGTTTCTTTAGCTCCTTATTCAGAAGACAAGTAGGTTTGAAACATCCTACTGAAAAAAAATACTTAACTGCGAAAGCATATTATAATTTAATAATAATTAACTGAATCATGTAAACAATAGGGATGAAAAGTCACCACTTGTGGCTGAACACCCAATATACTAAATTAGAAATGTAATGCAAACAAAACAATATAATCAAATAGAAAATAATATATATAAAAAAGCAGGGTATTAAAATATTAAACTATAGAAAAGACAAAATGAAGAAATTATGGTGCATCTCGCAAAATTGCAAATAAAATGGAATACCAAAGAAATTAAAATTAAAGTAAGTAGGGTAGGGATGAAAATGGAAAAAATGCAAAAATGAAGAACATGAAAAGATGGATAAGATTAAAATATAGTAACAATGGAAATACATAAAAAGGCAGAATGTAAAATGTTTCAGAAATGCGAAACAATCTACAACTTGAAAAAAAATATCAATGAAATTTTAACAAAATAAAAAAAAAATGGAAAAAATAGCGAAACATGTATAAAATTTCAAATAAGGGTTGTGGTTGGATTTTACGCCATGCTGGTTTCGAAAACATTCATAGTCCTATAAAAACATGAATTTTCCCGTTATTTTTGTTGGTGTGTTAGCACACTTTGAAATATATTACAAGAATGTTGTAACTGATTTCTAGTAATCGTTACGTTCATGAAGTGAAAGAAATTGACGTTCAAAATCTCACGCTCCTCCAGCTACCTAAATTCTAAACTGGCTTATATATTTAAAGGTTAAATGTATTATATATCAAAATTATTTCATGATGACATATGGCTCATTCCATGCGAAGTGATTAAGGAACGTGTAATCGACCTTCACGGATTTGAACCAAATTTGGAGGAATTGTTCATCTAGGGCCAATATAAAAACCCGAATTTGTGTGTCAATTGAACCACCCCGCGGGTCATGGGAGCACCCCCCCCCCCCCCCCCCCCCCCCGTTTTGGCAAATTGCCAAAACCCTCGATTTTCTTTTGATCATATCTCCGGTTCAATTTACTCTAGAATCAAACCGCAAGATAACTTTTGAATAAAATTGTTCAAGGAATCTAGCAAAAGTATTATTTTTTTTAGCGGCAGTGCTGCCAATTATGCGATTTTTCAGTTAAATATTAAAAGTTAATTTTTTCTCTCAATACATATATTTTAATTTTGAAAATTTTAATGCCATCGCGTTCCTCAGACATTTTTACATAAAAACACTTATCATCCCAATATAATATGAGAGCATCCTGAGATACACCGTTTTGAAGAGAAAAAAACTGCAATTTCCCATATAAAATCGCAAGCGCACAACACTAAAAAACCAACTTGAGTATTTTTAGTTCAAACATAATTTTTCGTGAATTAGACGAGAAATGATGAAAAACTACGTTTTTGGTTTGCTTCTAGCAGATCAGGGTCGATTTTTATGACCGTTTGAAGATTTTCTCAATTTTGGCCAATAAAATGGATTTTTATATGAGAAAATGGGAGTTTTTACCTTCAAAACGGTATATCTCAGGATGCGCTCATATTATATTCGGATGATAAGTGTTTTTTATGAGGAACGCGATGGCATTAAAATTTTCAAAATTAAAATATATGTATTTAGAGAAAAAATAACTTTTATTATTGAACTGAAATAATCGCATAGTTGGCAGCACAGCCGGAACAAATTTATATTCTTTCTTGAACAATTTTCTTCGAAAGTCAACTTGCGGTTTGATTCTAGAGTAAGTAGAACCCGAGATATGACCAAAGGAAAATCAAGGGTTTTGGCAATTTGCCAAAACGGGGGGGGGGGGGGGGGGGGGGGGTGCTCCCATGACCCGCGGGGTGGTTCAATTGACACACAAATTCGGGTTTTTATATTGGCCCTAGATGAACAATTCCTCCAAATTTGGTTCAAATCCGTGAAGGTCGATTTCAAGTTTGCATCTTTGTTTGATCACTTCGCGTGGAATGACCCATATATTATGGCTTTCCGATTAATTTTGACCCAACGAACGTGAACATTTTTCACATTTTTCTTAAACACGCGTTTTCGAGATTTCGAACTTTTGCCAAGCACTCAATTCAAAGACTGTAAAATTTTCTTCAAGTCAAAGATTTTAACATGTTGAAAAATTTGAGAATTTTACTGACCAGGGAATAGACATCAAAAGACACATAGGTATGCGCTGAAATCAATTAGAATTTCGAACAAAAGTGATTACTCGCTGTGAAGGATAACCCAAGCTTTGTTCTGCTCCACAGGAAACTAACACGGGGAGTAAAATCAAACTTCAGTTTCTTTCGAGAATGATTATGAGGAGCATATACTTCGTTGATCTATTGAAGCGAAGGTCCTGTGCGGGGAAGTGAAACTCAACACTTTTTGAAACTTTTTGAATGTATTGGCCAACACCGATAGGGCCCCCTTACCGATTACCCAAGGATGATTTTTATAATGACTGTGCTGAACGATTTATAAAATGATGCTGAGAGTTCCTGGTGAAGAAAAGGGCAACGCAAAATTACATCCAAAGGCATCCATTGGATTCTTCCAGACGAAAACCGAATAACCTAAACAAAAACCCGGAATTCGCTTCCAAAAACCGTTGTGGCAACCCTAAACAGAAGGTTGGGAAGTTTTCTTTTTCTTTCTAATAATTACTTGTGAAAATAATCCAGCTGTTGCAAAGATAGGAAATTCACTAAATCAAAAAAATCAACTTCATATTGGAGAAATTTGAAAACAACCTTACGATTTCTAATCAAACCATTTATTTTTTTTAATCCTAGCAAGTCTGAACTTATTTTTGTTTCGATTATAGAATTTTAAGCTTCGGGTCATGCGCTTCTTCATTCATGTAAAAAAATTTTCTATAATAAAAACTATTCCTGTGTGCGGGGTTGGGAATCGAACCCAGGTGAGCTGTGCACATGGCAATATGCAGTAGTCACATTATACACAAGATATTGAATTTTTAATTGCATTCCCAAAAAAAATTTTGTCGAAAGAATATTTGTCCAAATTTTAGTTTCTGTTAAAAATCCGGGCCCCCTTCAGAACTCCGGGCCCGGGGTGAAAGATCCCGTCCCACCCCACTCTCGACAACCCAGCTGATGAATAATGTCATTTTTTAAATTTACTAAATTGGGTTCAACTCGAATATATCATACAAAAGCGGAAGCCAATGGAAAGTTAGAACAAGCGGTGATCGCATGTTTTACTGAAATTTGAAGAACGAAATTAGTGTGGTATAATTTACTGATGGCTTTCTAATTTTAGATGAGCTTTTAATGTAATAAAAATGCTTCTCTTGAACAAAATTTAATTAAAAACTAATTATTTCTGCACGCCCGAGTATAACCTAGAAATCGAACTTTTTTGGCTTCGGTCCAACACGGAATGAAACATAACACAGTGATCGCCACAAACCGAGTTCACTCTTTTCCTACCACTCCATGAAAAACCTATTAATTTTTCCGCCCGTCACCGTGGGTCAGGTTTTTTTCGGAGGGATGTCGTAATTTTTTCGCCAATTTCGTATTTAATAGAATCATTTTTCATTACCCTTCTTACCTGCTCTTTGTTTCGTTTTCTCTGTCTCTCTCACTCTTTATGTAATGATCCGACACGGCACCTGACAGGAACAGTCTCGCTCAATTCACGTCCAGCAACGGTGGCAGCAAGCGACTACTACAGCGAAGGGTAAGCGGTAATTTGTTCTGTATACGAGCCGGTTGACGAATGTAATATCGACGTTACAATCAGCTTTTAATGTCCAATTTGTCAATCATTGACTTGATACCTTTGTTAGTTTTTTTATACTGAACTGTTTTGGATTAGGGATTAATTGGTTTGTTAAAGTACGCGCTCCTAGTTGCTCCTCTTTAAGGACGATTTAGACGATATATCAGCTTCCGTCAACGTCAACGGAACGTCATCGTTCTGTCAGCATAAGTTTAATACTTTTCTCTTGTGCCCGTTTACACGTGCCGTACGTCAAAACGTTCCGTGCAGTTGACGTTGTGTGTGAATGGTTACATTTAACTGCATGTAACTAATCTTGACGTTTCGTACCGGTGACGGAAGCCTGATGTATCGTGTGAATCGTACTTTACTCCGGTTTGCGACCAGACGAAAAAAATATAAGAAAAGAATGCAGAAACGGTTTTAGTCCTGTTTGCTCTGAAGTATTTCCAATTTCTCCTGGTACGGAAACAAACCTAATACCACATGTTTACAGAAATTTTAATTACGGTCTAGCTTCTACATTCGGCACAGTGTTATTACGCAAGAGATTCTCGGAGTTCTGGTGCAAAACAAACGGCCTGAATTTATAATTATCTTGTTTCTCGCCCCCGCAGGAACGTATTTCAACCAACACCAAGGTGTACGAGTTTAAATAGCGAACAACGGCCGAGGTCGGCCGGCGGCACACGGTGGCCCATCCGCGTCGTCGGACCGGCGTGGCTGCAAATCCAGACCACCGTAATCATCGTCACTGTTTTCTACCCAGCCAAAATCTTCACCACCAAAATCATCAACAACAGCAGCATCAGCAGCAGCAACATCGAATGGATCTCTACTGTCCATCAACGGGATCCCCTCCGGGTTCACCATCGTCCCCGTCCACTGTGACCGCAATGACAGGCTCGACACTAACCATGATTGACTCCAGCTCGTTGGCCGGAACGGCCGGACTCACGGGTCCAATTCAATCCTCTATGCCTTCCGGTGGCCGGGATAGTCTGAGGCTCAAGCCATGCCTCAGTGCTACTCTCACTGGCAGTAGCGGCGTGGGTGGCGGGACCACCAGAGCCGGTATGTTGGAAATGGTTACACTGAGGACTCCCCAGCGGAAAGGATCCTTTCAGGTGCTGCTTAAGAAAGATAGCGTTAGGAGTCGGAACAGTTTCGTGTGTGAGCTGTAAATGATGCGACTGCAGAGCGTGTTGTTTTCCCCCAACTTGGTGAAGGTCATTTTCCCTCTCGGAGGGTGGCTGGGTGATTGTTATATATTATGTCTGTGATGTTAATTGGTTAGGCTGATGTGATACATTTCACGGTAGATTACGAGCGACGAGAGCGGGGACAGTAATCTGATTAGGGATTTGTAACAGAACATTGCATGAGCTACAGAGCGATAATGTAAAATTGATTTATATCACTGATTGAAACCACTTTGAAGTGGGGATGCGTGGATTCGTTTCACATTTTCAACATAATAGGAGTAATGGGATATACGACAATGTTGTGAATTTGTATTTAGCCCTGCGAAAATGAGGTATATTTTGAAAAAGTAAAAACCATTGTTGATTTTGAAGTTTAGTTGTATATACCACAAGCCAAACCTCAACCATAGGTCCACTCCAGGTCATTTAAAAAAGTGGTACTCACTTTTGTTATGTCTCATCCTGAATTCAGGAACTAATTATTGGAATTTTAAAAACACCTTGTTCTGACATGCTTCATAGATAAGGAACAACGAATAATTTAGATACCAGCGATATGCGAGTTCTAGCCACTAGATAGGTTCATAAATGTTAATAATGATTGATGATTTTTTAAGCGCACTATACGTAGGAGAAAGTTACCTATATGGGAACATTGGGCTAACAAATTTCAACATTTGTCTGATAGAAGCCGTCCGCCAATCATTTCTGGAATTCCTCATATCAACAGCACTTTCAGTATTTCGCAGTAAAGGTATTTAAGTTTAAAGTATCATAAAATATAAGGGCAGTGATGACATGGTTTTGCACTTTTGAGCATCAGTGGCAGTTACTTATTTCAGTTTGTATTATTTCCCGAACATGCGAATCCAGCGCACACAGGTAACTGGCATCCCTATCTCTACAAACAGAGTTTGACAATTAGGTTTTACACCAACCGCCATAACTCCACAAAATGAGCCGGATGAACTTTGTTTGACAATTCTCGGTGGTTTGTTTACATGGGAGTTACGTGAGTTCGAATGTAACAGATGAGCACCCGTTGCACTCGCACTCACGCAATTGACAAATTGGTTTGTTTAAACCACCGAGAATTGTCAAACATGAACTTCATTCATCATGAGTTCATTCGTGTCGTCATCTTGTAGAACTCAATAGGTAACATCGTTTTTCAACCGATCAATGGGGGTCAGTTTGACAACGTCAAAATCGCTTGAAATGTCATCTATTTGTTGATGTAGCAGTATACAATAGAAAACAATGCACACTTTCTCTAATTTGATCGAAACTAAAGTGCTTCTCGTTTGTATTTAGACAAATTTCGTTAATTTTGTTACAAACAAAGTTTTGTATGTTGACTACGCCAATATGACGCCATGTCATCCTCTTGAGCGCACATCATCTCCCTGGTCAACGATCATCGCAAATCAATCTGAGCACAAATCATTTTCTTCCACTCTTCTCTGAAGCATAGAATGAGAGAGCGATGATTTTACGGCAAAAGAATGGGAATGGGAAAATAACGCGTATATCACACACTCTCGTGAACGTAAACTGTTCACGCCCTTAGTGTGGTTGGAATTGAGCTGTACGCAGACAAAAAAGCGTAACTGTGTATGAAGACAGAAGTTCTTACAAACACCACAGAGGTATTCATGTATAGAATAAACAATCTTTTTGGAGACTCAGCAAGCAAAACCAACTAATACTTTTACATGGTAGCGTGTATTCTCAAACAATTTATTTCATCATGAATCAAGCTGTGTTGGTATAATGCAGTAACTATGCTTGGTCTACAATGCGAAGAAGGCATGATTCTAATTCGGAATATGCACGAAAGGATGTAATGCCTTTTTTGCATTGGGAATTTGTTTTGGGTGTAGCATCGCCGAGGACGTACTAGGTACGAGAGCTCCGGAACGATAAAATGACTGGTTTGACGGTGAGTTCCAGCAGCTAGTTGAGAAGATGAATGCGCAAGGCGAGAATACTACAGCACAGTATGAGAGCGAACGAGAAACAATACAGAAAAATGCGAAATAGACAAAACTCGGTATCCCGACGAAGAAAGTACTTACAGGAAAATCGGGATAACAAGGCGATGGAGCAGCTATGCCGCGGTTATGGCACACAAAGGCAATATGTCACAAGCCGACATGTGCAGAGATGCTAATGGGAACTTTCTCATGAACGAGTGTGAGGTGATGGATAGGTGAAAGCAGTATTATGACAAACAGTTAAATGGCGAAGCATTGGACAACAAGACCAATGCAAGAATCAGCCTAGAGACGCACGCAACCGACGACAGATTCGCAGTACTGGATCTACCTGAGATTCAGGAGGAGATCTAACGGCTGACAATGATCAACTACCAAGTGAGTTGCTTAAACGCGGGGCAGCAGCATTGGCTCAAGCCCTACACTGGCGAATTTTGAAGATGTCGCGAATAGAATGTGTCTCCAACTGAGAGCGGGGACAGTAATCTGATTAGGGATTTGTAACAGAACATTGCCCACGCTACAGAGCGATAATGTAAAATTGATTTATATCACTGATTGAAACCACTTTGAAGTGGGGATGCGTGGATTCGTTTCACATTTTCAACATAATAGGAGTAATGCGATATACGACAATTTTGTGAATTTGTATTTAGCCCTGCGAAAATGAGGTATATTTTGAAAAAGTAAAAACCATTGTTGATTTTGAAGTTTAGTTGTATATACCACAAGCCAAACCTCAACCATACGTAACTCCAGGTAATTTAAAAAAGTGGTACTCACTTTTGTTATGTCTCATCCTGAATTCAGGAACTAATTAATGGAATTTTAAAAACACCTTGTTCTGACATGCTTGATAGATAAGGAACAACGAACAAATTAGAGAGCCACATCGAAATTGGATGATAGTAGCTAATTTCGAGGACGATTTGACCTTTTCGTCCTAAATTTATTTAGGATCAATAAAATTTTAGGATCTCTTAGAAAATCTAACTACCGCTACAATATGAGTGAAGCTACTCTTAGTAAGACATAACGATTCTAATTTTGGTATTTATTAAAGAGCAAAAGTGAATTTTGGTGCCGTTTTAGTGATGAAGTTCCTCGTATGATAATCCTTCAAGCCATCATAATGATACAAACTTCCATATCTCTGAAAGCAACAAAAGCCCTATGAGATAAAGTATTGATAAAATTGCCGACATCTAAGCTATAACAAAACGTGTATAAGCTTTCAAATCGATATACGTTGAAAATCAGTGACACACTACTGCCAGCTACCCAACTGTTTGATACACGCAGTTTGACAGTTGTAATCCGGTTACATAGCATCGATCGCTGCGGTACCTACGATCGTTTGCTAGTCGTGTTTTAGTCGCTCGCTTTATTCGAAATGGCAAGACAATGATTGGAAACTTGGGACATGAAACTGCAAATTGCTTTACTAGCCCGGGTTCGACCGAATCCTGTACACCGAGCTACACACTAGCAACTTTGAAGTCACAGGATTGCAGGAATATTGACTGGCACTACAGAAAATGTGGAAAAGCTAGTATCGAGCGGCTATATTCTACCAGAGCGGTGGCACAACAAACGAGCTAGCAATCGGTCTTATGATGCTGGACAAGATGCGCGAACGCGGGTGGTACTAGCCACTCAAAAATAACGGAGTGGACAAATTACCCACTTGAAATTTTGGACCAATTAAAAAAATTGAAATCTGCAACGCATGTATCTCGGACACACATCTATATACTACAATTCCATTTACACAAACATACCGCTAGTGGTTTAATGTGAATGTAATACAAGCGTGTGCATTTCGAAAATGGGATAAATCCCTAATAATAGACCTCTTATCCTATGTATACTATCCACTCGAGCTTAATCATGTTCGCGGATTTCCAGCAAGATTGAAAAATTCAACTTGCAAGAGATGTTTGAAAGATTTCGTAGCTCCCCCGACTCGCTCATGCGATGCTGGTCCAAGCGTGTCGTAGCGACCAGCGACTGTTTCGCTCGCGCGTTGTTTTTTGCATGCCGGGTAACACAAAAAAACAAATATTTTAAAAACCTTATGTTTGCTCAAATTTTTTTTTCTTGGAATTCAAAGCTGATAATATATGCAACATTTTAAAACTTAAACGGTATGAATATCGCGTGAAGAAACCATTTAAAACAGCATTTTTTTGAAAAATTGTTTAAAAAATAGTAGAAATAGTTAACATTTGTTAAACCTTTTCTCAACATTTTCTTGACTAAGCATTTGTTAAACCACCAGTGAAGTTTGGTGCAATTCGAAATTAAGCTGTGGCTGTAAAAATATTACAATAAAAAGGCGTATAAATTTTCAATTAACTAAAACTGTTGTAAATATTTCGAATAACGACAATATATTTAACGAAGATGTTTACGGGTGCCTAAACAATAGAATTAAAACATCTTTTGCAAAATTCACCACTTTGTGAAAAATGGGGGGCCGCTTCAGAATTTTTTACTCATCTTTAAGGATGCTGTCTTTGAAACGACCAACCCAATGCTTCAATAAGTCATCAACAGTCAAACTAGATTTCGTGATGACCCCATGAATTTCAATTTCCTTTGGAGGTATACACGCTCTATATTCACACGTAAAAAGCTCGCAAGAAGCAATTGCATTGGCTTGTTTTAGACTGCCAACGACAATACGAGTTTTCTCTTTATTAACTTTGACGATCTTTTTTACATCCGACAATCTTCGCGAGTCAAATCTTTCGAAATTTGGATGATATTTAGCGCCTTTACTTTACGCCTAATAAATACAATCCATAGTCCCGTTGACGACTCCTGGTAAATTTTAGTTCTAATGGGGTTTACATTTTCAGCAGAAGGTTTAGAAGGAGGGACACCAATACTACAGGCACGTTCATTGTCGATTTCTGCCACCGCGGTAGGCAAATTCGTCTACCCGCGGTTTGCTGTCAAAACACCACTTGTCGAGGATGCCACGCCTCCGGCGTCTCAACTGTCGACTCACACTTAATGAACTGGTCTCTCTTTCCTACTTCACAAGCGCGAACAGCGTCTAGCAATCTGCCGTTCTCTCGAGAACAAAACTTTTCAGTTCGAGGCACAACCGTCTCAGCCGGTTGCAAAAACTGTTATGAGGAAGGAAAGATTCTTGGTGATCAATAGGATTATTATATATTTCAACTAATTTTATTTTAGTCTATCTTCTGACGTCGCACAAATCAGAAGCAAAAAAATCGCTACGCTATAGCAGGCTATGGGCACCAGTGAATCAAGCCAGCTTTTGTTCTACATCAGAGCACAAATTGTATCGTTGCCCCCGCCTGCGGAGTGAAATGAGTTTGCCAAATGAAACAAAAGTGCCTGTGCTACGGGATAACACGATTTCGATCAACTTTAATAAAACTCGTGTTAGACCCTCAATTTAGGAAGTGGAACAATTAGTTAAAGTGTAAATGGAGCTTAATCTCGCTGAAGTTACGTACATTCAGCTGCACCACGTTGAAAACTGTGTTTTGATCACGAAGTTTAGCACAGGCAGAGAACTTCATCGCAAAGAACAACATGCAATACGAGGTCGAATTTAATAACACCAGAATCAATATCCCCGTGCATATGGAAAACGACATGGTTGACGCGTGTATCCATGATTTGGGCCCGCGCACTAGGGAAGATTACATCAAACGAATCATGTCGCAATATGGAGAAGTAGAATCTATTACGTATGACACCTGGAGAAATGTTTTCACCGGCATTCCCAACGGCGTTCGTATTGTGAGGATGCGAATGACTAAACCAATACCTTCTTACATGACTATCGAATGCAAATCATCGAAGGATGGCGTGACCTATAAACAAACAACGTTAATCACACATCCCGGGCAGACCCCAACATGGCAATTCTGTAACCATACAACCTACTACGAAAAAACATGCGCCGAAGCAACTAGTCAAAACTCATCTACTACAACCAACAAGCCTAACAAGCAGCCACCGACACCTTCAGATAAACGAAAAACAACGATCCAATTAACCAATAATGCAGGTACAACGACCACGACAACCGCTCCCAAACCAACAACTAGCATCGCCAATAAAGAAGCAAATACCGATGAAGACGAATATACAACAGCGACCTGTAAGAACAAGAAACAAATAAGAACCTCTGATCGTGAACAGCAAGAAAGCAATACTGATGACGACATGGATGGGAACGATAACGCGAGAGAAGGCAGACTGAATGACCCACAAGCGGCTTCACCGCCAAGGAAAAAGATCTCAACACGCAGCAGCAAATTGCGTGAACAAGATCTGACAGACCGACATTCTTAGAATTATTTTTTTTTTAATTTTTACTTATTGTAAAAAAAATTGAAAGACCCATGGCTCAGTTGTGCTAACGCATTGAGCCGTTTCAAATAAAACTTTAGATTAAAAAAAAACTAATTTTATTTAATCAACTGAAGAAAACTGTCCCGAATTTAATCTATAAAAAAATAGAAAATCGATATCGAAAGAAAATCATTCAACACTGATTACTACTTTCTTCCAATTTACGTAAAATTTGTTAAATATATCATTGATGATACCATCAAAATAACTAGCAAATGTAGGGGGCGGCATAGTGTAGTTGGTAAATCGATTTCATTGTACGCAGCCACCTGGGTTCGAATCCCAACCCCGCACATAGGGTTAGAATTTTTTTTAAGAAATATTTCTAACCCGAAGAGGCGAATGACCTTAAGGTTAAAACCTCTATAATCGAAATAGATGGCGTGATTTTTGGTCACCCCTTTTTTTATTCCATTGCGAACAAAAAAATGAACGACTGTCATATACTGGAGATATAAAATCGAAATAATAATCTGCATTTGTATTTGCATTTAAAATTTGTGTTCATCTGACACTAAGTCTTAATGAACTAAACTAAAAATAATTAACCTAATGTAACAGCAAACGGTGACGACATTGTGATGAATTATAATTGAGTTCAAAGTGCTCGGCAAGCTCCTTGAAGCGACGAACCATCGCCAAAATCGGGCTATTAGCAGCGTAGTTGGTGTTTCGCATTTCGATGTGTAGTAATGTTCGAGGGCGAAGAACACGGGTTGGGGCGTAGAGGTTGATTTGTCAAAGGAGATCGGGAACATCATACTCAGCCAACAGAAGCTTTGATATGAAAATGGCCTGCGAAGTATGTCTACGTTCTTGCAAAGTATGTAGTCCTAATAGTCTGCAACGGTTCTCATATGGTGGCAGGTTCAACGGATCATTCCAAGGCAATTGACGTAAAGTATATCGTATAAATTTGCGCTGGACAGCTTCAACCCTTTCACTCCACGTTGCATGATAAGGGCACCAGACGATGTTTGCAAATTCCAACTGCGAGCGCACCACAGAGGATCCCGGAATTCGCTAGAAATTTTGAACATAAAACCTAGAAGTCGATTTGCTTTGTCGATAGTCGCTGACAGGTGATTGGTATAAGTAAGTTTTTCATCGAGAATAACACCTAGATCTTTTACGTGGTCAACGCGTTGTAGCTGAGTTCCAGCAATGTTGTAGTTAAAATTAAGCTTGTCTCTTGTACGATGAAAACTGATGACAAAACATTTCGTAACACAAAGGATGTTTCTTTGACACCAATTGGAAATATCTTCAAGTCATCGGCGAAAAACAGTTTCCCTCCACGCATTAGAACAAGGACCGCATCATACACGAACAATGAAAATAGTAATGGACCTAGTGTACTATCTTGGGGAACTCCGGAATTATTACATCAGGATTCTGACACGTTGTCACCAATTTGCACGACGCACTCGCGGTGAACAAGGTAGGATCGAAGCCAGTGGCAGAATCTCGAGGTACATCCTAGTTTATCAAGCTTTGCAAGCAGTGTCTCATGGTTAACTGTGTCGAAAGCGGCCTTAAGATCTGTGTAGACCGTGTCCACCTGGAGTTTCCTGGATATGTTTTCAATGCAAAACGATGTGAAGCTAACTAAATTCGTCTCTACCGATCGACCAGGGAAGAATCCGTACTGACAAGGACTTATGTACTGTTTACTGGCAAAAAACAGCACCTCGTTGATAAGCGATTCGAGGATTTTTGACTCAACTCTCAGCGAAGTGATTCCCCGGTAGTTCACGATGTTGCTTTTGTCATTTTTCTTGTGTACCGGAAACATAACTGAAAACTTCCAATCATCGGGAAATTTTTGCTGCTGAAGCGACACATTGAAAAGGTGCGTCAGTGGGATCGCTAAGATATCGAAACATTTTTGCCTTTCTCAATAGAAAGGTATTGCAATTGCTCTGAAAACCGACTTTTTAACGGAGGCCCGGAGGGCCGAGTGACATATACCATTCGATTCAGTTCGTCGAGTTCGGCAAATGTCTGTGTGTGTATGTATGTGTGTATGTATGTGTGTATGTATGTATGTGTGTGTGTATGTGCGTGTGTATGTGACCAAAAATGTCACTCATTTTTCTCAGAGATGGCTGAACCGATTTTGACAAACTTAGTCTCAAATGAAAGGTGCAACGTTCCCATAGGCTGTTATTGAATTTCTAATGGATCCGACTTCCGGTTCCGGAATTACAGGGTGATGAGTACGAACACGCAGAAAATGTCGATTTTAATAAATTATGCATTCATTGCAAGTGAAAATTTTTCCAAAATATGAATACAACTGCTTCGATTTGTAGTATTAGGTCACTAACATCCATCCAAAGTCTATTTGGCCACATTGGCCACCATCATCGGTTCCGGAAGCCCCGACGGAAGTATCTAAATTCAGAATAACAGTCACATCGGTTTCTCGGAGATGGCTAGACCGATTCAACTAAACTTGGCCTCAAATGAAAGGTATTGCGTCCCCGTAAATGGCTATTTAATTTCATCCCGATCCGACTTCCGGTTCCGGAGTTACAGGTTGTGGCGTGCGATCACATAGCAAATTGTGATTCAAACCGATACTCCGATGAAAGCAAAAAAGGTAAAAATTTCGCTAAAATGTCTCTCAAACAACTTAAATTTGCTGTTCTAGGTCACCGGCGGCCAACCAAAGTTTTGGTTAACTACATTGACCACCATAGACGGTTCCGGAAGTGCCCGGGAAAAGCGGCCATCTTTCAAAATTTGCGAACTCACATCAGTTTCCCAGAAATGGTTGGGCCGGTTTTCACAAACTTAGTCCCAAATGATAGCTGTAATATCCCCATAGAAGTCTATAAAATTTCGTACGGATCGCTTATATGGGTCCGGAAATATAGACTAAATCGTCCGGTCACATATGAAATTCCCATATAAGCCGGAACTCAATTTTTTTTCCAAGGGGAGACCCCATGAAATTTCAGAAATCGAATTCGTATTTTTGATGCCAAACATCTTTAAAATGCATGAAACGTCGAGATTTCATGTTATCTCCAAAAAAATTTTTTTTTATCAGAATCGTCTTTTTGGGACTGCTGATTTTGCACCTTTTTTCAGTTCAATATTACCGTGGCTGTTTTTTCTTTTTCAAAATTGTAGAACTCGAATAATGATTTATTTTCCTGTATATAGTTGTCATGTGATGTATAATAATAAAATGTAATATATGCATTTAAAAGCTTTTAATGAATATAAACAACGCACACATTCTCGTGATTCATGATTGAGAAAGGCACAATTGCACCGCTAGGTGGATTAAAATAGGTTTTTCAGAACAGCAGATGGCATAGCACTGTGTCCTGGAGCATAAGACGTTTTGGTTTTCCGTATTGCAGAGAGAACCGATTGTACTGAAATAGTGAATACATCCATATCCACTGCACCAATGGGAACATCACGGGTCGCGTTTTCGAGCTCGATGGCAGATGTCACATCAGTCGTGAAGACACTTGAGAAGTAGCTGGCAAATAGGGAGCATTTTTCCACCGTTGTAGTCGCTACTTCGCCATTGTAGACCATCCTAGACGGAAGACCCGTTTCCTTTCTCTTCGTTTTAACAAAAGCCCAGAATCCCTTCGGATTTCGTCGTTGGATGCGGTTCACATATCCTATGTACAGCAATTTATTGTAACAGCGGTACTCATTACTGGCGAGTGCGAAAAAGCGGTTGAGAATAGGGCATCGACGATTTGTGTACGCTCGTAGGGCTTTGGCACGGATGCGTTTCAGATGCCGAAGCATTGCGTTCGACCAGGGATGCTTCCTGGGAGGTTGATAATTTGGAACAGATTTTTCAACACAGTCAAGGAGTAACCGATTATAGAGATCAACTGCAACATCTACATCCACTTGATCAAGTAGTACACGCCAGTCAATCAACAACAGTGAGCGGCGTAGAGGTACTAGATCAGTTTTGCGAAAATTACGATGATCCACAGCTAAAGCTTCTTCGTATAGTGGTGAACTAATGGTGGAAATGGATATTTCTAAAGCGGGATGATAGTTATCCAAAGGAACGATCACACTGGAAGCTTCGCACACATTACACTCAGGCAAAGTATTCTCATTGACGAAGACAAGGTCAAGAAAACGAGATTGATGGTTGGAAATCGTGCTTACTTGACTTAGTCCGTGAGAAGCCATCCCGTCCAGAAGTAAGCGGCTGGCAGGATTTGTTGTCGAGGATAACGGGTTAGAGTAAGCGTACCCACGTCCAGAAGAAACCCACATGAGTCCTGGTTGGTTGAAATCGCCAAGGACTATCATCACAGAGTTTAGATGGAACTGCGTATTAGAGCAATCAAGTCGTTTTTCTGGAGGAATGTAAACAGTTCCAATAAAGTAATTCTTCGTTTGCGTATTAATCTTCGTCCAAACTGCTTCAATGATTGATGTAAAATTATCTGACATAGGAAATTCAACAAGATTTGTAAAGCTTAGACTTGTAGTTATTCGATGAACAAAAAAAAAGGCAAAAAATTCGAGTTTCGGAAAATGGCTTCATGAAAACTAAAAAATCTCATATTTTACTGTAAAATTCGCTAACTTTTCTTCAAAGTAATAGGGAGAAAAAAATGTCGTTCAGTTTTCTGTGGTTCATCGACAGGCTACATATATTGTTCATTCTCATAAAAAAATATCAAGTCAATTCGTTGATTTGTTTTTGAGTTATCGTCATATCGTGTTCGCCAATTTAATTTGAAAAACGTGGTTTCGAGAAAAATGCTATTAAAGGGTGTCCCACATCAAATTACATCACGGAAAAACTGTTGTAGAAAATAACCCCGTTGGGTATTTTCTCTTAAAAATATGGGTAGAAGTAGTTTAGAGTGTATTGTTTACAGTGTTTTTATCGCGGTCAGTTTTTCAAAAATTCTGATTCCTGAACATGGCCACCGAGATTGCGGGAGACTGTTCTAGAGGTTCAATACTAACAATTAAGCGTATATAAAAAAATAAATCGATTTTTTGCCCACTACACCAGACGCCTCCCTTAAAACAGTAACTATTATTGACTCCATTTTTTTCATTCCGAGTGATTGTAAGTAATGGGCATGACGAAATAATATAACCTATGGGTGACGTATAAAGTATGTATTTAAAAATGAGTTCAACTAGTTTACACACTTATTAGGTTTTTTCGGCAATTGAAAATCAAGTAATTCTAGTGAAATTGTTCTTTGTTCGCAGGGTTAATTCAATATACTGGTAACAGGCGGTAATTGACTCGGACACTTTTTTTCTTCGGCATGTTTCATTGAGTGCCGGGTCGTGTCGTTCTTTCAACCGTGTTAAATATGTGAAACGAATCACATCCGAAAATAAGTTCGATTAATCGAATCCCAAATAATACTTACCAAATTCAGGTGAAGCGTAATCGAACAAAAAAACTGTACAAAAAGTGGAATACAGCAACAGCCCATACACACACAAGGATGACAGTCCTACCAAATTGATGCATTCGCATTATAGGAAATTAAGAGCTTAGATGACTTTTAGTAATAAGTGAAAAAGATGTATTTATTTGTATTTTCTAAAGTAAACAGCTACAATTAAAGAGTAATTTATTTTCAACAACTGCTACCGTTAGAGTGTTTCTTTTCCGTTCAATAATAATATAATAGAAAGTATGTAAATTTTCCGTAATATATGACTTTATTTCGCATCCGTTCTTCGTTCACAATCTTGGACCTGATTATTCATATCCCGTTGAAGTTTTTCTTCAGCACTATCTACTAAGTGGAACCGTTACCAGCGTCCTGTTTGATTGGGGTTTAAAAGAAATCTGAATTAAATATATGATTTGTTCTTCTTCTTTCTATTCACTGTACTTCGTTATATAACAAAGATTAATTGATATACATTAATGATGATGACAGAAAGGCAACAACTGGTATATGAAATGAATACGCATAACAAAGTACGTTGATACCGGTCGAAGCAACCTAACTAAGTGCATAGTTTTCAGTTACTTGAAAGCTAAACTTAATCAGAGGTTTTCATCGTTATATTTGTAATTTTCTCGAAACGTCGGATCACTAAATGTATTAACATCATCCCAGGGGTTCCGGGTTCGATTGCACCAGTTGGTGCCAAGTTTTGTAAACTTCGCAACACTCTCGCGTGCGTTCGTTCTCTTTCTTTCTCTCTCTCTCTCTCTCTCGTTTGTTTGCGATCGCGGCGGGGGGTGAAAAGTGGAAATAAATTACTTTACAGCTACTACAAACTACAGATTCATCAGATTGGGATCGCGTTCACAATTTTAACTTAAATGGTAGGTTTACCATCTCTTTTCCCCCATCCGGTTGGTACAGTTCAAATTCAGTCTTCAATATATACAGAATACGATTATTACATTGGAACATCCTAGCTAAAGTTTTATATCGCTCACGTTTCGTCCTAGCAAATTTTTTTTAACAAATGTAGTTACCCTAAAACTTATTAAGCTACGCCAAGGCGGAGAGATTTTTACAGCAAGAAAGTAACCATTAGCGGTAAGCATTCTTACCATTAAGTGTTTTGTTCGATTGTGACGTTTAGTGTGTATGTATATATGACTAAGGCCGGTGAGTGCTCCACACCGCCTGTTCTGTGATGTTTTTCCGATAGTTGTAGCAAATACAAATATGTTAATACGGAATGCTCTGATAATTTTTCGAGGACACATTTTATAACCCAGGTACAGCGATAAAGGTACACTGTCAGAGTGACAGCATACTTTGAGGAAATATTACCAAACTAGCAACCCAGATTTTGCTTTGCTGTTATGTTTGAAAATTTTTGACATTTAATTTCGATTGTGTTTTGATTTCGTCCAAATCTTCGGACCAAGAATTAATATTTCGGGTACCATCACTAGTACGGAGCTGATTTCCTCCAGAAGTGTAATTGTATAGACTCACGTTTAGTGGAAAGGTACCAGCTTTGGAAGTTCACTTTGCGAAAAACGACTTGATTGTATAAGAATTTCCGAAAGTCTGCGAGACGCGTTTGAACTGTTTTCTACAGTTGAATTTAATTTTTTTTTAATGCAAACAAGTAAGTTGTAACAGTTAAGATAGTGTCAGCGAGCCAATCGCGTGAAGCGGCAGGAACGGTTACCAATCACAAAGTCCCCAGTATCTAGGTGATTCCGCAAAACGATAGGCCCTACTGCAAACTACCCTTCAGAACTCTCCCGCTTAAGCGCCAGTATAGTTCAATGATGTACTGCGGTGGAGCATGTGTTTACCATCCCGGCTAAACCTCTCAGGGCAGGGCAGGTCAGGTACGATCTACTACAACCAACTCCAACTACAGGAAAATGAATTTGACGATGCAATCCAAAAAACCCAAACGATTGCCTGGATTGTGAAACGAGGACTATTGATATCTACAGGACGGTTTATTTTCTTTTGGCTTGACATAATTTAACCCTTTCACTTATTTCAAGTTGGGTCTGACCTGTTTGTTTCCGATGTTTATGTTGCTAGCCGGTTCCAGTGCTATCCAAGTAAGGCTATTCGAAGCTGGGTTTCTTTGCTTCGACTTGGTCGCCACCAAGGAGCGGTACACATCGTTTTAAACAGTCTTCGACGGGTGCCGGAGTTCAACGGCGTAATATGACGGCACGAGCGTTACTTGAATCGACGAGGTGCGTGATGCTGACCGATGGCGGCTGACTAGGATAATCGACAAGTGCACGATGTGGCTCGGAGAGACTTTCCGCTTTTCTGACGAGAAAAAAAGCTTCAGGCAAAAACGAGCAACTTCAAGCTTTGATTATGCTTTATGATTGCTTGCATTGGTTTACCTGTCTGGAATAGCAATAACTGTTCATTAAACTTTTATCTGCGCTACAATCTCTCGTCGTGGCTAATATCCTTAAATATCCTATTGTCAATATAGATTACGGTGCTCTTTTTATTCTAGCTTTTAAACTCACTTGGTCAGAGAGATAATCAGAATTTGAACCCCGTCTACGGGAGCTAAACTTCGGGGTGGCGTAAGTTGGAAATTGGTTACTAAACCCACCACCTCAACCTCATGTCGCTTGCATTGCTCAAGAGCTAGTGGGGAACCCATCTTATTCTATTTCTTTCTTTTAATTACTCATTCAATTGTTCATCACTAAATCAAACGTTTTTGAAGACAACAGCATTTATTAACAAAAATTGTGAATGTAAATACACAAGTCAAACGTATTTTCACATCGAATCCTCGGAACTCAGAATGACAATATTCCTTCAAACTTCCTGTCAAAATGTTCGACGATTAACCGTTATGTGTCCGACGCGGTACCCGGTTACCTTTTTAGGTTTCAATTAATGAAATTCCCATGTTTTAACCATAGCTGGAAATTGAAATTCTGTGACATGTTAGAACTTCACGAAGTGAAGCGGAGTGAGGACGTGCTCCTGAATTTTTTTACTACGTAACAGGCCGACGTGGGTACCCACAAAACTGAAATGCCAATAACTAAGATAATTTCCAGCCGATTTTGATACTTTTCGGTGTTTTGGATTCAGGAACTTATCCACTTTTAGACTTGGTAAAAAATGAATCCGGTTACATCATTCGGTTCCCGGGAATCCGGATTTCCGGAAGCATGCTCAGGTGCTGGGATACTATATGTGAATTTCAATAGAATACTGGCAATACGGGTATCAAAATTCTTGGAATTGCATCAGTAGCATATATCTCGTGGTTTTGGAACCATTTGGTGATTTGACCCCGGAACGGACATTCCGGAGCAGATTCCCGTGAGGCCGTGAGTGGCCATTCCATTCCAATTCCATTTTTCAAAATGCCATAGGGTCCCGTAACAATAAATAACAGACTTCTGAGACAATTTGAAGAGTTTTAATGCTCATATTGTTTGGACATTATTAAAATTTACAAATTTTACCCTAGTACTGGAACATTACTCCGGAAAATCCGGTTTACCAAGAACCGGATCCATTTATCCGGTTCAATTTTACAGAATCAAAAAGTGGACGAGTTCCTGAATCCAAAACATCTAAAAGTGTCCAAATCGGTTAAAAGAAGCCATAGTTATGAGCATTTCAATTTGTGGGTACCCGGGTAACCTCGTTGGCCTGTTAAAGGTGTTTTTTTTTTGTTGGACACATAACGGTTAAGCCACAGAGAACAGACATCCATGATCGAACAAAAATATTTAAAAACGTGTGTAAACATTTGAATTAATATACGAAAAACACTAGCGCCACCACACCAACCTATCCCAACTATCCCACTGAGACGCCCAAAAAATTGTTTCAAAATCGTTCAACACGGGTCCAACGATGGACGTTCGTTGAACGGTTATTTGGACGATGTCCAAATTGGTCCAACGAACGTCCTTCATTGGACGATTTTGAAACCAACCGTTCTTAGAGGGATCCGTCAAATCGATTCCGGAACCGGTTCGAAATCCTGGATGGATTCAGCATGGAATCTAGCTCAAAGAAAACAACCGATTCCGATTCTATCGGTTGACACATTTGAGCTGGAATTCATGCTGGAAGTCCGAATCGGTTCCGGACTAGTTAGACTGGGTAGAGGAATAACCGCTGTCAATTCTGTCGAACTCAGCCACAAAAAAACATGACGACAGTAGCGCACCTGGTTTAGATATCCAAACTATCTTC
Source organism: Topomyia yanbarensis (assembly GCF_030247195.1). Lineage (NCBI taxonomy): Eukaryota > Metazoa > Arthropoda > Insecta > Diptera > Culicidae > Topomyia > Topomyia yanbarensis. The sequence goes on along the minus strand of NC_080671.1, from coordinate 390,489,493 downwards.
GAAACCGTTAAAGATTTTACACAAGTTGAATGCTGAAGATGGACGTCTGTTCTCTGTGGTTAAGCATAGAAACCCTCGTCGGCCTGTTACGTGGTAAAAAATTCAGAAACCTTACTATATCAACAATATTATTAACCCAAAAGCTTGATTTAGTAAAGTTCTAAAACGTCACAAAGTTTCAATTTCCAGCCATGGGTAAAACATTGGAATTCAACCCTCCGGCACATTTGTCTAAAACATGAATTCTGAGGAATACACAGTGGTTTGGCATTGGTAAATGTTTTTGCAACTAAATGATAATGAAAAATCCCAAAGTGTTGTACAAAGTACAACAGCGCGAGTGCTCAAGGGTTAATTAATTGCCACGTGTAGCACCTGGTGGTGTATTGAAATAAATTATAAAAATATGGTACAATGTCATCTTTAACCTGCACAGTGTTTGATGTGAGACGACATATCTCTCCTCAGAGCAAACGACTTTTCTCGCCTTATTCAGAAGTTACTTCGGGTTACATACGATTATTTAGTTGCAATAGGACATCTCACCCAAGTTGACTCTCAGAATTGGATGAGGAAAGTCACGTAGTGTGAAGTGAGATTTGTCGTTTCATACGCCGCGCAAGAGGGAGGTGTCTGTCTCACAGATGTGCATGAATAAAAAATCCTTTTGCATGCCAGGCCTACAATTGCTAAAATGAGGCTCAAAATGGGTAACCCCTGTTCATGGTAGGTGAGTACTCATTGAACAATGCCGGATAGACACTACTTGCATAGAATATGAGAGTGGCGCTATGGGCGAAGCTAGTGTGATGCGGTTTGTCCAGTCCAAGGTCCAAAGCGGCGCAAAACCACTGTAGTTCCGTTACACCAAGTGGCTGGCAATTCTCCGTCGGAAGCGCAGGCATATCCGTGATCGACTTATTTGCTCGATATACTCAAATATAGGGGTTAGGTTTAGATAGCACACAAAAAGCACTTTCTGGGGCATAATACAGCATAAGTTAGGTGGAACATCTTTTTTTCTTAGTTCCCCTTGGGGTGGAGCTTCCCCTTGTTTGTCGTCATTGGTGTTTCCTAAATTAAGTAATTTAAAACAATTGAAAACAACCGTTTTCGAAAATGCTGCGATTCGGAACAATTACCAATATTACAGTTTCCAAAATGCCATGTATTTTACCGGTTCACAAAGAAATCCAGATTGAAAATGAGTGATGTCAAAATCTTTATTTGTTAACCAGCCAGGTTAAAGGTTTGGTGAAAATGGACAGTTCCTGTCCTTGCTGGGTAGCCTATTATGTATTATACATGACTAATTTCGTCCAAGCATCGTGTCTTGACTACATGGCGGGATTATGTTCAAGCTTAAGAAATTACGTTTCATTTTTAAATTCACCACACAAATCATGAAAAATACATTTTTTCTGCAAAATGCTAATGTTACGTCAAAAATAAAAATGAAAACAAACAGTTTGCTTGGATTAGATATCGTTGCCAGTTTTAATTATTTTTAACAATTGTGAACTGTCAAGAGGATACGGATGCATTGGGTAGTAAAATTAGCCTGCTTGGTGAGCCAAAAACTGAAGATGCATTTGTATGGGACCTTGGCGTATTTAATTTGTATTTGGTTGTAGTCTAGTTAGTAGGTGTACGTTGATTTTTGTCGGGTCGAAGCTTACCTATTTAATTGTATACGTTGATCGTAGTAGGCTTTACAGACGCGCACAGGAAGGGTATTCTCAAATGGGGGGAGCCGAAGAGCTTTGCTCTCACTGGAGGGCCCACGGATTGACAGATTTTCTGATAGTCTATGACGAGTTATGTCGAGTTTAAGCATTTAATATAAATCGATACTAGCGTAACTGAACATCACCTGCTAAAGCTATGACTATACATTTGCGTCTACTTGTACGGAATTTGATAGTAGGATCGTCGTGGTAAATATATGCGAACGTGTTTTTGATAAGCATCGGTTAGAGGAAGGCTAACCCCGCGAGCTCAATAAAAAGGTGTGTTGGGTTCTGTTGAGGTTTTTCCCGGCGATTTTTGGCGAAAGTTTAGTGGTAGTGCCGGTCAATTCATCGATGGAATAATTGAACAAATGTGGATGGGTTTTTATCTGGTCTGGAGTAAACATCCCAATTTTTTGTTTATCAGCGTCATTTCAGTCGAGAACGGGACCTGTCAATGATACTCAGTCGAGAAGGATTCAAAGAGACAGGCTCGTAGTCGAGTGGAATGACACTGACTGATACATGATAAATAACCGATTGATATGTCGTGGCGTTATTCTTTATTCAGAGATTTAGCGTCATTGGCCAGGAGTAAAGGAATATCGTGAGTTTCATTTCATTCTGGAGTCGGACCCCTCGTCGTTGACAGTTTGGGCAGATGGTAACACTGGCGAGTAAGAAAAGCGACGAATGATTGCGATGCTGAGGTCGATTGAGTAAATTTACGTAGAGTTATTAATCTGTATTATTAGTACGTTTTCGAAACCCGTACAAATTTACGACGAGACAGTGGATGCGAGGTAAGAATTTTGTCTTATAATATTCGAAAAAACTGTAAATCTGGGTCCGGCTTAGGTTCACTATTGAGCAGCTTATAAAAAACAAATCATTTTCAGTGGCGATTGCGCTAGTGGTTTGTAGTGTGGCGTGATTATTTGCGGCTGTATTGGTTAAATGATTTGAATCAGATACACACTGATGACGGTGATGACTGTTGGTAGAATTTCGTATCAGAAATGTAAGGAAGGGGAACGTTTCATTAATTATATTCTACGATTACTGCAGCAGATGTCAGACTGCGGATTTGATAAATACCTAGAGGATGGAAAGGTATCATTGAAGGAGTCGTTGGCTGAGATCGACTCTTTCCCGAGCAAAGTCGAACATCAAAATTACAACAAGTAGAAATCATATTTTGATAATAGCATCAAATTGAAAACTTATTTTACTATCAGTTTTAGATTTTTTAAATATGACATCAAATTTTGATCTCATATTGCTATCCTTGTTTCTTAGAAGAATGTTCTATGTTTATATTTCTTTGTTGAAACATCAAAGTGAATACATATTTTGTTATCAAAAAAAATTAACATCTCAATGAGCTTTCAATTTACTCTCACTGATAGCAGAATTAGTTTTCTGTTTGATGTCATAGGACAGTTTTGCTGCACTCCATTTTGATCATTTAACCGTTAAAACGACCAAAACGACAACAACCTGTGTAATCATTTGCCGAACATCACAACATCAAGTTTAGTTTTCAATTTGTTGTCAGACCCTGCTCGGGTTGGGTGTTGCATTGGAAGGGGTGGATCAACAACTTGAAGACTTTGGAGGAAGATTCAAGTCGACAGAAACGGATCAGAACATAGCGGAATCTCAGATCGGGAATGTGGCCAAAAAATCAATTTGTCCAAGTTATTCGGTCAGACAGTCAAGGACCGGGATAGACTACATACGTACAAATCGTGACCAATGGCAAAATACGGTGGGAGTCATGGACCCGGAAACTGTACACCCAGTTGCTGACGAAGCATCATTGTCTCATCACAGATGATGAGACTTACGTCAAGGCAGACTTCCGGTAGCTTCCGGGGCTTTCCAGCACAAGTTTGATGTTCCGGAGGAAGTAAGGAAGGTGAAATGTTCAAGGTTTGCCAATAAAAATATGTGATTTGGCAAGCGCTCTGCTCATGTGGCAAACGCAGTGCGCCGTTCGTAACCACCGAAACTGTAAACTGGGAGATCTACCTCAAGGAGTGAATACAGAAGTTTATGCTTCCTCTGGCTGGATCTAGCTTCATGCCACTATTCAAATGTTGTCCTGGAGTGGTACAAAGCCACCGGGGTCACTTTCGTATCCAAGAACATAAGCCCCTAACCCCCCAACGTACCGAGACTAAGACTCATCGAAAAATACTTCGGCAATTATGAAGCATGCACTACGTAAGAGTCCCAAGGAGGTCAAATCTGAGGAAAACATGAAAAAAGTACAGAAGAAGCTGCAGCTGTGCGATCGCATGATTATGGTATAGGAGTTGAATGAAATAAATATGCCAAAAGCTTACTAATGGGTTATATTTTATTGTATGAAAATTTAACAAGGATAGGTCCTCTAGGTAATTTTCTACAGCGTTTTTTTTCCGTGATGCAATTTGATGTGGGACACCCTTTATAGTGGCCAATGAACTCTCCAGGTGCGACGATGCGTTTTTGAGATCCAACAGGATAGTACAGAAACTTTATACACAGACTAGCGAAGTGTCAAATATTGTGATCAAACGGACTGTCAAATATTGCAGCCCACCGAGCATAGTCAGGTCAATATTTGACCGAAAGTCAATATTTAGCCGAAAGTTCATATTTAGCCGAGATTCCATATTTGGTCGAAAGTCCATTTTTGGCCGAAAGTCCATATTTGGTTGAAAGTCCATATTTGGCTGAAATCTAAAATTTGGTTGAAAGCCCATATTTGGCCGATAGTCAATATTTGACCAAAAGTCAATATTTGGCCGAAAGTCCATATTTGGTCGAAAGTGCACATTTGGCTTAAGTTCATATTTGTCCGAAAGCTAATATGTTACCGAAAGCCAATATTTGACCGGAAGCCAATATTTTGCCGAAAGCCAATATTTGTCCGAAAACCAATATTTGGCCGAAAGTTAATATTTGGTCGAAAGTCAATATTTAGTCGAATGTCCATATTTGGCCGAAAGTCAATATTTGGCTAAAAGTCCATATTAGGTCGAAAGTTTTTGTTTGGCTGAAAGTCCATATTTGGCCGAAGCTTATATTCGGCCGAGGCTTATATTTGACCGAAAGTCAATACTTGACAGAAAGTCAATATTTGACCGAAAGTCAATATTTGACCGAAAGCCAATATTTGACCGAAAGTCAATTTTTGGCCGGAAGTCAATATTTAGCCGAAAGTCAATATTTGGCCGAAAGTCAATATTTCGACGAAAGCCAATATTTGTCCGAAAGTCTATATTTGGCCAAAAATCCATATTTGGTCGAAATACCATATTTGGCCGAAAGTTTTTATTTGGCCGAAGCTTATATTTGGCCGAAGCTCATATTTGGCCGAAGCTCATATTTGGCCGAAAGTCCATATTTGGCCGAAATCCAATATTTGGCCGAAAGCCAATACTTGACCGAAAGCCAATATTTGGCTTAAAGTCAATATTTAACCGAAAGCCAATATTTGGCCGAAAGTCAATATTTAGTCGAAAGTCAATATTTGGCCGAAAGTCAATATTTAGACTAAAGCCAATATTTGTCCGAAAGTCCATATTTATCCGAAAATCTATATTTGGCCAAAAATTCATATTTGGTCGAACGTCCATATTTGGCCGAAAGACCATATTTGGCCGAAAGTTTTTATTTGGCCGAAGCTTATATTTGGCCGAAGCACATATTTGGCCGAAAGTCAATATTTGGCCGAAAGTCAATATTTGGCCGAAAGTCAATATTTGGCCGAAAGTCAATATTTGGCCGAAAGTCAATATTTGGCCGAAAGTCAATATATGGTCGAAAGTCAATATTTGGCCGAAAGTCAATATTTGGCCGAAAGTCAAAATTTGGCCGAAAGTCAAAATTTGGCCGAAAGTCAAAATTTGGCCGAAAGTCAAAATTTGGCCGAAAGTCAAAATTTGGCCGAAAGTCAAAATTTGGCCGAAAGTCAAAATTTGGCCGAAAGTCAAAATTTGGCCGAAAGTCAAAATTTGGCCGAAAGTCAAAATTTGGCCGAAAGTCAAAATTTGGCCGAAAGTTAAAATTTGGCCGAAAGTTAAAATTTGGCCGAAACTCAAAATTTGGCCGAAAGTCAAAATTTGTTCGAAAGTCAAAATTTGGCCGAAAGTCAAAATTTGGCCGAAAGTCAAAATTTGGCCGAAAGTCAATATTTGGCCGAAAGTCAATATTTGGCCGAAAGTCAATATTTGGCCGAAAGTCATTATTTGGCCGAAAGTCATTATTTGGCCGAAAGTCATTATTTGGCCGAAAGTCATTATTTGGCCGAAAGTCATTATTTGGCCGAAAGCCATTATTTGGCCGAAAGTCATTATTTGGCCGAAAGTCAATATTTGGCCGAAAGTCAATATTTGGCCGAAAGTCAATATTTGGCCGAAAGTCAATATTTGGCCGAAAGTCTATATTTGGCCGAAAGTTCATATTTGGCCGAAGCTTATATTTGGCCGAAAGTTCATATTTGGCCGAAGCTTATATTTGGCCGAAGCTCATATTTGGCCGAAATTCAATATTTGGCCGAAATCCAATATTTGGCCGAAATCAAATATTTGGCCGAAAGTCAAAATTTGGCCGAAAGTCAAAATTTGGCCGAAAGTCAATATTTGGCCGAAAGTCAATATTTGGCCGAAAGTCAATATTTGGCCGAAAGTCATTATTTGGCCGAAAGTCATTATTTGGCCGAAAGTCATTATTTGGCCGAAAGTCATTATTTGGCCGAAAGTCAATATTTGGCCGAAAGTCAATATTTGGCCGAAAGTCAATATTTGGCCGAAAGTCTATATTTGGCCGAAAGTTCATATTTAGCCGAAGCTTATATTTGGCCGAAAGTTCATATTTGGCCGAAGCTCATATTTGGCCGAAATTCAATATTTGGCCGAAATTCAATGTTTGGCCGAAAGCCAATATTTGGCCGAAAGCCAATACTTGGCCGAAAGCCAATCTACGTAGTATACAGTCGTTTCATCGAGATTCATGGAATGATTTCATCTACTGCTAAGGATATCATTGAGTAGCTCTCCAAAATTTATTTTGCCGATATGGTGTTCCTATGACATAGAGTTCTATGCAAATCATCTCACACACACTAATTGGATGATTGTTTTCCTCCTGTCATATATAAAACTGTCAGCCAATTTAAACGTTTGAAATAGCTCGTCTGTAGCATTTATAATGGTGTTGAAATGCTCTCTGTCGCTTCAAAACTCTTTCCGGAGACATACAATAGCGGTTGGTTAGGTTCCATCATGAAAATAATACGACCGAGAAGCTATTTTCGATTTGTTTTTCTCAGCCCCGTGGAAACTGTTTGTTGCTTGAAGCTGCCACCAAATACCAGTAGCGGTAGCTACGTTTCAAATGTTCAAGATCTGTTCATATCAACTGTACAACACTGAGTAGAAGTTGGATTTAAAACTAGTAATTATTAACAATGTATGAAAAATCGCGCTTTCTCTTGCATCGCCTCTTCTCCACAAAATCCGAGCGCTTTTATCACCTGAGTACCAATTAAGCACATCAAAATGACGTTTGTTTACATTCGATAAGTTTCAGATCGAGTTAACATCATTGGCTCGTAGCGATGTGAACGTTGCTTAAAGTGCGTTCGCTGTCATTTTTGGCAACTAGCCGAGCCAGGAAGCCAGCCTATGTTGGCTTCACTCATTTTTAAAAGAAACGTCAAAACATTCACCCTCTTGGCTTTTCTCCACCTATGACAGGTGGAGGAAAACAAATCGTTGAACACACTAATACAGTTTCAGATTCAAATCGGCATCCCCGTATCCATTGACAATGACTCTATAGAAGCTCGCTTACATGACTTATCCCCACGCACCCCTGACATCGTGATTGAAAAATATATGTCAAGATACGGAGCGGTGGATTCCGTCACAGTTGATCTTCCCGGGTTTTTCAAATAGTGTTCGTATGGAGAGAATGCGTCCGATCAAACCAATCCCTTCATACGTGACCATTTTAAGCAGATTAACCGAAAATGAGACTTAATCAGAGAACGTTGGTCACGCACCCAGGTCAAATTCTGTACTGAAACACTACACCAACGGAAAACCTTGCTCAGAAGCTGCTAAGGAAAGTCCGCCTACTACAATCAAAAACAGCACGCAATCAACTTATGATAAACCACAAAAGGCTGCAACCAAATATCTACGGATATGATAACATATAGGCTATAACAAAATGGCGGAGGTGGAGAGACAGAACCAATCATTTCTGAAACGGTTGAAAATTGCCCAAGAACTCGGGCTGAAATGTCGGGAAGTTTTTGATCAGTACATCCTATCTTTACATTCTATCTCTCATCCAATGACGGAGCGATCTCCATTCACAGCATTCACTTCTACGTCATGAATAGCCCAGGCAAGTTACTTGGAACCGTTGCTGTTTCTGCTTTACTTCAATGACTTGTATTTAGTGCTAAAGACTTCCCGTCGGCCCATCGCAGACAATCTCAAAATATATCGTCTCATCTGCTCAATTGAGGATTGTAGGATGAGACGATTGCATACCTTCGATGATTTTGGTATAGAAAGAAACGCGTGTCAGTAAATCAAGAAGTGCTCGAAAGCTCATGAGATTCTGACAGAGCTCTGCCTGTGAGACTAGAAAGCGTTCGTTTAAGAAAGGGAAGATCTTTACACTGTCCTGGGGTTTTGCTATACAAATAGTCACCCTACATAAAAAATCGAGAGCATGACCGTCCTGCTAATATTCAGGCTTCTTGTCATTTTTCCACTAAACTTATATGTAATGATTCCTCCTCACCTTTCGTAGCAACAAATTGAAAATAGAATATTTCCCAGCCTATTTACTCGATATAAACCCATAAATTTCCGTAAGTAGCAAAACATTCAAACTATTCTCCAAAAACCGCCTCAATACCCCCAACAGAATCCTCGGGAGGAGCATATAGTAGCAGTAGCTAACAAAAGGCACACCGGCTAATCATAATAACTGATCTGTGTTCTAGTGTCAACATGTCTAACACGTGACTTTTTCTTGCCCTTTCCCTCTTGCTAAACGGGCCTTACGCTAATAGTCTATAATAGTTGTGGTAAACAGTAGCTAGCTTTGCAGTAGTTAATAAGAAATCACACAGCTCCGTGGTTTTTTTTTCAGCGAAAAGACGAAAAAACATTTGATTTTAAATCGATTCCTGCCATACATATATGCATAAATTACGTTGACTGCCTAAGTAGTAGTAGGTTGATTGCAATAATAATTCCAATAAAGGGGAAAAAGTCTCCACGCTCGCTATGATAACATTGTGCCTCCATCTACACTTCGAATCGATCGTTCATTTATTCGGATTGAACTGTACAGGGAAAATGCGGGCATGCCGCTTTCACCGGCGTAGATCACAGCACTGCCGCTCCTGTCCTCCGGTGGCAGCACCGGTTGTATTAGGAAAGTATTTCAGTGTCAGCCTGCTGTTGCTGCTGCTGGGATCGTGTCGCCGTTGGTCAATCGAATAAATGAACAAACGTAACTAGAGATTAAACATATGCCTAAGCTTCTGCAACAATCACCGCTTATACAGGGAGTCTTTCCCGCGGCCCACGCCTCCGATCGCCGACGATGGCCGGAAGAAGCCCAGCAGATCCAGCGTGCGGCGCGTTCGCTGGATCAGTTCGTCCTTGTACTTCCATATCGTGGTGTCACGAACCTGGTTCTCTTTGAACTCCTCACAGCTCTTCTTGAGCGTACGAACGCAATCGGCACGGTAGTGCTGAAGCTGTGCATCATCCGTACTGACCGGATAGGAATGGCAGGCTCCACCCAAGCAGGCGATCGGGAAATGGTTGTGCAGCGTCAGAACCCGTTCCGGGTTGTGGAAGCACTTTACGTACTGGTTAGGTTTGGTGTAATTTTTGGCTCGCTGCACATGCTGCAGCATGTGCATGTAGCGCGGTGTATCCTTGATCCAGTCGTGATCGTGCTGATCCTGGTCAAAGAAGTACACATTCCGCACATTGTAACTCGGATAGGTGTCGTTCTTGAGCTTCATACCTTTTTCCACGACCCGTTGCATTAAGTCGTGCCAGGTTCGATCTTCATCCATCTTAGGCATTATCACCTCATCAATATCGAGCAACGCGATGAATTCGTATTTGTACATGTTCTTGTACAGACAGTCGTTGTACGGGATCAACTCATTCTGTCGCTTGTGGGTGGTTTTCTTCGATAGGAACAAATGCTGGAAACCGGGGACGTTCGGTTGCCCCCCGGGCAACGTCAGCGGGGTAACGTGAACTCGATCCTGTTCCTCGTAGTACCGCAGCACCTTGGAGATATTCGGATGCACCTGTAGCTCATAGAAAAATATCTTATCTGCTCCTAAGATCCCTAACAGCTCGATCCACTCTACTAGTCGAACCGATAAGTCATCATACAAAAAGTCTAATCCTTTCACACAAACAGCGAATCCTTTCTTTTTATCGTCCAGGGGCCGATTATACAACACCCGTAGGTTGTTGGTCGCCGTATCGCATTGCTTTTCTACCAGCGATACCGAAGCCGGTACCAACCCTCGGAACGGTTTCGGTATCTGGCAAGCAATCAGATATGGCTGATAGATGCCCTGTTTGTAGTTACCCCACTTGTTGAACCAGATGTACTTGTACTCGAACGTTTTCACGATGAAGGGTTCCTTCTGACCGTCGAACCACAGCTGACAGAACGTTTTCACCTTGGGTTCGATTCGATCGATCATCCCCAGGATTCGCACCGCCGGACCGATCCGGGAACGCTTTCGGATATCGTAGTATGCACCGAAAAGTTGGAACGTTCCGTTCGTACTCCGCAGCGTCTGCCAGTAGATGTTGTTGAACTCCAGCTCGAAGATCGAGGGGTACTTGGCGCAGGAGACCTTCTTCTGGACGGCATTCTTGTGCTTGCTCCAGTAGGCAATCGGTAGCGAGGGGATGCGTGATTCCACGTCCCGTACCAGCTGTTCGTCGTCGATGACTGGAAGTGGAAGAGAAGAGGGTGAAAAATTAGATCAATCAAACGTTGTAGATAAGCTAGTTTGTTGTGAGGTTACAAGTGGGTGATAATTAGAGGACAACAAAAACATATCATGAGTACTCAGAAGCTCAGCTTAAGTGTCGCTTGTTGAAAAATTACTTGGGCTCAGAATTTCTGTTTTACAACCAGCACTAGAAAAATTCGTCATAATATGACTACTCGAGATATTGCAACTAAAATCCCATCCATAATAGTAGGGGAGAGTGGGTACGCGTGATCCCACTTTTATTTTTTTATGAAATAAAAAAATTTAATTGCAAAATTCGCCATCTTGTAGTCAATTCGAATTGCTAGAGCTATGAATAATGTGTAAATCCGAATACTATGTTCTGGCAGTAATATGATCAGCTTTGAATACCTTCAATAACTTATACCATTATTTGTTCACGGAAAAAACATTTTAGATCAACTAATAGTGCCAGGCACTTTATAAAAATGATGTTTTTCTATTTCTTTACATTTCGAAAGTGTTTGAGAGAACTAATGATAGGGATCAAGAATACCCAGTGTTACAGGGATCAAAGATACCTATAAGGTGAACAAAATTTAATTTGTTTTTGTATGTGTTGTCAAAATTTTTATTCGAAGATCGTGTTTTTCTCGATAAAAGACCTTAGAAAGTAATCGTACATGCAAATATTCATAAATAATTAGTTCGACGATCTAATACAACCGTTCAAAAAATTTGTAAAAAGATCTTCGAGATGGATTTGAGCACATATTTTCTGAAATATTATATAACTTTTCCAAAACAAACTTAATACATCAGATTTGTGTTTTAAACATCACAAACTAACAAATATTTCATTTTCTTTTTATATTGTGATAACTTTATGTATATAGATTATGAGATATCAAATATCCTCAAGGATCAAGTGTCCTCACTCTCCCCTATAGCTGGTGTCCAATCCACATTTTGAATTGTTTGCGATAAACGGCGAAAACTTCCGCATATCCAAATTAACACATTTTTGTCTTTCTCATATTGGGACCATTCATGAATTACGTAACGCAAAAATTGCCCACAATTGACTCCCCCTCCCCCCTTATAACAAATTGTCGCAAATTTCTCTATCCCCCCTCTATTACGTAACAAATTTCTTGATTTTTTTTTTCTTCGGTGAAAACATGTTACGTAACGATCTACCTTACTCCCTCTCCCCCTATGTCACAACATGTCACATCTTGCCGTTCCCCTCCCCCCTAAAAGCGTTACGTAATTTATGAATGGTCCCTATAGAAAGGTTATGCAATCATTCTAAAAATCATCAACCTAATTGTCATACGTCATTCGCCTCATTACGTCGAGATAGGAAAATGTTTGTACGTGTGTGTTTTTTTACTTGGTGGTAAAGTTTTTGCGTCGACCCAGCATACGTACAGTAATTAGACCATACTACCGATTTCGTCCATTGTGTGCCAGATTGAGGGACCCTGAACAGAGAAGATAACTCTGCACCCTACTCCTCTAAACTCCACCTAGGAGTCCGACATTTGCCTGATCCCCCGGATTCCATTTGAAATGACTACTTCAGGGGGAGGCGTGCTAATGCACTTCACTTGATTCCAGGTCCAGCTGCTCGTGCTAGATTTCACTGGTCTCATAACCGCCATATCAGTCCTGCATATTCTACAAGCGTTCCTCTCTTCATTGACCAGTTGGATGCCGTGGACGATCTAGCGATTTCGGTTGGAGGGTGGCTTCCGGTTCACTGGTGCCTCGATGACCCTATACTAGTGGTTTGTCGCGTTCGGTACTACACGGTGTAGTCTCCGACGGTGGAGCTAGCCTACCTCGGCGGACAGTTCCCCGACGAAAGAGTGTCTCCCGCAACCGTTGACGGACGCGTTATTCTTGCTTCGATGTAGTCCTGCAGAATGCCGAGGTCAGTCTAGCGATACCGGGTGGAAGATTGCGTCCGGTTCACTACCCCGACTAACCAAGCCGACGATTCGCTACGAACTACTCGAAATAGTCCCCGACTGTGTATCTTTCCTACTCCGATGAAGAGTTCCCCGACAGTAGAAGATCTTCCGAAACCGATGCTACCCAGGCAGATGCCGAGGTCTGTTCAGCAATTCTGGGTGGAAGGCGACTTCCAATTCACAGGCGCTCCGACGACCATTTGCAGGTGATACCTCCCGATCAACTCGACCTAGTCCCCGGTGGTGGGCCTAGCCTACCCTGACGGAGAAATTTCCCGACGTTGAAATTTCTCTCGAAACCGTTATCTCGATGCTGGTCGGTTAGGTGCCGAGATCAGTCCTGCGATTCCGGGGGGAGGATGACTTCCGATTCTCAGGTGCCCCGACGACCTACCGTCGACAATGCATACGCTCAGTCTAGTCCCCGGCGGTGGATCTAGCCTACTCCGGTCGCGCCCGGTGGTCTACTTTATCGCTCTTCCTCAGACTGATTTGTCAAGTACCTTGGTCGGTCGGGCGATTCCAGTTGGAGTGTAACTTCCGGTTCATCAGTACCTCGACGACCCGAGGCCGTGTATTTTTTGAGAATATTGATCTGGTTAACGTCTTCACCGACAATGGTTCTCATTTCGTTTTGTCCGTGCTTGAATCCTGGGCATTCGAAGACCACGTGCTCAGGCGTTTCCTCTGCATCACCGCACGCTATGCAGAACTGCGAACTCGCGTGGCCGACTAGAACTGAGTCATCGGGAAGTTCACCTTACCGTGCGCTCTGTTCACCCACACAGCTATCACGTAGGCTTCCTCTGACGAGATAGTTCGATACGCGCTAGCATTTCAAAGAGTTAGGCCGAGTATGGAACCCTGTGGAACGCACGCTGTTACGGTTACACTTCTTTTTCCGGCGTCAGTTTCGTAGATCAGTTGTCGGTTCTGGAAGTAGCTCCCCAGAATACTACAAAGGTAGTCGGGAACACTCAGTCTGTTCAGCGAATCGGCGATTGCGACCCAACTTGCGCTGTTGAAGGCGTTTTTTACGTCTAGTGTAACCACTCCGCAGTAGCGGTTTCCTCTTCTCTGCGTAGCCTCCATAGTTACTACGACCGCTCTTGTGGCATCCACGATGGATCTACCTTTCCGGAAACCGAACTGCTTGGCTTCGGCAATAGCACTAGCATTTGTTGCTTCCAGATGTGCAGGAAGTCACCATCGTCGATGCAACGCTGTCCTAAACTAACCCAGGTTCTATAGGATTGCTGTTTTCAGAGCCACGTTGGGGATACCTTCTGATCCCGGAGACTTCTTGGTTCTCAAGGCTTTTGTCACCACCATCAGCTCCTCGTTGGTTACCCAAGCTTCTTCTTCGTAGTCCTACTGCGTCCCGTATGGCTTGAGCGGCCAGGCTATCGGTTCATGCTGTGGAAATAGCACTTCAACGATGATTCTCCTCCTCTCCGGGCACCTATCCGGTGGTACTGCCGGTCATCTTATCTTCGCCTTGGCAACTGTATCGGAGTTGCCTCACGGATTTGAATTCACGTTGTGGTAAAGCTCTTCTAGGCAGGCTTTTTTACTGAGCTTGATTTCCTTGCCTCCTTATACGCTAGTCTTAGAGCATCTCTTTCCGTGACATTTCGGGCTCTCTGCATGTTCCTTCGGGCACGGTGGTAGCATGCACGTAGGTTGGCAATCGCCGAATTACACCAGAATGCTAGGTGGTGACTGTACCTTGGTTTACCTTCTCCTGGCATGGTTGCGTCGCACGCTTTTGCTAATGTCGTTGTCACTTCATCTGCACTGAAGTCAACGTGTTTGCATTTACGCCTCAACGCTTCGACGAAGACTCCCTTGTTGAACTTCGTTGTTTTCCACCTCCACTCGTTTGATTGGATCACACGCGCTTCCGACTGTCTATTGCTTCCGATAGTGTAGCGGATCGCTTGGTCGTCGCTATGTGTATACCCCTCGCACATTCTCTGATTTAAATTTCCAACCAGAAGGTAACGTCAATAACTGAATGACCTTCGTGGCGGTATGTACTGGTTGTACCATCGTTTGCAATATCTACGTTCAGCTTTGCAAAGGCCTCGAGTAGACTACTCCCCCTTGAGTTGGTGAAGCGGCTGCCCCATTCTACTTCCCAAGCGTTAAAATCGCCGGCTATAAGCTCTTCTGTCAGTTTATCGAGCATTGCTGTGAATCGATCGGTCGCCCAACGCGGAGGTGCGCAGCAGCTGCAGAAGAAGATTCCGTTGATTTTGGCGATTACGAAGCCTTCATCCGCACGATAAACCACTTCCTGAAATGGATATCTCCCCGTTGTCCAAATTGCCGCTGATTTTGCGTTATCAGCTATCCAGTTCCATCGCTGACCGGGATACGGCAAGGCTATGAAATGATAGCTAGTGTTGTGCTGCGTCGCAGTGGTTCAGGTTGATTTGCGTTACCCCACTGTAACTTCGTAGCACTCGCCTGTTTGAAGGCCGGACAACGTGGGCCTCCTGTAACGTGGTTGTTACCTTCTTCGGTTGCGCAGATCAGACATCTCTGAGCCTGCCGGCAGTCTTTTGCCATGTGGCCTTCTTCCCCGCACCTTCTGCATAATTTGTTCCTATCAGGTCCACTGCAGTTTCTCGCCAGGTGGCCGAACTCTTGAAACTTGAAGCACACTTCCGGTCGCTGAGAGACACTCAATGGACATACCGACCAGCCAACTTTGATCTTCCCAACTTTAAGTGCTTTGATTGCTGCTTCGACTGGTAGCCTAACTGAAGTCGCTTGTGTGCCGAAAGGTCCCTTCCTCACTCGGATCATCATCTGCACTTCTAAAAACTTACACTGTTTTTCCAGAGCTTCTCTTAGCTCTTCTTCCGAGGATATCTGATCCAGGTTCTTACATTGGATGGTTACCTCCGGGTACAAGGCTCTCACTTTCACCGCTTCGCCCATAGCTTTCTCGGTGAGCTCTTTATTAGTAGAGCTGTTTGACTGCGAATCCTTTTTCAATTCCAGAATCATCTCTCTGGTGCGGGTGCGCCTGATTTTATTGATGTCTGAGCTCAGCTTCTTGACTACCGGCTTTGTCTTCATTGCGCGCAGTACCTCTTCGTATGAGTCATCGTTAGCTTTGACTATGAGTGCTTCACCTTTGTTTCGTCCCTTAGAAAGCTTTCGCTTTTCGGACCTATCCTTATTGTTCGCCTTCCGTTTTGTGCTGCCGACGACTTCCCATTTGGTGTTTTCATCCACGTTGGTGGCTGCTTCGTTCGCTGCGCGTACCACTACGCCAGGAGCCTCTTTGTGTTTCTTGGAACCTCCTGGTCTCGCACCACCTGGAGAAACTCTTGGCCTCTTCGGTGTAGAGAGGGACGTTTTCTGGGGTTTGTCTTTCGCCTCGCGAGATTCCCTAACTTTCGCCTCACTGGTGCCACATTTTGCCTTATTTCCAAGGATTTCTTGGCCATAAACAGCCTCTTTCCGGTTACCTCCGCTTTCTGCTCCAAGGTTCTCAATTCTTTGACGGACAATCCGAGGTTACCTTGTATCTTCAGGACCAGTATCTTGATGTCCTTGTGCATATTACTCCTTTTGTCAACAAAGTTGTGTAGTTCATCCACAAATTTTTAGCAGTAGCAAGCAAGCTTAGTATTTTCAACTAGGCGCAAAAGCAGAAGTTTTGCTGTTTTTTGCTGTTTCTGGCTGCTGGTGCTGTTGAGGCTGCTCCTGGTGTTAAAGCTACGGCTACTGTTTCTCCTGGTCGTGCTGTTGTTGCACTGGTTGGCTTTGTCGAGGTGGTGACCTCGTTAGACCGCGTTTGGTGAAGGGATACGCCGCTTCTACTTCATATGTGTAAGAATCTTGCTCCATTTTGTTAGGTTCCAACTCCGGGCCGCTACCTCCGCTCGTTGCACATAGTCACCGCTCGTGATCCTATGATTATTTATACATAATAATATCTTAGCAGCAGGGAGGTCATGCAAGGGTTGACACTATCCTTCATGGAGAGTTGTGTTCGGCGTAAAATCGGGAATGCTCCAACCGAACCTAGTTGGGACGGAGGCAGCCGTACTGTTAGCCCACTCGCCATATCAAGTCGGTGTGATCCTTCCTTACTCAGGGAGTAGAACAGCACGCCTGTCAACCCAAAGTCGTCGTCCAATTCGAAATCCGTGTCCTGTCCATTGTCGTTTGCCATGGCCAGTATGTCATAATCATGATGTTACTGGCATCGATCCTGATGTGCCGGTTGGCACTCCGGTTGGCCAAGTGGGGCTTTTATTGGTAACATCTTCGTCGGAGCTGTTTTCGGAGTTATGTTTTTTTTTAGAGATTTTGCAGAGCCCAATCCAAACCCCACCATATCCTAGCAAAACTCCTCAACTCGTTGTAGGGACGGGGGAGGGAGGTTCGTTAAGCCCTAGACTCCTGTCCTTCCTGTCCCTGCTGCCCCAGATGTCTGTGTCACCTCTGTTTCTCAGAGATGGCTGAACCGATTTGCACACTTAGTCTCAAATGAAAGGTACAACCGTCCCATCGGCTGCTGTTGAATTTTTTATTGATTGGACTTCCAGTTCCGGAGTTACGGGTTGAAGAGTGCGGCCACACAGTCAATTCCCATATAAACTGAACTGGAAAATGCACAAAGGGGGGTAGAAAAGGAAAATTTCAATATCGAATTTGTATTTTTGATGCCAAATGTCTTTAAAATGCAAGAAACGTCGAGATTCGATGTAATATCGAACTAAAATTGTTTTTACGAAAATTGACATTTTTGGACTGTGGTACATTTTTGCCTTTCTCATATAGAAAGGTTATGCAATCACTCTGAAAATCGTCAACCCAATCCCTTAAGTATTTTTTTTTATTTTTAGGTTTTCTCTAGCTTAACAGGGGCATATCTAGGGGTATGCAGTGTGGGGTTGCGCTCCCCCCCTGCCCTCCCTTACTACATTACACACTCAGATCCATAATAAAATTTCCTAGTGGGCTGAAATTTTGATTTCGATAACCTTATTTAATAAAAACTAGTGAGAAATTTGGTTTGAAATGATTTCGAGTTAAAATTGAAACTACTTTAAAATTTCCTAACAAGTTGAAATATTTCGTCGGGGTCCGGACCCCCCGGATTCTCCTCCTTGATCTGCCGCTGGTTTCAAGCGCTGTTTCAGTGTCGAAACTTGGCATCTCAAGATCGTGGCTGTCGCTTGTGTAGATGTGGGAATCCTACTGAAAATGTAATATACATTTCCACCATTGTATTGAACAATGCTATGGAATCGTAGTTTAGACACATGAGAAAGGAACAGTGCACCACCAGGTGACTTAAAACAGTTTTTTATTGTAAAAATACATTAATGAATTGCGACAAGTTTCAGCAAATAAATATGCATTAAAATCTAAGAAATCTCAAAATGTTTATTCAGAAAAAATGGTTTCATAATTGAAAAATGGTTTGTTTCTTTACGATTTTATATCGAAGTCTATGAACTGAATCGGATTCAGTTCTAGCTTCATCTTCGTAATTAGTTTCGAAACATTGATTTGAATTAGAACTAGCCGACCGCAGGAAAAGCAACTGACTGGGAACAGGTGGTACGATCAAATTTAATTTCATTTCGTAGTATCATCAATCTCCATAAAGGCAGTTGAGGTCGAAAAAACTGCTCTAAACTATGTCCAACTCTAGTAACAGATTAATTAAATTTGCATATCAACCTCCGGTCTCAAGACAACGCCGTTTGCTTCAGAAACCTGAGTCGCCGAACTCAATTTTCTCCATCAACCCGAAGATTGATGCAATAACATACTTGCTTTTGGCTAACCAAAACTTGTCCCCGTGTCGTTGGGTTTCTCTGCCACGTTCTCCGCATTCCAGGGTCAAAGTGCAAAGGCTGGCAAAACTTGTTCACCTATTCAAATTCAATTCCGACCGGTGTGGCGATACTGTTTCAAGGGTTGGTCCCGTCCTCAGTACGCCTTCCGGACTTTGCCAGAATGCTCTTTGATCAAAACTAACTTTGCTTGACCCTACTGGCATCATCGATGAAACATGAGCTCTCATGCATAGAGCGTAAGAACCCGGACCGTTATGGGTCGTGACACGGAGGAGAAGCGTGTGCTGGGATGAACTCCAAGAAGATGAAGATGATGGTTGTGGCCTTCATGGTAAAGTTGCTCTATTAGTCTGCGTCCAAATAAATTAATGTGAGAAACAATAAACATCCGCTTGGTTTGGAATGTGTATCTCAATATATGGGTTTGTTGAATTGCTGCAGCATCCAGCATGCTGAAGCAAAGCGGAGCTGGACTATAAAACATGAAAATAATAATTCACGGTTACATAATTCAACATATAGTTGGACTCGTGTTAGTACTTATCTTAATCGTGCTTTTGTGGTTCTCCTGAAAATACTGACCTCAATAGGAAAGCTGAAATTGCCTCGAGAGATGAGAGATCCTTGGAAAATAAATAATCATCGTTTATTTCTTATCATTGGTATCCGTTATCTCTCTATCTTCCTAATATTCGAGTGGAATGAGTGATCAATTTTAGGGACGGGCATAGTGTAGATGGTTTGTTTATACGATTATCTTCAGACCGCTCATTTAGGTTCTATTCCTAAACGCCGCTCATTGGGTTAGATATTTTTTTTATCTCAAAAAAACAGAAAGGTTATCACTTCACATTAAAAACAATTAATTTTATAATTGACGTAAAACATTGCTTCGTGTTGCTTTGTCCGTACATAGAATTTTACACGATCAATCTGTTAAAATTATAAACCGTAGCTCGGTTAGCTGTGAATGCTAGTTCGCTCACATGGAGTTTATATGAGCCTTTTGTTAAACAAGCAATTGTGTGTGGGTATGGCCTGTTAGTCAAGAGGTACACTCAGTGAACACTGTTTGCCGTTTTGCATCCCAAGTATTACCGGTTGTCATTTATTTCCAATCACGACATGGTCGTGTAATTCTTCTATCGCATGTAACATTCTGTTATATTTATTACATATTTAATTGTTAACTGGCTTTTTTTGAAACTGTGTGTATTTTGAAATATTTAAGTTGTCTGCAACTGCAATATATTTGAAAGCAATATTCCATTTATGACGTCATACACAGTCCAAAGTTGTGAATGTGAAACAATTAATCTAGTTCGGTTGTAAATAGGGTATAGTGCCTATTCTCACTATATTAAGCACGGTGCCTCACTAATTCATTAATTACTCGGCCTAGCAATCGATGGAAGGCGTACAAATTGGCATCAACAGCTTTAGTTCACTGGCAAGAATCAAGATAATAACACAATTTAAAAAATAAAATAGGATTCAAAGATGATTCCAGCTTTCAAGATGATCTGAGTGCATTTTAAAAAAATTACTTCTTTTTCTGACCGATCTGACCGGTAGTGGCAAACGGCTTAACACACTATATGTGGTGGTGGGAGTTTGAACTCAGGTGAGCCACGTACAGTGTAACTGATTTACCAATTACGCTAGAGTCTGACTTTCATAGTTATAATACGTTGTTTGAGGATTGAGACTGCCTTCGTCAGGAAGAAGGAATGTTGGAATAGGATGGGTTAAACGTCCATTATTGGAGCGTTGTCCAAAGTAGCAAATTTTATCTATAATGTGTAACCATAAACGAAGCGCTCTGATGTATAATTGCTAGAATACTTACTGTAGTTTGTGGTGCTCTTTTTGATATGATAGCTTCAGGATGTTCCTAATATGACGAAACTAAACATAGTCGACTTTGGACAGTGGAAACAACAAGTGAACATTTTTTCTTTGAATTAATATTCCAATTCGCTTACAAAAGGCCGAATTATAAATAATATTAGCAGTATCCCTATTCAACAAATTGCTATTTCGAAGACAGCCATTAACATGTTCACTATTCGATATTAGAAGAGGTCAATACCTCGGTTGTAGCGTAAATTTTATAAAAAATTACTTCCAAAACGAAACATAAAAATTACTCGAATCTATCAATATGCCTTAGCTTTCATCGGTTCCAGTCTTCCGTTGGACAACATACTTCCGGCTCCTTAGCTGATATCAAACCATCTGCAATCCAAATTATGATGACCTCACGACTGTTTCTCCAGGTAAAACCAAAGAGGGTATATTTCCTCTCGAAGTTACCTTTGATACTGCACACCCTCAAAGTAATTTTCGGTTCCAGTCTACCGTTGGACAACATACTTCCGGCTCCGTAGCTGACATCCACCTAGCCATCCGTAACTCAAATTAAGAAGACACCACGACTGTTTCTCCTGGTAAAAGCCAAGAATGTATATGTTCCTCTGCAGCTAGACATACAGATACTGCCTCCCTTGAAATGAATTCCCGTTCCCAGGACAGAATATACTAGCAGAACATGAGAGGACTACGCACAAAGATCGATGAGCTGTTCGTAGCAGCATCTGACACAGAGCACGATGTCATTATCCTGACAGAAACATGGCTGCACGACGAAAACAATTCTCTGCAGCTGTTCGGACCTAATTATAGGTCTATGGTAACGATCATCACCCAGTCGTTGCTGGTAAAAAGATGGGCGGTGTGTACTTATAGCTGTTTCAAATCGGTTGGCGTCTAAACAAAAAAGTTATAACAGTAACGGCGCGCCGTGAACAACTCTGGGTAAACATTAATAGCCGTGGTACTAACACATGCGTGGGCGTCGTATACCTCCAGCCATAAACGTTATTCAAAATCATATTCAATCCGCACATAGCTAATTCGCCAGAACCCCCAGCTTCTTATTTGTTATTTGGAGATTACAATCAACCTGGTCATGTATGGAAATCTACTTCTTTCGGCTATGCTTACGCCGACCATTCCATCTCATCCCTTTCGAGATATGGCATTGATCTACTAGACGGGATGTCATTATTCAACATGCTGCAATTGTGTACGATAACGAACAGACTAAATCGCACGTTGGATCTTCTGTTTGTTAATGAAGATGCATACAAGAACTGCCATGTCTGCAGATGTTACAATAGATTCACATCACCCTCCCCTCTTAGTTCAGCAGATCTATCTTGGACAGATTAATTTTGACGATTTGAAGTATAACTTTTCAAAAACCGATTTTCCTGGACTCAACAACTCACTGCAAACGATTGACTGGGTGATTTTGCTCAATAGTGCAACCGATGTAAAAGACGCAGTAGAAAAGCTCTCATCGAACCTGACACAACTGTTTGAAATATATGTTCCAGCACCGTTTTACGAAAGAAGACATTGTTGCTGCTATAGAAAAATTGAAATCTTCGACATCGTCTGGTCTAGATGGGATTCCTGCCATTATTTTAAAAAGTGCCCTTTCCGCTCCCCTAAAGCTGGTTTTGAATCTATAGATGTCGCAAGGGACGTTTCCTCTGTGTTGGAAAAATAGGTTATGTTGCCTGTCTTTAGAAAAGGTGATAAGCAGGACATAACAATTTATCGGGGCATAACCTCTCTCTGTGCGGGGTCCAAGTTGTTTCAAATTCTAATAAGCAATGTATTGTTCCGGGATGCCAAAACATATATATCGATAAATCAGTAAGGGTTCTTCCCAGGTAGACCCACGTCCACGAATTTAGCACAATTCACTTCACATTGCATTAAAAGTATTGATCACAAGTGAACACTATTTATACAGATCTCAAAGCAGCGTTCGATCGTTTTGATCACTCGCTCCTACTGTCGAAGATAGAAAGATTGGGTGCCTCACTCAACTTCACTAAATGGCTCAAATTATACCATGTAGGCCGTACCTTATCTGACAAACTAGAAAATGTGGAGTCAGATAACTTCATACATTTATCAGGTGTACCCCCGGGTAGTAACATTGAACCATTGCTGTTCTCCATGTTCTTAAATGACGTTTGTAATGTCCTTCCACCAGGATGCAAACTTATCTATGCAGATTACCTTACACTGTTTCTTATTGTGCAATCTGAATTGGACTGCATTTAAGTACAGCGACAACTAGATGAATTTTGTAACTGGTGTATTCGAAATCGGTTGACTATCAGTGTATTCAAATATGTACTTAGTAGTTTCTTTCACGCGCAGAAAAAAAACCCAATTTTGTGGTGTTATACTATCTCAGGGCAACTACTGGGTAAAGTTTGGTGTGCAGCTGGATTCTAAATTGACGTTCAGAGATCACTATTCCCACATCATTGCAAAAGCCAAACGGAACCTTTGTTTTTTCATTAGAATAACCAAAAAGTTTACTGATCCATATTGCCTGAGAGCACTGTATTTCTCTCTTGTACGCTCCATCCTGGAAGCTGTAGCTATCATTTGGTGTCCGTACGCGAATATCTGGTTTAACATGATTGAATCTATACAAGCTAGGTTTCTCCGATATGCTCTTAAAACCCTCCCATGGCGTTCTAACTGGGAAAATAGATGCCCCAAATATACTTTCTCAGATTAATGTATACAGGGTGTTTGGTTCATGATTAAGAACCTCTCGAGGGGTGATTGACTGTCATATTTGGAGTAAAAAATCGTTCTACACATACCATCAAATCTCAACCGTTACAGAGTTATTGAACTTTTTGTGTAAAAAACTTATTTATCTTAAAATGCCTCTAACTCAAAAAGTATACTTTGTATTTTAAATCTTTTAGTGCCATTGGAAAGGTGAGAAAATTCACTATTGAATAGTGTTCTCATATCTACCAGTTAATTCGTTTTAATTACCTTTTAGCTGTAAAGTAGGTAAAAGTTGGTGTTTTTGGTGAGGTTTTTGTTAATTTTCTCAAAATAACGAATTATGATTATAGCAATATCTATTCCCCAAAAGTTGAATTTTAGGACGATTCACAATTTGTTCTTCAACAACTAATTCCTATCTCTTCTCGTTTCTTTGTAATTCAATTACTTAACTTTTCCTGTAATTAACTTGCAAGTACTTAAAAGACTCTAATCTCAAAAGTATGCTTAATATCGCTATTTCCAAGGCTTCATTGGAAAGCTGAGAAAATTTCCTTTCGATGTATGAACAAATATCTTTTAGTTAAACGTGCTAACTGACTAGTAACTAGTAAAATAACTCAAAATTAGTTTTTTGGGAGTTTTGTAATTATACTAATTATTAATCAAATAAATTTGTCGTTACTATTGTTTATTTGGTGCCCTTAACATTCTCTACAACTTGCTAGTTGACACTTTATCTCTATCGCTTTTCAGTTCGCTGCAATTTAATAGTTAATGCAACATGACCTCACCACAAATTTAGTGGGTTCGAAATCATTGTTTTTGCATATGAAACGAGGTGATAAAAGTGATTTTGTTTTGAAACTAAAAGAGATAATTGAATGGCGTCAAAGGAGAAGTTGTGGAACTTGCTGAGATGCATTTATTCCATGATAGTAATGGAGATGTTTATTATTTACTATTTAAGAAAATAACGAAAATGCTAACTTTAAACTAACACTAACTTTAAACTAATTAACTTCTTAAAGTATACTAAATCCACTTAACTGAAATGTATTAATAAATTTTTCTCTGCAAAATTATCCTGGCTTTCGAGTAAAAATAAGAAGAGGTACAATAAGCGCCTTCCTTTTTCAATAAGAGCTAGTATTAGTGAAAATGAGATGAAATGTCCAAGTTTAATAACCCAAACACATGAAAACAAGAAAAGATAAGTGTATCATGTCAAAGAATAAATTATGCAGCTCTTCACACCTAACAATCTGAATTATTAAAACGGTGATGTTAACTGTTAAAATTTTCGCGAAATGAACGAAAAATCGATCAAAATTGATAAATTTTAAATAAATACAAAGTATACTTTTTGAGTTAGAGCTATTTTAAAACAACTATGTTTTTAACACAAAAAGTTCAATAACTTAGTAATGGTTGAGATTTGATGGTATCTGTAGAACGATTTTTTTCTCCAAATATAACAGTTAATCATCTCTCGGGAGGTTCTTAACCATGAACCAAACACCCTGTATGTGCCCCCTAGAAGTTTAAGATCACGAGATTTTTTAAGTCTTGACTATCAAACTATTGATTATGGATAGAACGAACCCATAAGGGCGACTTTTCTACATCATCTGATATTTTTAAAGTAAGCTTAAGGGATTATACCGCTGTTGAACACGAAAAAATAGGCATATTTCAGGAATTTTTCTAGACTCAATAAAGAGATGAATCGATTTTGAGATCTTGTCAAATTAAATTTATAATACTAGTTGTGAAGCACAAACATGAATTTTTTCAAGTGATTTTGTCACAAGACGGCGACCATGCAGCCTTTTCCCGTAGACGCCTCTTTTTGGAAAGAGTTCATGGCCGGAAACATATCTCCCGTAATTTTTAACCTAGCGCTTAATACTACAGTTTTATCGATTTCTGATAACAATAGCGAGCGACGTACGTAAGATTTTTTCGATATTTTGTTTTTCGTTAAACAGCGTTATTTTAGTGAAAAAATGCTGAAAATATCATAAAAATCGACACACAATTGTTCATTAAAAATAATTGACCAATAAAAAATAAAATCCTACGTAGCTGGAGAAATCAATTTTGCATATATTGCAAAAATTTGAAAACTATAAAAAATCATTTGTTCCAGTTACGTTTCCGGTCAGAAGAAAAATAAATAAATAAAAAAGTTGTCCATAAACTGGGGGTTTTAATTTAGCAAGGAAAACCAGAATTTTTAAATCAAACTTTGAGTACACACTACAATACACGAATATTAATAAAAAAAAATTACGTTACCAAATGGTAGAGGTTCTTCAAATATGTTCAAAATGAACGTACATTTATCAAGACTTATTTAATCAAATCTAGGGTAAAGCTAGGGTTGATACGTGGAGACACTTTCATAAGGGCACTTTTAAGCGTCCGTTTTGGGATTTCATGAACGTTAACCTTCATGACGGCTTAATTTTTTTCGGTACGGCGCGGCGAAGTGTAGTGTAAAAACAGCATTCTTGCTTCTGTTCCAGTCTAAGACTGACCGGGCAGATTGAAACATGCAAAATCCGGTCAAAAAGTATCGAGTCTTCGTACGACTTCAAGATTTGGATGCTTCCAGGTGGATTTGTCCGTTGAAAGGCCAAGATACGATTAAGAATGTATATTTTATCTCATCCGCAGTTCACTTGCTAAACAAGGTTTTCTTGTTGATTGGTTAAGGTCCAGTGGCTTTCAAACATTGTATGCGTAGTGCACCAAACGTTTCATAGTTATTAAAAATAAATTGAAACTTGAATTGAAATGTAGAATTGACGTTTGAATTGGTTCAATTCAATGCATGACTAGTACCTCGTTTGCTGCCGCTCCGATGCTCTTTAAACATCTCGATCACATGGGATACGGTGCAATATGCTATTCCGAGCTGATACTGATACTGCTGAAAAAAGTTATTAACAATTGAGTGAGAATAATTTTCAAAATATAGTGCGGTAAAATGTCAATTCCGAACGAAAATATACGTTGAAAATGACACTGCAAGTCATTCACTGTAAGCGTACCGCCAGTATATATCAGCTGACTTCTCAGAGCCGTAGCAATTCTGTTTTGTAATCTTCTTTTAAGTTGACCTACAAACTTCAGATCATGAACGGTAACGTTCCTCCAATGCACCTGGGAGACCTGGAAGAACTGCAGCTAGTAGTATGCCGTGCTGCAGTGGCAACCGTTACATGTTTGGGATACCAACTTACACCTAGAGGGGACCCGACTCCACATCACCGGGAATGGCGAGTACTTCCATGACAGCGCAGATTGGAGAGGCGGATCTTGAACAAATATACCGCTAAATAGCGGTGAAATTACGTCGTCATATGGTAGCGATCATTGCACATACAGAGCTTCGCATGCTGGGAGCTCACCAGCTGACGGAAAAACTCGACACACTAGTACAGCAATTGAGTGTGTTATTGAAAACGCTAAAGCATTACACTGATTCTGCGAAGCGAGGATAATAAAATCGGATGTTCAGTGATAACGAGAGAGCGTTCAGTGACCAAATCAGGCACCCGATCAGCACGATTTCAGTGAAGGTCTACCGGATATCGGCGATGTCACTAGCTTTTGAAGCAGTATTTGGGAGGCCCCCGTACAACATCGCGAAGGGTAACCGTGACTAAGGTGCGAGGAGGAATGGGCAGGCGAAGTAATTGACGAGATGTCGGCTGTCTCCGTCGAAACCAATCATGTACACGAGGCTAGGCGGCACTTGTACCAGAAGGTATCCAAAACTTTTGGTACAAGAAGCTGACCGTTGCACATTCCACGAGGGCTGTAGATTTCAACAGGACGTTACGCGAACCACGTTTATTGCCGGATTTCATCATCCGTGGTACCACTATTCTCTTCCCCAAGGACAGCATCACGTCCAACCCATCAAAGTACATACTAATTACCAAGCAAGTCTGCACAAGATCCTGCAAAAATGAAGCCATCAATGATGCAATCATTGGTGGACAAGCAATGTGTAACCTACAGAACCTTATGTACCTCATCAAGGTATTGGAAATATATACAGTTGATCCTGCAGTCGCGAGGTTCCTGCGGCAGACGATGGAGAGGTAGTTGACAACACTGCAGTTAAGAATAGAGGAAGACGTGTTGCGGTCTAGAACATTCCGCATCTTGAGGTGGGCATTCTAAGGCGATGATGGCCTTTAGTCCGCTTTGGTTTTGTTTGGTGATGAAGCCCTTCAATAGGACACTGAATCGAAATGGGCTTGGCTTTCAGATAAAATATGGAGAAAGCGCACCGGAAGGGGTGACCCATACCTTCTACATCTCAAGTTCTAAGCTGACTCGACGACGGAACGACTGACTGTAGTCAGAAAACTGGTCGAAAGGATTAGTGGCGACATTAGCAGGGAGTTTGGTTTAGAGAAATTCCGATCCGTTAAGCTACTATTAGGGCGATTGCTCGACATTGGTGGCAACAAGATCGACGATGGTAAGATGATTCGGAACATGGTTCGTGGCGAATCGTATAAACATCTCGGATTCCGGTAGCTCCTCGGGATTCACAACACCGACATCAAACTTGAGCTCCGGGATAAGTTCTTGAATCGAGTGAATTGTGTCTTTCCTGAACGCGGAGAATAAGGTCACGCCAATGAACATGTCTGATGTCCCTGTGTTGACTTACAATTTCAGCCGGACTGACCTGTAAGATCTTGAGAGAAGATTGAAGAAGGCCTTTAGACAAGTAGAAATGCGCCATACTCAGTCGGCACTGGAGCAATTCAAATTGGTATGAAATAGGACAAAGAATAGTCGTCATCCAGGCACTATGAGTAGCGCAGGTGCAACGACCGTAAGTATGCTTTGTGGGAAATGCCATCCAACATGAAGTATATCAAGTAGTTTGTGCTACTGACTGCAACTATGGCGCACTTCGCCTAGCGCAAGTGAACTACAACGTTCACTGCAATCTGCAGACTGCGGAGGGGAAGATTGCCGAGTGGAAGCTCAGAGCTGTGCACGGTGCCCACTACCACAGTTGGAGCAGCCGTACGTCGACAAGGCTGCATCGAACCTGTGGCTCAAGCGAGGTGAACTCTCTTTAATGATCGAGGCCGACATGATCCATCAAAGACAGCATAATTCCGACGAGGAATGGTAGGAGGTATGTTTGGCATCAGAACGTCGAGGAAATATGCCAGATGCGTCATTTACCGTACGAGATTATCGATCATCTTATGGAAGGCTATCAACCTAGCCTATACCGAGCGTCACAGCAGCGTTACTAAAATTTTGCACCAGCAATGGGAGCTGCAACATGGTCTTTTGGAAGAGATTGTGCCGAACTACCGTTATCTACTTGAGCCTGTTCTGGAAAATGCCCTTTTCAAGATGTACAAGGATCACACTATTCAATCGGACCAATCCCTACACCACAACCGCCCAGATATAACAAGGGACAACGCCAAGTCACAATAGTCGATGCCGCCGTTCCATAGGACCACATTTTGTTGGATACTCACAGTGAAAAAATGCCCACTGACCGTAGAGTTGAAGGAAATGTGGAGGTTGAATGAATTTCGATAATTGTTCCTGTTGTATTTTCGACGACTGGAGTCGTTCCGAGAAAGCTACTGGAGGCGCTGAAGAGGCTGAAGTTTGAGAAGGATCTGTGTACAAGTTATCATCGAACACCGAACCCAAGCGAACGATGTGCAAACTTAGGTTTAAACACCGTGTACGTACACCGTGTGTGTACACAAGAAAGACAACCACAAAACAGAATGAGTCAATGCTAGTGATGATGAGTGAGAGAAAGAGAGAACTAGTATCAAAAACATGTGTGTACGAACACCGCGTACGTACATGGGGTTCGGTTGTGCAGACGAACATGTGCTCGTGTTTTGGTACGCATTAGCGCGTTCGAGTTTGCACAAGAAATGTGGGTATAAGATGAGCACAGAACTTGAGCGAACATGGTGTTCGATGTTCATTTGGGAAGACTGCCGGAAGTCGGTGATACTTAGCATCGGCATATTGCATTCACAAACGTCATTCACTCTGAGAGCGGTTTCAGATTCATTTTTGAGCCGGTTTCAGTAGCCAGCATCAGCGAAATCCGCTCCAAGAGCGATCCGAGAGAGTTCGCTCGAAAACGCTACGAATTTTACCGCCGCAAATTGTCACAACAAAAAGCAGCGCGCGCATTTATGTGTCTGTTAGCGCTAACACATAAATACGTCGCTCCACATTCTGTTGTGAAAATTGGCAGAGGTGAAATTTCGGACCGATACTAATTAATACAGTGTAAACTATAACAAATAGATTTGTTTTTTTTATTTGATTGTTCTTTAATTTCTCTCCTTCCTCTCTAGTATCTATTTCATATATGAGAAAATGCGTGGTGGGGAAAAGCCCCCACCCCCACTATGTTGCTACGGCTCTGGTTTGCTGGTGAGAAAACGAAATCGAAATCTGTTTTGGCTTGTGAGCTAAACGCCTTGTATTGTGTAAAGAAACGTGAAGAATTAGAT
This sequence comes from Topomyia yanbarensis, assembly GCF_030247195.1. NCBI lineage: Eukaryota > Metazoa > Arthropoda > Insecta > Diptera > Culicidae > Topomyia > Topomyia yanbarensis. The sequence continues at coordinate 390,459,766 of NC_080671.1, read as the reverse complement.
CGTAGCTTTTCTTTTTAATGTGAAAAATTTAACTTCACCTTTGCCATGTTGTCCTTTCCTAATTATTGGAGACTGTCCCAAAGCAAGTTCATTTCTGCTATCAGTCACCCCGATTGATTATTTACCGAACTAAAGAAAATGTTCATTTGTTGTAATATGAGACACAAAATAATGTGCATGGAAATGCAATCTTTTATTTATTGAATTATGTATTACGGTTTTATTTCTTCTGAAAAAATTAAATTATGGATTATGAAATAATGGAATAAATTTCTCTAGCTTTCTAGCTTTGCTAAAAGAATTACATTAAAAGCTATATTGAATTACAGCTCACTAAAAGTGCTTTCCAAGTGTTCAAAGCATTTCGAACCAGATGGAAGTTTATTGTCTCACTCCCTTATTTGTTTGTGCACAGCCACATATAACAAAGAACTTGGACAAATTTTGTTGCTTCACCCAGCATCTACACGGAAAAAAATCCGTTCATAAATGCATGAACAAAAAAATTCGTGAGCTGAACGATTAACGAAAATCGTGACCAAGTTCCTGAAATTATGGATAATAAACCTCATATTCATGACACAATGTGTGTTTTCAAAAAAAACTAGATCGCGCAAAAATGTACATAGCGATGCATTGCAATGTTTGGTTGGGTTACTTTGGTTGTTCTCTGTACATGTTTAGTTTTTGTTATGACCCTTGTTCAAGCTTTGGGGATTACTGGTTTGTAGTATATCAATTAAAACGATGTTTATGATTCCGGGGCTTAGCTGCAATTTTCGTGATTTCTCATCGCGTCACAGTGATATTTTATTCATGAGTTTACTATCGGAGTTTTCTGGCAGAGTAGCACAATTAATGTTAATGATTTCAGGGCTTTAATCACGATAATGGTAATTTATATACACGTTTTCTGGCAGAGTAGTGTGACTTATGTTCATGATTTCAGGATATCAGTCATGGTTTTCGCAATTTCTGTTCACGTTATCGTGATATTTGAGTCACAAGTAGAGTGATTTGCGTTCGTAATTTCAGGATCATAGCCACGGTTTTTGATATTTTAGGCACGAATAGTGTAATTTATATTCATGATTTCAGAATCTTTGTTCCAATTTTCGTAATTTATATTTTTTCATGTGCTATTTTTTCATGAGCTAAAATTTGAATTTGACGCGGGGAGTAATGTGACTAATGTTCATATTGAATTACTCCCGGATTTTTTTCTCCGAGTAACATGGCACTATAATTTGGTTCATAAAAGCGTAACTGATTCGCGGTATCTTGTTTTGTGAACTTCTTCACGAATATGATTTGTGGCTTTATTACATATTTTTGATGCTCAGCGCAGTTTTCGTTTTCTGTTCAGATGTCACATTGAACCTTATCAAATGAATGTTCGAGGACCTAATAGTTTTCTTATATCTGCTGATCGCACCTATTACTATTCGCTAGAAGTTGGACATAACTATATATTTCATGAAAAAGCCCAACTTTTGAAAAATATTAAAATAGTGAAAATTTGCAGAATATAATGAAAATGATTACGTATGTCTTTTAAATGTCACAATCACTCAAGATAGCTCGTGAATCATGTACTACGAATCATGAATCAGTTCACGAATCCATAAATAATATTTTATGATTTTGTGAACTATTTCACGAGCACGAATAGTCAGTCACTAGGAATCAGGAATCAGTTCACGTATACATGCATAATATTTTTCGATTTTGTGAACTATTTCATGTGCATGAGCATGGCGAGTTGTGACTAATTCGATTTAAATCATTAATCAGTTCACGTATACATGAATAACATTTTATGAGTACGAGTATTGAATCGCGACTAATATATTAGGAATCATGAACTAGTTCACGGTGAATGAAACGATACAAGAATAATATTCTGGGTTTCGTGAAATAGTTCATGAGAAAATATGTTTTGTTTTTGTGAACTACTTCACAACTACGAAAACCGGGTCATGTTCAAGATGTGACAAATTATGAATCAGTTCACATCGCATACTCGGACTCTAGATAATGTTCCAATAACTATGAATAAAATCACGATTTAACCTTTAGTTTTTTTTAAATAATGTTCATAAAGTTGTGAACTAGTTCACGTACAGAGAATCGATTTGGTGATGGTATGGCGGACTGAACCCCGCCTGACTGAAGTTTACAAAACCGTGACTGAAGTTTGCATAACGAAAAGAAATACACTGAAACCACCATTTACGAACTCTTTTTTAGGTAATATTCGATTTACATAACTTTTTTCACGAACTAAATTCGAAATAACAAACTCTTTTTTCCGAAGCAAATTCGTAAAAAAAAGTTTGAGTAAGAAGTTGTATACAATTTTACATATTCTTAGCTAACTGTTAATAATGAAAGTTGGATATTTTCGAAATGGTTTTAACGAGTTAATGATGGAAATCGATGTCTAAAGGCATTTTGAAACTTTTTTAAAGATGGCGACTTTCTCTATAACCTCTAAAAATGTGTACTTTTGGAATGGGATTGACGAATGCATGACAGGAACCCATGTCTTGAGCCATTTTGTAATTCAAGATGGCAACTTCCGGTTTAGATACATGTTCTAAAGCCTCAACAATATGGGTACTTTCGACACGGGGTTAATTAGTACATGGCGCAAATCTGAAACCCAAGATGGCGAATTCCCGTTTTAATTTCTATATTGTTAGGATTATCGTGAATATTGCTAAACCGGAAGTCGCCATCTTGGATTTCAAAATTGGTTCCAATTGTCCATTTTCATCATCTACTTGTCAAGCACGTCCCAAAAATACCCATATTGTTGGGGTTATCGAGAATATTGCTCAACCCACGAATTTTAATAGGAATGTGAAGCAAACTTTTTTACGAACTAAATCCCAAATAACGAAACCTTTTTAACGAACTAATTCAATTTACGAACCCGCGGTTTGGTTCGTAAATGGAGATTACAGTGTATATCCACTAATAAAAGCGTTATGTAGACGTTACTGAATGGAAATGGAACATAATTATGAAACACATTATTTTTGTTCTTGGTCCCATTTTCGTGACATAAAAAAGTGATTGTTCTAGAGTTCATTTATTCACGGTTTTCGGAACAATTTTTTTCCGTGTGCATCTTACTCGAGCCCAACTCAGCGCATGCTTCGTCTTTGTGTCCCTACCCTTAAGGATACGCTTCTTACGGTCAGTGAATCTTATAAGAGCTCAAATTTCATCGGTATCAGGGTCAAATAAAGTTAGCTCAGATCAACAAGCTTTCTTGCAGAGACCAGAATATGTACTGGACAGTGACCAAACCACATCCAGCATCACCACCGCCCGGAATTGGATTTGAATGGGTGAGAAACTTTGACTACCTTTGCACTCTGACATTGGGATTTTCCCTTGGCGGAAGAATGTTCGGAAGGCCGGCGCTTCTTTAGCCGTAAGAAAGTAGTTTATTGCATCAAGCTATGAGTTGTTGGGGAGAATCGAATAATTTTGAGATTCTTTTTAGTGTTATTTAAACATTAATATTTCCCCAACCCATTTTCAATCCGAGATATGAATGATTTTCTACATGCGGATTCTCACTGAACCACACTTTAAACGAGTGAAGAGGGAGCCAACGCAGCATAAAACCATTGTATGTTAATCGCGCAAATTCAAACCCGAGCGCGAAGAACATCATTCAGCCGAAGTTTATTGAGGATGTCCCCCCTCTTCCGTAATAATTCAGCGAATCATCTTCTTGAAACAAGACCAAAGATAAAGAGCCACAAACGCACACACACACACACCGCACAGATTGCCTGGTTCGACAAGGTCGACGCTCGTAAATGGAAAAAAACGGTTCCGACAATTCGTCGTAAAGAAGAGCACCCTACAACATAAGTATATCCATAGCCCATCCATATGTATAGCGGGGAGTGAACGTCCTCACTAAAAAAATGTATTATGAAGGAAAGATAATGGATATCAACAATGGCTCCAACTTGAGGCAAAAAGTGCTTCGTGCTGTTCTTGACTGAAAGCGGCCACTAAAAGTCTATTCAGAAGACCACAGTCCGGGCTTCGGCCTCAGCTTCCCTCACACACACACATTGCCTGTTCCCTTACTTATCACTAGTACGGACGGGCCAACTGAGCGGGTTCGTACGGCACTGAGCGATCGATCGGAGGGAATCGGACAGGAAAAAGTAAATAACCTCTCGATGGGTTGGATTTGTTCTACTCTAGCCGTCGAAATGGACGTTGATGGAAAGAAACAGGGCCGGTAAATATGGGTTCCATCTAAAGATGAGCAAATACTGGGGCGAACTAGGCACAGGTGCTAAATCTCATACCTGGAGGTGGGGCACTTCGGGCTGATATTGGACTATACTTGAAGCGGATTTAAAACAATCCAAAATACTGTTTAGACCACGCGAACTTTTTCCTCAAATAAAAGACGTCGACCGCATTGGCACTACTGCAACTAGTGACCATCAAGCGCCTTTCTCAAACGGAAAGAATTGTTAGAAAGAACCACTCTTGACAGTCCGCCTGGTGCGATTTCTGCCCCATCATGAGTTTCACTCAAAGTTTCAATTCGAAGAAACAAGCAGTTAGGAAATAGGTTATGGAAAGAACCCCTCCAACAAGAATGGAAAAGCTTCGCTGCTTCCCACTTAAATTTTGGACAGTCACGAATCTTCACGTTCTTCGTTGTTATTACTATTTCCCGGCTGGTCTCAGTCTCGGCTTTTTCGCTGGCTAACCATAAAACTGATCATTAGCACCCGCTGCTGGCTCTGTGCCATCATCGTGGTCTTTACTTCGATCTAGCGGGACAACCTTCAACGGAGTTCGGGGAGCTAAAGCGGTATACCAGAGCGGAAAGCGAAGAGCAGCATCGTTAATCGTGCACCAAGGCGGATTTGAACATCTCCTAATATTTTGATATAGTAGAGCCACGCTTAACATAACTATAAGGTTGATTATTATTATAGGCAGCATCATTTAGGGTGCGCGCTGGATACCATCGACCTACGTGTTCGTTTTCAGAGGAAAAGGTTAGTGGCTCTAACCGCGCTCGGAGGTATCACGCAGAAATGTGGATCTGATGGTGCCTTCATCGAAAAATCGATGGTTTGGTTTGGCAATGTTGATGATCGGATTAATTAGCAGTTTAGATGGAGGTCATTAGCAGTTTTGTGATAGATATGAATTTGTAAGATGTAAACTTTACCAAAGAAAATTGAACTCTGCCGTATATTTCACAGAAGTTTTTGAGAACGAAGTTTGTAAATGAATTATTTTCTACTTGATTACACTTAACTCAACTAGTCATTCTAGCAAAAAGTTGAAAAAAATATTTAACAAGTGTTTGAGCTACCTAGTTTCAACATAGTGATACTCAACTCGAAGAACTCAGCATTTCAAATCCTGCCGTTTACCGGTCATTGCGGTATTATTAGCTTGCAAATTTGCGTTGATACTAATACTTTTCTACCGGATGTGAGTCCAAAAATATTACAGAGTTTATTGTATTTTTCCAAGCACAATTACAATATACTAGTCTGGGCCCTTACTGGACATGGTAAAGTAAATTGTCACGTGGCTGTTATTACGCGTGCTGAGTATTATTCGTGTGATCCTTGTAAATTCGATTAGGGAACATCATATCATCTTATATATGCAAATAATCTGCAGTAGTACCATTGCGTGTCCAAAATTGGCAAAAAGTCATTAGACCAAGGGTCGTCTAGCCAAATTAATCAATACACCGGCCGAATATTATAATTCCGAAAGAATTCGTTTGGCCGACAGTTATAAGAGCGAATAGACTATTTGATCGAATGACGTTTGCCCGAAATTAAAATGAATGATCCTAACTCAATTCCTCGTCTCACAACACTCGTATAATCCCCGTCGACGGACATCTGGTCGGACCAACGGAAAATTCTCCGGCGTTGAAAGTTCTCCCCAAACCGATTCTTCTACTTCTTTTGCAGTCTCCTCTGACCTCTGCGGTACATAGTAGCCCAGGTAACAATTGAAGTTTTATATCACGCTAAAAGTGCAATCTAAGTTTTATCAGTGGCTATAAAACTATCATAAAACCACAATTGTTTCTAGGGAGGTTACTGAGGTCGGCCCGATCATCCTGATGGAGCACGATGACCCAAGCCCAGTGCTATGGCACGTACTATTCAACTATTTCGCGACTGTGGATGTCTAGTTTACTCCGATTGACACTTCTCCGGCGGAAGAATTTCTCCCCAACCCGATTTGTTGTTTCGCCGCGGCTTTCTATCTGGCGGCGCTACTTTGTTGATCCTTTCGCTACTTCCTCTGCGGCTTGTTGAGTGTCCACACCACTGCACTGTTAACTGCCAGGCCCGTAGCCAGGATTTTGTTTCGGGAAGGGCTCAAAACTTGTTGGATAAATGTTTTAATTTTTGTGACTTGAGATAGTCACTTGAAATTGAATGTAATTTTGAAAATTTCTTAGTGAAAACAGTTCCAAAACTACGGCAATAGACAATGTGTTGTCTGATACAAGTTGTATGATGGGTGCTCCCATCATACAACTTGAAGCCAACGAAGTGAGGCTGTCCAGCGCAGATTCATACGATATGCGTTACGTCAATTGCCTTCGAACGATCCGCTGAACCTGAACCATATGAAGATCGTTGTCGATTATTAGGACTACACACCATCTACGGACCATCGACCTTCATACCCAGACGCTTCAGCGCTCGTTTCGTTGGAATTATTCCCCCGACACTGATCATGATACGCTACATCCGCACTACCTCCGTCTTTTGGTGAGTCAACTGAAACTTAACACTGGCCATCCAGGTTTCAATGATACTGTTTCTGCCGTCAACATCTCAACTTTCCCCGAGAGTCACCAGTTATCGTATTATCTGGTTAGTTTCAGTGTAAACATTTTGTTGTACATCATATTCCACAGCGTTGGGCCGAGTATGGTGCCCTAAGGTACTTCCGCCGTGACATTATTCGACCTCTGCTCTATGGTCATTTCGTAGACCAGCACTTGGTTCTGAAAGCAGCTTTTCAGAACCTTCCACGTGTAGTCCGCCTCTGCGATAACCGTTCTCTTTGTCTGAGTAGCTTTTCAGCCTGTTGAGGATTACTTTTCCTGAAATTTACCAAGAATATCCTTGGCCGCTCGGAATGTCACCTCACGCTCTACTAAGACGCGTGAACGCGTCTTGTGGCTTGCGGGCAGGTAATGCGAAGGGTGCTGAGTCTTTCATTTAATAAATGCGCCGGACACCAGTAGTTCCTCGGCTCCAGTTTCCTCAGCATTGGTACGTCACACGTCCTTGTTACTGTTTCCGACAGTTCGTGGGCATTCGCAAGCTGCATGAAATGCTTCGATAGTAAGGTCTTTGCCGAAATACTCTATTTCTCGTTTCTGCTAGCCAGTCCTCACTCTCCGCGTTACAGTGCATTTCCGCTGACCAATGGCACTTGATGGTCGCTGTGTATCTATTGCTCAGTAACTCGTCAATTCGTGCCTAGCGTAACTCATACATACATATTACATACACACCGTTAATTTTGGCGATCACGAAGCCTTACACCACCTCTTGGACAGGGAAACCGTCAATCACATAGCTTGCCGACATCCCTGCACTATCCGCAACCTAGTTATCGTTGTCGAGAGAAACACGATACGGCTTTGCAATAAGGATTTAGCAACGAGCTCGCGGTAGGTCGAGCTCTTGACGAAAGGATCCTTCATCGTTTTAAAAATCGTTTCACTTCTCTAAGTGCGCCTCATGTTAATGACGTTTTCTCCCAACTCCTTCAGCTCCGCACCCTCCCCCACGCTCTTGAGAAGATTCGTGTACGATGTTTTATCGTTCGCTTCGACATTCAGTACATTGCCCTTGTAGATCTCTCGAGGAGGCATTGTCCTTTCTTTTCCTGTTCCTTCTCGTTCACCGGTGTGTTCCACTTGTGTGTGTGAGTCTCGTCAGTCCCGGCCGTTTCGTGTTCAGATGAGGTTAATCGTGGATTGAACACGTCTAGAGTCTAGAGCCGGATCGGCGTTAATCAGGGATCCTGCAGTTGGAACTACAACTACCGGGTCTATAACGAATTACGAACGTACCTGGAGGCCTGCCAAGCTTTTACTGGGACGGTGCGAGTCGTACCGTCCATGATGCGTGTCCTGTTCGTTGACGTTCGCCATGATCAGGATGTTACTGGCGTCGATCTTGACGTGCTGGTTGGCAATCATGTTAGGCTAGAATGCATTATACTCAAATCATAGCAGAAGTGGCGTCCATTGCCTAACCACAGCCCCCGCAAAAGGTAGAAACAAGGCAGTAAAGAATTTGCAAAGCTGCTGGACTTCTATACATACCTGCTCTCTTCCACCACCTCTGTGTGTAAGCAGAATTTTTTTTTCCAAAATACCCTGGACTCAGGGAACGGGACTGGGCAGCACCCCCGACTCGCTAAACAACTACTTTTGCCGTTGAACCTGATTCCTCCTCGACACTACCTTACAGCATTATTTCGGGAAGAGGTTATTTTATATGAATATTACTAAGCAGTTAGCTCCTTCAATAGCATTAGAGTACCACTCATCGACACACCACATTTTTTCGACCATCCATGCAAAGGCAGTAATTTCTGTATGGCAGTACGAAAGCTAGCTGTAGCTCGAGAATTAGTTGTCTTCCCCTAGAAAGACAATCTGGACGGCAAAGTACGGATTGTCCAATTTATTGAGTTTATCGGCTCCCTTGTGCAAATCAGTATAACATCTTCTTGAACCCTTTGACTCTCTATTCTGTGCAGTTCAGCACCGCAACTACTTTAAGCCCTTTGACTCTCTACGTGCACCTCTTCGTCGTTGAGCCATTCAGCTCCCGACTTGTTCACGAACTACTCGGGGTGGTCCTCGACGGAGAATTCTATGGTGATAGAAGTTCTCCCGAAACCGAACCAACAAGCCAGTTACCGAGGTCGGTCCTGCGATTCCGGTGGAACAGGGTGCCCGATTCGCTGGTACCTCGATGATCCACAACTGGTGGTATCTCGTCACGATCTACTCGGTTCAGTTCACGGTGGTGAATCTAGCTTATGCGTAGACGTAAGAATGATGCAGATGGCGATCATCCCACTGATAGCGCATACTACCTCCGACGAAATTGTTGGAGTACGGTACAATATCTACCAAGCTTATGAGAGTTGGTCTAGTCTCATTTTACGTCATAGACACCAGCACCGGCTCGGCCCTGCAATAAAGAACCGTCAGTGTAAAAAAACTACGCATTCTTCAAGTTGTCACTCCATCCATCCACATTGATTGTTTTAAAAGGAAAACTACATGTAAGTGTAAGGTGACTGGAAGCTAGTATATACTTATCCCAAGTAACGATTTGGCGCCGCCGTCTCGTGTGGCTAGTTGCAGGATCTATTGGGTTACTGTTCCAAAACTCCGTAACCTTAATACCATAAGACAGATTGCTTCTTGTTTCAGAAACGCATATAGTGTATTTTTGTTAAACGTACCAGTCACAGCAATCAAGACCATCCACTGAAGTTTAAAGTTGAACTTTGATTGGATTGTCGTTACTCCTTTCTTCTATCACCACCCAAGGCCCTCGTATGCCAGTATTGTCCTAACAATTGTTGTGCAGATCCACTGAATGTATCTGGGTTTGAGTCCCCTAGATTTACCGAAAGCCCGTCTACATTGGCCGAAGGTCATGGAAGCTCTCTTGATATGAGTTGACCAATTTAGTTTTGAGTCAAGAATTATCCCAACGTACTTAACTTGATCAGTGAAAATAATTCCAGAGTTAAAGAACTGCAACGAATGAGCTCCGGTTGTAATCCTTCGTTGCGTGAAAACCACCATCGATGTTTTATTTGGATTAACTGATAGTCCAATATGGAGACAGTATTGCTCATGAACACATAAGGCTTACTAAATCAAATCAAATAGTGTGTTAGTGCAAATACCGGTGATCATTATATGATAATCATCGGCGAAACCATATGTCGCAAACCCAAACTCATCAAGTTTTCTCAACAAACCATTTGCGACAAGGTTCCGTGTAAGTGGTGACAGAACACAACGTTGAGGACATCCGCAGACACTCTGTTTCCTTATCCCTACTTGTCTTAACGATGAACATATATGTCGGTTGTTAAGCATTGCGTGTATCCAGGTCGTGATATATTCTGGTACTCCATGACCTCCTGCTGCTTTCAAAATAGATTCGAGAGACACGTCGTCAAAAGCACCTTCAGAATCAAGAAAAACTCGTGAGCTTCATTGCTTTTGCGTAAAAACTTTTTCTATGTTATAGACACCATTGTGTAACATGATCGTAGTAGACTTCTCCGCTGGTTCCACTGATTTGAGAAGGATAAAGGTCAAACTGATCCGTCCAAAGCTTTTTGCTACCGCATAAGCTTTGCGGCCACCTTAGGGAATGAATTTTTTTCAAAATATGCTTGAAGGGATTAAATCCTCCGTTGAAGTAGAACTAGAATGATCCCATCTTTTCCCGGGGATTTATACGTAGCAAAACTTTTAATCGCCCCTTTTGATCGATTCGCTTATCACAATTTCACGAGAATCACAACAATCAAAACTACCTGAAAAAACTCAGGAGCTATCTCCTGTGATGGCTCGGTAGGGCCTAGAAAGTCTCTTTCTAATACAACAATTGAGTACTACATCTTCGTCAGACAATAAGCAGCTTTAATCAACCTGATATGAAAGTTTTTCGAATTTGAAAATCACTAATTTAATCTACTAATCTCCTTGAGACATTTGTGAAGTAGTTTTTCCAACCACTTCGCTCAGAGGATCTTTGCGAGCCAACTTAAATGCCTCAGACCCATCCCTGCGTCTGCGATTCCAAGCTCTTCAATATAACTTTTCGAGTTGAACTAGTTCGGTATTCCACCAAGGGGTTCCTCTAGAAGCACGCATAACTCGAAGCGGACAAGCCTCTTAGTATGCTGCAACTATGAGTGAGCTTGTTTTATCCACGACCTCATCCAAGTCACTTGGAGATTCAATCGTCGGAAGATACCCGTGAAAACTAGTCGCCAAGTTCTCTTCGTAAAGGGTCCCAGTTCGTAGATTTGGGATTACGATTTGTTTGAATGATCAAAGACGATGCACTTATGATCAGATAACGACGATTCGAGATTGTTTGGTACGAGCCAGTTTGTAAACTCATGCGTAATACTGTCATATCAGAAAGTTACTTCTAACACCTCTACTCTACCAGCTCGTGCAAATGTTGGGCGGTTTCCTGCATTAAGAATGTGCAGATTTGCACTACTTAAGTATTTCATTGACTTAGTGCCTCTTAAATTGATTTCTGGAGCTGTCCCAAATTATGTGATGGGCATGTGCATCACTGCCGATTGTGAGGGGAAACCCATTCCTGCCACAGTATGATACAAAGCTTTTGAAATCATCAGAAGGTGCCGAACAATAGACGTATTTCTTGTTTCTGTTGTCAACAGTCATATTTACCGTGACAGCACAAATATCGCGAGTTGTGAGGTCGGATATAAGACATGCGTCAATAGCACTATTCGCAAATATACATGCACGAGGCATTTCACGTGGATTTGTCATGACATTTTTGTTGAAAGCTACGAAGAGTAACTTTCCAGCATATTAATTTCCTTTATGAAAATTCGGTTCTTGAACCAAAGCTATAGAAACTTTTTCTTCCTGTACAAGGCGGGATGGATTCATAGTTGCTGTACGTTTATGCTGAAGATTAATTTGTGCTACTCCAACCATACTTTTTCACAACACCACACATTTCATCATCAGCACTTGTTGTACAGTAACTAGAAGATACCCAACACGTTGGCTTAAAATCGCCTATAGCGAGCCCCGAAATGGATATTGACCATCATTTGAATTCCACGATTTGCGAAGAAAAAAACTTCCGCTGTGTCAGAGATTTACGTATCAGTCAGGAATCCGTGGGCGACTGACATATTTTAGTCCTGCCAGCCATTCAGTTCTCGGCACGAAGAAACATTTTGACTTGAGGACTCCTTTTCAGTTGCCTCTTACGACATGGGAACAGGAACACAGTGAATAAATTCTTGGTTCAGATACTTCAACCAGCCGGGTAGCAGACGGCCTCTAGGTTGGTTTTGTCCGGAGAAAGATAATATAAGTACTGTTATCAACGTCCTAGTGGACCACAACCGGTGGATGTTTCCGCACCGAAACGCTTGACGTAATAGCCCTTTCTCAGCAGATAGTGGATTCAGCCGATAGCGAACTATAGGCCGGTACGAAACGAGCGGTGTTTTGATTTTCTCCTCAACTTTCCTCCTTTACCGCATTCATACATAGCGAGCGTATGTGCAGTGTAGGCAGCATGAATGTAACGCACGAATAATGCCGCATTCGCAAATGACCCCGGTTTTGTACTCGGTTCAGTTTACGTTCGAGGCCAAAGGGGCTGGCCATCGAATGAAATTAGTTTACTTCCATCGTTTAAGAGAAGGAGATTCGAACAAAAACTGATCAAGATTTGCAGCTCGGTGCATGTAATTAGCGGGAACTAGTCAGGAATGAGCTTCAGGCAGATGATTTAAAATCGGTTTTTTTTCATTTCGACCCGTTAGTAATAAGAATAATAGTTGGTCAAGGAAAAGATGTTCAAATTTAATTCTTGGTTGGTGGTTTGATAGCGCTGATAACGACTAATTTGTTTTCCCACGAAAATGTTCTCTGGATGGGAGATTTTTGTTCCAATTGGCCCCCGGTATTAGTATGGAGCTGTACAAACTAATTATTACAGTCAGTCTACGGAGCCGGCTGAATCCTAATAATCAGCTTCTCTCCCGATGTTGAATTATAGTCTCTGGGCATTCTACAAGGTTAGCTAAAAGAAACCGACTAAAATCGCAATTCTTTCTGTTCGAGATTCGCGGCTTGGTGCACGGAATCAACGGTAACCAATCACGAATTGGATTCAGTGGGGTGTTTCAAAACCCGAGCGGCGAGCATAGCGTAGTTGGTAAATTGATTGCCTTGTACACGGAAAAATTCTGTTCATGAATTCTTGAAAACAAGATCACGTGAACTGAAGGACCATTACGAAAATCGTGACCGTGTTCCTGAAATTATGAATAATAAACCTCATATTCATGAAACTATTTGTGTTCCAAAAAAATAGTTCGTGTCGAATATATACATAGCGTTATATTCGAATGTTTGGTTGGGTTACTGTAGTTGTTCCCTGGACACGTTCAGTTTGTGTTGTGATCCTTGTTTACAATTTGGGGATACAGTCAGTTAAACGATGTTCATGATTGCAGGAGCTTATTCGCGATTTTTGTGTTGTCTCATCAAGTTACCGTGATATTTTATTCATGAGTTTGCTATCGGATTTCTCTGTCAGAGTAGCGTGATTTATGTTCATTTTTGCAGAATCTTAGTCACGATTTTCGTAATTTCTATTTTATGGTATTTTAGTCGTGAGTACAGTGATTCATGCCCATGCTTTCAGGATACTAGTCATGATTTGTAATTTGATTTATATTCATGATTTCAGGATCTTAGTTACGATTTTTGATATTTTTGTCACGAATAGTATGATTGATGTTCTTGATTTTAGGATCCTAGTCACGATTTTCGTAATTTATTCGCACGTTATAATAATATTTTATTCTAGAGCTTACTTTTGAATTTGACACGTGGAGTGATGTGACTGAGGTTCATGATCTTGTTCCATGAACTATATCACGAACACGATTTGTGGCTTTTTAATCCATTTTAAGCGCTCAGCGCAGTTTACCTTTTCTGTCGAGATATCACACTGAACCTTATTAAATGAATAACGATGTTCTAGGTCCTAACAGTTTTCCTATCTACTGCTCGTACTCCTGGCTGGTCGCTAGCAGCTGGACATATATGACATTTCATGAAATAATGCATGGAACAAACATGATTTTACGAATAATACTCTAAATTTTGTGAGTTCCCGAATACACGAATAATATTTGCTGATTTCGTGAACTATTTCATGAGCACGAATGGTATGTCGTCACTTTTATGCTAGGAATCATGAGCCAGTTCACGGAATACATGAAAAATATTTTATGATATCGCGAACTATTTCACGACCGTGAATGGTAAGTCATGATTATTATACTAGGAATCATGGACCAGTTCACGAATACGTGAATAATAGTGTGCGATTTCGTGAAATATTTGACGAACACGAGTGGTAACTCGAGACTAGTATACTAGGTATCACAAATACATGAATAATATTTCATGATTTCGGTAACTATTTAACGACCACAAATGGTAAGTCGGTACTATTATACTAGGAATCATGCACCTACCCACGAATACGTGAATAATATTTGATGATTTTGTGAATTATTTCTCGAACACGGATTTTGGATCCTGACTAATATATTAAGAATCATGAATTAGTTCACGAGGATTGTATGGATTCATGAATAACATTCCGAGTTTCGTGAAATAGTTCACGAGAAAGTATCCAGACTATTTTGATATTCTTAAATTGATGAACAACATCATAAGTTCGCTCTAAACAGCTCAACACAAATGATAACGAAACAAATCTGTAGTGGAAGCACATACGAGCGTTCCAAGAGTAGACGTCAAACCATTTCCAGGTTAAGGTGCGCCACGGCGGACATGATAACTCTTGATAAAATTAACCGGGACAGGTAATGCAAAAAGCATTTCAAAACCTAAACTTAAAATAGATGGCGTCATAAAAACCGAAAAATCTTATATTCTTAAGTAAAATTCGCTCCTTTTTCTTCTAAATAATGGGGAGTCAAATTTTGTTATTCAGGTTTCCGTGGTTCATCGACTCAATTGATTGAGTGAATTCGTTGATTATTTTTTGCAGTTATAGTGTCAACCAATTTGAAAAATGCGGCTTCGAGAACACCATGCACGTGCTGGGTGTTGTGTGTTTTGACTAGTGCTCAAAAACAAACTTTATGCTCCGACTGAATTAAGCTACAGAATCATTTCACATGTTACATATTTTCTCTATTCACGATCCCGTGTGACTATTATCTGTTTCCGAATCTGAGGATTTGGTTTACTGACATGATAAGCGCTTTTACTCAAATGATAAAGTCTTGGCCAGAAAGAGGCGTATTTTGGAAGCTTGACATCAGATACTATTTACAAAAAGTATTGAATTGTGTAATTGCTATACCGCGTCAGAAGAAACACGGACTCGAGACTTTTCAATCTTTTAGTAATATTGGTGTCATATTATGTGCAATGAATATGTTGATTAATTGCTGCAGATTTTTCCAGGGGTCGCAAAGGATGCGAGGCTCGAATCCAACCAGTAGAGAGCAAAACTTTTTCACTTCACTTGTTCGTTATTTCGATGTTTCCCGGTTACCACTACTTTAGCGTTTCAGAATGCTTTACATTACATGTAGAATAGATTTAGCAATAAAATAGAACAGAATTTTAAATTGACCATTACCACTAACCTTTACGACGGTATACCTCGTACTAACTCGCCCTACATCCAGACTACAAAACATCCCACAAAAATGAATGCTGCATTCGTCCCGGTATTTATCTATTTGGCCATAAACCTGCAATCCTTTTCCGCGACACACCGGTAAAATATAAAACCACCACAAAATTGTGACTTAATATCAGTCCTCCTGCTGATGGTTCCAAAAGTTTATGTTTATGGCTTCATCCACTAAATTTTTACTGCATCAACATGTTCATCCCAGCCCGCAATTGTTCGCCGCGCTTGATTCTTTTTTATGTTTTCAATTTAGTACTATTTTCCCCGGGGACCGTCGTCAGATGTCCATCTTTACGACCGAGCTTCGCTCCAAAGCCGCTCGAGCGAGCTAAGGATTCAAGAAGAGGGCTTCGGGTGGATGAACCAGCGAAGGCGTGGAGTGACACCCGAAGTAAAACTTTTCAGCTGTGTTGTTGATCCTTTTCCTCGGTTCTGTTTGTGTGGCAGTTGTTTAAACGAAACATTTTACAAAGTGCACTCTTGGCAGCTTGGCAGGACATATCCCGGAAATAGGCTACGGTCCCGGCAAAGGAACGAATGACAAACCAAAAAATATTGTATAAAAGTACTTCGAAATTGAATCACAAATAACAACTGCACGGAAAACCGATTCATCACAATTTCAACTAAAAAATTAGTTGAGTTTTTGGTTTCGTCTAGTTAATATTTGGGCGAACTAAATTTTTGTTGAAAACAATAATCCAACGTTGTTGATTTGAAGCTGTCAGTTTCAGTCTGGACATGAACGTTTCAGCCTAGCACAAAACTTAAAAAGCCTACCTGAGCTAAAGCTTGAAAAGCTTGTCTCAGCTTGTAACGCTTGTTTTAGTTCAAATACAATTGCATATGCCGTTACACTACCTTTTCAGCCAAGACACAAACGATTGGAATTCAACTAATCTCATTGTTGAATTAAACTGCTTCATCGTAAAATACAACATACGATATTTCAAACGTTTTGTTTCACCGACCGACGGATGAAGGTATGGAATTAAATTGTTGAAATACTCCGTATGCCAGTAATCCACACGTAAATATAATATAGAGTTATGTTTCTCATAATGTTATCTTTTTATAAACTGCACTCTTAAATGCGACGAAATAACCAAAGCTATTTAGGGATTGTTGGTAATTGATTGATGATTTCAATTTTAGATGAAAGGAATAATTTTTATTTCTTTTCTATTTAGTCAGCCAGCACTACAAAAAAACTTCATACTTATTCCAGATCTAGTTTGGAATCTCAAAAGATGAAAAATAATTATCGTATTGCATATTACATATTACATTTGTTAATAATTGAAATCTTACTATATAATCGACTAAATCCGAAATAGAATGATTTTGACAATCTTCGACAATACTTTCAACTTTCAGTATACATGTATTGAAAAAAATGTCAATCAAAATCATTCCTGTATTGAAATATTTTTAAAGAAAAACTAGGCAAAACCAAAATGAGGTCAGTTGAATTTCTGATTTTTGTGTACTGGTTCAGGTAGTTGCGTCCGGGCTAAAACAAGCTTTCCAAGCTGAGACAAGTACCTACCTGCATAACCGTTATGCCCAGCGTGTATGAATATACTGTCGCTACCTTGATGTATTCCAGTAAGGTGTGCATCTTGGCTACTTTGCTGTCATTTCGTATGATGTGCGTCTTGAATCAAAATCAATAATAATTTTCAATAACTATTATTTGAGAATCTCGCAAAATTAAGAGAAAATTTAGTTACGTTTTTCATTTTTCTGTTAAAATCAACTAATTAGGTAAACAAGAATTTGTTTTGTTATTTTCTTCATCGAATGGTTTTCAGTGTGCGCGTGAAATGGAGGTTTTGGAACAAGGGGACAGGAAGGCATTTTTATGGGTTTGTTTTACCCGGAATTATTATGCAGTAGAACAGTTGTTTGACGATGAAGGCGAAGATGGTACTTGATAAAATTGTGTACTGCACCTACAGAGGATACTTTATTATTGTGTAGGTCGCAGGAACGAAGCCAATTGTAAGTAAGTAAATTCACTGCACGTTCGCTATTATTTAGATGACATCCAAACCAAACGGTCAAAGTAATCTGAACCGGCACTCATTACTAGGTTAATATCCTGCCTTTCCCATCCCGGTGTAAAACCAAACCAGCGAATCAACCCAGATCCCCCCAGCTGAATCAATAGAAACGTGCAATTGTCGAAGCTCGATTAAAGTGCAAATTGACCATTTCCTACGTCCATCAGCGGGTCGGTCGCCACACTTGGCCAGTCTCGATTTCACTCATCAACGCCAGGAATGGAATGGTGGCAGCACTTTCAGTTCCCGCTGAGACGCCACACGCACAAGTGCAAATTACCGGCACTTTCAACGAATTTAGTTTCGCGCATTTTCTGCCGAGTTCCGAAGCCAATTTGCGGTAGCCGAAATCAAAAGGTGCAATTTTATTGAGCTAATCTCGCCGTTGTTGGGTCGTCTCGAAATCACCCGTCCGGACCTAGCACCCCAAATGCGGAGTTTGTCCGGGAGGCTCGAAATTCAGCTGTATCGGTTTTACCGTTATCTGGTCCACATATCCAGCGTTGCGTGAAAATGTTTTCTTATTATTGGCCATTCCCTGATGTATCTGTATTTCACTATTTTGGAGAGAGATCCGGACAGTATGTGATGAAGGCTAAACAAAATAAAAAACACGATAGAGCCTATGAGACGCCGTGACCGAACAAATAAATCATTAGATCCAGCGAGTTCAAGAGACCGTGGTGGATACGGGGTATCGACTGAGCGTCCGATGGACCGAGCAGAGCTGAAATAGAAACCTTTCAACTGATTCAACTGACTACCGATGCGGCCAGCAGTCATTGGAGCCAAATCAGCGGAAAGGGACCAAATGAATAGTTGAAAAGTTGGAATTGCCGCACTCATGCTGGAAAGGTGTGGTGAGAGCAAATTCGATGAAAGTGGTTTAGTTTTCAAGTGCAGGCAGACTCAAGGGGACTGGGTCGAGAGCAGCTTCCTATACCTTTCCCTAGCACTATATATGTATTGGCTTTAAAACAGGTCAAGATTTTTCAATACATCCCTCAAGGCGTCATATCTGAAGGTTTGAAAGACGATTTATTGATGGATAAACTGGAGCAAGTGTATGTCAGCCAAAGTAACAGCTGACCCCTCAGCTGAAATGTTTCAATTGAATTGCGATTGTTGTTGAATGGATAACTTGATACCCTTTTTGACGGGGTTTAGTTCATGCCTGATTTCGGTGAAATCTCCGGAACCATCGGAACCTAATCAGTAATTGAAATGGTTGGAGGGTTTATCATTGGTTTATATCGATGACATTCACCCTTTTCTTTTGGCCACAATTAATTGTGGCCGTGATATGATTCTGAACCCTGTTTTAAAAGTAGAATAACAATAACATTGAAAAATCAGTCAAGTAAAAAGAAATAGAATTTTAGAGAAGACTATTGAAAATATTCAAGCTATTAGACTGCTTCACTACTTGACATTTGAAGCTCGGACTCTTTTTATGTGAGCGAATTTTCAGAGTCGTTATGAGAGTACTCGATGCTCTTGATCACTACTGAACTAAGAGGCCTCTACAACTGAATAGATTTCACATGTCATGTTTTAACTTAAACTTTGTTGAATGAGACATATTGGAATGCCACAGCGATCGCATCTACTTCAGCTGATGTTCAGCATTGTAATTCGTCTTTAAGAATTTCCGTATTTCGATAAATCAAATCTTCCATGAAATGTTTCAGCTGCACCAGGGTGTATGATGATTTTATGATTTATAACACAATTACTATGTTCAATTACGAAATGAGAAAATTTTTCACTGCAATTGTGAAGTTATTGACATCAGACTTCCATTTTTGAAAATTCTAACGCCAAAACTACTGTTTCACAAGTTCTTTCAAATGTATTAACACAGCTGAAATTCGCCGTGCTTTCTATTTCATGACGACTGGAGTAGAAATGAGTTGTACGGATTATATTTATAGATTCGAGAAATTTTGATGTCTCCGAAATACTGATACCTCTCTGATAGTGCTCGAGTGTAGAAATGTTTGCCTATCTGTCTTAAGTTTGACATCTTTGACATAGAAAACTTTTGATAATAGGGACCATATGAAAACCGCACAACGTGAAGTATTCATGAACTTATAAACAGGCTTCTTATTTCCTCACACAAATGAACACAAAAAGCAAAGTAAACCGGTACAAAGTTGTGTGGCGCAAAAACACTACCGTCAAAAGGGGTTATTTGCAACACTTTTCAACTTCAAAGCGGAATAATAAAAAATGCTGAAACTTTAGAATAATATCCAACATTTACAAGCGCTAATGGGAGATGGAAGAATACTAAATGGTACTTATCAATTCAATGCACAGTAGGTAAAAAGCAACCCCCATAGGCATTTAATTAGTCGCCGCAGGATTCCTTTCATAATTGATATATGAAATGTTGCGGAATTCGATAAGCAATCAAACGTAACTAGTTTAATCCGCTGAATGCATCCGTGGCCAGAGCTACAAGGGTTTGAGTATCCGGAGCATTCCCGGTATTAGGCAAAAAGCGATTCCCAGTGGCACTTAATTGGTTGCCGCGGGATTGCTATCACAATTTATATATGAAAAGTTGCAGAATTTGATAAGCAATCAAATGCAACTGTGTTGGTTTCCTGTACGCATCTGTGGCCAAAGTTACGGGGGTTTGAGTATTCTTGGTATTAGGGTGAAGCAGTAAAACTGCCAAAATTTTCGACTTTGTTTGTATTCATTTCAGTTTCTAAGTGTTACCAATCAGTACAGGATAAACTTTTTGTTCTAAGATACTATTTATAGAATTTTGAGGAGTGTGGTGATACGAGAGTGTAGGTTATTTGGGTACCTAATGATAATTTAGAGTACTATTTATGGTAGAGCCAGGCTTTGATGCCGGATTGAATTCAAATTCTGACTCATTTTAAAATTTTTATTTGTTTTACTTGTAATTTTATGTTTTCTTCTTCTTTTTTGACCATTTATTAGTTTTAATTGAGGAGTACATTTACGATAGTCCTATACCAGAATTTCAATCTAATATTAGGGCAACTTATGTATATTCTTGATATTTGTATGACTTTATATTTAATTGAGTTCGGGTTTCGAATTATGTTCGCTGCGCCCTAAATGAAACCTGGCTTTATCTGTCGTCTCGAATTCTATGTTAAACTTATTAGTGTGATACAAACTACACCGTGCAGTAAAAAATAAAAACAAGATATTCAAATCTTAAAAATACAAGTTTTAATTATATTTCTCGCGAACATTTTTCGGTCATTGAATGGGAACAAATTACAAAGTTCAAAAATCTTTTGCCAAATTCTAGTTTGACTTTTTTTTCAAAAATAGCCGTAGTTATTGTACCCCGAAAATGGATTAGTACAGCAAAAAGACAGAATATGGTGAATGTAGTCCATGGTTATGAAACTCGTATCAGATCTTCATTTCGATCCCACTATTTCATGCTTATACGTGATTATATTTATCCACGCGTGCTGTCTATAATACAGCATGGCTTCATTTCCAGAAAAAAACGCATAAAATACTTTCCTGAGACACCCTAATGTGGAAAAATCCTACTACCGCCCTAACGAAAAATAGCAGCGAAGAAATACTTGATCATTGAATACTATCGGAAAAGAAATCAATCCCGAACGTAGCTTGTTCCTAACGTAAGGTACCCAAATACGTATGCGGAATGAAATTTGGACAACGCTTTCAGCATTAAAACAAAAATGCAACCCTGCGCAAAGCACCATACTAAACGTCATACTCTAGGCACACTTATTTCAAATATCCAGTGTTAATTTCGACCCACTAGGAGATACCATGTGAACAAAATGGCAGCGAACGCCCAATCTGGCACTTAGCTATTATGCCAAAAAAAAGTTTTGGCGCATTGGAGGATTATGGTATATATTTTGTACAAAAGGCTGATATCCCTCCAAATGTACCACAACTGTGTCCAAATGAGGTTTTTCTGGGATAATATGAAGCAACGAGTAAATGCTCATAATTTTCGACATAAAACTACCAAAAATGATAATCAAAATTAAGAAAGAAATTAAAAATATGCCAGTATCAATTTTTTCGACTCCTTTGCAAAAAGTTCCAGCAAACTGTCGTAAAGCTTCTCGAATGAGGTCAAATTTTTTCTACATTAAGTTAAAAAGCTGATAAATGTTTTCATATAGAGAGAACATTTAATAAATGGTTTTCTACAAAAAAATTGCCTTTTGAATTTTGTCCAAATTTTATTCCGCATACGTTACTCTCCTATTACCACACTCCCTTTAATTCTATAAATAGCATCCTAGAAATTGTGATTGTTACAACTTAGAAACTGAATTGAAAACGAACAAAGTCGAATATTTTGACAGTTTTACTAATTAACCCTAATACCATAGGAAAACTCCGGGTACTCAAACCCTCGTAACTCTAACCACAGATGCTGGCAGTGAACCAAACGAGTTGCGTTTGATTTCCTCTCAAATTTTGCAACTTTTCATATAAAAATTGTGACAGGAATCTCGTGGCGACCAATTAAGTGTCTCTGGGGGTCACTTTTTGCCCACTGTGCACTGTTTGGGACAAACGAATAATAATCCTTTTTCAAGTACACATAAGGGGTCCAGTTCAAAAGCGACCAACCAGCGAATCTCGACTGTACATAATTTACCCATTCTGTACGTACTCATATTGAAAAAGAATTTATCTAAACCGAATGTCGCCATCTTGGGTTACAACATGGCTTCCGGCATCAATTACTCGTTAATCTCATTCTGAAAATACGGTCGTTGTTGAGGTTACAGAGAATTTATCCAAACCGGAAGCTCACGGTAGCGATCATTTGCCTATCGTGATTTCAATTGCTAACGGTTCAAGACCATCGGAAACAATCAATGTCTGGTATGACCTCACACGGAACATTGATTGGAAGAGTTACGCGACCGCGATATCCGTTAAAATCGAATCCACTCAAGAACTTCCTCCGGAGGAAGAGTACAGGTTTTTGGCTGGCTTGATTTTCGACAGTGCGAATCTAGCTCAGACTAAACCAGTACCCAGCGCGAATACCCATGGACGGTCTCCCACCCTGTGGTAGGATAAAGAGTGCTCAGAGTTGTACGCGGAAAAGTGTCACTGCATATAAGGCCTTCCGGGAAGACGGGTTACCCGCTAGCTATCAACAGTACGCGTAGTTAGAAAGGCGAATGAAGAGACTAACGAAAGCCAAAAAACGCAGTTATTGGCGCCGGTTCGTCGACGGGTTAACGAGAGAAACAGCGATGAGCACTCTTTGGAGTACGGTTCGACGTATGCGTAACCGAAACAGTACCAACGAGAACGTGGAATATTCAAACCGCTGGATATTCGCTTTCGCCAAGAAGATCTGTCGGAACTCAGTCCCGGTACAGAAAACTTACCGCGCTGCGTCTCCTCACGATACCGCGAACGAAACATCGTTTTCGATGGTGGAACTCTCACTTGCTCTCTTGTCATGTAACAATAACGCCCCAGGGTTAGACAGAATCAAATTCAACTAGCTGAAGAATCTTCCTGACACTGCAAAAAGGCGCTTGTTGAAATTATTTAACAAGTTTCTTGAGGGTAACATTGCCCCTCGTGACTGGAGGCAAGTGAAGGTCATCGCCATACAAAAACCAGGAAAACCAGCCTCCGACCACAACTCGTATCGACCGATGCAATGCTGTCCTGTATTAGGAAGTTGTTCGAGAAAATGATCTTGTTTCGCCTCGACAATTGGGTTGAAGCAAATGGCTTACTGTCAGATACACAAGACAAACGATTGCCTTGCATTGCTTTCTACAGAAATCCAAATGGCCTATGCTAACAAAGAACAGATGGCATCAGTCTTCTTGGATATTAAGGAGGCTTTTGACTCAGTTTCTATCAACATTCTGTCAGAGAAGCTGCACCAGCATGGTCTTTCACCAATTTTAAATAACTTTTTGCTAAACCTGTTGTCGTAAAAGCACATGCACTTTTCGCATGGCGATTTACCAACATCGCGATTTAGCTACATGGGTCTTCCCCAGGGCTCATGTTTAAGTCCCATGCTCTACAATTTTTACGTGAATGACATTGACGATTGTCTTGCCAATTCATGCACGCTAAGGCAACTTGCAGACGACGGGGTGGTCTCTGTTACAGGGCCCAAAGCTGCCGACTTGCAAGGACCATAACAAAATACCTTGGACAATTTGTCTGCTTGGGCTCTTCAGCTGGGTATCAAGTTCTCCACGGAGAAAGCTGAGCTGGCTGTTTTTTCTAGGAAGCGTGAGCCGGCGCAACTCCAGCTTTTATTGATGGGTGCAACGATCAACCAGGTTTTCACATTTAAATATCTCGGGGTCTGGTTCGACTCTAAAGGTACCTGGGGATGTCACATTAGGTATCTGAAATAGAAATGCCAACAAAGGATCAATTTTCTCCGAACAATAACTGGAACATGGTGGGGTGCTCACCCAAGAGACCTGATCAGGTTATACCAAACAACGATATTGTCGGTGATGGAGTACGGGTGTTTCTGTTTTCGCTCCGCTGCGAACATACACTTCATCAAACTGGAGAGAATCCAGTATCGTTGCTTGCGCATTGCCTTGGGTTGTATGCACTCGACCCATACGATGAGTCTCGAAGTGCTGGCGGGCGTTCTACCGCTGATAAATCGATTTTGGGAACTCTCATATCGATTACTCATCCGATGCGACATCTTGAACCCGTTGGTGATTGAAAACTTCGAGAGGCTAGTCGAGCTTAATTCTCAAACCCGTTTTATGACCTTGTACTTCGACTACATGGCACAGAGCATTAATCCTTCTTCATATACTCCCAACCGTGTTCGTTTCCTAAATACTTCTGATTCTACTGTATTCTTCGACACATCCATGAAGGAAGAGATTCATGGAATCCCGGACCATATATGCCCGCAAGTGATCCCCAATATATTTAATAATAAATTCCGAGAAGTCGACTGTGACAAAATGTTCTACACTCACGAATCAAATCTCGATGGGTCCACTGGCTTCGGTATCTTCAACAATACTATCACCGCTTCATTCAAGCTCAATGATCCTGCTTCAGTTTACGTCGCAGAGTTAGCTGCAATTCAGTACACCCTTGGGATCATCGACACTCTGCCCACAGATCACTACTTCATCATTTCGGACAGCCTCAGCTCTATCGAGGCTCTTCGTTCGATGAAGCCCAGTAAGCAATTCCCATATTTCCTGGGGAAGATACGGGAGTCCTTGTGTACGTTATCTGAAAAATCTTATCAAATTACCTTTGTTTGGGTCCCCTCTCATTGCTCTATCCCAGGCAATGAAAAGGCCGACTCATTAGCAAAGGTGGGCGCATTAAATGGTGACATATACGAAAGACCAATCTGCTTCAACGAATTTTTTAGTATTTGTCGTCAGAGGACACTCAACAGCTGGCAAACCTCGTGTAGCAATGGTGAACTTGGACGATGGCTACATTCCATTATCCCAAAGGTATCAACGAAGCCTTGGTTCAGGGGGATGGATGTGGGTCGGGATTTTATTCGTGTAACGTCCCGACTTATGTCCAACCACTACACCTTGGATGCGCATTTGCGGCGTATTGGGCTTGCGGAGAGTAGTCTGTGCGCTTGTGACGAGGGCTACCACGACATCGAGCACGTTGTCTGGGTATGCGCCGGGTATTTGGACGCCAGGTCTCAGTTAAAGGATTCCCTTCGGGCCCGAGGTAGACCACCCAATGTCCCAGTCCGAGATATGCTGGCAAATCGTGATTTCCCCTATATGTCCCTTATTTATACTTTCATAAAAACGATAAATATCCCAATTTAGCCTCTCTTTTTATTTCTCGTTTTTAGATGTTTCCTCCTGCCGTGTGGAACCGATCAGCTCCAGACTGCCACTATGTAACCGCTGTCGCCCTTACCACTACGGAAACTGAACCGAGAGCGAGTCGAGGTCCGAAGACTTTTGAAGGATTCCCCGCGGGTCCGAAGAATACCATCCGCCAATCCGACCTACTAGAGTGAGGCGCTAATTGGTTTCGCTGATCTCCCGTTTGTCCGGAAGTTGCAAGTTTTGCTCTTTTCTCCCGGTCACCATCTACGCCTTCTCTCCCCTGTCCTTGATACAACTGCTTCTACACCGATTTTGGAAATAATCCCCCCTATGAATATCTTGACCAAGCATAAGTCTCCGATAAAAAATCAAATTTGTATTCCGTATTCCTAGTTTTAAGATATTTGTAATTTTATCTCTTTGTTAAAACTATTGTCCCCCATCTTGTAAATAGAATTGTATCCCTAGTTTTAAAACACTATATTGTTAGTTTTAAGATAACTGTAAATATTTCCTAAAAAACTATTACTATTGAATTCTTTGTTTTAAAATGTTTCATAAAAAAAAATCTTATTTCTTATTTCTCATTTCTAGTCTTAAGATAGCTGTAAAATTTTTCTCTTTCATAAAAAAAAATATTTCAACATTGTAACCTCCTAGTTTTAAAATATCCAAAATGTAAAAACAAAAGAATTTGGCACCGCCAAGCTAACGCATTTGTGCCTATCAAATAAACGAAATGAATAAAAAAATAAAATAAACCGGAAGTCGTCATTTCGAATTGTAAAATGGCTTCAGACATCGATTTCCGTCGTCAGCCCCATTCCGAAAATACCCATATTGTTGAGGGGGTGCACGACGTTAGGCGTAAGTACGCTAGGTATAATGGACGTTAGGCACAATGAAGGATTGGCTGAATATACGTTAGGCATAATGGGCGATATGCATAATCCACAAAAATATAAGAGTAATCGCAAATTTTTCTTTATTGTAGAGATTTCAACCATAAACCGTTAGAAAAAATTACACTTTCTATACCGTACCTTCGTATAGCTTTAACGAGAGATAGCGAAATGAAAAATGCGATACGATATATTTATCCCTCACAAGAGTACAATTTTGTTTCATTTTTTCCGTAGATGTGCTGAATGCATACTTGATTTAAGTGAACAGTTTGTTTCGAGCACATTTCAATCCTATGAAATGTTTTACTAATACATCCAAATCAACACAACTATCAAAAAAATAAAGCAAAATAAAGACCAAGCACTAAGTTTTGGAACTTAAGAAAACTTCCAGTGTTGTGGATAGTATCAGCATTAGGCTACTTTTGTGACGTTTGTGACGATATCTTTTTGGTTTCGGTAACTCGTCAAAGTACACAAAAACGCTACTTCGTATCAGATAGTTTCCGTAGTTCTATATTTGATGGCCTCAAGAATATAATCGTTGAACTGAATAATATGGCAGATAACCAATATAGAAGTAGTAATATTCATATATTCGTTTAATGAATAATAAAATACATCATTCTTTCTTTCATGAGCTGCTCTTCAAGGCATATATTTTTTTTGGAAAATTGCACCATGCATGTATGTAAGAACAAATCTGTTAGGTTGTAGAAAATTTGTTTAAACTGACTTTCAAAATGGCTTCCGACATCGAGTTCCACCATGTACTCGGTAACCCCATTCCTCCATATTGTTGAGGTAATAGAGAATTAATCTAATCAGGAATCAGAATATATTGGCTTAAATGGCACGTTCCCCGATGTAGTCGGGGATTTTTGACTTGCCGTGTGTTTTCATAATTTCCTGAGCGGAAGGAAAGGACAAGGAGGTGTGGGGAAGTAGAATTGGAAGGGTGGGAAAAATAACAGCACCAAAACAAAAATAAACAACAGGTAAGTTAAACTCATAAGTAGTTCAATTTGCCTGCGAATAAGCCTAAAGCTCTTTACCAGATTGGATAAGAAACTTTAGTATGTCTCTGAGTTTCAGTCGTCCAGACATGGTTTCTTCTATATAAGGACGGCCGAAGACTCGACATCGCAATTGCGCTACCGCTGGACAGTTGCATATCAGATGATATGAGGTTCCGTAGTCGGATTCACAAGGTCACATGAAAAAGACTCAGCGCGCTGAATAGTTGCCATGTGATAATTGAGTTTGCAGTGGCTGGGTAAAGCCCTGGTCAGCATGCCGTAGTGGAGCTTCGAAAAATGTAGGAGATTTTTTGAAATCACTGGGCACGGTTGTTCTAGAAACGCCTTTGTTTGGCGACACGTTTGTAGATTCCTCCAATAATTGCGGTGCTCGGACGAAGCCCAGGACCGTATTCTTTCCCTTATCCAACCTGTGGAAATTGGCAGCGCGGGCTCAGGACCAACGAAGTCAATCGCTGAACCTGCCCTGGCCAATTCGTCAGCCTATTCATTTCCAGTAATACCGCAATGTCCGGGCACCCAGACATGGTAGATAGTGTTGACAATGCTTAGTTCTTCAATTTGGGTTCGGCACGCGAGTACTAGCTTGGACCGGGATTTGTCTGAGCTAAGGGCCTTGATTGCAGCCTGACTATCGGAGCAGAAGTTTATTACTCTGCCGGACAAACTCAGTTGAAGGGCCGATTGTACCCTGCACATAATCGCAAAGATTTCTGCTTGGAATACAGTACAGTATCTACTTAGTGAGTGAGATTGTTCCAATCTCATTTCACGACAGTAGACACCAGCAGCAGCACATCCCTCCATCAGAAAACCGTCAGTGTAACAGACCACTTGCGTTTGTTGTTGTCTTTCCATATAGCCAGACAACCACTCCTCTCGAGAGGGAATCTTCACATGGAATGTCCTGTAAGGAAAACTACATGTGAGTGTAATATCGCTGGGAGCAAGAATATCTTCACCCCATGTAACCATTTGTGACCACAATCGTGTATGACTGGTAGCAAGATCAACATGGTTACTGTTACAAAACCCAGTAACCTGCAAATTTGTCTAAACTGGAAGTCGCTATTTTGGCTTTCAAAATGGCTTCCGACATCGATTACCGTCATGTACTCATTAACCCCATTCCGCAAATATGAGGTTCTGGTTCCTGAGGTTATATAGAATTAATCTCATTAAGTCGGAATCAATCATCATGGATTCCAAAAGAGCTTCAGGTATCAATTTCCGTCACGTACTCATCAACCTCATTCCAAAAATACTCGACTTTTATTAGTAACTATTAGCTAAGAATATTTTAAATTATATGCAACTTTATATGGTATTGCACGCGCTCAAGCTTTTCTACGTACTTGGTTCGTAAAACAAGCGTTCGTTGTTTTGAATTTAGTTTGTAAAAAAGTTACGTAAATCGTATATGACGTAAAAAGATTTCGTAAATGGAGGTATCTGAGAAAAGTATATTTTGGACGTTAAAGTTATCCTAACTTTGGAAAGAAAAAAATTTAGTAGTTGGCGGATAAGAACAAATTATGCGTCCCAAAATAATTTTCAAGTTATCTAAAGGTTCACTATGCTATATTTCTACTGAGTGGAGGAACATTAGAGTAAAAACTTCCCGACTTCATATCGTCAGAATCCGACACTAGGTGATGAGGCGAAGTTGAAACGCATTTCTACAACTAATATAGTAATACATTTTGTGCCCTTGACACACAAAGGTAAAAATAGTTTTTACCCAAATTTGTCTTTACTAAGGAGAAATATAGTATAGTGCATCTTTCATTGGCTTGCTAAGCCAAACCAGATGTTTCGATTTCAGTACTTCTCATCAGCTTAAAAATGTAATCTTTCTCTTACGGCGTACAACGCTTCATTGAGAGTTTTCTCAATTAGTGTCTCTGTTTTGAAACTAGCGTCAATCCAGTGTTAGCGTAATCCTATCACTAAGTTAGTGTCGGATTCTGATGAGACGAAGTCCAAATGCAATCCATAACTAATTTTTTCTAAAGATTACTATAGTGTAGAATAAAAACTACAAAAGTTATATGAATAAAACAGTTTTTAAGGAACACCCTAAAGCTTAGGTTTAGATTTCTTGTACAATAGAAAGTATGAAAGACATTTTTTGTCTTCATAAAATTTCTCTAAAATGTGTTTTTATACAACTTTATCGAAGACAGCCAAACTATCTGGAACCGTTAAAAAGTTCAATTTTAGATCTTGCCAAAAATAAAACCATCCTAGCTTTCGTTAACTCACTGGCACTCGCGCGAATGGCTCCCCAAATGAGCAGCCGCTGGTACTGGAAGAAGATTTCGCTAGAGTTTCGGAAGATGTTGCACAAAATACAACGGCGCGAGTGTCGGAGGGTTAAAAAGAATAAAAGAGCCTTGCAAAGTACAACAATTTTTCTAAACATATTAAAAGGCAAAACGTCAAAATTCTTGCTAAATTTACATTCTGGAACATTGTGCACTATGCTGGCAATTTTATATTCATTTGATTGGAAACTGATTAAAAATGAACAAAACTACCATTGAACCCCAAACTGACCGATTAGATTCGATTACAAGTATCATTCGGCATTCTTATCGCGAACAGAAAAACCCGCGCTTGACACCAGTCATCACCTTGACACAACTGCGTCTTATTTTTGTTCGACACTAAAAACACCATCAGAACCACTATCGTCCGGTGTCACGTATATGATGATTAGATGTGCTAAATTCCAAATCAATCCGAAAATTGGCTGCTCCACCTTTATTCTTCCAGCTAAAATCAGCAACATTCCTTTGTTTTATGGGAACCGTTCGAGACCGATCCATCGCCTCAAGGCACAAAAACTTGATCACACATTCTGCACGATTCGGTCATCGTCGTCATCACCTTCGTCGTTACCGGGGCGTCGCGAAGGATTTTATTGGTTTTTGGCGTAAATTACCATCAACTCAACCACGGGGAACAGTTTATCGCCACGAATTGTCATTCAATTCTGCTTAATTTTAACAAAATTTTGTCACCGAGAAGTGTGTCGCAAAGCGAAATACACGCAGCCAAATTTTGTGATAGAAAAATTGTCCTCTTCCGTCTCTTTGTAGAGGTCTGGACTGACGGTCACCTCGTTTCAATTTGAATCTCGTCACCCGGCACCTTCGTGTTATGTTTGCAAACACGCACGGGTTGCCTGTCTGCCTGCCTGGGTGTCCGTCTGCCTGTCTGTCTATAGGCCTGTCGGACTGGCGATCGATGATGGTGCGATGCCTGCTTTTTCATACACTTGAACAGCTTTCAATATTGAACGTTGCGTGATATCTTAGCTGACGTATGTTTGCTCGGTAAACATATTGGGTCATAAAATCTGTCTGTTGGTCCAATTCGTCAATGGTCGCTTTTCTGAGCGGGGGAAAACCGTTAGAGTGCGATTACTGGTTTTCAGGCATGGGAAAATTCACTCATTCGTTTGATTGCATCTGATAGCCATTCATCCTTGGTTCAGCCGCACACAATCATCATAGTGAGCATGGAGCAACGAACCATGAGAGAATGCGATGAATCCTCTCTCCACCATCATGTTTGTGCACTCCGAACGGTCAGCGAACGCACTATGTAAGTGAGTGGTTAAAAAAATACTTGAAACGAACCGAACGTCAGCAAACAGGTAGGAATTCAATTCTGGATGAATCAAAATTCGCTCACTCAACGAATGCATTTGTGGACTCATTCAGAGGGTTCCTTGTATGTAATTCCAATAATAAGTATGAGGCGCTGTATATATCGTTTACGCAGAGCTGTAGGAATTAGATTTTTCTTTAAACTTCTTGTTCGGCTCGGAAGCCTTTTGGTGATTATAAGCCGGGAAATTACATGAAAATATAGCACAGTTTGAATACTGTGTCTGTGACATATGAGATCTATAATAATCATTGCTTCATAGGCAAGGACTCGACGTCGCTTTTGGGAATGATTTGAGATAGTATCGTCGCATTCGGAAAGCGATAGAAATTATTAAAGTCAAAATTAATTATTTTAAAAGGCTAACGCGATGTTTATATAAACAAATTCATTATACCGCTACGGAGCGTAATTTCCTCACCCTTCGTAGTGGCAATCGCACAGCTGTTTATTATAGTAGATTAAGAGTAAAAACGAAATTCAAGTTTGTTTTGTTATTGTTAAGATTATATTGATTTGTAGACAGAGCTGCGCTAAATAATTTTAAGTGTTGGATACGTGGTACATAAAAACGTATTGACTCCACAAATACGTCTGTTGAACTTTTTTTTTCATAACTAGTTCGTCGGGATAATGACCAATATCAATATTTTTGTAATTGATTGTTTTTGGAACGAGTTTGACGAGTGGGTTTTGAAATACCGTCATCGGTGATTACTTTACGCCAATAATAGAACGTTTTGTACATTACACTCAAGAACTACGATCACGCAACTTCAAATTTGAAACTGTTTGATGTTTTACATATGGCACAAGTACCTCCAAAGTCATTGAAAAGAACTTTTGGAAAATCAAGATTGAACGTGAAATCTAAAGAACTAAAATTGGCGCCACAAGGGGGCTACTTTACGCCAAAAATTTTTTTTCCCAAAATCATGTTAACTTCTTGATTTATTGTTATGGATTATGTTCGTTATTTATGTGTAAATGCAAATGAATGTAGTACTCGTAAAAGTAAAAGGGTGTGCAAAAACTGCGTACCACGCATCCAATAACCTTGTTTTGGAGAGTCGATAAGTCCTACAATGAAAAAAGCAAGCCGAGAAAAAAAGCTCTAAATGATATACTTTTTCATTGAGCCTTATGAATTAGACCACCTTGTTTTAGTATTTTTCTAAAAGTAGTTTTAATTGTGTTCCAGAGTGCAAATGTTTTTTCAACAGAAACGTTTTAATGGTCAGGTCAGTTCATCCATCTTTTGACATATCCATTTAAAATATGACGAATTTCGCGCCAACTCGAACAAATGTTGGCAGCACCTTCTCAGATTTTAATGAAACTTTCTGTGCATGAGAAATTTGTCACAAAAAGCCACTTTGCATGCTTTGTTTTTCCAAAAATGATCTAGACAAGCTTTTGAGAGGGTCGAACTTTTTTAACAATTTTTTTTTTCGAATGGCTGTAGTCTAAAAATGATAAATTCTACAAAAAAATGTTGTAGGAGTGATTTTCGCAAAATTAGTCATTAGTTGGGCACTTTCAAGAAAAAAAAAGTTATTTGAAACAAACTTTTCCTTGTCCAAACTGATTTTATTTAGTGTATTTTTATCGAAAACTAAACAAATGAAAGTCATAATCATATCAGAATCCAATAAAACTCAGTTTTTCAAAAGATAATGTCCAATTTAGCAATTAAGGGTGTTTATACGCGATTAAAGAGTTTTTAAACTATATGGTGTTGGCTCGATCGGTAGTTACCGAAGAAGCTTCATTCCAGTAAAGCACATTCAGAATTTAAGCTGGCTTGAGGTTTCTGTCAAAATTTCGAATCAAATAAAACAACCTATCGCGGCTCATTGCTTCATTTAAAAGTGATTGTGGCTGGTTTGACTTAGGATTTAATAGTATTTACAGGTATGTTCCGTTGGGATCATTTTAGATGTTTTGATGCATTTTTTTTTCAAATTTACCCTTTGGTCGTTATAACAGCTCGTACACTATTTTTGAACTTTATAACCTTGAATGTCATGTGCGTTATGATATCCAAAGCCATTGTTTAATATTGTGGTTGTAGTTGAAAACTGGAAAATCCAACCAGACCTGATCGTATTTTCTCTGGTTTTTAGCAATGGAACACACTACTCCCGACGTCGTGAATTAGCATTGAACAAAAGAGAAAAAAAATTGTCGCTGATAGGATTTTCTAGTTTTCAACTGGAACGATAATATTTTAACTGCACAAAAGATAGATAGATTAATAAATAGGGGAACCGGGGGCAAGTCCGACACCGTGGGTAAGCCCGACACCCCATGACTTTTCCCATATATCAAATTTTAAATCATACAATAATAACAGGATATGATTAGTACGATTATTTTAAGTATTTCGAGACACATAGATGCCATATAGATTCATCCAACGTCACAAAATAAACAAAACATGCGAAAGCAAAGTTGATGCGCACTTGGATGTTATTTTTAGTTGAAACATTTTAAGGTTTTAACAGCACAAAAGCTTTGAAAATTACCTGTATTTTGCCACACATTCTAATCTATTCTGCCGGATTGTTGATTAACAGAGTTCCGAAAAATCATAACACGAACCGGATAGCTTACTACAAAAGGGTACGTTACTTCTAAGTGAATGAATCTTAGTAACAGGGGATATATTCTTTTTGCAGAACGGATCATACTTCTTAGAATGGCTTCACAAGCGGTAATAAAGCTAGAAAAGATTAATGGGTAAAACCAAGTGTTGAACATTATTTATTCACACCACACATTCGTATGCTTTTCCTCTTGCTACGCGATGATATTCCAGAAAGCATGCATTTGCATCACACATACTCATATACACATAATTACACTTTATCACACATACACAACACATTTTTAATGAAAAAAAATTGGACAAAAAGAAAGCTAGCACTTGCCACTTCGGGGTGTCAGTCTTAACCGCAGCGTTTTAAAATGTTATTTTTCTCCTTTTGGCAACCAATAATTTTTAATGAATCCAATTTTTTGAAACACTGAAAAAATTATATCTTGTTAAGAATCATCTAAACAAGGATTATGCACAGAATATACAATTTTTGGAGCTTTATAAAAATCCTGCAGCTTGAGCTATACCACTATATTTTGCACTACCCATAAATCTTTCCATATATTACCTCTACGAAGGATAGAGAACCGATTGAACGATTCAATGATTGGATATGATGATTGAATCAAGATAAGACTCATCGAATGGTTCGCAAACCAAAACAATAATAATCCAATCTGATTCACTCACATCCAAACATCATTCTTAGAAAATATTGAGTGAATGAGAGGCTCTTCGACTTAGAACGAACGGGAGTCAATTGAGTGCCTCACAGCTGCTATCGCTAATGAGCTTTGCGACAAGCTCAGTGTATACTTCCTGGCGTTTACTTCGTGAGACAAACACAACGGTTGGTAGCATGAGATGTTTCAGAAGATGAATACAGATGAATGAATTTCGAAAGTATTTTTCCCATACCTGCTGGTTTTATTGAACCTTTTGTGCGTCAGTTACCGCATCGGATTCCGTCTGGAAAATAATCGTTCCTCAATGCTGGATGCTGTTCGGGATGGGCCATAAAAAGTGACACTCCCGAAAGTACCCAAACTAGGAATATTTCCATTCTCTAGCATCCGGTGGGCCCCTTTCCAGCCAAGGGGAACGTTAGTCAGTTCGATGGCGTTGACGGTGACGCAGTCATGAGTGGGCCATTAGTGTCGGGCTATCGAGTCCCATCGCATACTATCAGCTCAGTCGTCATCATTGTTATGCAGATGGTGCATAGTTTTAATGGATTTGTAAGTTTTGCTTTTTATTACCTACCGCCCGTTGGCAGCGAATGCAAATCGCATCCGAAGTGGACTGAATGGATAGTAGGTTGCGTGGAGGGTTGTTTGCACACGTGGAACCATCGATGTAGGTGCTTTGAAAGTATTAACTTTCAGATAGGTGTCGGTTGGGATGATACTTGACTTGCTCCTGGACGTGTGGCCGATGAGATAATCAGGCTTTGCTTGTTGGTGAATGGAACGATCGGTTCTGAGTGTCACGTAGTCTTTAACTTTTGGTGATTGGAAAATTTGGTATACACTCCCGTTATGATGTGAATTTCCATCGTGTACAGATTTACTAATTCATGGATATTAGAAATACTTTTAAGTCAGATTAAAAAAAATCTATCAGGTCCACAAAAGGCAATCGTTTTACTAACTATGCTAGGAATACTTATATCCGTTAATTTTCATACAAAAGCAAACATTCTACTGCAAAGAATCAAAGGGTCAATTTGACGGAGCCATCCTAAATTTGTCAATAAACAAACACTGATTAAAAATATAGGAATCGATTGCAAATCTATTTGAATCACCCTAATTCAGCAAACAACTCTCGACGAGCGTTGAGTGACTATCATAAACATTATTACATCCGGAGTACTTCGCTTCATCCGGAGTACCTCCATCAAACTCCCCACACTTGTCACAACCATCGTAGTCTAGCGGGTATATGCAAAAGTTTAACACTCACCGGCTCGATTATCCACCAGGACCTCGTCCACCCCGACCCCGACGGGGGACGCGTACCGATCGGTGGTCGTGGAAGTCGCCTCATTCCCCGTCCACCGGTTGTCCTTGTTGAGCAGCAGCCGCCCGTTGATCGGTGTCTGCTGGAACTGGTGCTGCGTTACCGGATCGCCGTTCAGCTTGAAGAAGCCCAGCACCAGGAAGGACCAGATGCCGAGTCCGAAGATGAATTTAAACACCACGCGCGTTTTGGGGGACATTCTGTGGGTCATGGCTTTGATCTTTTTTGAGTTGCTGGTGGTGGTCGTGTTGTAGTTGTTGTTGTTGCGGCTGTGGTTATTTCAACACACTGCACTCGATTCTATGGTGGTGTGGGACTGGCGAAAGTGCGACCAATTGGAAGTTAATACCAACGACGCGGGGAAATCTGTGTTAGTTCACTTCACAATCATATTTTAGCTGAGTTTTCAGATATCCGGACGCTCGGTTTGAGCTGAAGGGAACTGTGTACCGACATGAAGGCTGAATTCTGTAATAGTGAAAGAGAAAGAATGATAAAAGTAATTAGTATAGGTAGTAATTAGTAGCCGAGGAGAAGAACTAATCCAATTTAATGAGATCGAATGTATGACTATTTATACGTAACTTATGACCATCTCTAACTAACCGATGGTATAGAATTACGTTTTTATTTTTAAAATAGGGGTCACTTTGCAAATTCAATAAAAATGGTGGATAGCTTTACACATATCGCTCAGAAATGCTTTTCGCCTCTGTTTTCGGGTTACAAAAAGCTCTTTTGAAAAATGGGAATCGAATCCAGGGGATCTGCATGTAAGACAATCGATTTACCAACTACGTTACGCCCGCCCCAATTTCAGAAATACTTCTAAGGGGCCGTACACAAATGACGTAGCTTTTTTTCAGCGATTTTTGACCCCTCCCTCCCCCCTCGTAGCATTTGGTCACAAAATTCTAACCTCCCCCTCGTAAATAACGTAGCATTTACCTACCCCCTCCCCCTCGTCCCATGCACAGCGCCCGGGTGATGAAAAAAAATTACATGCTTTTCAATTATTTTAAATACATGCCCTTTCGAAATGTTTGACGACTTTTATCAACATTTTCATTATAACAACAATTTTCGTGCAAAATAAGCCCATTTCATCACAAATATAGTGTTGATAGTTTTGTTTTGAATTTTATATGTCAAGGGGAGCATGAAGAGAAGTTCTCTCAATCCTGTAGCTGCCAATGATTCTAAGAAACATACGTTCATCTAAATTACTAAATTTAGTTTGGTTGATTCCGAAGTGAAAATTTAATTCAGCTTCCAAACTAAGTCTACTAGTTAGCAACATTAGCTAACTAATGTAGCAAGTTAAATCCGCATACAAAATCTTTTCGTATTTTTGCGAACTTGAAATTGAAATTCTGCGAATTGTAAAATTTACCTCATGAAAAACCGCATCAAAAGTAACTTGTTTGAATTTAAATTCATTTCTCTTGGGAATGGAGGATCATTAAATTGTTTTCTCTAAACAATGGGTTTTAAACATAATGCTACGTCGCACAACTTCTGACCCTACCCTCCCCCTCGTCACACTTCGTCACAAATTTGGTATACCCTCCCTACCCCCCAAAATGCTACGTCATTTATGCATGGCCCCTAAGAACATATTCCAATAGCTAAAACTTATGTTACGGCATTGAAAATTTGAAGAAGCAAGCTACGCTTTTATTAAGGGGTTATATATGTTGAGGTCGGCCAAAAAATCTCTATCGTAAAGCTCAGGTTCTTAAGAATGTTACCTCAAATTTGTATAGAGATCGGAGCAGTGGACCCAAAGTTATCGCGTTTTTCATTTTGCTCCCTTATGGAGGTGTTGCTTATACTTGAAGCTTTAAACGCGATTATCTCGAAAGCGTCTTTGCGGTGACTACGATAGCCGGAAAAGTTTTCAACCGAACTCAAAACTTTTTTTTGTTATGAATTTTTTAATAGTTTTTTTTTGGAAAAATCGTCCCCGTTTCCAAAAAGAAGAATTTTTTTAAATCGATTGTTCAAGGACACCACAGGTTAATATACTAATGAATTTTTTTTAGTTTGATGGTTTCTGTTGAGCTGTTGGACTGAAATCGTAGTCACGGCAAACCTCTTTGAAAAAAAAACGCGTTTTGCGGAAATCTCTATAGCTTCGACAACTATTAATATATTTTTATTTTCTCAAGTGGATTTTGCAAATTGAAATTGGACATTGTACTACGCTAAACGTATAATAAGTATTTCATAAATATATGGCTACATACCTTTATAAAAATTCAAACTTTTCCCTTTTTTCCCGCATCTCAACATATATAACCACTTAATGACGTCATTCTCGACTCTTTAAATGTCAGTATTACTCGAGCGAGCTCGTTCTTCCATCGAACGCCAGGTTGGAAACAATAGCAACAGAAGGCAGGTATATTTATACACTGCACTGCATGCTGTTTTGAACACTGCAACCATATGTATGTATTGAAAACAGCACTTATCGTCTGTTAGCTAGTTGGAGCAAACTGTTAGCAAATGTGCCACTCTCATTCGAGTGTTTTCAGCTTCGGAAATCATGATGAAACTTGCAGCCGCATCCAAGGGATTGGTTTTAGTGGGGTAAAATTGGATTACTTACTCGGTCCGCCAAATAAGGTGAAATTGAATGACGGCTCTATGCTATATTTCACACTAGTGGAGAAAAAAATAGATGAAAACTATTGCTTCTCCATTAAGGAGATTTTTTTTAAACCACATTTGCACGTAAAGGGCAGAAAACCAACCAAATAATTATGGAGATGCATTTTAAATTCCTCTCATCAAAATCCGATAGATTCAGCGAATATGAACAAAATAGTTCAAAAACCTGTTTTAATCCACCTAGTGGTGCAATTGTGCCTTTCTCATTTGTCCAAACTACGATTCCATGGCTGGTTATGTTCAATACAACGGTGGAAATGAAAATTACATATTCAGTACGATTTGCACATACATACAATGGATCGACAGCCACGATCTTGAAATGCTATGTGTCGACACTAAAACATCGCTTGAAACCAGCGGCGGATCAAGAAAGAGGATCCGGGGGTCCGGACCCTGCCAAAAATTTTCAACTTGTTAAGAAATTTTAAACTAGTTTTAATTTTAAAGTAGTAACCCCTCATTGCATACTCCTACCTACGCCTAAATAAGTCAAAAAATCGCGGGCCAGGATTAGGTTGACGATTTTTAGAGTGATTGCATAACCTTTCTATATGAGAAAGGCAAAAGGTGCCAAAGTCCAAAAAGTCAATTTCGTCAAAAAAAAATTTCGAGATTGCATCAAATCTCGACGTTTTATGCATTTTAAAGACGGCATCAAAAATACAAATTCGATTTGGAAATTTTCCTTTACTCTCCCCCTTTGAGCATTTTTCAGTTCAGTTTATAGGGGAATTAGCTGTGTGGCCGCACTCTTCAACCCGTAACTCCGGAACCAGAAGCCAATCAATAAAAAAAAATCAATAGCAGCCGATGAGAACGTTGTACCTTTCATTTGAGACTAAGTTTGTGCAAATCGGTCCAGCCATCTCTGAGAAACAGAGGTGACATTTTTTTCACATACACACATACACACATACACACATACACACATACACACATACACACATACACACATACACACATACACACACATGCTCTGAGATCCAGAGCTACAGGTCCAAAGCCCTGGTAAAGGAGGATGGTTGTGATGATCCGGGCCGAGATCACCACGTAAAGCAAGGTAGGGCATAACCCCAATTCCAAGGCGTGAAGCGACCCGTGCCGAGGGATGAGTGATCGAGGGGGTGAAAAAGATGCTCGATCGTTAACGGAGCCTGTGGGGTACCTGGGCAACCCCCACAGTAAGCGTCCCTTACCACGCTAATGCGGAGCTCTGGCGTGGCGGACATATATTTCTCGCGCTACTCGTGGGAATTTTCATGGAGCAAAATAAAAATAAAAATAAGCAGACGGAGGTGCCAAACCCCTTCGCAAGAGGTGGTTTGGCGAGGTCTCCCCCCCGTGGGGAGAGTAGTGGAACGATGAGTGCTGTACTCGAAAGCACCAGTGACCCCCCAGCAGCGGTAAGCAATACCCCTACCAATGCATCGGAGGGGCCAATAGCTGCGATGCGCAAAGTAGCGAAGCAACTCGATGCTATAATCGACTTCGCTAGCGCAAAGCAGAACATAGCCAAGGAGTTGAAGTTGAGCCTTCTGGAGCTCCGGAAAGCTGTTCGTGTTGCAAGACAGGAACAGCAGGCATATGTTGAGAGGGTGGAATGTCGGGAGAGGCCCGACAGAGAAACCCAGACAGTGGCCTCCAATAGGGAGGAAAGAGAGAAGGTTAATAGAGGCTCACAGACAGTGGCCTTTACCTTCTATGGAGCAGCCACGTCGATCGGAGCGGCGACCGAGTTCCCCTCGAAGGGAAAGGGAAAGGGCAATCGCAAGACGGCATCGAATGCGAAGCGCCCTAGGAAGTCGCCAGGAGAGGGTGCCAAAACCGACACCACTCGGCGTGCAACCGTCAAGGTCAAACGCCGCCTGGGTGAGGTAAGCGAGGGCGAGAGTGACCTCGCTGTTGAGAGCGATGGTACCAGCAACCCGGCACGACCGGGGCAGGGGGGCTCAAACCCCTGGACGCTGGTTACCAAGAAAAAGCCGGCACCGAAACCGGAGGTACCGCGGCCTGCGAGGAAGGCCAAGGACAGAGGCGAAGCCTTGTGGTTAAAAACCGACAAGGACAAATACGCCGATGTCCTTAAATCGATGAAAGCGGCCGAAAGCCTCTCGGCCCTTGGGCAGGATGTGCGTAGCGTAAGACGCACCAACACGGGAGAGATGCTCCTGGTGTTGAAGCGAGGCGCACAATCAAGTGCAATATACAAGGCCTTGGCCCAAGAGGTCCTTGGTGAGGGCGCCCAAATCAGGTCGCTAGGTGCGGAAACAACTCTCCAGTGCAAACACTTGGACGAGTTCGCGACCGCAGAAGACGTCGCCGCAGCCGTCAAGGAGCAATGCGGCGTCACAATCGAGCGGGCCTCTGTGCGATTGAGGGACGGACCCTCTGGCACCCAAGTAGCCTACCTCAGGCTACTCAATGCGGATGCCAAAAAGGTAACCGAGAAAGGGAAGCTGAAGATCGGCTGGTCGGTATGCCCTATCAGTATACCCCAGCCGCCTTCAGTGGACAGGTGCTATCGGTGCCTAGAATCCGGCCATAAAGCTTACGAATGCAAAGGCCTAGACAGGAGTAAGCTATGTCGTAGATGCGGCGAGGAGGGGCATAAAGAGCGGGGGTGCACTAAGGCATATAAGTGCCTTATCTGCACCTCTAAGAAGCAAGCCCATAAACATGCTATGGGCGGACCTTCGTGTCCCTTCGGCGAGTTAAATAAGAAGAAGCCGTGAGAGTCACACAGCTAAATCTTAACCATTGTGCAGCAGCCCAACAGCTGCTGTGGCAGTCGGTCTCGGAGTCGAGGACAGATGTCGCCCTCTTATCAGACCCGTACAGCATCCCTGCCGGCAACGGCAATTGGGTGTCGGACGGGTCTGGAATGGTGGCAATCTGTACAACGGGAAGGTTCCCGGTTCAAGAGGTAATACACCCCTCCGCCGAGGGTGTGGCGATTGCCAAGATCAATGGTGTGTTCTATTGCAGCTGCTACGCCCCACCAAGGTGGCCAATAGAACAGTTCTACCAGATGATCGACAGGCTCTCGTCGGACCTCGTGGGCCGGAAACCGGTAGTAATAGCGGGAGACTTCAACGCTTGGGCAGTGGAGTGGGGCAGCCGCTGTACAAATAGCAGGGGTCAAGCGCTAATGGAAGCGTTTGCGAAACTCGATACTGTGCTAGCTAATGATGGCTCCGCTAGTACATTCCGTAGAAACGGAGTGGAGGCGTGGATTGATTTGACCTTTGCCAGCCCGAGTCTGGCTCCAGGCATGGAATGGAGGGTAGACGAAGGCTACACCCATAGTGATCATTTAGCAATCCGCTTTAAGATCAACTATGGTGTGCAGCATCCGAGGGCGGGAGATCCCTGTCAGGTAAGCGGGTGGAAGTCCAATCACTTCGACAGCGAAGCTTTCACCGCGGCCCTGGGACTGGAGGCCAACACCGACAGTCTAAGCGGGGATGCGCTGGTAGCTGTTCTAT
This sequence comes from Topomyia yanbarensis, assembly GCF_030247195.1. Taxonomy (NCBI): domain Eukaryota; kingdom Metazoa; phylum Arthropoda; class Insecta; order Diptera; family Culicidae; genus Topomyia; species Topomyia yanbarensis. The sequence goes on along the minus strand of NC_080671.1, from coordinate 390,417,864 downwards.
CACGCGCGTGCGACGCCACTATGCCGAGAAAAACACTGCCAAGAAACGGCAGATGCCCGGTATACTGGTGGAGTGCCGAGATTGCAGCTCTACGGTCAGCCTGTCTCAGAGCTAGACGTAGGATGCAAAGAGCTCGCACCGAGGATGCAAGAGAGAACCGCCGTGAAGTGTTTCGAGCTGCGAAATTAGCCCTTAACAAGGCTATTAAAAGCAGCAAGAGAGCGTGTTTCGACAACCTGTGTGAGAGTGCCAACGCGAATCCGTGGGGTGACGCCTACCGGATTGTGATGGCCAAGACCAAAGGGGGCTCCTCACCCCCTGAACGGTCTCCGGACCGGTTGGCAACGATTATCGAAGTACTCTTCCCGTCTCGAGCCACAAGCCCCTGGCCACCTGCACTACGAGACAGTGCGGGCACGGTCGAAATGGTGGCTCCAGTGACGAACGAAGAACTACTCGCAGTGGCTAAATCCCTAGCAATGAACAAAGCTCCAGGGCCGGATGGAGTCCCGAACAACGCTCTCAAGGCAGCGATCATAGCGAACCCGAACATGTTCAGGCTAGCTATGCAGAGATGCCTTGACGAGTGCCGTTTCCCCGATAGATGGAAAAGGCAGAAACTGGTGCTGTTGCCGAAGCCCGGGAAGCCGCCAGGCGACCCATCGGCGTACAGACCAATCTGTCTGATAGACACGACTGGCAAACTGCTTGAGAGGATCATCCTCAACAGGCTCACCCCGTACGCGGAAGGTACGGACGGTCTGTCAAGCAACCAGTTTGGCTTTCGGAAGGGTAAGTCCACAGTGGACGCTCTCAACTCAGTGATAAATACTGCCGAGATAGCGATCCAACGAAAAAGGCGAGGTATTCGATACTGTGCGTTAGTGACACTTGACGTGAAGAATGCATTCAACAGCGCAAGCTGGGATGCCATCGCGCTCTCGTTACACCGGCTTAGCCTACCGGTGGGTCTGTACCGGATCCTGGAAAGTTACTTCCAAAACCGCGTACTGCTATACGAGACCGATGCCGGTCAGAAAAGGGTTCCGATTACCGCCGGAGTCCCGCAGGGCTCGATCCTAGGCCCGGTGCTATGGAACCTCATGTATGACGGGGTTCTGAGACTGAAGTTCCCTCCTGGGGTCAAGATCGTCGGCTTTGCCGACGACGTAACCTTGGAGGTCTACGGGGAGTCAATTCCTGAGGTAGAACTAACCGCAGAACACGCGATTAGCACGGTGGAGGAATGGATGAGCACGAGAGGCCTGGAGCTCGCTCATCATAAGACGGAGGTAGTTATCGTCAACAACCGCAAGTCGGCACAACATGCAGTTATCCATGTGGGAGAAGTCGCGATCACTTCACAGCGAAGTCTGAAGTCTCTCGGAGTCATTATAGACGACAAGCTGACCTTCGGCAGCCATGTCGACTATACGTGCAAGAGAGCGTCGACTGCTGTTGCGGCACTATCGAGAATGATGTCCAACAGCTCAAAGGTGTGCGCCAGTAGACGTAGGTTACTGGCAGGCGTTGCCGTATCTATCCTCAGGTACGGCGGCCCGTCATGGTCAAGAGCACTGAGGGTAACCAGTTACCTACAGAAACTGGAGAGCACCTACCGCGTGATGTGCCTCAGAGTGATATCTGCCTACCGCACGGTATCACACGATGCATCCTGCGTGATAGCGAGCATGATGCCAGTCGGGCTGGTCATTCGGGAAGATGAGGAGTGCTTTGAGCTACGTGGAAATAGGGGAGCCCGCGAGCGCACCAGGGTGACCTCGGTCGCCAGATGGCAGCGTGAGTGGGACAACTCCTCGAAAGGTAGGTGGACCCACCGGCTGATACCTAGCATATCGAGCTGGGTGGGAAGACCCCATGGGGAAGTTCACTTCCACCTGACACAATTCCTGTCAGGCCATGGCTGTTTCCGTCAGTACCTCCACAGGTTCGGGCACGCGGAGGTCCCAGTCTGCCCGGACTGCCCAGGTGTAGATGAAACTGCCGAACACATACTGTTCGTATGTCATCGGTTCGACGTCGAAAGAAGAGCAATGCTTGACGTCTGTGGCTGGGACACAACCCCGGATACCCTTATCCAGCGGATGTGTCAAACGGTGGAGAAGTGGAACGCAGTCTCGGCTGCTACCATCCAGATTGCCAGTAGGCTACAGGTAATCTGGCGAACCGAGCAACAGACGGCGGGCACGGCTAACTAGTGATTGGTTAGCTGGAGCGAAAAAGGCCAAGCGCAAAATAAGAGAGTGAATGGTCTGTTCATGCCGAGGTAGGTTGGCGCAGCGAATGGCAACCGCGTAAGGGGTAAACCCAGCCACCCCGAAGCAAGACAGAAGAGTGAGTGTATAGGCGTATAAGTGGACTGCCTCATGCCAAGACGGGAGGGTCGTAGCGTAGTATGTTGGAACTAAGCTATCGATGCCTCATGGCGTGGCAGAGGAGTGAAAGGGTGAGCATCCAAGTCAGTCTCACACTGCATGTTAAGGGTGAGCATAAAAGTCAGCCTCACAGGTTGGTAGCAAGCAAGGAATGAAAAAGGTGAGCACAAAAGTCAGCCTCGCATGGTATGTCAGAAGTGGGGCCTAAGAAAAATGTCCCACATGGGATGCCAGAGGGAGTGACAAAGGTACAATAGAGTGGCACGATTGAGAGTGAATCAGGTGATAGGGTGAGCACCCAAGTCAGCCTCACATGTATGGGTAGGGCGAGCACAAAAGTAAGCCTAGCAAGGAATGAGTAAGGTGAGCACACAAGTCAGCCTCGCATGGAACGTAAAAGGTGAGCACAAAAGTCAGCCTCATGTGGGAGTGTTTGAGAGTGAATCAAAGTGTGATTTAGAGAGCACCCAAGTAAGCCTCATACAGGATGTATGATCGCGTGAGTGAGAGTGAATGAGTACATTCAGTACAGCCATCCCCCCAGAAGTAATACCGAGAGGTAGTTCCTGGGAGGAATGATGGCGGAGCCCAATGGAGTTTAGTCGGTATTAATGGCTGGTCACCATTCGAGTCCGACACGCCCCCAGTGCACCCCGTGTGGTAGATTGGACCCTACCGTTAGCACGTGTACTGGGCTAGGACATAAAGGTCTTCTCCATTGTAAAAAAAAAAAAAAAAAAAAAAACACATACACACATACACACATACACACATACACACATACATACATACATACATACATACATACATACATACATACATACATACATACATACACAAACGATCTCGACGAGCTGAGTCGAATGGTACATGACACCCAGCCCTCCGGGCCGGGATCAGGTTGACAATTTTTAGAGTGATTGCATAACCTTTCTATATGAGAAAGGCAAAATCGCAAATTTCAATGAAATTTTATAAAAAAATGCTTTAGTTTTGTTACTTATAGATACATAGTTAAGCTATATTCGACAACTTACCACAGTTTTAAAAGTGATAATTATATGAGAGTCATCGGGCGAAACCGTACATCAGAATCCCAAGCTCATTACCTCACCAAGTGGTGACAGCACACTACCTTGAGGACATCCGCAGACACACGGTTTCCATATCTCTACTTATCTTAACGATAAGCACAGATGTCGGTTGCTGAGCATTGCGTGTATCTAGTTCGGCCTCGTTGAGACTCGAGATATTTGTGCAAAGGCTTTTCCAAACACTTCACTCCTAGGGCCGAAGAAAATTACTGTGAGCTTTCCGATACGACTTAGATGCTTCTGATTCGTTTCTGGGTCTGCGATTTCGAGTTTTTATGCATAATCTAGCAAGTTCGGTACTAGACCAAAGAGTTTTTTTCAGAAGCACGCTTAAATCGAAGCGGACAAATGGCAATGTTGCGTATTGTTATGTTGCTACTATGAGTGAGTTGTTTTATTCATGACTTCTTGGAGATTCTATCGTTGGAAAATACTCATCAAACCTACCCAGACCCACTTCGTAGCGGTTCCAACGCACTAAACACATTTTTGTGTTGATTATGCTTTATTTATTTATATTAGTTATATTGCAATTAAACAATAATAGAAGTTAGTAAGCCTTGTACTTCTTGTGGATATTCCAATTTATCACTCACTCGTTCATGCCCCAAAATAGCTTTTTGTTGTTTCTTTCAATCTGTCAGCGAACGAAGGATAAATTTCAAATACCCCTACATTATCACGAACACTCTCGACTGCTTTGAAACATTTATCAGCTTGAGCTTGTGCGACCACCCCTGGTTGCTACTCCATTATGGATCTAGACTAGCTGAAGTTGCACAGGGAATAAGTAGATAATTATACTTGGAAGTAGCGAAACTTTTTTCAATGTGCAATTCCTGATAATCCTAAAGTGTTATTAATCAATACCGGTGCCGGTCAGGCCCGAACGTAGTTCGCGGAAGGAAAGGGAAGGAATGGTTAGTCCGATACTTGCTTTTGCTAGCGGCCGTATATACGTACTCCACAAGTGTCACGGGAGGAGGATATTTGTTAGTAAGTATAGAAGTTGGATTTTACTTCTTCTTTACCGACGGCACAGACGTGACTCCACTATCTGGACTAGATATCGATCCATCAACTCTTGGACCGGGGACAAACGGCTTTGCTTTCCTTCCGAAGGAAGACGTGACCGCAGATTTAATCACCTCAGAAAAATCTCAACGACCTCGGCTGGAATTAAACCCAGGACAACAGGAATGAGTGGCGGTCACGCTTACCACTCAACCACCGGCGCCGTCTCCCTCGACTGAATCGACACATTGATTAGTCTCAAAAACAATTACAGGTCATAGATGCGTTTCATCTTCTATTATTGTTTAATCAGAAAATATTTCTAAACAAATTTTTTGTTCAATTTTTCAAAATACTAGGGTGTGAAACTTATGGCTAAGTTACTAATATTGCATAATGCCAGTCGTTTGGCTCCCTAGCCATAAAACGAGGGTTCGTTTTCGCTTTCTCGTCAGCAAACCAGAGCTTTTGCATTTGTTTGTCGGGGGATAACTAGGGACAAGTCAGTTGGCTTAGACGTTCATATGTGTCGTGTGAACTGTTTGAATTTTTTTTAGGTACTAGTTTAGATACATCGTCTAACCAGACACCCAGTTGGTGCTAGTTACTGACGAGTCATAGTGAGTTGCGTAGCACTTTTTAGTATTTTTGCAAAAGAGCGCTCGGAGCGTATTTTACGGGAACGCTTCAGATTCCTCACCGTATGCACGTAGGAGCGGTAATGGAACATGTGGACTCTCTCCACAGTAGCCGTACTTTTCAGCATTTCCAGAAAAAGTCAAATCCATGATTCTCTGCGCAGTTGTCACATCCAGCCTTATTGCCCATAATTCATGACGCGATGCTAACATAGCCATCAGGAGCTCCTTGCCGAAGAAACGCCAAAGATCATCCAAAACGAGTTTGAAGGGACACAATTTACTTCCGTCTAGAGCGATCAGAAGATCAGATATGTTCCAAGCGAGCTCAATGTGTATGATTTTAAACAGGATATTAGAATATTTGATGACGAATCTTGTGGGACATAAATTTTATCATCAGCAGGGTCCTTTCAGGAGAGCTAGAGCCCGGTGCAAAGTGAAAGCAAAAAAAATACGACAAATGAGACAGAAATCCCGAGAAATATTATAAATGGAAAGAAAATCTTGTGACAGCACTTGAACTGCTAATTCAAATCTAATGCAATGCACTATAATCAACATTTTACCTACTATGTTACAGTTCGTAAAACTTGTCTCCTCAGTAGACTGGTCTTGATAAACAACCTTCTGAATAGTTGCTCTCGTTGTCGCCTTTAAATATCTAGTGCAGACTGATTTCAAGAAAATACAGATGCGCGTACAGTCTCCCTGAATAATACATCTATCCGTTGCCTTCAATATACTAATACAACAACGTCAAATGAGTTCACAGCCTCACAAAAATGCTCCGTCGGGTCAACTTACAACACCTAACTTTGAATAATATTACAGAGAAATCTGCTGCAAACTTATATTCGGAAGTTCACAAAATTGTAGTCTTTTGTATTAATAGATGTACCTGAAATAGGTTATGAAATTTCAGTTATCTGCGTAGCCTTCAAATTTTGGAAGCATTTTTGTGGATGTTATACAAATTCTTGAATTTTTTAAGATTTGTCCTACTGGAGCTGCAGAGCTATGTTCTCGGAAGGGCTCCCCGCCAGAATCACTTACTACAATTCCAGACGAGACGGGAAAAGAGTGAGTTCTTATATATCACTATAGCTCGCGGCCATGTCGCCATGTTGTCTAGTGGATATGAGCGTTTTTTATTGGTTCAACTGAATTTTTTATTGGTTCAACTAAACTCCTAGGGCGCAGGGTGAAGATTCCAGAACGTGATCGATACATGAGCGCGCGGACACGGTATGTTCGCATTTCGTCGCTGTTGTGCTATCTTATGACAAGCGCCATTTAGCACTTTTCGAGAAAAACGATTTTTAAAGTTTGAGATTGAATATCTTAAAATTTATAAATGTTAGAAGCTTTTCGGAGGAGGCATTCGATGCTTCTATCTTTTCTGAAGTAATCTCTCGATTTGTGCGAAGATCGGTTGACTATATTTACAATTTTTGCTTAAAATGTAACCCAAGTCGTTCACATACGTGTCATAAGTGTGTATTGATGATAAAATATGTATGACGTGTCACAAATGTGTACAGAAGATTTCATATAAAAACGAATTATAACTGGTTCGTAAAATTATGCGTTATAGATCACTATGTCCAATATCATACTTTTCCATGCAATAGCAGCAATATCAGGTTACAAAATGATGGTATTAGAACACAAAGTTTTTCCAATTTTCCTCCTGTATTCAGGAAAAACAATGAACAAAAATTGGTTTCATTGACAATTTAGAGACAATGTATATCAAACAATGTTATTGTTGACAGGTGACTAGACGAAACAAATGTTCTTCTTGCATAATCCATCACTACATTTCGGTATACTTTCCAAAACAAGTGGAAATCTCAAAAGGAAATTTGTTCAATAATCATGAATATATAAGCCAACCATTCCCTGAAAAAAACTATGGTAGGAAAAGTTTTGCTCCCGAGACAAGAACCTAGCTAAAGCTTATGGTTGATCTGCATAAAAATTACCTATGTCATCAGAGACATCTATTGGCTTGCTATAAGCTTTTCGGCTTATAGCAAGCCAACAAACTAAGAATGTTGTCTCTTTTTTCTTTGTCATACGATAGCACAACTCGATCACTCGAGAAATTGGCGCTTGTCATAATCGTGTTTCGCTATATCTCAGTAACCCAGCAGAATTTCAAAATTCTGAAAACGCGACTTTATGGAGATTTTAAAATTTAGTAACATGGCATATCTAACTCAGTTCACCCCAAAATGGCGTTTGTCATAAGATAGCACAACAGCGACGATTTGACACCGCGTTTGTAACTTCGGAAATACTAAAAAGTTCACATTATCACCGGAGTATTATTAAGTTTGCGCGTTCGCGAGCACAGGTGATCGTGAAGGGCCTAAGCGTTCGTATGTCAACGTGTTTATCGTGTATGCTCGAGTGTATAAATTCGATTATGTAACCGCGTGGCCATTAACATATTCGCGTGTGTTCTTGGATGGTCACGCGGACCGTCATTATGCTATTTAGTTTCAGTTTACGGTTCACACTCTGACAGGAAGTGAGTTAACCCATATCACTGGAGTTCCCGGTCAATGTCACCATAGAACGTGTTGTCCAGTAGATATGAGAGCTTTTTTAATTAGTCCAATTGAAGACATCGACCTAGACTGCTGGAACCGAGGATAGAGACATCCGGAAGTGATCGATTCATGAGCGCGGGAGTTTGGAGGTTCACCTTTTCACCGGAATGTTATCATGCTTGCGAGATCGCGTGTGTAGGGTGCCTTGATGATCACGAAGGGCTCAAGCATTTGTATGTTATCGTGTATGTGACTTTGCGTGTATAACTTTGATTTTAAAACAGTCTGTTCATTCGCATATTCGCGTGTGTTTTTAGATTATTGCGCAGACCGTGAATCTGAACTTAATTTTCAGTGTACAGTTCAGATGCTAGAAGTCAGTGAGTTGTCCCATATCTCTAGAGTTTCCTGTCATATAGCCATGGAACGCGTTATTTAGTGGTTATGAGCGTAATTTTTTTTTGTTTGGTCCACCTGTAGGCATTGGACCTATACCACTAGGGCCGAGGGTAAGGATTTCTGGGTGTAATGATTTATGAACGCGCGAAAACGAGCGTTTGTAAATTCACTCCTGAAACCGTGTTTGTGAATTTATAAGTGCTGAAACGTTCACGTAGTCACCGGGGTGTTATCCTGTTTTCGAGATCGCTGGCATAGGTGTGCGTGGATTATCGAGAAGGACTCGAACGTTTGTATGTTAACGTATTTGTCGCGTGTGCTAGCGTGGAGGCATCTTTCCGTGTATAAATTATTTTTTATAACTGTGCGGCCATTCGCATATTCGCCTGGTATTGAATGGTCGCGCGTGGACCGTGAATCTGATACTTAATTTTTAGTGTATGGTTCAAAGGGTAGAAGAGTTTCACTAGAGGTCCCGGACATGTCGCCACGGAACGTATTGTCTAGTGAACATGAGCGTAGTTTTTTGATTGCTCCAACTAAAACCATGCGTCTAGGCTGCTAGGACCGAGGGTAGATATTTCCGGACGTGATCGATTCATGATCGCGTGAGCGGCGGGTTAATGCTTGAGACCGCGTTTGTAAATTTATAAGTGCTAAAACGTTAATTTAATTACCGGGGTGTTTTAATGCGAGATTGCAGGTGTAGTATGTGTGGATGGTAGCAGTTGCATGTTCGCGTTTGTGACCAGGTTTGTGTGATTGTTTCATCAAACTACTAGAAGTACAACAAAAACATACTAAGTAAATAGAATAAAGGAACACAGATATCATACAATCAAACTTCTTGAAGTCATCTAAATGCCAGCAAATAATACTTATTTATCATTAATAAGAAATGCATTCTGTTAGAACCGGGAGTGGATGATTCACGGACATCGATAAATTAATCGTACCATAGTTTATCCAGTCCGATCATCCCGAATGAATCGAATCAAATGCATGCATTTACCACCGGTAAAAAGTGACCAACGAATATTAGGAAGGGTTATCCACTATTCTACCATATACGCCAGTTATGCATTCATTCCCTGACCTAGCTGTCACAAATAGCATACGACTAGCACAAAACAATTGTACACTAGTATTAAAACTACAAATATTACAAAACGATCACTAATAGGCTTCTGCATTCACTTTTTTTGATTAGCCTGTACACGATGACCATAAATCGACACAGAACAACCCCACTGCGAGTCGTGTCAACCATCACTGGCATTAAGCTATGGAACAAAGTTTACAAACACGGCCCACAGCAAAAATCAATCCACGTAGACCCGCAACGTCAGCACGCACAGACTAGTGGTTCATCGTTAGTTTGGGGTGATACAGAGTATGAAAAAAAAAAGAAAAAGGCCCATAAGCCCTCTCGGTCTCCTCGATGAACCACTATAGAGGCGTAATGCAGTGAACATCTTAAAGCAATTGTCTGTCACAGGTTCTTTAGCACTGGTGCACGTAATATGCTTGATGTTTTTAATACCGTCAAACCCAGCAACCTAGGGGAGGGGAAATCCGTGAATGTAAAGTGTAGAATTCTCCTTCTATTTCATAAACCGTTAGCTCATCTTTCTACATGAAACAATATATATGTTCGACCTTTAAAACTTCAGAATGGTTTTTAATTGATTTTCTAAAAACACGTCCTCGTTTGACACTATTGGTCTTCCTTGACAGTTAATTAAGCCACATGGGCATTTTTGACAGTTAGCAAAAGGATAGGGTAGCTCAACGGAAGGTGTGATCGTGATAATTAAATCTTATAAATTTTTTTTGGCATTAAAAATGTCTTACTCCACTGTCTGGGGCTAGGTGTCATTCTAAAATCTAAACTATCTCCCATGTAACGAAACTATGTAAGGTTTGCACGCTTATAACTCCGATATTACTAGATGGATTTTAATCATTCATACACCAACCGATTCAGAAACACCTAACTTAAATATTGGTAATAATTTAATATCTCCCCAATAAAAGTAGACTTTTGGAAATTGGTAAAATTAAAAAGTTCACAAAAAACGGAAAAAATACCATTCGTGAGGCAGATTTCTCAGACACAGCCGTCAAAAGAGGGCAGCTTAGTTGCTCAATGAAACACGAAAAGTCATAAATAGAAGCAACGCATGTCCGTTTAAATCAGTTGTTGCTCTTATCCCACACGAGCAACGTCGTCTCCGGGTGATGCAATAAGCGCTATCGATTTTCGGTAACGTTGGCATTTGCACACACTCGCACCTAAGTGACTAAACCATATACGGTTAGTTTATAAATAGAGGTGACGCGTACCCGTTTGAATCAGTTTTTGTTCTTATGTCGAACGGGTAAGATCATGGCTGTAGCGTCTGGGCACTACAATAAGCGGTAGACGCTATGCCTTTTCGGCAGAGGTGGCCGTGTGCGGATTTTTCGGCTACTAGCGCGGTGTCACAGAATGATTTGCAAAGTGGGTGGGCGGGGTGGTTTGGATTTAATTCAATACGGTGTGTGCTGCTTAAGAGTGTTGCGTTTGAAAAAAATATATTTATTTTTATGAATGCGTGTGCGTTGTAACTTGTTAATCCATGTTTACGGCGCTTTGTAGCTGCGTAGGGTAAAGAGCCTATTGGTTTTCATGTTTCATATTTCGGTTATGTTTTTTATCAGTAAGGCATCTGACAACGTGCTTCTGTAGTTATTGCACTGTTCAGCAGCGTAGTATTTTATATAGGAGAGTACACTCAGGTTTTTTTACGCTGATTTTGAAATTTACGCGGTTTTCATTAACGCGTTTTTTTAAATTTACGCGGTTTTCATTTACACGGCCTGTATCCCCTGCGTGAAAAATCTGAGTGTAATTGCATCGGAAACAATCACATTCCCAGCAGAACTTTTTGTTTTCTAATTTCAAACACTTTTGTTTCGTACTGCACACAACGGAAAATTTTAAAACAGAACTTACCGTCTCAGCAGCAGTTTAAGCGGGTGTTCTTTTTCGATTCAAATTCAAGCCATGTCTTAAGCGTTACTGGACTTAAAATTGTTTTCCCAGCTTATCCAGTCAGAATATTTGTCCTACCCTATGTATTTAAAACACAGTTCTAATTGCGTTTTAAAGTATACAACAAATAGAACGGTTGGATATACTAATTTAAATTTAAAAATAAATCTGTTTTAAATTATGAAACAAACTGCTGTACTGAAGATATAATTATGTCAGTCCTATTACCACATAAAACACCTATATAACATAAAACGCTGCAGAATTGGTTTAATAATACAATGTTTACACTACAGAGTTATAACACGTGTTAATAATTAGCAACAAGAAAAATGTCACCAAGATAGCATAAAAACCCGTTTTAACTGGTAGTGCGAACGTTGCATAACAATGTAATTTATCAAATAATTTCATTTTTTCCACCACTAATGGATCAAGAAATACTTAAACTTAAGATTGTTTACTTAAGTTTATTAGTACATTATTGAAAATTTAAATGGAAAATGGAATTTCATGGAGAATCTGTATATTTCCGTTGGCGGGCGTGGGCTTCCTCATCACAACTCTCAATATGGAACTTTTCTTTTGAATATATTTTCTGGACAGACCAGCCTATTTTTACTAGATGGATCAGCCAAATAATGCCAATCACCTAGTGAGATACTTGATTAATTAATAGATTACCGTTAAAAGACCTTCAATAAATTATGTTTTGATGGGGAGGGTATATAGCAAATTGTAACATATGAAAACAGGCGAGTGAATAAGAACGTGAGTCGATATGTGTGATAGATAAAATTCATTTGCACGCTCTTGAAAAAAGCTACATTTTTAATGTCACCGTGGTCGTGTCCTGTACACAACCCTTAAATTTTTTTTTGTTATTTTGCGTACAAAAAATGAAGAAAAAAAGTTTGATTACGTATCTTTAAACTCAGCTGCATCGGAAAAAATCAAAAATAGCATATGGCTTAATGACCCAATTTGAAACGAAATTGTACAACACAGTTTTGGATGTAACAACACTTCATTTATTTGATCAACAAATGACACTAAACGTCAGCTCAACATTTGAAGGAAAGGTCCAATGATTCATACCACGATATCACTTAGCTCATTATGCCACGGATTCCTGGAATAAAGCGAACCAGCCATTGTTGATAAACCATTTGCCCGCCAAGAGCCACGCCGATGGCGTATCCCGAAGCGTGCCGTACTCGTAAGTGTACCTACGGTACCCACAGACCTACGATTACCATCATTCCGGTAGGCGCTACGACACGGTGGGAGCTTATTACGGCTCCTAAACTATCCGGTTAGCAAATAGCGCATTTTGTCTTTGCCGTGTGATAATATCGCAAGGTTGTTTTTCAAGTTCGCTGATTTCCGCCGTCAACAGACCGAACCCGTAGCGGAAAAGAAGCGCAATTGTTTTTATCCCCGCTCCACCGACGGCACAGACAGCAGCCGGTTCGAGCAGAGGGCAATTACTTATCATCATTACGGTGATGTAATCTTTTGTTTGAGAATTGTGCATTCCGTGTTTTTTTTCGCGATTCTGAATGAATTATTGCAGGTACCTACAATTGGCATTATCGGCAGGGGGAGGTCAGCTCATGCCGATAGTGAAATATCGGAAAACGTGACAGCTTTGCCTGCAGCTGGTAAAAATCTGTTGGGGGGGTATTCTCTGAACGGCAGTCCACCGGAGTCAATGTCAATGTGAATTGAATACGTGATGCCATGTGCGACATATGCAAATTCGGTTTAAGGTTCAACTTTAATTTCGATCCATGCAGAGCAATTTGAAAGCTACGTGCGTCGTGGGTAAATATTCAATGCATGTCGCTCTGATGTGTGCTGCCGTCAGGAAGTTCAATCAGCGATGCATCAACAAAATAGAGATTAGCTGCCGGCATCAGCGGCATTGTAGTGTGTCAGGGTACCGACACAGCGCACTTGACTTGGATCTTGGATCGTTTCGGTATTGACGGAATTTATGGCATGCGATCGATTCTGTGGAACTTTGCGTTCGTGTATGGTTCAGTGAATGTTTAGAATGGTACGAAGTCTGAATTTGGTTCATGAACGATTTGAGCTTTGGTACGTCACGTTTTAAAGTGAAGAACTTTATTAGTATTTCGTAAATGTCAATAAGAGTATAATTTTTGGGGAAATTTACTTTATCATGTAATCGCGACACGATTTGCAAACAAATTAATTAATTATTAAAATATTCACCACAAGCCTACCACGCGCACGTTTGGTAGCGTTGATAAGAGTTATAGCTACAATAAGTCGTATTATCATATCACAACACTACACTTTAATGCGGATATAGGATCTAATAAATTGCGACATTTTGCGGCGGCAATTACACCGGTTATCTCTATCAGTAATCAAACAAGCTGACTACGGGTAAAGCAACCCGAACGGATGATTGATAAAATTTGCTTTGACCTTAGCCAAACAAGCAGCCAAAGGCTCAGTTTTGTTTGGTTACACTTGAATAGATGCACGAATACTTAGTTAATCTTTAGCAACAACATGCTGTCGGGATATAAAAATGACCATTTGTAACTATGTTATTCCACGCAGAACATCGCCGCGTACATATTCCAAACAACGGATTGAAGGCGTAGATGACTTTCGTTGCCGTGAACCCGCAAGAATCAACATGGCTGTTGAAGCTTTTGTCAGTAATGAACATAAGTAAACGTGGTAAACATTTGTTCAGGCTATAATTTTGATTTCTAAGCTATGACATATACATATTTATACATCAATCGATTGAAATTAATGCAGGCTACAATTTATTTGATTGAAATGTTCGAAAAAATTATTGAATTACGAAGGAATTGGACATTTTTATTTATCCAATATCTTTGCATTCAACGCAATGGCATATCTCCGATGAATTTTGGAAAACTTGCTCCCATCTATTGTAGTCTGCATTTATTGATATCGATCGATGTATAAACATGTATACATCACCGCTTTGAATTCAAAGTTATAGACTGAATAAACGTTTTTTACGCTTGCTTGCCGATCACTATTCTTTGATAATGCAACAAAAGCTGCAATATCCATGTTGGTCCATGCTGGTTCGCGGCAACGCAAACTGTTTACGCTTGTTCCGGGCTTGGCGACGTTCGGCGTTACGTCAAGTCGTCCGTTCCAAAAATACCCAAATTGTGAGGGTTACCGAGAATATTGCTCAAAGGGAAGTCGCCGTCTTGGATTTGGAAACGATTCCAAGTATCCGATTTATTCATTTGTTTGTCAAGCCCGTTCCATTCATAAGGTTATTGAGAATATTGCTCAGGGGCTATGCATAAATGACGTAACATTTTGGGCAGGTAGGGGGGTTTACCAAATTTGTGACGAAGTGTGTCGAGGGTAGGGTCAGTAGTTGTGCGACGTAGCATTAAGTTTATTATTTTTTGACAAGCAGCGGAAGTCCCTATTCGGCCCTAGCAGCCCTATTGTGGTTTTATGTTGTTTTATAGCCACTAATAAAACTTAGATTGCACCTGTAGTGTGCTATAATACTTCAATTGTTACATTGGAGCCTAGGTCCATGCCTTCGGTTGGACCAATAAAAAGTGACACTAATGCCCATTAGACAACACCTTCCATGGTGACACGACCGGGAACTCTATTGATATGGAAGAACTCATCCTCTTCTAGCATCTGAACCGTGCACCGAAAATTAAGTATCAGATTCACGGGCCGAGCGCGATCATCCAAGAACACACACGAATAAGTAGCTGGAGACACATTTTTAAAATCCAATTTACACATTCGAAGTTACCTACACGCTAGCACACGCGACATACAAACGTCCATGCAATGAATATTACATTCAGAATCACGGTCCGCTGCAATTGGTCTTTAGGTCTTTAGTGTTTTAGTAGGTGGCACTTCCCGTCTCGACTACAATTGTGGTGAGTGATTCTGACGGGGAGCCCTTCCGAGATCCTTGCTCCACAGCTCTAGTAGGACAACTTTCGAAAAAAATAACGTTTCATTCATTTAAAAGACATTTGGCATCAAAAATACAAAATTCGATTGTGAATTTTTCCTTTACTCCCTTCCTCCTTTGAGCATTTTTCAGTTTCGGCTTATATGGAATCAAGAACCGTTGTAGCTGGCCAATGTGGTCAACGCGATTTTAGTTAGTCATCATTGATTTGGACTGGCAAATCCAAGTAATTTTGCACCCATTTTAATAAGTTTTACATCATTTTGATATCATGATGGTACCATTTTATATGACAATTTACTGCGTGGCCGCACTTTTCAACCCGTAACTCCGGAACTGCAAGTCCAATCAATACAACATTTAATGGAAACCGATGGGAAAATTGTACCTTTCATTTGAGACGTTCACATCACTGTCACCTTAACACAATCACTGTTCAATGGGTTTTTTCCCAATCAGTATGTGTTTTTTTCGTCACGTTCAGATTCAGCTTTTTAAATTTTCGCCAAGAACTCACGTTTTCTAGAGCACTGTTAAATTTTTCTGTAGTATCAATAGTATTATCGGAGGCAATAAATATTACTGTATCATCAGCAAACAAGTTTATATCATAGTGCTTTAAAACTCTTTTCAAGTCGTTAATGTATAAAACAAGAAAACAGAGGACCCAACATGCCTCCTTGTGGAATACTCGCTGAAGTTCTCTTGGGGACTGTTGGCACAGAATTGTACTTGGTTCGTTGGCTTCGATGATCCAAAAAAGAACGAGAAATACTGAAGTAGTGTTTCCAACCGTTTTTATTTTAATGAACATGTTCTTAACTACGACGATTTTGGGAACCACACCTCAAACGTTCCTCATTTTAATTGAATGAATAAAGTCTGCTTCAATTAAAATTCGGACACATTATTCATTCTGTAGCAGCACATGTAGTGGTCGGTTTTAGCATCTTGTAACAACAATTTGGATGTGTGATGCTTGTTCTACTCTCCTGAAAATAGCGAATTTTGCTAATGCTTTGAACTCGGTCGACGCAGCCAATGAAAATATTATCGAGGTTATTAAGACTGATATCCGCGATACTATTTTGACAGAGATCCAGTCTGAAACTCGCAGAAATTTGAAGTATTGGATGGAATCGGTCCCTGCCACTCCATTGGTTGTGAGCAAAAGATCACCTTTCATGAGGCATGAAAGAAGACAGCTTCAGGATTGTATCATAAGTTTTAAAATCTTTATAACTATTTTTTGAAAATTCGTAGCTAGATGCGGTCTTCGACAAAGTTGTTAACCAAGGTTTGAACTATAGTTTAATAAAGCTGGTTTTTCATATTGAGTAAAATAGCTATCTTTATTAACGTAAATGCAAAATATTTGATTTCCTGATATAAAATCCCATACAAACTTTGAACGCAATGCGCAAACCCGGGAAACAACCAACCGTTCCCAACCCGAGCAAATACTCATGGGTTTAAACAGCACATAACCCCTTGAAAAGATCTTAAACATGGTCCATGCCAAAATTCACAACCATCAAGACACCATAAAATGGTCTCAATAACCCATAAATACTCCAACATAGGGTATTTTATATGGGATCCACCGGACCATGGTGATGGTGGTTTCATGGGTTGAACCCATTTCAAACACCCATGTCAAACCCCATGAGCATGGGGGTATTATGGGCTTTCCGTTTGCTCGGGAAACTTTGCACAGGCATTTGGGACCACAAATGGAACTCAAAAATTGCTGCGGTGAAAAATGTTATATTATACTCTAGTGGACACCAACAGCGTCGAAGTACACAAGCTGATTACTAAAGGAAGAGATGTGCGTACTTTAAAGTTTGTTACCTTCAAAGTTGGATTGCCTATTGATAGAAACATAAAGCAATGGCTGCTTCCACATGGCCCGTTGGTATCCGATTCTGCGAGTTCGAAGAATCCTAAATCGGACGCCAATTCCAATTTTAAGTCGAACGGTTTCTTGTCCGTCTACTATCAAAATGTTCGAGGAATGAGAACAAAAACTCAGGACTTCTTGCTGGCGCTCTCCTCTTGCGATTATGATGTTATTGTTCTCACAGAAACCTGGCTACGTGCTAACATACATAACTCGGAACTTTCAATGAACTAGACAATCTAGCGTTGCGATCGCAACTCTTTCTCTAGTCAACTTCGTCGCGGGGGCGGCATTCTTATTGTGCTAAAAAATAATCTCCTCTCTGGCACTGTAAACAAATGCCTGGTTTAGAATGCTTGGAATAGGTTATTGTGCGCATTTCACTACCAAATTGCGCTCTGTATTTTTGTTGTATATATCTGCGGCCGAATAGCAGTCCAGACCTGTACAAGGCACACTCCTCTGCAGTTCAACAAATTCTGGATAAAGCTAGCAGTTCAGACAGTGTACTCATTGTAGGTGATTACAACCTTCCCCATCTCAGATGGATATTCGACGATGATCTAAAATGTTACCTGCCTGAAAATGCCTCAACCGAACAAGAGATAACTATCACGGAAACGATAGGCGCTGGAGGACTGTGTCAAATCAACTCGCTCACTAACGCAAATGGACGGACCCTCGATCTGGCATTCGTGAATTACGCCGATTTCTATACTCAAAGTTGACGCTCACCATAAACCCTTCGTGCTGAGGTTTAATATGCAAGTTGAAACAGAAAACGCTTTTGCCGAATCCGTTGACGGCCTCAATTTTGGCTTCAATAGCTGCAATTTTGATGAAAAATCTTCGGCTTTCGATGCTGTTGACTGGTTCGAGCTGTTAAGTGGAAACGATCTAAATCATGCCGTCGCGGTGCTCTATAGAACTATATACGAGATACTACGCCGCTTAGTTCCTAAGAAACGTGTCAACAGAAAGACGGACTACAAGTATCCGTGGTGGAATTCCGAGCTTCGTCGTCTACGCAACATTCTCCGAAAACAACGCAAGCGATACTTCCGTCACAAGACCGACGATAACAAAGCTGTTCTTCGCCGAACCGAACTTCAATACGAAACAGCCCAGAATAGTGCATTTGGCGAGTATATAAGTCGCGTCCAAAGCAACCTTCGAAACAACCCCTCGACGTTCTGGAAGTTTGTGAACAGTAGAAAACGCGCTGGTGGCATTTCCGTAAATGTTTATCTTGGAGATGCCAATGCGCAGTCCACAGCCGAGTCCGTAGACCTTTTTGCAGAACATTTTCGTAGGTATTCAGCAATCCAGCTATCTCTCCGTCACAAGAGTATATAAACACTTTACCATCATACAATATCAGTCTCCCTTGCTTGAATATAACTGAAGCAGACGTGTTAACAGCTTTATCCAGTCTCGACCTATCAAAAGGACCAGGCCCGGATTGTTTGCCTCCGATATTCATAAAAGAATGTGCACGATCATTATCATTGCCAGTTAGCATTATTTTTAACCGCTCAATCACTGAAAGCATCTTCCCGAGTTCATGGAAACAAGCGGCTATAATTCCGATTCACAAGTCTGCGGACATTCATAATGTTGAGAATTACAGAGGAACCTCACTTTTGAACTGTTTAGCTATAGTCCTTGAAAAATTTATTTACAATGAGATGTACTCTGCAGCTTCTCACATCATCGACGAATGTCAGCATGTGAAGCAACGTTCTACAACTTCAAATTTGGTTATGTATACTATCATCTTGGTCCCCTCTATTGAGAAGCGTCAACAAACCGATGCAATATATTTTGACTTCTCAAAAGCATTCGATAAAGTACCTCACAACATTGTCCTCTGAAACTGCAAAGACTAGGATTTTTTCCGTGGTTAACTGGATGGTTGCAACCATATATGTCTAGTCGGAGTGCTTTCGTTGGGATTGGTTCAACTCGTTCTAGCTTGCTCGATATGCCAACCGGAGTTCCTTAAGGAAGCCACCTAGGGCCGCTAATTTTTATTTTATTCATAAACGACATTTGCACTCGCATCAAATCTGGAAAACTATTCTTCGCCGAAGATTCAAAGGTTTTTCGTTCCATTGCTTCTGGACTTAACTCTGCTGCACTTCAAGATGACGTACTTAACATTGAACAATGGTGCCTGTTGAATGGTATGCAGGTAAACGTTGACAAATGTAAAACGATAAGTTTAAGGCGATCATCCACCCTATCTCATTTTGAGTACTCGCTCCAAGGCTGCGTCATCGAAAGAGTGGACTCCATTCGTGACTTGGGAGTGCTTTTTGATAGAAAGCTTAGCTTCTCGGATCACATCACCGCAACGACGGCGAAGGCATTCGCAACACTTGGTTTCCTGAAGCGAAATATCGCTGGCTTTGACGATTTCAACGCACTAAAATCTCTATATTGTGGTTTGGTGCGAAGCATTTAAAAGTATGCTGTGCAAGTGTGGGCTCCACATCACAACGTCCAAAAAAACCGGTTAGAACGTGTACAAAGATGTTTTGTGCGATATGTTCTAAGAAATTTGCCGTGGAATGACCCTGCCCATCTACCACCTTACAACGGTAGATGCATGCTGCTTGAGTTACCGACGTTAGAGTCCCGCCGCATATTCTTGCAAAGAATGTTTGTATTCGATATGTTGTGTAACAATATTGACTGCTCAGATATTCTTGCACGGATTAATGTGTCTGTACCTCCTCGCGCTTTAAGGAACCGTCCTCTTTTGTGGATTCCTAGACACAGTACTGGTACTGGTACTGGTGATGATGGTCAAAACAATCCTGTGGATAGATGTTGCTACAAATTCAACGAAACTTCACTGTTTGATTTCAATGTCATTAAATCTAGTTATAAGTTAGCTATAATAAATTTTTAAATGATTTAGATTGTATGTTCTATTTTTTATAATATGCACAGTATCTACCGAAGGTCGGACCAAATAAACAAATTTGTCTGAAGAATACACGTGTCAAATTGGTGAAAACCCTACACTGGAATGCCAATCTCAGTGGCATTTTGTTTCAATATCGAGGCAGTTGTGCAGCGTCCTGAGTCGTCATTCACGTTTTCTCTACCGTTAGCTTGATAATTGCCCAATACTTTGCGATTAGACGGAATTGCGGACAGTTCGGTGAATTAATATCCTTGTGGACGAAATCCACGTTATTGTAATGGTACCACTATAGGTAGCATTTCCCGGTTGTAGTTGCAGCTTGCCAAATCTAGCCAGAACTTCATTGGGCCTTTGTGAGCCTTAATGAAAGACAGTCATTTCTCCAGGCAATCTTGCTTATAGAACTTGGAATCCATCGTTTTTTGAGGATTAACAACGCGTCCGCAGCTGCATATTACTTGCCAGATCATCAGCTTCTGTGCAAAACAAGTTTGAATTTCTTGGGTTTTTCTTATATTTCCACTGTTTCGGTGGTATAAGGTTGTGTAATTTTGCTTCTTCTGTTATAACTATTTTTTAGTTCACACCATGGAACCCCAGCGTTTTTATTTTTCCTTGTTTGGTAAGTCAAATCAGTCCATTTCACATAAGATTCAAAATAATAAGCTATAAGGAAGTAACTGTAACTCCGCAACGGCGGCGGACCTCCCACCGAACGTGCACCCAAATTTCAGGCGAGATATGCAGTACGAACAACCTGTTGCTTGCTTGGATATCGTCTAGCTTGTCCGTCGCCTACTCGGTATTATACTTGGGTATGCAGCCGCCCTGCCCATTCGTTCAACTTGTCATCTTTGACTTATTCACTGCCCATACATTCGATGTCAACTTTTGGATATCTCGCTGTCCCATACACGGGGGAGAGGGGTTTAATTCGCATCTGCTTGATAGTTGTATCTGTTATTTTCGTTAAACCGCACCTTTCGTTCCGCACCTCGAATCGATGGAAGCGATATTTTCGGGTATCACGACATCGGTGATGATGATGATGGTCTGGATGCTGTTTTGGTTGGTCCATTCCAAAACCAAAAATCATTCAGCTTATGTAATACACGGATTGGGTTAAAGACACATCATCTTCGCACACACACACAAACCCGTATCGCTGCTTGGCTCCGTGGAATGAAAATTACGAAACGCGATCGTTATTGGCGGACCTGTATTCGATGTTTTTGTTTTTGTTGTCACCTTTCCCGCGAGGGTGCTCAAACCCACCTGAAAATTATGACGAAAACCAAAAATAATACTACATAGAGACCAGATCTCGCCCAGGGAGAGATTTGAATTGCAGATGAAACCCCGCGCGACCCGAAATCGGTGCATAAATTAATGGGTCAACGCCAGCGGTGAAGCTGCGGGGAGGGAGGTAGAGCCGGACGAGTGCAGAGAAAACAGATATGTAGGAGAAATTTGATTGCCCCCAATGTACCGTTGCTGCCTTAATTTCGGTGACCAGCTGGAATCCCAGCGGCGGTAGCAACAGCGAAGAGCTTCGGTCATTTAGGCACTAATGATGGCATGCCGCAGCCCGTTAAAATTGGACATTTGATAACGCTTGCTTGCTGTGTGTTGCCTCATTCGCAATCGATAACCTGATTCCGAGCAGGGCGTAGTTGGCGGGGACCGATACTGTTTTATTAGTCTTTTCTCTTTTTTAGGGTTGAACTTTTCATTAACTTTGTTCGGTAACGGATGTGTAATATGAAACGCGAGATTGATGGTCGAGGGGGAGAGACTGGTTAAACTGTGGTTCGAGACCAGAAACCGTTGCCGTAATACGCGGAGCTTGATTTGTCGGCAGATTTGATTGGTTCGCGTTGATTGAATGTTGAAATTCGATCCTTTTGCCAATATGCGAAACCCAACATATCAGTTGAGCACTATTCAAGAATTTCTATGCTCTTAACTTATTCGAAGAAAAAAGTGAAGTACATTCAACAGGAAGACACAGATCCTTCAGAAATTAACAATTTCCGCAGGTCGTGTTTCGGTTGGACCGATTCATGTGGAGCATCATTCATCAAAACACGACACTCAAGTGGACAAAGCGTACCGGTCAACACCAAAACAAGCGCAAAACCTGTTTCACCATCGACCTAGATCTTGGTCGGTATTCAAAGGGGCCTTGAAAAATGTCAAAACCTCACATCGCGTCCAGGTTCAATCGGTTCCACTTCACCATTTCCTGGTTAGAGACAACGATCGGCTCTGTAACTCTATTTAGTTAAAACGAATTCCCCGGAATAGTGGCCAATGTTTTTCTTCGTCTGAGGAACCTTTTACCCGCGGCTTTCGCTTGGGAACGGAGCAGGTCGCGTCAGTTGGTTTCCTGGTCGTCGTTGTAAAAGTCCATCAGCACATCATCCATCAAGCGTCTCTGAAGGGCCCCGGGGGCAATTAGACAAACCAGGTGATTAAAATTGTTTTTTCTCTCTGTCTTTGGATGGCGGCGATGATGATGATGATAATGTTGATGAGGATGATTATGGTGATGATAACAATTCCAGGAGATTCTGCACTCCACAGGTACAGATCGCGTGTCGTCAGTTGAGCACTGTAAACTGCTCTCGTACTACCGGATGAGTAAGATCTTGACCGGTCTGGCTGGCTGACTGGAGCCGAGAAGTTTAATGAATAAGACACATATATTAGTCATCCTGGAAATCGTAGCGAATGTTTTGTCGTGGTTGAGTGTGCTAATTGATGGTTAACCTTTCGTTAATCCTTACTTCAGGCGTGAAATCGTGTACACGAAAGCTGCATGAATGAACTGTCAGTATAAATTTGCAGCTTTTATTGCGAGCTGTTCGTTCTTTGGGGAAATCTTGAAAAATGATTCATTAAGGTAAGCTAAGTTTAATGTGGGTTGCGGTAGAGTTGCGTGGTTTATAAAAGAGCTCAACCTTGAATGAGTTTACGTTTGTACAATCAAATTTGGCTTAGTCAGATAATATTATTTCCGCTTACTTGTATGTATATATTTACTGAACTACTTCTTGCAGTACTTCACTCCTGTTTGTATGTAATCACAAGGAGTATGTCCATTTACGGGTTTAGCGTTTTTCTGGCGTCCAAGTTTTGATGAAACGAAGTCATAATTCATTATTTTGAGAAAATTAACAAAAACCTCATCAAAATCGCCAAGTTTTAACCACTTTACAACTTAATTGTAATTAAAGCTAATTAACTGAAATACATGAGAACACCATTCAATAGGAAATTTTCTCACCTTTCTAATGGAACTAAAATATTTAAAATACAAAGAATACTTTTCGAGTTACAGGTATTTTAAGATAAATAAGTTTTTTACACAAAAAGATCAATAACTCTGTAACGGTTGAGATTTGATGGCATGTGCAATTTTTTTCTCCAAATATGACAGTCAATCATCTCTCGAGAGGTTCTTAATCATGAACCAAACACCCTGTATAATATAAACTACAAAGTGTTTGAGAAAATTTTGATCAAATCAGTATAATGTCGTCTCTTATCTTATTGGTAACAAATCCTATATTATTCGTGCTTATTTGAGCAGTTGTAGGAATTAAAAAAATTCCTAAAGCCTGCTGACAAATTTTTATGATTTTTGAATTTAGATCTATCAAAAACCATAGCACAATCCTAAAAATCGTATTTGCTGGTCAATCCATATGACGGAAAGATTTATAGAAGACATAGTATTACTCTTTACAATACCGTCTTTTCGAATGGGCACACACTGGTCTAAAGCCGGGGGTTTTGTACCATGGATAGATATAAATTCGTGTTAGCCGACGTAGCCGTAGCATCGTGGGCGAAAATTGTGCACTAAGCTGTATTTCTCTTTAGTGGAGAAAAATTTGAGGAAGACTATTTTTTCCACTAAGGAGAAATTTTTTTAAAACCACATTTGCGCGCTAAGGTCGCAAAACCTATAACTAAATTACCTATGGAATTTGCATTTCGATTTCGTCTCATCAGAATTCGACACTAACTTAGTGTCAGGGATGAGCCACTGCCGGGTTCTTGCGGAACATTACAGTTGGCTACGGGTTTGCTCAGGAACACAAATTGTGTCTCTGATTTTGAAGCTAGTGTCAATCCGGCGCTAGCTTAGTTCTATCACTAAGTTAGTGTCGGATTCTGATGAGACAAAGTCGAAACACATATTCTATAACAAAGATTCTGGATGCTTCAAATCATGAACGAATGCACTTTCAGGTTGCCCGATCGTGGGCCGCCAGACTTGAGATTCCTGATATGCCCGCTACATTTGTGTGTGTGTGGGGTTTGTCCGGAAGTCGAAGACCTCTCCCATAAGCGTAGCCTGAGCATTGACAATAAAGTGTGAGTCGATAGTTATTGCGACATTTTCAAACTTGCGTAACTTTTTTCATACTTAACCGAAATTAACTAAATTTCGCCCGTTTTTTCTTCAGAGTGTTTACATTCGCCAAGTATTGCAATTGTCAGTGAGATTCCGGTCGAGATTGAAAAGAATTCGCAAACCGTTTCCTGGGTCGTCGCATCACGCCTCGAGAAAACTGTTGGATATATATCGTTTCACCGTCTCAAGCGTCTTCCAAAGGTTTCGGGAATGGATAGCAGTAGATCACAAGTCTGATGCTGGAGGAAAACCTGGAATAACGCGTAAAAAATCGACAGAGCGCAAATTGCTCATTTCAAGCGAAATCCGAACATTTTGACATGGGACTGATGATGAAACCTACATCAAAGCAGTTTTCAAGCAGTAGCCGGGACAGGTATATTTCAAGGATAAGGGCAAGTTTGCTGTGGATGGCCGTTTCAAAGGGAAGACGCTGTCGAAATTGGTTTGGAAGTACCTGATTTGGCAAACCATGTGTACTTGCTTCAAACATTGCGAACTATTTGTAACCAAAGGCACAATGAACGGTGAGATCTACAAATTTGAGTTCCTGCTTTTGCCGTTTATAAGACAGCATAATTAAAAATCATGGCATGCGGCCGTTTCCGCGAATTTTGTACCGAAAAATATGAATCCACTAAACTGTCTTGAACTCTGTCTGTTCGAAACCTATTGGGCCGTGTTAAAGTGTGAACTACGGAAGACCAAAGTAATGGCGAAGGACGAAGATGATGAGTTATATGCCATTTTGTTTTGGTCTTCTTTTACTGTGTCTAAATCAATGATTTGAATTGTTTAGTCACTTCATAAGAGTTTTTAGGGATAAATTGAGACTTCTTTTGTACATAATAAGAGAAAGTTAAAAATGCTGTATATAATTTGACCGTTAATAGCGGTGATGCTATAAAAAATGAGATTTTCATCAACCTTAAGAGCAACCTTAGAACAGGCTTAATATCTTACGGGCTTAACTTTTGTCTTCTGTTGATGGGGGTCGAGCTTAGGCAGCATAACTACGAATCACTCAAGTCCATCAATATGCCTACTGGTAAAGACAGAGATGTCGGTTCTAACGATAAAGAGGGACGAATCTGTCTTTACCAGAAGGCATGTTGGTGGACTTGAGTGATTCGTAGTTATGCTGCCTAAGTTCGACCCCTATCAACAGAAGACAAAAGTTAAGCCCGTAAGATATTAAGCCTGTTCTGATGACCGTGCCCTCTTCTAGTTTTCCGATCTGTATACTTCACATCCTTGCTCTCACTTGAGTACGCCCGCAGATAGTTCCAAACATTTTCATAATAAATTCTGAGAAGTTGACTGCTCTAAGATGTTTTCTACTGACCGATCGAACCTAGTAGGGACCACCAGCTTCGGTATTTTCAATCACAAGCTCACTGCTTTTTACAAACTCAGTGACACTACATCAATTTATGCTGCAGAACTAGCTACTACTCAGTGTATCGTTTGAGTCATTGACACATTACCTACAGACCATTACTTTATCATTTCTGATGGTCTCAATTACATTGAGGGTGAATACCCTCGACGAAATAGGTGAAGCATTCCTCGTATTTTTTTTGAGAAAATACGGGAGCAACATCGTGCTTTATCTGACAAATCTTTCCAGATTATCTTGTTTTGTGTCCCCGCTCATTGCTTCATTCCAGGCAACGAGAGGGTGGACGCCTTTGCTAAGGTGGGAGTTTAAGAAGTTGACATTTATAAAATTTAATTCAACAATTTTTTTAGTATTACTTATCAGAGAGTTCTCGAAAGTTGGCAAACTTTGTGGAGCAAAGGGGAATTAGGAGGTGACTACATTAGATAGTCCCGAAGGTATTACCGAAATCTTCGTTCAAGTGGATGGATGTGGATCGCGACAACATTCGTGTGATGTCACGACTCATATCAAACCATTACACGCTGGACGCATACCTCCGGCATGTTGGGCTCTACGGTGGTGTCTACGCTTGCGGCGGTGACTATCACGATATCGAGCACAATGTCTGGGCGTGCACCGAGTATAGTTCCTCCCGGTCTTGGCTGATGGATTCCTTTCGGGCCCAAAGAAAACCCCTCAAGGTTCCGGTTCGAAATAAAATGACAAGCCGCGATCTCCCCTATATATCGCTCATCTATCTCTTTCTAAAACAAATCAATATTTAGCCTCTAAATTTCCTTTTTCTCGTTTTCAGAAGTCCCTTGCACAGCTTTTGCGATGCTGACTCGCACCATGGCGTTACTATGTAATCGTCATTATTCTCACCACTGCACAGTGGTCGGAAAGGCCAAAAACGTGAACTTAATTCACTAGAGGCAAAACCATCGAATATATTCACAGGGTGTCTTTGGAGGAAGTGTTCGTATGAATATTCCCCATAATTTGATAACAATTGAAATTAGACATGGCTTACTATGATCGAACTAAAAAAAATTACTATTTATACTGACGGGGTAGAAAGTTTGTGTCTTCGACAAAGCTTTAGAAATGCTCATAGCGAAGAACTTTGTTGAAGAACTTGAGCTCGTAGGGCTAAAGGTTATGGATTTATAAGGCGTTTTCTATGGCAACGCCCTTAAATCTAGTTTTTTAATATATCTTTTTTTATTGTGACTTTTCGTGCTAACTATGTTCAAGACAATTGTATAGGTATCAAAACTACATAATATTGTCGAAGGCTGGAAGTAAAAATACTCATTCGTTTCAAAGTTATTGAAGATTTTTACATTTTTTTACACCAACTTCAACTACGTATAAGAAAGAAAGGTGCAAACCAAAATGCACGAACAGGCACTTTTTTCACTGTCTAAACTATGCACAATAAAGCTAAGAAGGTTTGGTGTGTGGCACTCTAGAACCCCATGAATAGGGTAAGCTTACTTTATCAAAGACACCCTGTGAATATATTCGATGGTTTGGCCTGTAGTGAATTAAGTTCACGTTTTTGGCGTTTCCGACCGCTGTGCACTGAGTTTGCATAAACCAAAATTGAAACCGAAAACGACCTTAAAGTCTGACCCATCTTGGAGGACTCGCTACTGATCCGACGGAAACCATCCGACGTCCCGCTGCGTAACCGTCGCCGATTTCCCACAAACTGCAAGCTTGATGGTCTTCTCTTCTCTGATATCGATACCCACCCTCTTTCCCCTGATATGGCTGCTACTCCCATGCTACAATCAGTCCCCTCCCTGGGAACGTCTTTCTCAAGCAATTAGGATTTTGCCATAATATAGTGAATTTAAATATGTTTCCCTTTCTTGAAATCGTAAGCGAATTTATAGTACTTATATTCAATAACCCAGCCCCGAGTCTTAATAATTGATCTCCCATTTATATTGAACTGTATACCTAGCTTAAGGTAGTGTAAAATTGTCCCTTATTTTAAAATAGTCTAAAAATTGCACCTTAGTTTCTCAAATGTAGATTATAAAATCTTATATTGAAATCCCCTAGTTTAAAGAAGTTTAAAATATAAAATGTAAAAAGGCCAATATTGGTACGGTGCTTTTTCAAATAAACAGACTAAACAAAAGAAACACATACAGTAAAGATCCGTTTTTATCAGCCCCTTGCACAGTGGGGCTGGGCCGGTCAAAACCTCCAAAATTTAGTGTCGATTTTCATACCTTTTATATTTTTTTTCCTAAATGTACATTACCTAAAGCTGTATTCGCCAAATTTTTGAGTCAATCGATTGAAAAATATAAGCGCTAAATTTTTTTGAACCGTACAGCGTCTTGAAAATTTGCATGAATTTGAGTGACAAAAAGTTTTTGTTCATTCTAATTCATCTCGTTTTAATAGGTACTACAATGATAATTTAACGACACGTATATGTGTTTCTAATAGAAAATCATCTCAGGAATGCAATGGTGTATTTCGATTTGAGAAATAATGAGTATTTAAAAAGTTACCAAGAAAATCAATATAACTAAGTTGTTTAACGTGGACTTATTTACATTCAGAGCATCATCTCTTTATCGGTAAAAGCGTGTTGAAGGATCTCATCTAGTACAACTGAAGTAGAATTTTATCTAGTTTTCAAAAATCATAGTGCCATTTTGCGCCGTTTTGCACCAAAGGTTGATATTTGGGCATTTGTAAAATTAGTTTTTTCGTGGAGACGCATGGTATTTTTTAATTTCATGAAGTAATATTATTCACCAGCGGATTTCTTTTTCTGAACGCTTCTTGTAAATTCAGGGTTTGGGGCGATTTCCTTGATACAAATATAAGTATACCGTAACCGTCTTTCAACTATGGCTCGTGTTTCTATATTTTCACAGTTATCTGCAGTATAGAAAAATTCAAATAAATAGAGGCCAACGAGGCAAACTAACTGAAACTATTATTATATCTTTCCATGAATCCTATCTCTTTGGTAGGTATTGGTAGTTAGCTTTACTGGTGACTGATGTAAGGTAAACACGTGAGTGTGGATTTTTAGTTATTGACCAGTAATGCAACATTTATTTTCAAGTGCAAACTCCCTATTGAATCTATCACACTCCAATTCAAAATCTCTCTCAATAATTCACTTCCAAATTGACGAGAGCTTCATGCAAAAACGCTCACGCCTCTATTTCAAAGTATACACATACAGTGCAAAGTATGCTCAGGATGTTTTCGTACGCAAAACCAAGTCAATACCCACAAGGAGAGATATTCATATCATCATTGAATTGAATTGAAAATCAATGGAAAAGCATTGAGTGGCTTAGCTGCAGTATGCATCGTATGAGCAACTGTGAATAGAGCATAGTAGAGCATGATTTGAGATCTTCATCAAAATCAAATAAACCTGTCTTCTTTTAATAGCTTTGGTGTTAACTATAAATAAATAAACCAATAAAAATTTAAGGCATTCTATAAAACACCTTAAGATATGCTATCTTTTATAACTATTCTAAACGCATACGTTTATAAATAAGTAAAAAAGAGCTATGAAGCGATTATTTTTTCTACGATGGTATTCAGATTGGACTGAAGATCTACAAACAAATTTATAAAATTACATCATTTTTTATTCACCAGATTTTGATAAATTGGAACCACCCTATCTAACCCGTTACTAAGAACTACGCAAGGAAATCAAAATGTTTCTGTTCACTTACGAAGTATCTGATTTGAGAAGTTAATAAAATTCACTTTCGCGAAATAAAAAAAACTTTTAGAACCACCCTAGGATGTTTAATTTTCATTTTAGCGTCCTAATTTAATCAAAAGTTCAACGAGTTCAAAGCACCAAAATTACCCTTAGATGATATTTTCAGACATTTTAAACTGCTTTTGAGGTTTTGTCCAGCTTTTGTATGGAGTGAATCCACTGTGCATCGCGAAGGGCTCGAGCACTTGTACGTTAACGTGTTCGATCGTGTGTGCATTTGTATGTCGCGTGTGCTAACGTCTATGTAACTTCGCGTGTATGAATTCTATTTTGTAACCGTGTGCCTTTCGCATATTCGCGTGTGTTCTAGAATGATCGCGCGCGGACCGTGAATCTGATACTTATTTTTTCGTGTACGGTTCAGATTCTAGAAGAAAGTGGGTTCTTCCATATCACTAGAGTTCCCAGCCATATCGCAGTAGAACATGTGGTCTAGTGGATATGAGTTTTATTCTTTGATTGGTCCAACTGGATGTATGGACCTAAGTTGCTAGAATGAAGCGTAAAGATTCCCGGACGTTACAGATTCATGATCTCGTGCGTTTGCAGGTTCGCGTTTGAGACCGCGTTTGTAACTTCGTATGTAATAATTAACATAATTACCGGAGTATTATCAAGTATGCGCGATCGCGGGCATAGGTGTGCGTGAATGATCGCGAAGGGCTTAAGCATTCGTATGTCGACGTGTTTGTCGCGTGTGCTCGCGTGTATGTGTTTTGTCTAGTCGATATGGGAGTTATTTTTTCTTAATTTTAAAATTTTATTTTTTTATTAAATAATATGGACCTAGACTGTTGGTACCGGGGATAGAGACTTCCAGACGATCCCGACTGCTGATGGCGCGAGCGCGGCAGTTTGTAGGTTGACGCTTGAGATCGCGTTGGTAAGTTTATGATTGCTGAGACGTTCACCTTATCACCGGGGTGTAATCATGTTTGCGAATTCGTGGGCGTAGGTTGGTTGGAAAATCACGAAAGGCTCTAACGCTTGTACGCTGACGTGATTTTGTAACATATTTGCGTGTGTTCCTGAATGGTCGTGCGAACCGTGAGTCTGATATCGAATTTTTGGTGTGCGGGTAAAACTCTGGTAGATTTTTGGGATCTCTTATATCGACAGGGTTCCCGGTCATGTCGCCATGAGACGTGTTGTTTAATAGGTATGAGCGTATTTTCTTAATTGGTCCAACTGAAGGTATGGACCCAGGCTTCCAGGATCATGGACAGACTTCCGGACGTGACCGATTCGTAATCACGTGTGCGAGGGCATTTTTGTAGGTTCCCGCTTGAGGCCGCGTTTGAGAATGTGTGAGTGTTACGACGTTCATTACTACCATCTTTGCGAACCCATAGCACACATAGCACATTTTTTCTCAATTAACCATTTGTTACTGGTTGATTGTTGGTTATGAACGGGTAAATAGAGGAAAGGTATAGAACAGAAAAAAGGCTCACATCAGCTCTCCCGGCCTCCTTGATACACCACTATCGAGGCATATTGTAATCAACATCTTAAAACGGGCTTCTTATATAAATCAAATCTTGAGTAATCATAATGATTGGTGGATTTTTAACATGAGAACTAATTAACCTCTAGTAGTAGAACTTGGTGCAAATAGAAACTAAAAAGAGCGAAGGTCCTTATACTTAGATAACTCTATTGAATCTATTGTGGCTTGATGATGTTTACAATACCGTCAATCCCATCAGCTTGCGAGAGGGATAAAAAATGTTTTTTTGCGATTTAAATTTTTAACATAAATTTTTATTTTCGTGAAAAAATATTTAGTTCAGTGTATATTTTTTCGTACAGAAGTATTCAATCCCTGTAACTTGTTCTCAGAGAGTTTTGTTGTATAAAATACGGTAATCGAACATTTTTTTCGAAAATGCTGCATGTAGAAACTTTTACGACCTTTTAGAAAGCTACTCTTGAGTTAAAATTATCTAATTGACTTTGGAAAATGTTGAATCTTCTATTCCAGTGATACGTGTAATGTTTCATCGGAATCTAAGATGGTCGGTCACGATGTTAAAGATTTCCGGACGGATCTTCGTGGAATTTCTCAACTGTGGAATTTGCGTTTCGACGACTATCATCAGAATCCGACACTAACTTAATGAAAGGGCTAAACTAGCGCCGTATTCTCACGGGACATCCTGCCTGATTGCGGGTTTGCTCAGAAACACAGTTAATGTCTCCGTTTTTTGGAGCTAGCGTCAATCCGGCGCTTTGTGAAGTTGTACCGAATGAGTCAGCTTACTGTAAACATTGCCAAAGGCTTCTTGATGACGTTCCATAGGATCCACTAATCTTCAATTAAAGTATCGATGAAATCAAAAAAATTGTATTTCTTAACTCGCTCGAACTGTCGCTCTGGCTCGTGAAGATGGTGAGTAACACTCGTCTATAACGAATCGGATTCACTGTTTTCAGAATCAGGGACGACAATCTCTTATAGATGGAACCTCTTCCTTAAGCGTACCGTTCAACCACTAGTTAATGCTCGATTAGCCCAACGTAATTAACTGAAAAACGTAGTTTTTGAAGAAATCCAATCCACGCGAAGCACATCACCAAACACCTAAAAGTAGTTTGGATGCATGTAATATCTATTTCTTTCTGTAGCTAATATATTTACATTTACTCAATAGTGTAGAAAATCTCTATATTCTTCCACTTTTTAGATTTACTCTGCACTAACATTATCCGTGCAAACTAAAAATAATCTATATTTGAATTCTACCTCCATCTATCTTTGCTTGACTTATTTCTCTTCAATTACTATATCTTAAATCAGATTCATACTAACACTCACAAACACAATAAATTGCTTATTCTCTTATATACACTCACAATCTATTCCATTCCAAACGTACAAACGCTCGTGACCTTCGCAATAATACAAACCTGATCCCAAACGCGAACCATGCAATTGCAATCATCGACACATCCTTGCGCCCGCGATCTTACCAACATTGAAACACGCGCGATCATGAATCGGTCCCGTCCGAAAGTCTCTATCCTCGATCCTAGCAGCCTAGTCGCATGCCTTCAGTTAGACTAATCATAAATGTCGCTCATACTGAATATTAATTATCACATCCACGGTCCGCGCAATCGTCTAAAAGCACGCTAATGTCCGAATGGGAATATGGTTATAAAATCGAAGTTATACACGCGAAGTCGCATACAGGCGACAAACACTTGGCCTTGGCCAAAAGCGCATTCTTTTTATTGGCCCTACCAAATTTAATGCACTTCCACTTGACATGCAGATAATCGGTTAGATTGAAACAGTACTTTAAACATAGGCTTAATGACATATTTAATTAATGATATTGTTTTGTAATTTAATGTAAACATCCGTCAGCAGTATTTAACTTTAACTTTAATTTAATTTATTATGTGGATCCCTTAACAGGAAATCTATTTCCACTGGGATTCCACCTTAGTTAATTATCTTAACCTAATTGCACATCAATAAATGTATGTCTCAGCTCAGTTTGTTTTATTTGCTTTGTTTGTTTTTGTTGCCATTGTTCATGAGCTGAGACAAGTTGCGTCCACTACCAGGGGTATTGTATGAGTTCTTTGGTGTGGGGGAGTGTGGTGGGCAATTTAAAAAAAACGCGTTAACATACAAATGCTTGAGCCCTTCGCGATCATCCACGCAACCTACACTCTCAATCTGACAAACACGATAACATCCTGATGATAAGGTGAACGTCTCAGCACATTTTCCAATGCGGTCTCAAGCGTGAACCTATAGAAGCCTGCGCTCGCACGATCATAAATCGGTCACTTCCGGAAGTCTCTATTCTCGGTACCGGCAGTCTAGCTCCATGCCTTCAATTGTACCAATTAAAAAAAAGAAAGCTCTCATATCCACTGGCTAGCACGTTCCATGGTGACACGACCGGGAACTCTAGTGATATGGGATAATTCACTCCCCATCAGAATGTGAACCGTACACCGAAAATTAAATATCAGAATGACGGTCCGCGTGACCACCTAAGAACACAGGCGAATATGTGAATGGCCACAGGGTTACAAAATCAAATTTATACACGCGAAGTTACATACACGCGGCAAATACGTCAACATACGAAGGCTTAAGCCCTTCGCGATCATCTACGCACACCTACGCCCGCGATCGCGC
This sequence comes from Topomyia yanbarensis, assembly GCF_030247195.1. NCBI lineage: Eukaryota > Metazoa > Arthropoda > Insecta > Diptera > Culicidae > Topomyia > Topomyia yanbarensis. The sequence continues at coordinate 390,384,140 of NC_080671.1, read as the reverse complement.
AAACTTGATAAGACTCCGGTAATAAGGTGAACGTTAAACGAAGTTACAAACGCGGTTTCAAACGCGAACCTGCAAACATCCTTGTTCGAGCAATCGTGAATCGTGTCGGGAAATCAATACGCTCCGTCCTATCAACTTAGATCTATAAATTCAGTTCCAGAACACATGCGAATATGCGAAAGGTACACGGTTATAAAATAGAATTTATGCACGCGAAGTTACATACACGCGACATAAAAACGCACACGCGATCGAACACGTTAACGTACAAATGCTCAAGTCCTTCGCGATGCTACACGCGATCGCGAAGTCCCTTCCCTACGAAGTACAATGAATATCATATTCAGAATCACGGCCCACTGCAATTGGCCTTACGCAGTGTTTTAGTGGGCGACATTGCCTGTCTCGTCTGCAATTCTAGCGAGTGATTCTGGTGGGGAGACCTTCTGAGACGCTAGCTCTACAGCTCCAATAGGACAACTCTCGAAAAAAAATGAAAGGAATATAAGAAATGCTGACTAAAACTTCGCGAAGTCGCTAAACATATTTTTATTCGTTTTAAAGCTGATATAATCAATTATTTTAGAGATGCGGTAATAATCAACATCCTCAATCCCATTGACAAAAATATTCTCATTACCTAAGCAACAGTTTTATCCAATAAATCGTAACGAATAATTTGACCAATTGCATCATTTTATGCACTGTGACTAGAATCAATATAACTATCATTAGGCTTAATAAAATAAAGGGAGTTTCGTGCTGAGGCCCTTGAGTATAAATCAACATTCAGGAACATTGTATCCTATGTCTGAATTGGGACAGGTAGTCAAATATATGTTTTACTTTCCATGTTTGAAGACTCATAGATTAGAATACCTTCCAACGAGACCAGGTAATCTGATACATTTGTGTTTGGCTAAATCTTGATGCTTCTGACAAGTCAGGAAGCTTTTCTAAAAGTTTAATCCTTGTCGATGTAGTATTGGTATGTGGTATTGTAGACTGCACATTTTATGTACATGAAACAGTCAGAATGGGTATTCGATTTAATCCCGGCGTCGCGTCGTTTGAAGCTTTCTCAAAAAAAAAAAAATAATGAAATTATCGCTTTAAAATGTCCTTAACGAAAATGTCGGAACAAATAAATTTAAAGTGGCTTCCCACTAAACATGAGACAATAATATCACTAACAAAGATTTCAAGCTCATGTATTGTTTATCACAAGTTTAACACAAATACACATGCGCAAGAATCAGCCTCTTCATCCGTACAATTTTTCCGCGTTGATTCTAGTGTCACTTCATTGATTTACATACGTGCGTTAAATTAACGGTTCGACTCAAACCTTATGACCAATATTTATCTATTCAATTAGCAAGTTCAGCTTGTTCAAGCGCGAGTATTACGGTTTTCTGTAGCTAACGGTATTGTTTCTTTGGGACCAGATCGAAGTCGTAGTTGACCTGATATTACGATTATCTTATGATAGGTAAACATTACGAAAGATGATAACAAATTTCTCCGGATATGATACGATATTTTCGATACCTTTCCAAAATAGACGCAGTAGTTCCCCTATCTGCGATAAAAATGTCTCCAACTCGATGACACAGTTTTTTTTCTGGTGACTACATTGTGTACCGGAAACCTCAACAGTTGCACATGTCAACTTGTTGACTATGTTTGTTATCTTGAATTTCAAATTCTGAATTCTATTTCGTTCAGAATATTATCATTAATTTGTGAAATTCAGTTCACGTGATTCGTTAAGGTTCGAATAATTCACTCTCACAATTGTCAGACTTCATTACCTATTCAACGATGCAGGGTCAAGCTGACCACAGACAGTCGATGGTGCTTAGTACTTTGAATATTTCAATATAAATGGGCACTAATGTATGCAATAAAATGGAAATTGGACCGTTTTATTGTTCGAAAATGTACGAACTTTAAGGTCGTATCCGTTGAAGCGGCGCCGCCATATGTCCAACGAACGATGTGTCCGGTGAACTTTTCCAATTTACTTCCATCGATGACTGCCCATTTCTCTTCGGAACAGTGCATGCATTCAAGTCGTTACATTTCGTTTTCTTATCTTTGCTTACATCGAACCGAAACTCTATTGCCCATGACCATCTGCCCTGATCGGTGATGTAGACGATTGCATACGCTAGATTATCACGTTTATCGAGGCAAATCAAACATCCAATTAACAGGTTCATTCGACTTAGTTAAGGATTCACAAGATTTTCTTCAACCACACCCTCCAGTTGAAAGATTGATCCCCCTCAGGCAGTGGCTCAAGCAACGATTTGTTCGCATTTAAGAAATCAATCACGTTCACATCGTACCTGCTGTATGTATCAAGCATACATTACGCTATGCGGCGCCTCAATATGCGGATCGGTGTCGTTCAACAGAACCTCGCATCCGTTGGTGTCAAATTGAATCCTTTGAAGTCCTTCGCCAGTTCGGTGCCAGTATCGTTTCAGATCTTAAAGATTCCAGTTGCAGGCTTCGAACTTGTCGACCCACACACCACACCAAACGGCGGGGTTATTCAATCTTCCAGCCAGAATATTGATGAAAGACAAGACAAGACGACAGCTCTAAGCAACCGCTGCTGGTTGCAGCAGTAGCATCCCTCTTTGCTTCACGGACGGATTGACGAAACTTTTACTCCTGTTTGCGCTGCTAATGCTGCTGCTGCTGCTGGTGATGCTCGTAGTCGTTGTTGCTATTGCGGGTGCCGATGCTGGTGTTGTTCACTTTTTTTTCAACCCGTACGTGTTTCTCTTGAAATCTATGTCAAGATTGAGCTTTTGATTCTCCACTATCGCCCTCTGCTATTTTGCAGCACCAACAACATTCGCTTTTTTTTTCTTCACCAAAACACTCGTTTCACTCACAATTTGAGCGCTTTTCTATTTCTCCTTGCAGCATCCTCCGGGTATCGGCTCCACTATAACTATGTATGGCACTTATTGGAAAACATTGAAAGCAACAACGTGAACAGAAAAAAAATCACATCCACCACGAGTCGGAGAGGTTTTGCGGCTGAGGGGGGGTTAGCGCAACCGTGATCAACACCGCTCGCAATTTTATTATTTTCCCCCTTTTCCTTCCCGCCTTTCCGAGGCACCGGATCCGATGCACCACACGATTTTCACGCTTTCTTCGCGCTTTTCCTTCTTTGAAATTAGGAGAAAATCAGGCACATTTCTCATTCACACACTTCACTGATTGCACACTGGTCACACGGGCAGTAGTTGCCGCAGGTACTGTGAATCCGATAGCCTACTATCTCTTGATATCCCGAAAGAAGTCACTAAATTCAATCATTCAATCAATTCTCTTATACGCGTGTGAAATCCTTCAATATTGGTCCGGAAAGGCACTAGCATGAAATCACTAAATCCTGAGGGGCGTCAATGAAACTGATAACGAACGCAATCAAAAATACCAAACAACCGCCTCTAATCTAACTTCGCGTCCGATTCTACCGGAAAGATTAAGCCGCGCGCGCGTATCATAGCCCAGCCCGATGCTGACAGACTGGCTGAATGAATGGCTGACTGACAGACTGGTTTACCCGTAACGGAGGAGGGTGCGTTTCAACAACACTGAGCTTAAGCCCGAGATAGTGTGAGCGAGAGAACACAGCAGAGTAACACGATTCGGGGTCTGGTCGGATGACGACGGTGATGATGACGATGACGATCGGATCGGATTGGATCGGATCGGATCGGGATGGACGTTCGGTTCTTGTTTTGTGCTTTGTGCTGGTGTTTCGTTGATTTAGGGTCGACCCAAGAGGTCGGCCTGATACTGACAAAGTGCGCTGGCGGTGCTTCCGTGTGAGGTTGGGATGAAAAAAAAATAGTTTTAGCAATGGAGATTTTGAAGGTAGAAAAAGTTTCTTTCATGAGGGCTCTTAAGAACACAGCCATACTGTTTCTTAACGAATTGAGCAATAATGCTTAATGTACCTATAATGCGAGTAATGACAGAATTCCCATACAATTCCAGTAATGTTATTACTTCGTAATGACACTTTTATAGCACGTGCAATAGGGTCCCTTACCCAAGGTGCTAGTGATGTCATTACTGAGCAGTAATGCCACTTTTAATGATCGTGTAAGATGAGTAATAGACCTTTCTTGTCAGACCTAACCCCTATTTTTTTATTTTGTATTTAAAGAGTTCACAATTCTAAAAACAAATCTGCTAAAAAGAGATTTTTAAAACCTTTCCTGATTTTTTTACGATTTTTCAAAAATTGAAAATTGCAAGAATGTTGAATATTTTTTTCACCAAATCAAGAATGGTGGGACACCAAATATGTATTTCGGCAGCACTGTTTGATATATTTCTCATAAATTTATTGGCAACACTGTAAATGAAGTGGTGAATCGCAATACAATATTCATTAATGGTTCTCAACAAAACGAGTGAATTCATAATTTTTGTCAATACTAGACATTATGGACAATTCAATGAGAAAAATTGGATTGATGAAGTGTATTTCAAATGAGACTGACGCAGTATCGTCAATATCGTGTATTGACAAAAGTTTTGAACGTATAAGGGCCACTAATCTCTTGCTGTCAAATTTTGTTTGTTGGCTTTTTTTGGTCCTCGGTTTTAACAAATCTTTGGAAAATCCGAAAAAAAACTAGATTATCATGGACCACGGATACACAGCCTATTTATTTCATGTTTTCCTAATTTCCATTCGCTTATTGCGTGTTGATGCGGAATCAAGCGCCGCTAAAAATTGTTTAGGTTATGAAATGCTTACAAACCAATCACACGATCCGGATTGTATCTTGAAATCACAATTTGATCCACGGCGCATCTGAAAATAGTTAAAATATTGATTCATGTACGCTGCTCTTGCAACAAATGGAAAATGCCGTTCGTATGATTCATCGGAATCTCTCAGCTGTGTTAAAAGTGACCGATTTACTTTCCGAGTACCGTAGAAACTCCACATTAGTATATGTAATCGGGACAGTTCCGTGTTCTGGTTTTGTGAGTTCGAGTAGAAGTGTTAGACTCGCAGGAACATTTCGGTTTTTTAAACTCTGTTCTGAAGCGCACATCCAATGCAAGAAATCCCTCAGAGCCAATTTCTGGTAAAACAAAACGGTGTTGGTGACGACGGTCATTTCCTATGGGTACTGCACTGCCGCTTTACGCATAAGTTTCCCATGTTTATAGGGAATCCCATAGCACGAGGGACATTTATGCGTATAGCGGAAGTGTAGGTCAATTTTAGCGCTGTGATTAGAGTCAGTAGAGGTTAAAGTCCGATTCAGACGATACATCAGCTTCCGTCAACGGAACATAATATGACCGGCACGATGTCTTCAGGACAAGTGGGATAAGTTGAATGCGTTTCTAGATGCAAAAATTCGAATTATTGAAATTCTATCACTTTTCTATTGATATTCAATTGCATACAACTAATTTTAACGTTCCGTTGACGTGCTGTACCGGTGACGGAAGCCTGACGTATCGTGTAAATCGTAATTACAGACATCCTAGTTTCCTAGGACCCAGTTTATTCCTGGTTTTTAACTGACTCTCCTAGTATCCTGGTAATGCAAGAAAAAGAAGCTTGATTTGTCCTGATTTCTACTAACAGGTTTTTCGATTGATTGACACCGTGTAGTAGAGTGCACTGGAACTGCACCATTTTTGCACTTTCTAAGAGAAGTGAAGAAAACTGAGTATGTTCCATTGACACTTCTGCTAGAAAGTGCAAAACCAGTGCACTCCACTACATCGCTGTACATCAATCGAAAATCCCATAAGTGAATTGTTGGAACTCGGCTTACAGTGATTAGATTGCGTTAAAATAGGTATCAGCACCCTTGCTTCGTTTCTAAGAAGCAGTAACATAAAAAATCTGGTTTGAAAAATATAAAATACTCGCGCTTGAGAGGAATAAATAGTCGAGTACAATGCACCCTTACTTATCCTACCATTTGATCTAATGCGTTGAATAGAGATAGCAGACATTGTTCTAACTAATGCATTCAAATGAGTGGGATGAATAGAGGAGCTAAGATGAATTAGGGCACAGTAACCCTATACTGCGCACATTCACACGTTTCGTACGTCAAAATGGTTCTTGCCATTGATGTGCATTGACGTCCCTACATAAACTGCAAACAACTAATTTTTACGTTACAGTGGCAGACGACTAACGGACCGTGCAAACCGTGTTTCTTGTGTAAAAATGTGAAACACTTTTAAGAGTGAAGCGAGCATTTGAACCGATTGCTCCATTTTCTAGTATATGTGGACCTAAAGTAAACCATGGAAATAAAATATAAGTATTATATATTTGTCTATGAAATAGATAAAGCTTTCGATTAGCATATAAACACCATTCATGCATTTCTTAATAAATAAGTTTTACTAACGACCAATTTCTTCACTGGATGAAAGTGGGTTTTCTCTGAAAACCCGCTGAAAGTTTTTAAGTTCCTGGTGACCAATTAGCCGAAAACCGGTTTTCAACGAAAACCTGTTTTCATCCAAGTAAAAAAATTGACCGTGAGCGAAGTGGTTCGGACGATCTTAGCGAATACGGTTGTAAGAGAGAATGAGATGTTATGTGAGACAAAGGATAAAATAAACAGAAAAAGGAAAACATCCGCGAGTCACGTCACAGGTTATTGGATCAAATTAATCTCGATGTTTCTGCTGAGGTTGCATAACTTAAGCAGGCAACCAAATATGGTTTTTGTTCGTCCATCACAAGATACATTTCGTGAAGCAACGGTAGATCATTCAGGTCCAGAGGGAACATTAGTCCTTCGTGTTGTAGGTATATCAACTATATACTGAATACAGATTATTTTAGAGGACTGTGATTGCACATCACAGTTGGCCCAAAAAATCATTGTTAGAGATATTCTCGAAGTTATTATTGCGATAAATCTTATATATCCATCCATCTCTTATCCGTTCTTGGAACTGAATCTGCTCACCATAACTCAAGAATCCAAAATTTCCGTTCCATTGCGGCTACTGGCAACGAAGAAACTTGTTATCTGACAGCCAAAAGATGTTTTGGTTTTCTTTCAAAGAGCTCACACAGAAAAAAATGTTGGTAAAAATAAGTTTATCGCTCGTAGGAAAAACAACCTAAGCATACTTTTAGTTTAAAAATAAAACATATTTTGATTAGTTTTCTTCAACGTCTTAAAAGTAAAACTTTTTTTTGATAATTATTCCTGTTTAGCATAAAAGTTTTACTTTCAACTTAACAGTAGGTGTTGGTTGTTTTTTGCTAAGAGCGGAACACTTACTTTTGCCAATATTTTTTTCTGTGTGCCTCGAAATCCAGTAAAGTTCAGCCGGAAATGAATTGGAATTCTAGCTGGTTCCAGTTATAGTTAGAATAGGTTGTGTCACTGGGGCCGGAATACGAACTGGAACCAGCCAGAATTCCAGTTCATTTCCGGTTTTTGACAGGTATACGAATGAATTATTTTAGCATCAGTGATGCCAGTTCCCTTTATACAATAGCAAGCCGTGGAAATATAAACCAGCCAGAATTCCAGTTCATTTCCGGCCGAACTTTACTGAGAAAACGGGAAAAATGTTTTTGACAGGTATACGAATGAATTATTTTAGCATCAGTGATGCCAGTTCCCTTTATACAATAGCAAGCCGTGGAAATATAAAAGTTTTCAATAAATGCGACGCAGAAATGTAGTGTTTTGATGTTATAAACGATCAAAAACGTTATAGACTGGTTAAAATTAGCTGGTACAGGCTTTGTTTTGTGAAATAATCGTGTTATGCAAAAAATCTGCAGCGAAACTGTAAAATGTGCAGATTCACTAATATATATGTAGATCTGGCATCCTTATTTTAATATTCCCCACTGGAAATTCATCCAAATGGTGTAAAATTATGGGAAAACAAGGCAAGTTAGGTAATCAGAATATGGGGTTAAATGAGCACTTCGCACTATTTTTGATTTTTTCAATAGTTAGAGGTACCAAATCATCGCGGCAATATGCAATAACGAAGGGGGGGGGGGGGTTAAAAATAAAACGATCCAGCATATAAATTTTTTTGACGGGAAAGGTCTATTACGGAATTCCCATACAATTTCAGTAATGACACTACTTAGCAGGGGCGGTTCCAGAAAAAAATTTCGGTGTGGGTTCGAGAATTTGATTTTGAAATGTTCATTGTACAATACATAATATCTCGACAAACATATGATTACGGCTTAAAAGCCAACTGTCACAATTCCCTTTGAAAGCAAAATCCGGACAAACCGTTACACACCAATCACAGATGTTGGTAGTAAACATTAGAGAAAAGTTTTCTCTTTCATTAAGTTTGGACAGAGAAAGGGTAAAATTCGCAAACGAAAAAAGCAGTTTTTTTCCACACCGCATGTCAGATCTTCATAAAAATCAATCAGCAGTACTGTAACAACATTCTACATACGCTGATTGATTTTATGAAGATCTGACAGACGGTGTGGAAACAACTGCTTTTTTTGTTTGCGAATTTTGCGCATTCTCTGTCCAACCTTAACTGCTATGAACTGTGTTTGGCCAGTAACGGTTTGTTCGGAATTTCCCTTCAAAGAGAATTTTGGCTTTTAAGCCGTAATCATATGTTTATCGAGGTATTTAAAAACCCTATTTAATTAAAATCATTTTTATTGTTCGAATTTGATTTGGGAACGAATTTGAGTTTGGAACAAATGAAAATGGAAACTATTTTAAAATTTCTCAACAAGTTAAAAAAATTCGGGAGGGGTCCGCACCCCCAGGACCCTACTCCTGGATCCGCCACTGCTACTTAGTAATGTCACTTTTATTGCGCGTGTAAGGGCCCCTAAGAGATAACCCTTTCTTCGTGTATATCTCATTGGTACTGGATATTGTAATCTCGTGAAAGGGAGAAACTCGATAAATGGGAATGTCATAATAAGCCAGAATGTAGCTGTCACACCGAGTAAAGATTAGTGAGCATCGAAAAAATGGAAGTATTGGTATCGAATTCTTGCTTGAAAAATGTTTCTGAACAATAAATGCTCCCGAGTTTTTTTACTACATTAGCAAAAGTAATACAGTGTGGACCCGTTTTTATCAGCCCCTTGGTGTCTTTTAGGTTGACGAATTCGGCACTTTTTTTTCGTTCTTTTCAATAAACGGAAGGTTTGATAATATTCTTGTTTAGTCCCTAGTCATGGTCTCATAACACGGTGCTACAGTGATTTTGTACTTTTCAAATGACCTAGTATAGGTTGTAGATCTCATCAAATTGAATCCAAAATATTGTATGAAAAATGTTGTATACCCTCAAAATCTTGATTTATAGCAAAAAAAAACTATTTTTCGGGAATTTAGGCACTAAAAAAATTTCTATCCCGTTCTTTTTCGAGCGAATTCTCGATTTTTTTAGTGTTTTGGAAAAGAGAGGAAGAACCTTTCCAACGGTATGTTATGTTATGTTCGATGTTTAACAATAATGTGCGGTTTTGGGACAACAATATGAAGACAACCATTATTTTTGCGATTTTTTCATGAAAATTATGAAAATCACTCAACATTCTTCTCAGAAAGTATATCTGGTTTAATAAAAAATTAGAGAGAACATTTAATTCCACATTTAACGACCGATTTATGCTCAAAATCGGATGAAAATTGGCGTAGTTATATATTTTTCCAAATTAGAAACTTGCTTCCATGAACCCTTAAGGGGTTACTAAGAGATTGTCGCGCAGAGTAAAATTCTACAATTACGTCTTCCGTTATTTTTTTCCAATTTTTATTTCAAGGTTCACACACATACTCATGACTATATACGAAACCAAGCAGAAAAATCGATTTTTCGAAAAATTCATATGAGACTATCCCCTTAAAAATTCATGAAAGTAAGTTTCTAATTTAAAAAATAATAACCCCGTCATTTTTCAACCGATTTTAATAATAAATAGGTCGTTCGATGCGGAATTAAATGTTCTCTTTAAATTTTTATTAAAACAAAGGTGCTTCGTAATGAAAGTTTTTGCAATTTTAATATTTTCCATGACAAAATCGCAAAATGATGGTTGATTTCATATTGTTATCCCAAAAACTGCATAGTATTTTTAACAAAAGAGTGTAACCTAGCAAACCGCAACAATTTTAATATCGGCTGAAAAATGACAACGTAGAAATTTTTTTAGTAACTAAAGTCCTGAAAAATAGTTTCTTTGTTTTAAATCAAGATTTGGAGGGTATACTAAATCAATCAAATGTAATTTTGTATTGTATTTGACCAGACCTACAACCGCGAAAAAAGTGGTAGCACTGCCGAACCGCTCGGACGTGTCTTTCTGTTCGTGCAATATTTTCATAAGCTTTCCAATAGTATATAATGTGTTTGACGGAAAATCGAAGTCAATTATTCACATAGTCATTTCTTCTATAGAGTTACGTGAAGGTGTGAATAGCGTGAAAATAGAGAGATTTTATGTAGTGATTTTATCGTCATATTCTGATAACTTTGTAATGAATGCGCGTGAATCTAGCCGCCAAAAATACACCCGCTCATTCAGCGTAGCGCCATCTATAAATGACTAGTTGATGCAACGATTTCACTGATGATTGAGGAGAATTCTTACACCCTAGTTAACTGAGAGCAGGCGAAATTGTTTAATGTTATTTTTTCAATGTTTATATTTTTATCCAAATAATTTTCTTATTGTAAATACGGGATAAACGAGGTAAGGTTCATCCATTTTGCACTGAAATGTTGTTGAATAAGCTCCTCATAAATAACCTGCCCTACTAACACAAACTCCTTTTCCTGAAACATCTATGAAAGTAGTATGCACTTTCGCAAGTAGATGTTGAACTAATATTCCCTCCCTTCCTCGACGATTGTAAAACGTGGCCAGGTGTACACTGTGATGCTTGTTCCGCTATGAAAAAAAGCGTTAATCCCAAATGTTTTTTTCTTGCGATACGATATAGTTGATATCTTGGTAAATATTAGTTGATCAGGCCGAGGCCCGAGGGGCCCAGTGTCATATATCATTCGATTCAGTTCGTCGAGATCACAGAATGTCTGTGTGTGTGCGTATGTATGTGTGTGTGTCAAATAATGTCACTAAATTTTCTCAGAGATGGCTGGACCGATTTGAACAAACTTACTTTCAAATGAACGGTGTAACGCTCCCATAACACGCTATTGAATTTTTTGTTGATCAGACTTCCGGTTCCGGAGTAACGGGTTGAAGAGTGCGGTCACACAGCAAATTCCCATGTAAACTGGCTACCCTATCATGTCCGAATGATGTAATACATATTCAAATACGAAAATTACTTGCATTTGCGGGGCTAGATCACTAATGACCAATCAAAGTAGCTTTGACCACATTGGCCACCTATGGGGAACTCGCCAAGATTCCGAGCTAATGTCACACCTATTTCGCAGCAAACTCTTAACCGATTTAAAAAAATGATATCAAACGAAAGATATAATACTTCCATTGACCGCTAATAAATTTTATTCAGTTCAGACTTTTGGTTCCGGAGTTACAGGTTAGCTATTGCGGTCACATAGAAATTTCTCATATAAACCGGTACAATCGTAATACCTCATAGGTTAAAAATCTATTGAAATGAACTTTAAATTATTTCGATTCTCAGGCCTAGATCACTGATGTCAATTCCAGAACTAAAACCACTTCGGTAATGACTGAACCAATTTTCACTAATCTAGTCTCAAATGGAAGGTATAATATGCAATTCATTGTTGGACCCCCATTTACTCCACTCCATTTCAACGCTCCCTCCACGCACTCTCTCACCCCCTTTCATCTCAAATCAATCTCACATTTGCATTCTCTTCAGCCACCCGGATACCAAAATAAGTTAGGTGGTTCCCGACGCATCGTCTACCTCCCACTAATTATAAACCTTCCCTTCCCCCCGTCCCGCACTTCAATTTATGACAACACTGAACTAACGCTGATTAAGCTAATTAAATATTATAGTTTTGTTTGTATCAAGTGTGTCAGTGTCGACATGTTTGTTATCAGGTTCGTGACAGTCGAGAACTCATGTATGCTTTAGCGTAATAAGAATGACATTTCCACAATGTTATATTGAACGTAGTCAGGTATACAAATGATATCAAAATTGGATGCTCTGTTAAACAAGGAGACCCCATAAGCATGCATTTGTTCGTTTTATATTTAGAACCACTCATACAATGCCTAGAACGAGTATGCAATAGTGATCTGGATCTTATTTGTGCATATGCAGATGATATATCTATCATAATTGAGGATTTCTCGAAAATTGCTATCGTTAAACAAATATTTGATCGATTCTCGCGTACGTCTGGAGCGGAATTAAACTTACTAAAAACAAAGGCTATAGAAATTGGTGATAGTATTACAGAGAATATTCCAAATTGGTTGAACGTAACAATTGCTGTAAAAATTTTCGGAATTGTATTTTATAGTTTGATCAGTAAAATTATAGAAGAAAATTGGAAAATAGCTATTACAAAATTATCCAGAATATTATGGATGACCAAACTAGACAATTGAATTCAATACAAAAAGTCATTTTCATTAATACTTATGCGCTCTCCAAAATTTGGTATCTTGGATCCATTATTCCAATGTTGGCGAATACTTCTAAAATAATCGTTTAATTAATTCGCCAGTATATATGGCAAGGACATCCAATAATAGTGGCATTTAACGAAATGACTCTTCCAAAACTAAATGGATGATTAAACCTTCATCATCCGGATCTTAAATGTAAATCCCTTTTTCTAAATAAGCTCAGCTCTTCGCGAGATAGACGTTTAAGTGAGCTAACTGGAATGATTACCAATATACCTCTAAAGTTATTGTCTACTCATTTTTCACATCTCCATAAACCTATTTTATAATTTCGCAAATTACAGTATGACGAACCCAATTTCATACTGTCTGCGGTAATATACAAACAGTTGATTGATAGCTTACCAATGCCAAAAATAACGAGGGACCGCCCGAATTCTCACTGGAAAAATATTTTCAGAAATATCAAAAATATGAACTTTTCATCGACGCAAAGATCGATATGCTATCTTTTTATACACAAAAAAAAGCATGCAAAGATTTATTATACCGCCAAAAAAGAGTTTCCTCTCCGTATTGCTCAGATTGCAATACAGACGGCGCCGGTGGTTGAGTGGTAAGCGTGACCGCCACTCATTCCAGTTTGCCTGTGTTCGATTCCAGCCGAGGTCGTTGAGATTTTTCTGAGTTGAAAAAATCTGTGGTCACGTCTTCCTTCGGAAGGGAAGTAAAGCCGTTGGTCCCCGGTCTATAAGTTTGGTGAATCGATATCTAGTCCAGATAGTGAAGTCAACTCTCTGGCGTCGGTAAAGAAGAAGTAGATCCAGCTTCTATACTCTTACTAACAAAAATATCCTCCTCCTGTGATACTTGTGGAGTGTGCAGTAGTATATACGGCCTCTAACAAAAGCAAGTATCGGACTAACCATTCCTTCCCTTTCCTTCCGCAATCTACGTTCGGGCCTGGCCGGCGCCGATATTGTTCAAAAACACTTTAGGATTACCAGGAGTTGCACATTGAAAGATGTTGCGCTACTCCCAAGCATAATTATCTGCTGATTCTCTGTGCAACTTCAGCTAGTCCCGATCGATAACGGAGTGTCAGCCAGGGGTGGTCGCACAAGCTCATGTTCAAGCTCAAACTCGTATTGCTCAGATTGCAATACAATAAATGAGACTCTAGAGCACAAACTTTTTGACTGTATAAGGATTAGACCATTAGTGTGTACTGCCACACTACCAAAGATTCGAGGCTTAGACCCTAGAAGGTTTAGAAATAAAAGTGATGTAGTTATATTTTTCCTCAATTGAAATTTTTAAATAGAGAGAATAGAACGCAGACGATGAATCTATTTACAATATACCTACAATACTTAATCGAAACAAAAAATGAAGATAGAAGTTTGAACCACTACAAATTTAGTTTAAGCCTGTACTATTAGCTATTGTAAATATCAAGTACAATAAAACAAGACAACAAATGCAAAAAAAAGGTATTAAATCATAGTTTGGATAAATGAGAAAGGCACAATTACGCCACTAGGTGGATTAAAACGGGTTTTTAAAAGGAGTAGTTAGTAGGCACTTATTAAGTTAAACGGGATTTTCGATCCGCGAATAAAAAAAGTTTATACAGGTCATTGTTCGAAACGGCGCACAGTGGGTTAAAATGGACCCAAAACGCGACGTTTTTTAAAAGGCTGGATGACATTTACCAGGAAAGGTGTTTTTTATGTGAAAGGGTCTGAAAAATTGATTAGTAGTACGTAGAACGACCGCATGGTACGTTGCCATGCCTGTTTTGCCCCAATCCTCGCTTTCGTTTAAGTTAATGTTTAAGACTGAATATATAACTCGGAAGAAAGTTCAGTACGGTTGACCAAAATTAGTATTCCTTCTGTAAAAAAGCCTAGATAATCGATTGAAGATAATTATATTAATCACTCGAAACGTATACACCCATTTTACCTCAGTTCTTCGCACAACTAAAGTTTGAAGTTAATACTGGCTTTATTTTTCGGTAACAGGCCATATGCGGCTAGCCAAAAGTTATAATTCTTATGTATACAAGTCCAGGCTATCGTTTGAATATAGTTATACTGACTACCCGAAACGTGTGTACTCGTTTTACCCCAATTCCTCTCATAACTCAAGTATAAAGTTGACCTGCTTCTATATTTCAGAAAGAGGCTGAATGCGACTGATCAAAAGCTGTATTTCTTATGCAGAAAATTCTAGGAAATCGATTGAAAATAGTTAGAATGACCACACGAAAGGAGTTTACTCGTTTTACCCCAACTCTTCCTATATCTCAAGCGTGTAGTTAAACCTGGCTGTGCTTCTCGAAAATAAGCTGAATGTGGCTGATGAAAAGTAGTGATTCTTATGTGAAAAAAAAACCGGGGAAACGATTTAAGATCTAGTTAGACGATACCTCACGAAACGTTTGTATCCGTTTTACGCCGATTCTACACATAATGCAAGTGTGGAGATATACCTTATTTCACATTTCAGAAATAGAAAGTGGTTGATCAAAAGTATTTTTTTATCTCAAATAGTCCAGGGATTCTCTTGACGACAGTTTAAATGACCGGACAAAACATGCGTAATCATTTTACACCAAATTTCTCCTCCAAGTGTGAAGTTAAACCTGGCTGTACTTTTTGCAACGAGGCTGAATTCGCTTGATGAAAAGTAGTAAATCTTATATTCAAAATTTCCAGGAATCGATTGGAGATAGTTAGAATGACCGCACGAAACGTTTTACCACAATTCTTCTCATTAATGAAGCGTGAAGCTAAAGCGGGTAATGAAAAGTAATAATTCTTATGTGTAATAATCATGGGAATCGATAAAAGATGGTAAGAATGACCGCACAAAATGTTTGTATCCGTTTTATCCCAGTTCTTCACATAATTCTAGTGTGGAACTGTACCTTACTCAACATTTTAGAAAGATGTTGAAAGCGGTTGATGAAAAGTAGTAATTCTTAAGTGAAAAATTCAGAGGAATGTATTGAAAATAGCTAGAATAACCACACGACATGTTTGTACCCGTTTTACCCCGATTCTTATTATAACTCAAGCAGAATGTTAAACCTGGCTGTGCTTTTCAGAAAGGCTTAGTGCGGATTTTAAGAAGTAGCAATTTTTATACAAAAATAAGTTGACCCGGGAAATTTCGTCCTGACGAAAACAGTATTCATCTTTGAAATTATTTCGAGCATTCACGATATCAACAAAATGAAGAACAAATTGCGCAAATCTATCATGCCGTTCTTAAGTCATGCGCGGTCTTACGTACGCCAACTTAGTTTTATATATATATATATATATATATATATATATATATATATATATATATATATATATATATATATATATATATATATATATATATATATATATATATATATATATATATATATATATATATATATATATATATATATATATATATATATATATATATATATATATATATATATATATATATATATATATATATATATATATATATATATATATATATATATATATATATATATATATATATATATATATATATATATATATATATATATATATATATATATATATATATATATATATATATATATATATATATATATATATATATATATATATATATATATAGAAGATCCGTGGAATCGATTGAAGATAGTTAGAATAGCCAGACGAAACGTGTATTCCCCCTTTTCCCCCAATTCTTAATGCATGTGTGAAGTGAACCGTACTAATCATTTCAGGAAAAGTCTGAAAACGGCTCACTAACGTAGTTTTTCTTATGCAAAACAGTTTAGGAAATCGATTGAACGTACTTGGAATGACCGCTTAAAACTTGTTTATCCGTTTTACCCTAATTATTTCCCTTAAACAAGTGTAAAATTATAGTTACAAGAGGCTGATCAAAAGTAATTTTTTATGTTAAATTGTCCAGGTTATCAATCGAAGGTAACTAGAATGTCCACACGAAACATTCGCCTTCAGCCTGTTTCCGAAATGTAGACCGATTTAACTGAAAACACGAGATATGAGAAGAAGTAGGGTGAAACGAGTTCACACACTTCATACGGTCATTCTAACTATCTGTATTCAATTTCTCTGGTTTTCGTAAGTAATAAATAATAAATATGCCGCACTCAGCCTTTTTCCTAAATGATTAACTTCAAACTTGAACTCTGGGAACTGGGGTAAAACGAGTACACATGTTTTGCGAAGTCTTTTTATTTATTCTTATCTGATTCCCCGGACCGTTTTATATAAAAAATAATACATTTGATCAGTCGCATTCAGCCTCTTTCTGAAATGAAGGGCCAAATCTCACTTCACACTTGAGTTATGAGAAGAATTGGGGTAAAATGGATACACAAGTTTCGTGCGGTCCTTCTAATTATCTTCCATTAATTCCTTGGACTTTTTTTTACATAATAATAATTACTTTGTATGAGCCGTATTCGACCTCTTCCCAAAATGTAAAATCTGGTTTAACTAATCTATTTCATGCGGCCATTCTGACTATCTACAATCGATTCCCAGGACCTTTCTATATAGGCAATGCAACTATTGATCAGCTTCATGTAGACACTTGCTGAAATAAGGGAAAAAGGGGTAAACCGGGTTCACACGTTTCGTGTGGTCATTCTATCTATCTTCACTCCTCACATCTTCATTAAGCCTGCTCCCAAGATGTTGAGTAAAGTTAAATTAAAAACCCAACATTTGGGGAAATTTAGGGTAAAACGGATTAAAACGTTTTATGCAGACAATCCTACTATCTTCTATGGAATCTTTGGACTTTTTTGCTTTAGAAGCACTAACTATGGTAGCCCCCATTCAGTTCTCTTCCAAGTAGTATAGCCAGTAATAAAAAGAAACACTAATAAAAAGGGGAATTAGAGCAAAACAAGCATGATAGCGTACTTTGCAATAATTTTAAATGCATGCAATCGATTTCGCAGACATATTTACCTAAGTTGCGCATATTTTTGATGACCGCACTTCGAGTTCTATCACGCTGTTGAATAAAGTCGCGTTTGAATTACTTTTTTCCCATCGTGCGGCATCCTGGTCGCCATGGGACGCTCTCGGCTCGAGTCGCTTGCCTCAGGTAGAAACCTTTTCATGGCATTATGTATGTTACCAGAATACTTCGCGTTTCACTGTACATGTGTACAGGTCTCGAGAACGTACTTTACGGCTTGATCTGTAGGGGCATCGCAGACTAATCGTGAGTTATCAAACAACCACAGAAAACGGTGGAAAAGGAAAAAAAATGGTCAAAATTGTTATGTCACATTTTATTGGTATCGACGTTTTTATTATTTTTTTTTATTTTGACACATATTAACTAAAATTCGAGTTTATAAATCACAAAACCTTTTTGCTCGATTTTGGCTGAAATACCACTTATTTTATGTGTGGTCCACCTTATTAGATCAGCCATTGGGTTTCGAAAAACTTACTTTAGATTTGTAATCAGCGATGTCCAGGACTCACAATTTCATGTTATTGTAACAAAATATTGACATTTTACCGCGAATAATTCATCGAAGGTGTTCTCAAAACTTTAAACGCGTTTATCTCAAAACATGAGTTTTTCAAAACTGCGTGCAATCTCATTTGAAAAAGGGTCAATTCAATGAATTCATCTTTTGACCTCTTGAAGGAAAATCTTTTTCATTGGAGGAATGACCCAAAAAATTCTTTGTTAGCGATGCTTTTAGTAAATCTTTTAAGTGGAAAACATACCTAAAAATCGATCTTAAAGTTTGAGATCGCACCATTACATCAATTTTGAAGTTTTTACCCTTTCTTAGGTCATTCCTTCAATAAATTTAGTTTACTTTAAAGCCTTATTATTAGTTTTGTCTTTTAGATCGAATCTGTGGCAGCAGGCTGTACTCAGTTGTGTAATTCTACGCGCACCTAACCTTATGGCATGTTCGTTTTTGACAGTGCACTGCACCGGTGTAGTCGGTGCTACACTCATTCAAACTTGGGTGTGAGCCAAACAGGACAAGTCTAGCTAGCGGACCAACGCATTTGAAGTTTGTATGGAATTTTTCGACAATTTAGATGGAGAAAGCCCACCGCTAGGTGGTACTGAATGCATCAGTTTATGTTTACATGCAAAACTAAAAAATACCAACACAAAATAATTAGTAATTTTAATAAGATAATTTTTCCAAAGCTTTTTTATAGGGCAGGAGAATTCATTTCATGTAACTCGTTTGTAGATAGTTTTGTTGTATAAAATTCGGTAATCGAACAATATTTTTTTGAAAATGATACATGCAAAAAACTTCTACGCCCTTACAAAAAATTGCTCTTGAGTCAAAATGATTTTATTGACATTGCTGTAAAGTGGCACACTTATCCAGATATATTATTAGACTTATCCTCACTTAGTTTATGTAGCAGATTAAGATGTCAGCGCCCCTCTATGGTTTGCGCCCTTGGTGGGGCCAACTGGTCTAACCGCATGCCACGGTCCACATGTTTGCTTTGCGACTTATGTAGTTAGATTTTGTTCCCATTACCAAAGGCCCAAAGTGGTTTAAAACCTGAGAGAGGAACATAGTGCTACGCATTGTACTGCTAGCTAAAAACAAGGTTCGATTTCAGTATATTTCATTAGCAAGCATTACTTCTTCTCATACGGAACATCGTGAATTGGGAGTCATTTATTGTGTTCACAAGTATTGTTTCCAATTTTAAATTAACGTCAGTCTAATGCCAGGGTCAAGTGCAAGATACTGAAGGCACAAAATCGAAACGCAAACTCCTAGACTTCCAGAATCATTATTTTAATTTTAGTCTGACACGGAATATTTGATTCATTGACATCAAACTAATCAGCAAAGTTTCTTTGTTGTTGTCAAAATAGTCAGAAAATGTCAAATTTGGGTGGATACTCCTATGCTCCATCAAAGTTGGGCAGTATTTTTAAAATCAATATCAAAGTATGTATTTTGTATAACCACTTACATTAGGCATCACCTTAATAATGCAATTAGAAGCGGCTTTTGAAGTGTGACTAGATCGATTTAAATCCAAAATCAGACGGTACATCTTCCACGTCCTTGTAAATTGAATACTCTGATGCAACTGTTCAAAAACAATGCAAAAAACAATAGAATTATTAATAGAATGGAATATTCATCCACCGCGTCTATACGGTAGTTCTTAACGAAAATAACCCAATTTATGACATGGACATTTCCTTCTAATATATGTTGCTAAAATCACTGAAAAATCCAAGCCTCACACACCGTCAGCCGTGGATTATGTTGCCACCACTGCACGACGAGAAGCAGAAGACGCAGCATACCTAGCCGAGCAACGTCAGACAGACCAGGCAGCTCGGGGCTGATGACGTCGTATCTTATGTTACCGTGCGGTTGCCTACTTGTTTCGTCAGTCTCTGCTGCCTGTCGTCTGCCTTCGGTTTCCGAGGAACAACAAGAATCACGAAAGATCCAAGAAGCGACGCTCAGGCAGAAAGCGAAACAAAGAAGAAATTCATGTATGGGTATGTAGCTAAGCTCGTCCGAATCGGAAGAGTACTCCGCAAACGAATTTTGTCTGAGATTTGCTCGACGACGAAAACATGTCGTGTTCTTTTCTAATGACGGTAATAATGATGATGACGTTTCTTCTTGTTCCCGGGTTCGTTGGTTTGAGTATTTTCGTTCGTGAATCAGTCGGTGGTTTAGGCCTCATCATTGATCGGTTGCTTACGGTTTATGATTTACTTTTCTTGTAATGGGCGATGCTAAGTACTGTTATTCTGTTAGTAATATAACATTGTTTTATTATAGTTGTTAGCACATTATCAAAGTCATTTACATGTAAGCACTTTACCCAAATTCACGTCATCCGGTACGATCTTTCATCGATTCTTCTTTATCACCACTTCGGGCTTCCTTCAGACCCATGTTCCTTGTTCTTTCTGTAATTGATGCATTCCACCCGTCGGCTATTTGTTTGTATGTAGCAAACAGAATAAAACAACGAAAAAGGGACCCGAAAGCTGGAATCAAACAAATCGAACTGTGTTTGTACCCCTCGCCGGCCCCTATATGCGTATCCGATCCAGTCCAAGTCAACAAAACGATTCTTTTCTTGGGATCTTTTCCACATACTTGACCGCCGCTTTTTTTCTTTTCCACTCCTTCTTCACCGTATATTTTTCTTCTCCAGATCCATTGTTCCCCGTTGAACCTTGCCTCCGGGAACTGGCCTTTGTTGATTATGTTGAGAAAATCCAATTATTTTCTGCTTTTAATTTTCGCCCAATTTAGACGATTTCGCAACATTTCCAGAAACGAATGACTCGGTTCTTTTCACGCTGCTTTGTTCTTTCGCACACATGTTTTGGTATCGTTTCCTAACACGGCTTCGCTCGCTCAGTATTCGTGTTTCGCTTTTGTTCTCACTGTTTCCATTCGCTTACACACCATCCATCATATCATGATCATCTTTGCTGTCTCTCGTATAGGGCACTTCAGCTGAAGATCGAGAGGGCACAATGAAGCAAAAAAAAAGTGTGCAAGTATTCGCTTCGAATAAAGACGACTTATCAGCGTGGCGTAGTGCCGTTTCAACGTACGAGATCGGATCTCGGAAAGGTCACGAGATGAGCAGGTTGCTGTTACGGGCAACAAAGTAATTCCCTGAACGATAGTCGGAAATATTTAATCAGTGATCTTTTAGTGAAAGTCAAGGAATATAGGTGAAGGAAAAAATGATCAAATTTCAGTTCGATTTTTGCCCTAAGGGTAATTATCGTACTTTACGTTATAAATTCTATTTGTTTTCCAATTTATCGCCTGTGTGGTGAAAGTACTAATAAATTTTGGATTAGTTCTAAAATTCTTATTATAAGTTTTTTTTTGTTGTTGGCTGAATCAGTCATTTTTTTGGAAAGCGATGTGCTGTCTCTTCAATTGAAGTTTATCAAGGAATTGAAACGTTTCGTTTTCTTGTTAAGTGTGTTTGTGTCCAACATAGGTTGTCTGGAGTATTTTTGCGCCGGACAACTTATGAAAGAAACACACTGTACATTATGTGATGATGTTGGTCAATTTGGTCCACGAAATAAGTATACCGGTACTGCATCATGGAATGGTAATCAGTGAAATTACCGACTGTCACAAGATCAAACTAACGCCGCTTGATGAGTTTTGTCTTTTCCTTTCACTTGACGTGATTTACTTGTATAGTAACCCTACGGGTTATGGCCATTAGAGTGGGACATGGTTATATATAAAAAAATTGCTCCGAGTACCTTTTTGGGTCCCATTTAGCTCCCAGAGCAACTCTGAAAACGTTTAGCTCGATCGGTGAAACTATATTCTTGCACCCACGGTTTAAAGTTTACATGGGATTTTGTATGGGGAAATCGTCTTTTGCAAAATAATTATTCCAAGAGTCGCCTTTTGCCTCCTAAAAATAAATAGACGTCTGATTTGTATAGGAAATCTGTCAAGAAAACAAAGTCTAGAAGATCGCGAAACGATCTGATGCTTGTGGAAAAAGTTATTAGGTAAAACCCGATCGATGTTCTGAAGATTGATGAAAATTTCACTTTTCATAGCATCACTGCTGTTGATGGTCAAATTATACAAATTTTAACATTCTCTTATTATGTACAAAAGCAGCCTCAATTTATCCCTCAAATCTCTTGCGAAGTGGCCAAACAGTATGGATAAATAATTTAGACACATTAAGAGAAAATTAAAACAAAATTGCAAATAATTGGACAACCAAAACCAGTGATGCTAGAAAACATGAATATTTTATCAATCGTCAGAGCATCAATCGGTTTCTGCTTAATAACTTTTTTCTCCAGCGTTAGATCGCTTCGTGGTTTTCAAGACTTTGTTTCTCTATTAATTTCCCTATAAAAGCCACATAACGATTTATTTTAGGAAGCAATTGGCGATTCCTGGAGGAATTATTTTGTGAGAGTAAATTTTCCCATGTATGTATGTAATCTTTAAACAGTGGGCGCAAAAATATAGTTTCAGGGATCGAGCTAAGAATTTGCACAGTTGTTCTAGGACCCAAATGGCAGCTAAAAAGTTGAATCTAATTTTTGTCCCACCCTAATGGCCATGTATCCGTCCTGTTTGCTTGTACGTGGGTAGTTCTGTTTAATGGTTTAGACTCAGGAAACCAAGAAGCACGAAAACAGCCTATTATCAGCTGTATATGCGCCTTTACTGCCGTCTTTCTAATACAATTCACCATTCAAGACACGCTTAATGCCTAATGCCAATTAAATGCAATAAAATCGCATCCAAATTGCCATATTCCTGCTTCGAACAGAAATATAAAAAAAAATTCTTGCTTTTCTCGTATGAAGAACTCCAAAAAACCATTTTCCAACCAAGTGCCACACACCATTCGATTCAGTTCGTAGAGATCACAAAATGTCTATGTGTGTGTATGTATGAGTGTCAAATAATTTCACTCAATTTTCTCAGAAATGGCTAAATCTTAGTGTCAAACGAATGGTACGATGCTCCAATAAGCTGCTATTGAATTTTTAGTTGATCTAACTTCCGGTTTCGGAGCTACGGGTTGAAGAAAGCCTTCACACCGCAAATTCCCGTATAAACTAGTAATACTATGATGTCCGAATAATGTAATACATATTCAAATGAGTTTGCGGGTCTAGATCACTAATGATGAATCATAGTAGCTTTGACCACATTGGTTACCTATGACAGTTCTTGAAGCTCCCGGGGAACTCGCCCAGTTCCTTAGCTATTATCCAGCGAACTCTTAACCTATTTTTACAGGCTTGATTGCAGTTCTGTCCTCTGTTTCCGGAGTTACAGCTGTGTTATGGCCGTCGCATAGGAATTTCTCATATAAACCGTTACAATCGTAATACCTCATAAGTTAAGCATCTATTGAAACGAACATCAAATTACTTCAATTCGCAGGCCTAGATCACTGATAGCGAATCAAAGATTCTTGGAATATATTGTTCACTAGCGATAATTCCGAAAGTCCCTTGTTCCGGAAATATTCTAGAAGTAAAGCCAACCAATTTTCACTAACATAGTCTCAAATGAAAGGTATTATATGCAGTTGAATGTTGTGCCCAGGGTTTCAAATTCTCATGTCATATCCATTCAATGAACGATGAAACTCAATGGATTACTCTACGTCTTTTCGCTGCCTCCTTTGTTACTAAATACATACAAAACAAAATGATATAGATGAAGTACCTTCTTCTTTCGATTCTACGGAAACGAGTAGCAGCAGTAGCGACTTTAATTTTCTTATGACAATACCAAGATTCAAATTCGTTTTCATACATAAGCAGTAATTTTAGATTCGCATTTTAATTTTCATAAAATGAAATCATAGCGTATGGTTTGTCGTAGGTCGTTGCTTCATTTTCGTTTTCGCAAAGTTCTTGTGCTTTAGAAAGTAGCGTCGCTCGCTTGTCATTTCCGCCTGATTTTAATAAAGAAGTTTTTCGACTCTATTTTATAGTTCAATTGCACCATGCTAGTATATTACCACCGTTGTCTGTGTTAGGTAAACCCAGACTAAGAAAGTAAACATTGAAAGCTCCGACAGTTTCAAACAAAGCAATTTTGTCACACTTTGTGGGCAGTGGCGGATCCAGAGGGAGGGTCCTGGGGGTCCGGACCCCTCCTCCCCGAAATTTTTTAACTTCTTGAGAAAATTTAAAATAATTTCTATTTTAAATTCATATTAAATTAAAAATCATTCTAAACCATATTCGACCATCAAAACTGATTTTAATTGAATGAGAGTATTACATATTACGTATTGTACAATGAACATTTCAAAATCAATCAATTTTGGACCTCCTCCGAAATTTTTTTTCTGGATCCGCTCCTGTTTGTGGGTATAATTAGAAAGCTTATACAATGCCTTTCAAACAAGCTATGGATTGTCAAAATCGTTCACGAACGCCGGAGATATTAATTTTTTTACACTTACCAATTTTCAATTACTAAACATGAGGCCGTTTCATAAAGAGCATTGGTTTACTGGTGTTTTAGGGGTGAAACTAAACCGCTTTTCAATATCTAGGTATGTAAACACATGTATGTAATTCAAGGAATTCGTTTTAGAAAAAAGCATTTTGTGAATTTGTTCAATAATAAATTTCCTATCAATTAAGGGAAGCGACTTGTGTAAAGTACTCAAACCGAAATTTGTTTTGTTTTACGATTCTGAAGACAAGGCAAAAATGAATCTTTTGTGTAATATTAAGATTTATTTATACATTCATTGTGTATGAAAAAATATATTTTCAGTGACGCAATGCCACACATAAGAGCGTTCCAAGAGTAGACGTCCAACTAGAGCTTCCATTTCCCGACAGTTTTCAGCTTCCCGGGATTCGGGAAATAAATAAAAAAAATTCCCGAGAAATCCCGGGATCCCGGGAATACAGAAGAAGAATTAAAAAGTGAATGATTTCCTTGAAAACAAAAGAATAAATTGAAGATTTCAAAGATTTTTTGATTGCATGCATATCTGTCTTAAAAGCAGTTGTCAGAAGATCTCGATTTATGGATTACACATCATTGAATCATTTGATAACTCCCCATTCAGTTTGCACAACATGAACTTCTTTTGATGATTTTTCTTGGAAATATGTGTAACCTAAATTTTGGTAATTATGATTACTTTTGGGACGATATATTAAACGCAGCTGCTGGAGTTCCTGTCCAAAATTCCAATTTGTTTCAGAACCTTTCGATGGATTGGGATCAATTTAATGCAAAGCACCTTATTTGGTAATCCTGAATGAAATGATTGAGCTGTTTCAAGGTAGTGTGCAGTTATTCCCTTTCAAATGAGAAAACGTGATATATGGAATCCATTTCTGCCACAGTAGGATCAGTATCATTTCGAATTAAGTATGAACCAAAATCAAGCAGATAATGGACGAACTGGGCAGCGATGGGTAAAGTCTACCATCGATTTCCTGTTACGGGCGAGTATCTGAGTTGCTTGATCTTAGGGATCTTCAAAAATCCTTAAAAGCAACATTCAGAGTCTGGATGCGCAGGGTACTGGGCAGATACAGTGTTCTGTATTTCTTTTTATACATCCAAAAATTTAAATATTTGAACATGCCAAATTGTATGAAAAATTCACGATAAAGCAGATATTACAGTTCCGGTGTAAACAAATTTAAAGAACGACGTATGCATTCGATGAACCGAACAAATATTTCTGCGGATATTCTAGAAACATTCCTTATTTTAAATATTATTTGCGTTAAGCGCGATTTTGTCTACAAACCATCCGAATTTATGATACCAACACCATTTTTCAAGAAAATAACGCCATTTTCATAACTAATTTGTGTTTGCAAGACAATTCATTCAAGATCTAATTATTAAAACAAACTGTTAAAACATCTGATCAATCGGCTCATCGGTTGCAGAGATATCGGGCGTACCATTAATACTACTGTAAGGAAAAGCTCTGTACAACAAATTTATTCATTTTTGCATGAAAACATGAATATTCTTTAGCAGTGGCTTAAGTAAGGCTTGGACTATATTCCTGAAAAAATCACGAAAAAATATCTGCGAGCTTAAAGTCATTGATCTACAAATCAGTTGAAAAAGTATAATTAGCATTTACTACTCACTCCAAATATTTGCCGGTCAAGATATTTCCTACAGAATTTCTTTTGCAGAACCTAAGCCTTTCGGAATAAATTAAAAATCTTTTTCCCGGGATTCCCGAATCCCGGGAATGAGAAAAAATAATTTCCCGGGAATCCCGGGAAATCCAAAAATTCCGGGATTCCCGGGAAATAAATTCCCGGGATGGAAACTCTACGTCCGACCATTTCCTCGTCGAGCCGCGGCGAACACGATAACTCTTGATAAAATTGTCTGACACAGGAAATTCAATAAGATTTATGAAGATTGGACTTGTACTGGTACTTGGTACTCTATGAACCAAAAAAATAGATAATAGTTCAAGTTTCGGAAAATGGCTTCGTGAAAACCAGAAAATCTCATAGTCTACTGTAAACTTCGCACACTTTTTCTTCAAAATAATAGGGAGAATTTTTTTTATTCAGTTTTCTATCGATCATCGACAGGATACACATATTGTGCATTCTCATAAAAAAAATCAATGCAATTCGTTGATCAGTTTTTGATTTATCGTTTCCGCCAATTTGGAAAACGCGGTTTCGAGAAAAACGCTATTAAAGGGTATGCTATACTAAATTACATCGCGGAAAAAACGCTGTAAAAATAACCTATTGGATATTTTCTCTTGAAAATTCTGATAAAAGCAGTTTAGAGTTGTTTACACTCACTGTATTTTTATCGCTGGCAGTTTTTCGAAAATTGTTGCTGATAGATAAAAATGTGCGTATGTTATAACAAAAACGCGCGAGAAATGCATGGCTGTTTAAAGCGCGATTCAGACGATACATCAGCTTCCGTCAACGTCAACGGAACGTAACCGTTCCGTCAGGATAAGTTAAATACGTTTCTTTTGCGCCCGTTCACACGTGCCGTACGTCAAAACGTTCCGTGCCATTGATGTTGTGTGTGAATGTCTCCATTTAACTGCATGTAACTTATCCTGACGGAACGGTGACGTTCCGTTGACGTTGACGGAAGCTGATGTATCGTCTGAGTCGTCCTTAAAACAAAACAAGTTCAGCGTGGCCACCGAGATTACGGGAGACTATTCTGGAGGTTCAATGCTAACAATTAAGCGGATAGAAAAGAAGTCGATTTTTTGCCCACTACACCAGACGGTCTCCTTAATATGTAATTTCACTTTAAAGACAAAATGTGTCAGTTTCCTTAAAAAGTGATTTTTTTTCCAGTGTTTTTGGATTAGGCGTTGCGCACAACCGTGAGATAAAAATTGAATGGTATGTGAATACACGGATCATCAAGCAATTAATATTGTTTTTGATGGGATTTTATATAAAGTTTCAAGCATATTACAAATTCTTGGGATCAGATTCATTTATTGGCCACATTGTTGCTTGATCAATATTATGAGAAATACTATTGCACCGCCGGAATCGGCATCGGAATCGTAATTCGGGACATAAAAGATCGGTTGTATCATGTCCAAATTTAATATATACTTTCATATTTTTGTTTTGCTTTTGTTTATAATTAGTATTCTGTCAATAAACCTGTGTTTTATGATGATGGTTCTGCATACATCAACGGATGCAAAACGTGACCTCATTCAGCACCGATTCCCAGGGCCGGCGGAAAGCGTGGGTAGTATGGGTAGTAGTACCCACTCGAAAATAACCGAGTGGGTAATTACCCACTCGAAATTTTGAACCATTTCAAAAAATTTTGATGAGCAACGCATGTATCTCGCACTACACACATTTGAAAACATCGATGTATCACAATTCCATTTGCATAAACAAACGTGTAAGCGTGTGCATTGCGAAAAGGGAAAAAAATCCTTACTAGTGGACCCCTCCCCTATGCTTTCTACCCACTCGGGCGTAAAGTGTTTCGCCGCCCCTGCCGATTCCTACTGACCGACCAGGTCAAAAACGGTAATATCCACCAGAAACTGAAAATTTGAACTCTAACAATTTAAGTACTAGTTCATATAGATTTGGTTGAAAATGTGTAAATGTGTCTTTAAACTGAGTTCGAAATCTGGATCAATATGACCTTATTCGTAACGTTTCTGTACAGCCATTCAGGAATGAGCTAAAATTTTGAACTCTATTGAAAATCGTTGCTCCCCACGAAGGAGGAAAAGTCAAGAAATTCTAGACTTCTAGGTGCAAAACTTATAGAGTTATCACATTTTGAAAGTTCATTTGGGGTCATATTGACCCCAACACCTAAAGAAGGTTCAGGGCCGGCGAAACACTTTTTTCCCGTGTGGGTAGTAAGATTCGGAGTGATTTCTACTCGTTGTGACGACAGTTCAGTACACCATGTCTGAACTGTAAGTATAAGTGAAAGTGAAGATTTCCTGATAATACCTGGTGGCTATTTGGAAATATCATTTGTTAACGGGCTCAGTGTACGACGGCTCAGCGAAAATGTGTTTGTTGATTACTGATACAACAAATGAGGGACGGGTAAGTACTTCTTAAGCGATTCTTATGCGATGCTCCTTTTTTCTGTCCGATTTTTATGCTTCAAGTTTTTTTTCCGATTTTTATATTCTAATATATTTGAAACGGGTTTTGCAAAGCATGTTCTATCTTTGCGACTTTTATTTTCGGCCACTCAAATGTTCCACAGCTAAGTACCAATTACTCTATTGTTTTAAATTTCGTAGCATTAAGTTTCTGTTTCCTCCGATAAAACCTTCTTTGCGTGGGTACTGATGCTCGCATGATAGTGTTGACTAATGGGAAGGTATCTACGACAACAGACAGCCCCTCTGGCTCAATGCAGGTCGATTTGAATATTTATCCGATGGCAAAATAATGCCGATAAATATCCTCTTCGATACAAATTAAATTAATCTAATACAACAACCCATTTAACATCATCGATATATCGCGTAAACTTACTAAAAAACACTCAGCCGTGTACGAAGAAGTATCTTGTCTACGTACCCGTCTGGGAAGTAGAGATTGATGGTGTATTCTCCAACAGGGACCTTAAATGCGAAATATGGGGCTCTTTCCAGTACCCTTTGCTTCAGTCAGTGAAAATTCTGGTTTGAAAGCAATACGTTCAGCATAAATTGAGGAGTATAACAACTTATTTTCAATCAGTCTCATGACGAGCCTTTCGTCGGATCTGCTCTTCCAAACTTTATTCTTTTGAACGGGGCTAGTCTACCTGTTCGCCTTTTTGTGCCTCGGGACATGCCGTTATTGCGAACAATTATCGACTAACATATGATTACGGCGTAAAAGCCAACTATCACAATTCTCTTTGAAAGGAAATTCAGGACAAACCGTTACTGGCCGAGTACAGTACATAGTAGTTAACGATAAAGAAAACTTTTCTCTTTTATCTGCTGCCAACATCTGTGATTTGCGAGTTCCGGTTTGTCCGGAAATTCTATTCAAAGTGAATTTTGACATTTGGCTTTTAAGCCGTAATCATATGTTTGTCTAGAATCAGGCCATATAGTTACCCAAACGTAGAAACCACGACTAACTTCTACGTTCCCTTGGCCACTAAAGCGAGTCTGACAATCCCATTGAGGGAACATGTTGTAATGTGCCTATAAATGTTCGAAAAAAAAAATCATTTAATCTCCAAAGCTGCTTCGTAAAGGCCTGAGAGTGTCCTTTGATGAGTGCTATTACAAAACCGAAATAAGTGGCTCTTCGTCTCGGAAACTAACAGGAATTTCCTCATGGGTCATCAAAAGCCACAAGTGTCCTTATATTGCGCTCCCATGATCTTCCTAGGTTTAACACGAAGTATTTGGTTAACTTTCTGCGTAGATCTTTCACAATTTTAACATTATTCGCCATCGACTTAATCCTCGGTATCAGATATTGAAGTTGTAGGTTGTCAAGTCCGAATCAAAGCCAGATATTGTTCCCCCATACATCGCACGAGAAAAATAATGTTTCATCTGGTGGCTAGGTTCTACGTTGTCTATTCTACTCATCCGTTGATCGGAGTACACGGAACCAATAAACTTTTTTCAGCGACAACTGCATTCCATATAGATCAACACTCAAACAATTGATGTTTCGCGATGAAATGATAATACTTTATTTAAACGAAATGATAACACAAAGTTACCCGGGCAAATAACTGCAAATAACTAAGGCAATTTCCAACCGATTTCGATACTTTTGGGAATTCATCCACTTTTAGAGTTGGTAAAAATGAATCGAGTTGTTTCATTCGGTTCCCGCGAATCCGGATTTCCGGAAGCATGTTCCAGTGCTGGGATACTATTTGTGAATTTCAATGAAATGCATGTTCAATGAAATGCATGTTGGCAATATGGGTATCAAAATTCTTGGAATTACATCAGTAGGCTGTATCTCGTGGTTTTGGAACCATTTGGTCGTTTGACCCCGGAACGGACATTCCGGAGCAGGTTCCCGTGGGGCCGTGAGTGGCTATTCCGAGGTCAAATTGCTATATGGTCCCGTAATAATAAATAATATAAATAAATTCCGAGACAATTTGAAGAGTTTTGATACTCATATTGCTAGGACATTTTAAAAATTTACAAATTATGCCCATTTCTCTGGAAAATCCGGATCATAAAGAACCAGATCCATTCATCCGGTTCCATTCCGCAGAAACAAAAAGTGGACGAGTTTCTGAATCCTAAACATCAAACAGTGTCCAAATCGGCTAAAGGAAGCCATAGTTATGAGCATTTCAATTTGTGGGTACCCGGGTACCATCGTCGGCCTGTTAAAGATGTTTTTTTGCTTGACACACAACGGTTAATCCAATAATAGTTCGTGCTAAAATAAATTACATCGTATATCTAGTCTTTAAATATATATTTCTTTCTGCATCCTTTAGCCTGAATAAAAATGCACTAATATTTTTTCTGCATATCGATCTGCATTCCTTGTTTTAAGATGTAGATGTGTCAAAATATATTCTCCTTAGTATTACTAAAAATGAGTTTAAATATTAAACAAAACTTAATTTTTTTATTTCGATTATAGAGGTCATTCGCCTCTTCGGGTTAGAAAAATCTCATATGAAAAATTTCAAACCCTATGTGCGGGGTCGGCACTCGAACTCAGGTGCGGTACGTACAAGGCAATCGATTTACCAACTACGCTACGCCCACCCCTAAATCTTAATTATTATACCATATTTTCAAGCAATTTAAATTGTAAGCTAAAAGAAATTTGCATCTCAATAAAAAAATTAAATTATTGTGCATCGAGAATTTCAGACGCATGCATTTTGAGCGCAAGACCAATATGCGGTTAATTTCAGGTTCTAGTTTGTTCCAAACTTTCGAATGGGTATTTCCTCTCTTTGTTAATTTCGAGTGGGTAGTACTACCCATACTACCCACGGTATCCGCTGGCCCTGAGAAGGTTAATATTCGAAACAACTAGTTATGAGGACATCGTGTAGTAATCCTGTGTGCAACGTTATCCTTCAGGCTATATCTTCTGGATAAACAAAACGCGTGATCGCTGAGCAGTTCGGCAGCTGCCATACAACTATACAAAACTCGATCCGGCTCCAAGAGTTTCAATTCCGGAACCAGATAGAGCAGACGAGCCGTTATTCATCTCATTAGTCAGGATGTGGCACTATTTCGTTGATACCTTCACTTAGAGTGACTGGATTGCGCTTAAATAGGTATCATCTTTGTTTTGCTTCCTAAGAAACAGGGTAGTTAAAATTTTCGCCTGGAAAATGTAAATGTTTGAGCGAAGCGAAAAGTCTAGTACAACGTAGCCTTATTCATCCTACCATTTGAGCCAATGCTCTAACTAATGTGTTCAATGGGTGGGATGAATAGAGGAGCTAAGATGAATTAGGGAGCAGTAACCCTATGTGCTTACGGTTGTACCAGATGTCGCTATTTTTTAAAGCCGTACCATGAGCAGTGATTTTTCAATTGGGAAATCCCATCGCGAACCCTGCCTCCAATGCAGAACCGAGGCTACTTTGCTGACGAGGAAGAAAATCCTCCGCATGAGACTACCTTACACTGCGTAACAAAAAAACACACACACTCAAACAGATGATGTCAGTAGATAAAATTAATTTACTCGGATCATCATCAACAGCATTACCGCCGCGTAGCCGTCGACAACGTTGTCGTGTTTTGCTCAAGCAGAGCTCAATTCAGGCTCATGATGATGAGGGATTTTAGAAGGCAGAACGAAGATGCCTTCAGGTATGTACATATTCGCTAAGACCACGTAGATTGTGGCATGAGCCGGCGGAATTTGTTCCTGTCCGATGATGGTGTGTGACTGCAAGCAAGTCTCAAACAAAACCCGTAGGTAAGCTGATTGCGGAGGCTATGAATAGAACTTTAAAAGCTCGGGAAGCTGTAGTATAAATCGTAAGGTTGACTGTCGTCAGCAGCAGGTTCCCGCTGCGGGTTACGTTCCTGTGCTGGTAAAAGGGACCGTTGCAACGTGCCACTGAAAACGCGTACTCGGCGTTGCGCTGGTAACTATTAATTATATCGCAGAACTGGTTGCATCGCAGATAAGTTTCAATTGTACATGTTTAATTACGAGCTATGAATATTTTGAATAATCTGGATTGGTCAGATATTTTGCTGCGTCGTACTTCATTGCTTATCCTCGTATCATTTTGCTGGTGCCATTATTCATTTTTCAATTTTTACCCCTCTGCTCTACCTGTTCGAAGATGATTTATTATGAATTTAGTGGCATTTTTGCTTCATTAGTCACAAATGACGTACAATATTTATTATTACGTATCACCTGAAATTCCCAAACAGATTTAATTTGGACTGCCAGAGATAGTTACATAGCTTGAAACGATGTAACACTGCTGTGTGGATGAACAATGGTTTAAAGCTTATCTACAATCTATAACGTGGTACCTGTTGCGGCGAAGAATTTAATAAATGAAGCCACGACATATGGTCATCGTACTGGCAAACACTTTAAACGACCGTTCTATTAGTTACTGTTGTTCATCGCCGAACGCCTCTTCACGATGAGCAGTTGTTCCACCTATTTTTTTACATTACAAAATTTAAACATTTTCCATATCACTTCCTCAATCATCCCCACACGTTGCAGCGGCTTTACACACAGTTATGTCCCGAAAAAAGCCTCCATAGTTGAAACTACGCAATCTACCATCATTG
Source organism: Topomyia yanbarensis (assembly GCF_030247195.1). NCBI lineage: Eukaryota > Metazoa > Arthropoda > Insecta > Diptera > Culicidae > Topomyia > Topomyia yanbarensis. The sequence goes on along the minus strand of NC_080671.1, from coordinate 390,350,702 downwards.
ATCGTTCCGTTTTTTTTTCGCTCGTCTCTCCGTGTTACATGCGAGGGCCAGCAAAAACAAGCGCCCTCTCGAGCTGATCATTTTTGAAGAGAGCGAAAAAAAAAACGCACATCTAGAGGGTAGGATTTCCCTCCCTCTGTGCTGTGCAAGTTTCAAGTGTCGACCGGCGAACGATGGATGGTGCCGAGCTAGCGGGGCCATGCCAGTTCGGGACTTTGCGGCGGCGCGTCATTGATGGATGGGCTTTTTGTGTTTCAATTTTGAACGGTCGATCAGCTCGCTGCCGGCCGCTGTGCCACAGCCGTCGCTGCCGCTGCAGAGGTGTCCGAAATTTGTTGATTTAAGCTTAAAATTAGGTTTTAAATTAAATTTATTTCCCTGTTTCGTCCGATAAAATCGGACCATCGGGGACGGCAGAAGGCGGATCGAAATTCCACGCATTATGTATTTTTGTGTGCGTGGATCTCGCTTCGACCTCGTAAAGTTCGAGATGAGCTGTTCGAAGCGGTTTCAATGCGATCGTTGACTCATGAATAAAATTCGTAAAACAAGTATTTTGTGTTGAAGCTACTAGTTCGTCTAAGAATCGAAATATTTTAAACTTTACCGAATTTAGTAATACTAATAATTTAAGCTTTGAGATGTGATGATGTGAAGTAAGAGGAAGTACAAGCTTTTTCCAGTGCATGTGGGTAGAGTTACCGTAGCTCTGAAATAGTTTGTTTTTATCTCGATAGTTTATTGTTGTTACACACCAAAAAAGATAGGGAGAGCCCATAAACAGAGACACTTACGCGCACTGTGTGGAAAGTGAGGAATTCCTTCCAACAATAATATCCTGCCAAAGATATAAATTTCTTTTTTCACATATTTCTTTTTTTACTATTTTTCTTTGTTTTCTGATAGAAAAACTTTTTTCAATCCACCTTATGGTGCAATTGTGTCTTTCTAATACAGTAATATTACATGAATATTATATTACACTGGTAGACAGCCATTTTGGTGCAGGGTTGTGGTAGTAGTTTTTAGGGTAAATCGGGTGCGCTGAGTTCAAAAATGATCATAGTTTTTATCGCTGTGCCCCTGTTTTTGAGATTTCTCCATCAATTTGTTTTGCCTTTCTCATATAGAAAGGTTATGCAATCACTCTGAAAAACGTCAACCTAATCCCGGCCAAATTTTTTTTTCGACTCGCATAAGGTTTTTGGATTTTAACAGGGGCGTAGTTGATGGTTTACGGAGAGGGGTTACACCCCCCTCTACTGTTCACTCCCCTCCTTTAAAAATCTCCTTAAATCACCCCTCAGACCACCACCCCATCCAGCCCTCATACCCCTCCCTTTCAACCCCATCATCTGTAAACCACCACTATATCACAAAGCATACCAATTTAAGCTGGGGAGTCGTTCGTTCATGGGACTTTCGCCCTCCTCACATACCCACCCCCGCATGACAAAATGAGTTAGCAAGCAGATAACATTGATCTAATGCTGATTAGGCTAATGGAGTATGATATTTTTTTGTTTCAAGTGTTTCACCGTCGACACGTAGCTCATCAAGTTCGTGGCTGGCATGCCATTGTGTATAAGTGCAAAGTGTACTAAGAATCTAATGGACATTTCCACAATTATGTTGAACATAAAAAGCCTCCGTGCCATAGTTTAGAGAAATGAGAAAGGCACAATTTCACCGCTAGGTGGATTAAAACAGGTTTTTTTTACTACGCAGTGTTAATTTTTTTTTCTAATTTTTTCGAATTTACGAACTGTATCAAATTTATTATAAAAAGGTGCTACAAACACCTGACAAATATTTGGAAATCTGGAAAGGCATATTGAATAGTGTCAAATTCAAAAAAAAAAACATTCGTAAATAAAAAAATGACACTCTTTTACGAAAATTTGACATTTTGCAAAATTCAAAATGCTGCCATTTCAAAAGTTCTCAATGGATTTCGATCAACAATTTCTATATTTGTGGCTGTCTTCTTTCAAACAAAAAAATGTTCAAGCTAAACAGACTAAAATTGTCAGAGTTCTAATCAATTCACCTAACAGAAGAAAATCTTCAAAATCAACTCTTTTTAGTATTACTACAGACAAGACAAAAACTTCAAAAAATCTATTAAAAAAATGTCTTCGATGCTCTGAATATAAATTAAAAGTCAAACTAGTTTTATGTAGAATATGATCCATTGGGTATTTTCTCTTGAAAATTTGGGTAGAAGGTGTTTACACTGTATTTTTATTGCTGTCAGTTTTTCGAAAATTGTAGCCAATACCTTGAAATCTGCGTGTGTTATAGCAAATACGCGCGTCGAATGCATGGCTATTTGAAATAAAAGAAGTTCAGCGTGGCCACCGAGATTTCGGGAGACCTTTGTATAGGTTCAATACTAACAATTTAACAGATAAAAAAGTCCATTATTTTTGCCCCATATACCAGACGCCCCCCTTAAGCAGAAATCGAATCTGCGATCTCCCAGTCTCTAGTTGCGTGCGGTAACCATTCCACCATCGAGGTTGATTTTTTTCCATTCAAACATTCACGTAGCTTTCGAAATAAGCTAATGGTGAAATCTTTGACTCATATTAGTAACAGAGTCTCACATTGATATGGGAACAAGTAAGTCCGTGATGCGCATGGATTCAAAAATATGCAGAATCATGGGCGCCCTAACGTAGAGTTACTATCGATAGAAACGAAAAAGAATCATATAACAGAGATGTCACGTATCTCATTTGCATTTCCAAATCTGCAGTTAGCAGTAAACTGACAGAATTAAAAGGTGGCGATCTGACATTCATAGTTGCATCACATTGTTTGAGGATGAAAAGTGCCTTGGCTAAGTCGAAGGAATGATGAAGTGAAATGAGAAAGGAAATGTGAAGAATCATTGTCTTCTGCCGGTAGGAGTTGGGCGTTCCACCTAAGTTAACCGAATGGTCGTTGATAGAACCAGTGGCGCAGCCAGAAATTTGGTTTTGGTGGGGTTTTGATGAAAATCATTGATTTTTCAAAAATGCTTAAATTTAATGTATGTTTGATAAAGTATTGAAAGTTCAGAAGCAAAATTAGTCTAACAGATGCCTTTCATAATTTCTTTTTTAATATATGAATAAGTCAAAAAATGAAAATATAAAGTGCACTTTCAAAGTGGAATAAATGTTTGAAATTTTTTCTAACAGTCAAGATCGCATAATTTGGAGATCATCAACTTTGGAGGTTTAACATCCTCAAAGAAATTCTCGTACATAAAAAATGATATAATAATTTTGGTGAATAAATCTCTTGGAAGTAATTGTGGAGAAGTAACTCTTCAATAATAGTAAGAGAGTTGGGGCCTTCAGCAAAGTTGTTGATAATGTCATTGAAAACAACTTTGTTGAACATATTTTAGCTACATAAATGCAATATATCGAGATATAGAACTTTATTTCAGAAATTTTCTTAAAGTCAGTTTTTCTCTCATAAAACTTTTTATTGTTAGCTTCAAAGACTACCTTGAATAGAATATGAGTTATATTGTTTATACACAGCAGAAGAGATTTATCAATTGCAGTAATAACAGAATAACTTGTTTAAAAGGTTTCTTTCACACATAGTCTAATATATTTCGATATTGTGAGTATTCAAGCCTTCAAAAAAATTAGTTATGGAATGTCTTCAACAATTTTTTTTTTCATTTTGATTATAGTTTTCTTTTTCATTTTTATTATAGAGGCTTTAACCTTTTGGCTTTTTTTTCAAGTTAGAAAAATTTCTAGCCTGATGTAAGGGGGTGAGGAATCGGACTCCAGTGAGCTGCGTACAAGGCCATCAACTAATCAACTACACTATACCCGCTTCATCCAACAAAGTTAGCATTTCGAAAACTTTGCTGAAGACAATTAATCTCGAACTAAAATTGTTTGAAGAGTAAATTCTTTATAATTACTTCCAGGAGGATTAACCTCCAAAATTACTTTATTAGAAGAGGTGCTGCTTTACCTTGTAGTGTTCTTCAAATGTTTACTTAGAGTTCGACTGTGACAGTTTGCTATAACTCTTGATTTGTTTTCAACGGCTTTGTCAGCCTTTGCATAATGAATAGAACGTATTTTAATTTTTGCACAACGTTTTGACGCTGTTTGGCACATTTCTCAGGGAAAACTGATTTTAATGTCTTTATTAGTCTAATGTTTCTAATGTTACATGTTTTTGTACTGACAAAATAGTTCGTTTTTTGTCTTTGAGTGTCGATGGATATCGATAAGTTTGACGTTGTGTTGCAATTATCTTCAATGATACTAAACGTCCAAAGTTTACAGTTTCGAAATAATGTGATCGCGTCCGTAAAAATGTTTTAGAGCATTAATTTTGCTTTTCTTCACTACTAAAACTCACAACTCTAGAAAGAGTCCTCGTACACAAAATGTTATTGCACCATTCAATTCACCAACCCAAATAAGCACCATTAATAGCCACTAACTTGAAATATATTGAATTTTTTTATTTCCAATCCTGCTTAGAGGCTATTTATATAATTAATATTACAACAAAAATCTAATTCTCATAAAAACCGATTCTGACCTGCTAGAGACAAACGGAAGATTTGTCATGATTTTAGTTATAGTCTCAACAATATTGTTGCCGTTGTTAATCACATTGAGTTTTTGTCTTAACTCTACGCATTCGAAAAAAAAAAATTTTTTGCGAATATTGAAATGTGTGCAATTTTTCTGTGAGCAAGTTTATGTTTATAGACAATCAACCTAATCAAACTTCGCTTCCCGTTCGACGGTTTGTATCTAATAAATATTTTGGAACATCTCTTAAAAAGAGCTCATGATAATTAACAACTATGGGAACTCGGCTAAAAGATCAGTTGCAAGATCAAATTCCCACAATTTTCGAAAATGGCCCATGATAGTCCCCAAAAGGTTCTCAATGAAGACAATATACTTCCAAAATTATTATTGTGCAATATTTAAATTAGTCGGCATAAATTAATTTGATTTTTCAACCCAATTAATTTTAATTTGGGATGGGGGGGGGGTTTCCCCTGGCTACGCCACTGGATAGAACATAACTTATGATCACGTTTTACCGCTGACGCACACTGTTTTCAAATTGGCAAAAACGAAATTGTTTTGACCACGAAAAAACGATTTTCGAGCTATAGTGTCTTCAGCAAAGTTTGAGTATAAAATATTCCTCGTTTTGTTGAAGAATTAGTTTAGTAATTAATCCCCCTAAAGCTGAGAAGCAAATATTTGTTTGGTCATTTATGAAAATAATAAAAACCTGAATTCAAAAGAAGTTGTAGGAAATATAATAAGACTATGTAGGGGGAAGTGGGCCAATTCGGACCCCAGCTGTTTCTCAGCTTTGGTAATATTATAAAAAGCGTATATATCATTTTCATGGCATGTAGCTCTGTTCTATCTCACAAAATATTGCGGTTCTCAGTTTTCGTGCGCGAACGCCAGGGGCGAGTATTGTATTGGAGCGCTTTTTTGAAAAATGTGTAAGCCGAAAAACAAGATTTTTGATGACAACAGCAATTAATTAAATCAAGTGCATTATCGTGATTTTGGATCTGCCGGAGAGACTAACTGGTGTGTGAATAAAAGAATTTGGGTCGGTCCAATTCGGACCTTTTGCCGTATATACGATATGATATTCAATCGCGATAAACCGTTTGAAAGGCAAGTGTGCGCAGTCGAACGAGCTTTCAGGAAAACATAAGTTTTCGCAAATCGGTTGACGGTTTCGACGTTATAGGTTACAGCTGTTTTTTATTTAATTTGGACCAGCTCTTACTTTTTATTGTATATTTAGTACAAAGTTTTATATATCAAAGAGAACTATTTATTTCAATAGGAATAACTTAGGCCAAAATATTGCAAAAAAATCGATAAGAAATTGATGGTCCGAATTGGAACAAGGATGGGGTAATTTGGACCTTTCTTGTACTTTTGTGCAGAACCGTTTATACACAATACGATAAAAGATCGGAAAAAGTCGCCTTAGAAAAAAATATGCGCAATTGATCAGGCTGTCAGGAAAAAATATTTACTTGTGAATCGGTTGACACGTTCCAGTTCAATAGCTCATAAACCCTTACTAGGTCCGAATCGGCCCAGTTCACCCTACCTATCTTTTGATTTTAATACGACATTTGTGGAGTTTTCAATGAATGTCACTTTTGGAAAATAATTTTTTTGGGTTATTTTTTAGAATTTAAAAAGATTTAAATACATAATTTTTGTTATGCGAGTTTATGTCTATCCCTTATATCTGTGGAATTATCAAAAGATTTAGTGCTACATTTTGGTATGAAATAACGTTTCTATCTGTAAATTTCCGTAAACAAAGCCATATTCATTCGAATCTATAAAGTAAATGCTATCAAATCTAGGAATAACAATTTGTTGCATTCTGTCTCCTGCTTGCAAAAACATATATTAAAAAAACGATTTTAAAATTATTTTATAGGACATTCAAAAATTACATAATGGGGGTGGGCGTAGCGTAGTTGGTAAATCGATTATCTTGTACGCAGCGCACCTGGGTTCGAATCCCGACCCCGCACATTGGGTTAGAAATTTTTCATAAGAGATTTCTCTAACCCGAAAAGGCGAATGACCTTAAGGATAAAACCTCTATAATCGAAATAAAAAAAATACATCACACATTTAAGGGTAAAAAGAGGAAGTATGAAATATGTTGTTACATGGGGAGAGGAAGGATCCACACTTACAATAATCCTTGAATCATTAACCTCTGATAAAGATATACTTTTACTCCTTGTGTTAACGTTAAGGCTACAATGTATTATTTTCAGGATGTGAAATCGACCGTAAAAAGTTCCAGGTAGGTACCTAAAATCGTAATTCATGGTGCCAAAGTGGTTTCATCTTTCCTAATTCCTATTGGTCAATTACCAGAAGCCACCCCGCAATCATTGAACGAAGACATACGGAATTACAGAGAGGATCATACTCGAAAGTTGTCTAGGATAGCAACCAGCAAAGATCCAGTACACTGATTGTTGGAGACATCTGATTCCCTAATTTCATAAAACAGAGGATTTCCGCCGAAGAGCACTACTCTGTTATCGAAGGATGAAAAAAACCTTTTTGGTCGGGCCGGGTGACAACACAGTCACTGAAAGCGATACAAGTGGAGATGAAGTCATTTTGTTATAATTGCAATCCAAACTAAAAGATTTCAGTTTTGAAAAAAAAATAGTTTTATCATATAACCAATGTTTGATTCCATTTTGTAATTAGTAAGCGATGTTAATACTTTAATAAAATAGTGAATTTTTTATAAACAAACTTTGCTGAACATATCTCGAAAATCGTTTTTTCGTGATCAAAACAATTCCGATCACATTTTTACGTATTTGGCAACACTGTGCGATGCCGGCATCGGACGTGCTATACCCCAGATTTTTCCACAAAATATATGACAATAATACATCAAACTGCGGTAGAATCATCTGAAAACTCTGAAAATGATTGAATGTTGAGTGAAAAATTATTTGGAAAGGAACTTCGATTCAAAATATATTTTAAAATTACGAAATATCTGATTAAAATGTAATTTTTTGCGATTTTCAAGACACCCCAAAAAGTTATTACCACAAGCTTATAGTCCTAAGTTTACTTCAAATCATACAAACCTGCCCTTAGTTAGGGTTTGTCGTAAAGAGCTATAACGTTTTCAAAACTATCATTTTTCAAGGTAAAATATGAATGTTTTCAATATATCAATCAGAAATCAAAAAGGTATATTCAATTTCCAACCTCTTCCGAAGCCCTTTCAAAAAAACTAAACAGAATTAGATTTCATCGAGTTAAACCAGAGTTCGAACAATTTCTTCGGACCAGTTTTCAAAGCCCGTTTTACCCCATTTCCTCTCATAGTAGGATTCTAATATTTGACCGAAGCTCATTTGCACAAACAAGCGATCAATAAATACATTCCACGCACTTGTATCGCTTGCCTCATGAAAATAAATCTGCTAATATAAGTAAAAGTTGTTCTCAAATATGTTGGTATAGGTTTAAGGCTCCCAAATCATAGATATATAGAATTTTTTTAAAAGAATTTTATGACACTCGTCAATAAAAACCAGTATTACATTTAAGACCCGTTTTTAATAATTGAATATATTTTCCCGTACCACACCGGTATGTTCGTAAAAAAATTAATTTGGAGTAATCTTAAATGCCATTTTATTGTATACATATTGTACAAAGATTTCATCTTTGGACGCAGATTTTTTGAGTGAAGGGATTGCCGGATAAAAGGGGGGCAAAAATTGACCATTTTTGTGCTGTCCCCTAACGCAAAAATCATGTTTTTTTTTAATTTTTCACGAAAACAATGCACGAAATCTATGAAATATTTTCAGAAGCTATTAGTACTCATCAATACCTTTCTAAAAATGTGCTATTTGTATATAACAAACTATGAAATCGTTCTTTCATAGGGGTGCACTGAAGTGTTGTCCCCTAACGCTTTCCGTTACAGTACGGTAAATCTGCAGAGATACTTTGGGAGCCCACAGAACAGGATATAGACATAAACGATATAAGCAACCTATTTCAGAAATAGCGCGGTCATGCAGTGGTATGAGTGGCCTAAGGGGTAGAAAGAGAGAGATATGAGAGCGCACGGAAGAATTTGATCATAGGGAATAACACTTGTCCTCCTTAAATATTCTTTCAAATTGACTGGATAACACTGTTCAATACACAATCGGGGAGTAGAACAAAAAAATGGCAATAGTTTTGGGTCCCAGGAAACCCCTGGTGAGGAAATTTTTGAAAAAATTGGAACCGGGCTTCACAGTTTAAAACCAAAGTTGGTATGAAGAACTAGGGGTGTTCAAGAGGCAAGATATCAATAAAAATGGTCATCTTAAATTTTCACATAAAGTCTTACATAAAATGCTTATTACATCGCAAAAGTAATCTATGCAAGTTTTTAGCGCAATCGGACATCATTAAGGGGGTGCGGCGTTTGAATATTGTTTTCATAATATAAGAAAAAATCCAAAGGGGGGAGTACATGAAATGTCGAAATATGTCTAAAAAAGCATGAAACAGCAGCATCTAGTCTCAAAACAAACAAAAACCGCTGAAAACAAATTATAAAAAATTTTTAGATCCAAGGACTTGGAAATTTTTGAAAAAATGAAAAAATGATAGGCTTGGTAGCAGCACAAATAAAAAGATGGCAGGTATTTGGGGTTCCAACTAAATCATCGTGAAGGAATTTTTGAAAAAAAAAAATGGAACGGGACTTCACAGTTTAAAACCAAAGTTTTGTGAAATTTTTGAAAATTTGCATCTTTTAAGTGAAAATGGACATTTTTGATCGACTTTTCCAACGTATTGGGCTTGGGAGCAGAACAAATAAAAAGATGGCGAAGATTTACGGTTCCAACTAAATCACCGCGGAGAAATTTTTGAAAAAAAATTGGAACGGAACTTCACAGTTTATAATTATTGACCACTTGGAACAAACCACGGTTTGTCTTTTCGAAATTGATTTTCTTCTACATGAACCAAACATCGTAGTTTAACACAGCTTTTTAATGTTTTTATAGCACGTTAAAGTCAAAATTTTATCGAGGATACGCATTTCTCAGAATTTGCAAATAAACGATACAATTTCACGAAATTCTCTAGTTTTCTATCATTTAGATAATTCAGTGACAAGCCGGCCAGCTGGCCCATAAGACCGAAATTTTGTGCAGATTTTTAATAATTTTTTTTATACTGAAATATATCTCAATTTTCCAAAAGCTGCGTCTTTTCCTTCTTTTCCAAAAATTGCGTAAAACGGCTGCATTTTGATTAATTTCCGCAATCATAACTATTAAGTGTCCTCTTGCAGATCTATGAGTAGAAACGGTTGAACAAACGCCAGAGGTTGTACTGGAAGGGCGATATTCTATTTCGAAATCTTTACTTCAACCATATTACTGGTTTTTCGCGACATTATATACAATATGTAAATATCATAACTGCTTGACTGAGTATAATCGTTTGACAGTCTTACCTTTGCTGAGTTGCTTCAGTGTCACATTTGTTTATTTTTAACGCAACAAGAAAATAAATATTGAACCACCCTAATGACGTTTTTTGATCTGCCCTAATCAACAGTCAATTTTATTTGCAAGATTTTATCATGTCAAAAAACAAAGTCAGCGCATTAAAATTGCTTGAAAAAACTTATTTGGTCAACAAAATAAAAAATGGTTGAGTCACCCTAATAAAAAGTTAATTTTATTTAATATATTTTCCGATGTCAATAATGTATTCAACTTACCAAAACTAATTGAAACCACCTTTTTCGAACCATTAGAAAGTGGCGATTGTGGTCTACAATCTCTTCTATACCGGGCCACACTGTGGTATGAATATTAATCCATATTAATTTGATTTCTAAATATCATTTGTCAAATACACATGAAGGTGAAACTAGAAATACATCTAGTTTGGCATTTCAAATTTTTGTTTTGAGTTATTTACCTGTCTAGAGGTAATATACTTCGCTTTGTTTAAGCTCCAACAAACATTTCGATCGCGTTAGGGGACAACACTTCATATGCGACAGTTTGTGTTCATTTTGGTGTTGTTCCCTAACGCAGCGTTTGCAACGGTCGTGGAAAAAATTTCATGAAAGCACGAAAATCTAAGTATACAGTATTGCTCTGTGACTATCGATGATCAAATTCCTAGAACAAATGGATGCTCTAAAGTTTGAGATAGAGCAGGTTTTTTGATAAGTACAAGTGTAGATTGGAAAATCAATATTTTGCTCTGTTGTCCCCTAACGCGACATTTTCACCTCTCAGAATGAAATGACAACCTGAAAAATATCGAACCCATAACATTAACGTTGCGTTAGGACTTTTAAAGGATTTTTCAAACGACAAGCTGTTAACAGTTGCATAATGCGAGCAAACGTTGTCCCCTAACGCTTGAATGTGTCAATAGGACAACATTTTGAAAAATTGGCTCTTAACCTAAATTCTGGAGAAAATTTAGAATAGGACTTAAGTAACAATGATAGTCTCTTTGTCTACTTTCTCTTTCGATTATTACGACGTCAAATCGTAGGCCAACGATTTTTTACTAAAGGTTTACGCAAAGAGTTTAGTAGTAAATTTTGAAACGACCGAGTAATTAACAGAAGAGAAAGACTCAAAAGAGAATCTCTCATTGTTACTCACTCCTAATCTAAATTTTCTCCAGAACTGTCGCTATAGAGCAGATGACGGCTTTGGTTGTTGAATGAAAAAGCATCAATCTGAAATGAAGGTGTTCGGTTTTGTCATGAAAATCCTGCCTACTTGATCGATTGGGGGACGCTTTGAATTTGAATCTTGTTTTCGATAGATTCAACTTGGCATTTGAAAACGATCACTGGTCAACATATATTAACAAAGTTTGAATAATATCTACTTCATTTTCATTTGGTGTCGGTATTTTGCCAGTAAAAGCTAGAATTTATTTACTACTGAAAGACACAAGCAAGCAGAGTTTGTGATCCCCACCGCTTCCATATAAGAATCTGTCCATCCGAGACAAAGTCACAGTGAAACGTCAATCATAGAGCGCTGAACGATCGAGTTCACGTATGTGATTGGTTTTCACCGCACGTAAGAACCGAACCCTGTTAATTCCAAAGAACCAATAATTCACTTCAGGATATGGTACGCTACAAACCAAACCCCTGGATGTATGGATGGTAAGCTGCGCCATTCCAGCGTGAAATGTAATTAAATGTACGTTCGTTCGTTTGTGTCCCTCCAAGAAAGGGATCAACGTTTCACCGTAAACTGCCGAACCTTCGATGATGCTGCACGATAACTTAATTAATTTGTGAACCCTTCTACTCGTTACCGCTGCTGCTGCTACTGCTGCTGCTCTTCTTATCCGCTGCATGCCGGTGTGTTGTACACGGCCACCCCAAGCTGGGCTGGAAACGGGGTCAATCGAATGCTAAAGCTCCGTTCAAGCTTCTCAATTAACTCGAGTTCGGAAGGGATTCCGGGCACAAAAGCAAAGGATTATCGCTTTGGCACACACACACGTGTATATTGCTGGCCTGCTGATGATGATGCTTATGCTACCGGAGCAAGCAGGAAGCTGAGTGGCACGGTTTGTACGATAAACTTGTGATTCGAAATGTTACCGTTTTCGGGGAATGAGAATGTGCCACCTAGCGGAACGAAGACAGTTTCGCCCTGGGATGCAGAATGTCTATAGATATAGAGGTAGCTGAAGAGGGTCGAATATTAAATTCAATGCTGCCCATCTTAATCTTCGGGGCTCGTAGAAGGATAGATACTTTTCGTCGATTGATTGAACGGTAGATGGTGTGGAACAAAGACATTCTCGGGATGACTGCTTACTGAGGATCAACTCGACGATGAAGTGGATGAGAAATCCCGTCAAATGAGGGAAAATGTTCCCCTGAGGAGGCACATATCTGTCTTTCTAGTTTTGAGGATTGCCTGGGACGTCTACGAGTGTAATTCTATTACCAAACTGATCTCTGTGCCGACATCCAATTATGAGTCGATTGTTTGCGATAGATTGGTTTTGATTAATAGGGGAAGGACCTTGAAATTCCACCCAGAAAAGCTCGTTAACAACTAAACAACTCGACACACAACAAGCTTGCTAACAACTCTCATTCTAATTCACTTTGATTAACCAATTGTTGCGAGGGGTACAAACTTGCATTGTTATTATTAACGAATTTCATTGCCTGCGCATTCACCCTCCTTCGTCATAGTATGCGGATAGGCTTGAGGCGACCTACTGCCTGCACCCCCACACGAAAGCGCGCATAAGCAGCAGTGTTTAGGGTAATCGGTTTGGCCTCTTTTCAGCATCACGCCTATAAGCACTTCCACTGATTTGCTCATCTTCGGAGTGATTTCGCAACTGCCGTGGATCTGCCTGCTCAGTTTAACTTTGCCTAAGTAGGGGCTGTTTTTTGTGGAGGTGTAATAATGTTTGGAATATTATGACCCCTTCAGCACTGAACTTTGCCAATGGCTCGAAACTTGAAGCGATTTTCGCAACTATCTTGACGCTAGGCAGTGTTTGGCAGATATTCTTATCTCATCGCCACACGTCGTTGGTTTGTGGTTGGTGCGCAATTGTGTTACCTTGCAAATTCCGGACGGATGTGATCATCAAAGTTGTGAGCTCTGCTTCGGCTACAATGACCCGGACATAAACAAGTATTTATAGATATAATACAGATACAGGATTAGATCCACCGTGAAGAGTGTTTTTATTGCTTGCACCCAGCGAGACGGATACACACACAAACACACGTACATCGCTCGGAAGGTGTAAGGAATACTCCATTTGATGAGGGTCATTCAGGTGGGATTTTTATGGGGATGTCGCAGTATCCATCTGTTGATTATGCCACCTGCAGGATCATAAATGAGAGAAGGGTGTGGACCTTTTGTTTTGATATTCAATTGGATTCCCGGCAAGTGATTGAAATCTGCTATATGTATATGATTATGATTAGGTCTATTAGTTTGTGGATGTGATTTTCTAAGCAAGTCCATTCGTTACTACAACACACTATATTGCATTTATCCGATGAACTGGAACATAAATTCATGAACAAAAATTACCATTTCATGAACTGAAATATTTACGAACATCGTGACCATGATCCTGAAAGTTCGAAATAAACCACGTATGTATTCTTGAAACTGTGTGTGTTTTCAAAAAAATTGGTTACTGTGGTTGGTCCCTGGACATGTTTAGTGTTTGTTATGATTCTGGGTCATACTTTGGCTATACACTAGTTTGTATAACGAATATTAACTAAAAGAACCGACGTTTAAACGATGTTCATGATTTCAGGAGCTTTATCGCGATTTTTATAATTTCTTATCACGTTACCGTGATATTTTATTCATGAGTTTATATTCGGATTTTTCTGGGAGAGTAGCACGATTTATGTGCATGATATCAGGGCCTTAATCACGATATTCGTAATTTAAATTCACGTTTTTGCCTTTCTCAATAGAAAGGTATTGCAATTGCTCTGAAAACCGACTTTTTAACGGAGGCCCGGAGGGCCGAGTGACATATACCATTCGATTCAGTTCGTCGAGTTCGGCAAATGTCTGTGTGCCCGGGAAAAGCGGCCATCTTTCATAACTAGCAAACTCATATCAGTTTCTCGGAAATGGTTGGGCCGATTTTCACAAACTTAGTCCCAAATGATAGCTATATTATCCCCACAGATGTCTGTAAAATTTCGCACGGATCCGGAAATATAGACTGAACGGTCCGGTCACACATGAAATTTCCATATAAGCCGTAACTCAAATTTTTTTTCAAAGGGGGGACCCCATGAAATTTCAGAAATCGAATTCGTATTTTTGATGCCAAACATCTTTAAAATGCATGAAACGTCGAGATTTTATGTTATCTCGAAAATTATTTTTTATAAAAATCGACTTTTTGGGACTTTGCCGATTTCGCACCTTTTTGCCTTTCTCAATAGAAAGGTATTGCAATTGCTCTGAAAACCGACTTTTTAACGGAGGCCCGGAGGGCCGAGTGACATATACCATTCGATTCAGTTCGTCGAGTTCGGCAAATGTCTGTGTGTGTGTATGTATGTGTGTATGTATGTATGTGTGTATGTATGTATGTATGTGTGTGTGTATGTGTGTGTGTATGTGACCAAAAATGTCACTCATTTTTCTCAGAGATGGCTGAACCGATTTTGACAAACTTAGTCTCAAATGAAAGGTGCAACGTTCCCATAGGCTGCTATTGAATTTCTAATGGATCCGACTTCCGGTTCCGGAATTACAGGGTGATAAGTGCGAACACGCAGAAAATGTCGATTTTAATAAATTCTGCAATGAATGTATAAAGGTGAAAAATTTTCCAAAATATGACCACAACTGCTTCGATTTGTAGTATTAGGTCACTAACATCCATTCAAAGTCTATTTGGCCACATTGGCCACCATCCTCGGTTCCGGAAGCCCCGGCGGAAGTATCTAAATTCAGAATAACAGTCACATCGGTTTTTCGGAGATGGCTAGACCGATTCGACTAAACTTGGTCTCAAATGAAAGGTATTGCGTCCCCGTAAATGGCTATTTAATTTCATCCCGATCCGACTTCCGGTTCCGGAGTTACAGGTTGTGGCGTGCGATCACATAGCAAATTGTGATTCAAACCGATACTCCGATGAAAGCAAAAGAGGTAAAAATTTCGCTAAAATGTCTCTCAAACAACTTAAATTTGCTGTTCTAGGTCACCGACGGCCAACCAAACTTTCGTTGACTACATTAACCACCATAGACGGTTCCGGAAGTGCCCGGGAAAAGCGGCCATCTTTCAAAATTTACGAACTCACATCAGTTTCCCGGAAATGGTTGGGCCAATTTTCACAAACTTAGTCCCAAATGATAGCTATAATATCCCCATAGATGTCTCTAAAATTTCGTACGGATCGCTTATATGGTTCCGGAAATATAGACTAAACCGTCCGGTCACATATGAAATTCCCATATAAGCCGGAACTCAAATTTTTTTTCAAAGGGGGGACCTCATGAAATTTCAGAAATCGAATTCGTATTTTTGATGCCAAACATCTTTAAAATGCATGAAACGTCGAGATTTTATGTTATCTCGAAAAAATTTTTTTTTATAAAAATCGACTTTTTGGGACTGCCGATTTCGCACCTTTTTGCCTTTCTCAATAGAAAGGTATTGCAATTGCTCTGAAAACCGACTTTTTAACGGAGGCCCGGAGGGCCGAGTGACATATACCATTCGATTCAGTTCGTCGAGTTCGGCAAATGTCTGTGTGTGTGTGTGCGTCTGTGTGTGTGTACGCGAATACAATCTCACTCACTTTTCTCAGAGATGGATGAACCGATTTTTACAAACTTAGTCCCAAATGAAAGGTGCAATGTTCCCATAGGCTGCTATTGAATTTCTAATGGATCCGACTTCCGGTTCCGGAATTACAGGGTGATGAGTACGATCACGCAGAAAATGTCGATTTTAAGAAATTTTGCAATGAATGTATAATGGTGAAAATTTTTCCAAAATGTGACCACAACTGCTTCAATTTGTAGTACTAGGTCATTAACAGCCATTCAAAGTCTCTTTGGTCACATTGGCCACTATCATCGGTTCCGGAAGCCCCGGCGGAAGTATCCAAATTCAGACCAACAGTCACATCGGTTTCTCGGAGATGGCTAGACCGAATCAACCAAACTTAGTCTCAAATGAAAGATATTACGTCCCCGTAAATGGCTATTAAATTTTATCCCCAACCGACTTCCGGTTCCGGAGTTATGGGTTGTGGCGTGCGATCACATAGCAAATTGTGATTCAAACCGATACTCCGATGGAAGCAAAAAAGGTAAAAATTTCGCTAAAATGTCTCTCAAATAACTTAACTTTGCAGTTCTAGGTCACCGACGGCCAAACAAACTTTCGTTGACTACATTGACCACCATAGACTAGCAAACTCATATCAGTTTCTCGGAAATGGTTGGGCCGATTTTCACAAACTTAGTCCCAAATGATAGCTATATTATCCCCACAGATGTCTGTAACATTTCGCACGGATCGCTTGTATGGTTCCGGAAATATAGACTGAACGGTCCGGTCACACATGAAATTCCCATATAAGCCGTAACTCAAATTTTTTTTCAAAGGGGGGACCCCATGAAATTTCAGAAATCGAATTCGTATTTTTGATGCCAAACATCTTTAAAATGCATGAAACGTCGAGATTTTATGTTATCTCGAAAAATTTTTTTTTATAAAAATCGACTTTTTGGGACTTTGCCGATTTCGCACCTTTTTTCAGTTCAATATTACCGTGGCTGTTTTTTCTTTTTCAAAATTTTAGAACTCGAATAATGATTTATTTTCCTGTATATAGTTGTCATGTGATGTACAATAATAAAATGTAATATATGCATTTAAAAGCTTTTAATGAATATAAACAACGCACACATTCTCGTGATTCATGATTGAGAAAGGCACAATTGCACCGCTAGGTGGATTAAAATAGGTTTTGTGATATTTTATTCACTAGTTTCGTGTTGGATTTTCCCAGCTGAGTAGCGTGTTCATAATTTCACGATCTTTAGTTGCGATTTCCGTCATTTCTATTCACGTTATCGTGATAATTTAGTCACCAGTAGAGCGATCATGTTCATGATTTTAGAATCGTGGTCACGAATTTTGATATTTGAGTCACAAGTACTGTAATTTATGCTTATAATTTCAGGATCTTAGCCCCAATATTCGTAATTGATTTGTACGTTATGGTGATATTCTTGGGCTCACTTTCGTATTTCAAACGTGGAGTAACGCGACTCATTAATTTAGTTACTATCGGATTTATTACTCGAAATAATGTGACGTAATGAATTGGATCTTAAAAATGTGACCGTGAACTACATCACGAACACGATTTGTGGCTCTATAATATATTTTTGGTAGTTTTCGTTTTTTGTTCAGATATCGCATTGAACCTGCATAATGATGTTCGAGGTCCCAAAAGTTTTTTTTATATGAGGCTGAGAGCAAGAGTGGGTTAAAATTTTGCTCAGGGCAAAAGTGGGTTAAAATATTCCGTTAGATCAGAAATGCTATATTTATCACAACCACAGATAAAAGTGGGTCAAATGTTAATTAGCGCAACAATAGTTCGACAAAATTTTCAGGGCAAGAATGGTATAGAATATTAACTCATTTTTGCGCTAAGAAAATAATACATAGGTTAGGTTTATAAATATAAAAATCAATGTATGTTTGTATGTATGTCCGCTAACTACTTCTAAACTACAAGTCCGATCTTGATGAAATTTGGCATACGTATTCTTTTCCCCAAGAAGATGTTCATGGAATGTTTTTTTTTGGGGGGGGGGGGGGTACACGTAGCTTTAGAGGGGAGGGGGGGGGGGGGGTTGTTTTTTAGGCAAAGAATTATTTATATCTCCATATTTATTAGTATTTGACATATGTATTTCTCCCACTGAGCCGATGGATGATGGGAGTGGACCAAGAAAGGAGGGGGAGGGTTCTGAAGTAATCCTTATCTATTCATTCAATGTTATTATTAGCGATGAATTCAATTTTGACATAAGTATTCCTTCCACTAAGGAGATGGTCATGGGGTGGTTTTTGTGAACGATGGGAAGGGTGAGAAGTACCTAATCCGAGGAAAGGGAGAGGGGGGGGGGGTGTACTGAAGAACTTTTTTTAGCTATATATATTATATATGATTTGGCACCAAAACGGTGGACATGATTGTTGGTTTCGGAATCTGAAGGAGAGGGAGGGTTTCTGATGCAATTTCTATCAATTACTTCAAAAATCTAAAATTTTGTTGCATGTATGTTTACCAGCACATAAATGAAATGGCTAGAATTTATTTGATAGAGATCTATTACGCGAATGACAATATAATACTGATGAATTGCATGAATTTGTCGAAAATTAAATTGAAAATTGCACCTGCGATCGCTTCATCTGAAGTTAAATCAACATTGCTGGATTATGGACGAACAGCTCTGCCCTAAAACAGCCACTAAATCCTGCGCTTGCGGAAAACGTTACTTACAATATCAATCAAAATTCGGATGTAAGCAAAATGCTGAAAGAATGCAACACTGTTATATAGGACGAATTCACGATGACCCATAGAAGGAACTAATCGAATATTTGGTAGCGTGGTCCGCGATCTTCGTCAAATTTTATCCGTTAGTCGACACCTACTGATGAAATCAGTTCTTGCTTAAGGGGGTAGGATTATTGTTGAAAAAATATCGTGCTTAAAAAAAATTGGCGATACCGAGAGTGTTAGTCGATTCAGACAATAATGCAACATTTAAGCAATATTTTCCTTAATATTCACCGCAAAATATTGAAAATCTTCAGAAGACACCACGAATAAATGCGATGTACAGAATAACTTTAAATCTACTGAACCAAATTGTTTGAAATTTTATACAGTTCTCCTTAATATCATAACATCATTAAAGATCATAACTTTGTTCACAAAAATAAGTTTCATGATTTTTTTTAGCGAAAATTGCATTTTTAGCTGCAGAATGCTATAAAAAATTCAAATATTAAGAAAAAAATAAAAGCTTCGATCAATACCTGGGAAATATGTTTCGAAAACAGAACTTTTCACTATATGTGCATACTTTTATTGAATGATTCTTATAGTCACCTTCGCAGGTTAATTCGCCAAAAAAGTTGGGAAAATGTTAATCGATGCAACAATAACTTGCACCACATTTTCACATGATTTTGTAACATAATACAATCTGTTGAAGAATTAATCGATTGCGTAAATTGACTTCAATTTCATACACTACTCCATCCAAAATAAAATCGATGGTAATTCTGTTACGCATATAATTCTATGGATTATCGTATTGAATTATTTAATTCAGTCGATCCACCATGCTTTCAGGAGTATTGGTTTTATACGTTACCAACCCAGCAGTCTCCGTCAGACGAAGGTTTTTATATTTAATCGAAAAAATAAAGTTCTTTCTACGAATTTTTGCGATTAAGGAAGTTGCTTAAGGTGTAAATTGATAAAAAAAATATTCGAAAATTGACAATAACTTTGTTGTTTCGAGAGCTACAGATTCATCGTTGTTATAAAAATGTGTATTTTATCGCTTTTAACAACTTTGTAGAAGACACTTTTAATAATAAAAAGTAATCGTAAAAAGTTATATTCGAAAACTGTTTTGAAGGGGTCTATCCCAAGCAAACCTACATATCTCGCTACTGTTACTATTTAGAGCTTTAGTATCTTCAGTAAAGATTTTCACAATAATATTTTCTAGAATTTTACTGAAGACAGTGAGCTTCTAGCTAAATTATTTGGGGAAATAAATTTTCTATCTCACTTTTAGGGGATTTCACTCAATTTATTATATCAAAACATGCATCTATTTATATCCAGAAAATTCTTCGAAAAAATCGATTCTCCAAAACCAATGGATCAGGAGTTATTAAATTTTGATCGTGAAAACGTCGTTTTGCAACACTGTGCACCGCATGTGTTACAATTGAAACTTTGTGTGCCTATTATATTAGTTACTGCGCAATATCGACCCACCACAACTGTGCTTTGGTTGAAAAATTTCATTTAAGCGACCATTGTAGCTAGAAAATATAAAGGAGCAGATGTACCTCGAATTCGAATGATATCAATGGATTTCAAACGATTGTGTATAGGAAAACAGAGCAATTAATTTAATTGTGCTCCAGGTGGTCATTTAGTATTTTATTAGTATTAGTATTTTTAGAATTTTTAAAATATTTCGTTTAGTCCTGATGGGTGTAGCGAAGCGCACCGGGTTACAGCTAGTAGGTTTATAAAAGGCGTTCAGAATACTTCTTACTCGAAATTTTGGGTGATGAAATTTTAGCAAATTTTTCGATGCCTTAGAAATCGTAAGATATAGGTATCCGTACAGGTCAGCAGACATCGAAAAGTGACGATTACCGCCATTTTTAAATCTAAGATGGCGACATTCGATTGTCACAAAACAGTGAGAACCATCATCGAAATGGGTGTCAATTGAAAGGGGGTGGGCAGCAAACACCGAAAATAGACGATTACTGCCATTTTGCAATCCAAGATGACTAATTTCGGTTGCCACAAAACAGTGAGGACTATCATCAATATGGACGTCATTTGAAAGGGGGTGGTCAGCCGACATCGGAAAGTAACGATTAGCGCCATTTTGAAATCCAAGATGGCGACTGCCGGTTATCACTAAACGGTGTAAACCATCATAATGAATCGAATGTGAATATTTTAAGAAAATAACAGATACACTTCGTCTCATTTTGGGCTGGATGCATAACAATGCCTTATTGTGAAGCAAATAGTTTGATAGCTGACAAAGTTTTTAATTTATTAAAATTATAAATGGAAAGCTGCCTCGATATTTGTAAGATCGAGTTGAAAGAGGAAGTGATGGGCACTAAATACGCGTGTGATGCAATAACATTGCCTGTTTTAGTTCATCACAAAATTCCTTGTTTTCAAGGAATAAGTTTTTTCAATGCGGTGCCTAGGTAGGTAGATAAAGCTTGCAGTGCTATTGGCGGAGTTCAAAGGACTATTTAATACACAAGTAAATTTGTTTTGTAGGCAGACTTTTTGGATTTCAAGGTTATTTGAATAGTTATGTGATACCATGAGAATTGTAGTTATATTTGTTCTATTAATTGGATATAGTTACGTTACATTACATTGGATGATTTTTGCTCATTCAAGGGGTTGCGTTGCGAAGCACGGTGCTATTCGTAGATTGCATACTAATGATTATCATGTTGCCTATAGGTAGCTCAACTCATCTAGCTTGTGAGATAAATGATCGGGAATGAACTTTATCTCTTATGAGTTCAGCAAACCAATAGCATGAGAATCGTTATTGCCGGCCACGACCATCTTCAACGATACTTAGGATAGGGTAGGAAATGTTGATGTAATATCTACTTAAGGAAGGCCCCCGACTCAGCGACGCTTCCATAGGTATTACGGAGTTAGATTGAAGGACAGGTACAGGTCTAGGATTCGCCACAAGCAGGCAATACGACCACAAAATGAATGTTTTATGCGGTGGAATGGTTAATACTCAGAGCAAAAGATATTTAGTTATGATTTTTCTTGTATTTAAACTCTGGATAGCCGGCCATCGAGAGTGATTTAGTTTTTCCCTAAACTGCAGCAATTTGAGCTCCAAACAGCCGGCCGTAGGAGTATTGCTAAAAGCGCGAGCTAGTCTGATATCAATATTCGTTTGAGAATTGGGTAGTAGGAACATAAGTCAAGAGTATTTTTAATATGCACTTTCAAATAAAGCCACATCTTAATCTTTCCTCATATCGAGTCATAGCCACCGCGGGCTGCACTTACCTCCAACCTCTAAGGCAAAGTTTCGCCAAACCACCGATCGCGATCTACTTTCAAATATTTAGTGTATGCACATATATACACACATGCACACATGTATGCATGCCTGCATACATACATATGAAAAGACGCATGTATACATGTATACATACACACTCATGCACACATTCACACACATATATTCGCACACACCTATGTGCACATATACATATATACCCATACGCGGTTAATAGTGCCAGCTGAGGGGCCATCGCCGAAGCGCTGTACAGAATTAGGGTCCTCTATCTATGCCCGATCCTGAAGAGCTATTAAGTGTATAACGGCACGTGAACGATTAGCTTTCACCTTGTTTGTATACACGACATTCAAAGAACTGTAAAATACAACGACAAGCGACTACTTTTTCTGTCTCATGAGTTTTTTATGCTAGGATCCATGTAGTTAAAGTCTTCGTAATATAGGTAACTAGCTAATACCCATCGCGCGTTGCTGCGACACTCTGTGAAATAGGAGGAAAACACAATTTGTTCCAAAGCGCCATCTGGCGGGCAGATAATCTCCAACTAATAGCACACAAACACGCCCCATACCAAATACCTACTGTGTGCAAATTTTTACGGAAATCGGTTAAGCCGTTTGGGAGTCTATAAATCATATACATACAAACTTTGACTTTTATATATATAGATAGATAGATAGATAGATAGATAGATATAACAATAATCGCACGCGTCGTTACCCGATCAGAATGAAATAACAAGATTGTAACAGAATGCAATTTTCGTAACCAATTGTGTTATAAATTTGGTCTCGTTAGTAGTTAAAATAACAGGAAATTATAACAAGTAACAACGAGAGATATAGTTTTGAAATATTCTTGTTATGTGTTTCTGATCGGGTATGCTAACCGGAGTGTATCCTGCGAAGTATAAAATAAGTATAACCGATGTGTCTGAACCGAGCGACCCTGTATGTCGGACACACAACCGACGACACACGCATGTTTTATTTCTCAGCCTACCACTAGAAATAGAAACAAAACTAGAGACAAGAAGAACGACAAGAAACCAATTTGCCAATTAAAAGTGAGCATAAAGGGACCGCCAGTGTCGTGCTACTCCACTACTGATCAGAACCAAACGAGATTGCAAAAATCTTCCCTGAAGCAACGATTTTTGCTCATTCAAGGGGTTATATACAAAGTTGAAACTCAAATAATCGGAAAAAAATTATTGAATATTCTGAAACTACACACTTTTGAAAGAATCTGTGCGAAATTTCATCCAGATCGGAGCACTAGATTTCAAATTACAGCCATTTGCAGCGAGCTGGTTCTTCCACGAATGAAGTTAACACAAAACTTTAAACGCAATTTTCTCGGAATGTTTTTTTTTGAAAAGTACCGTTGTGGTGAACGTGATATATCAAAAATTATTCATGCGATCTTCATATTTTTTTTGAATTGTTTGTATTTACATTCTCGTGTACTTGAATAGTTTCTTTCTCATCAAAAAAAATTTCGATTCCACGCAATAAATTTTTGTTTAAAATTTGAAACACCAAAATACTCAATTTTTTGGTCAACATGTTTTTTTGCAAGAAAAAAAAATTATGTTGGGAAACCGATCCATTGAATTACACCACAATATATTTTTCTTCAATAATCTTTTCAGTTTTTGGATTTCAGTTGAGCGGTTCGGCTTGGAGAGCGTTCACCGCAAACCTCTGCCAAAAAAATACGCTTCGGGGGGTGGGCCACAACTCCGACAGCCTTGAATATTTTTTTAATTCAACTTGGTTTTTCTATCTTTGATAGTACTACCAACGAACTGTCTTTCGGTTTTTCAAATGAAATTTGCATAAAGTACTTCAAAAAAATCACGAACTCACTTTTTCGCCACAACTTTGTATATAAGCCCTTAAGTTAAAGTTCCTCATGCATTTTTTTATCACTGACCAAAGGAAAGTACTGATTGGTATTAATTTTTATAACAGATTTTTGAGCATTAATATTTTATATCTCCCAAATTCCTTGGGGCATGTTCAGCAGCGTTCTATTTTATATTGGAGTTTCAAAGAAAAACCTGTTTTAATCCACCTAGCGGTGCAATTGTGCCTTTCTCATTTCTCTAAACTATGGCACGGAGGCTTTTTATGTTCAACATAATCGTGGAAATGTCCATTACATTCTTAGTACACTTTGCACTTATACACAATGGCATGCCAGCCACGAACTTGATGAGCTACGTGTCGACGGTGAAACACTTGAAACAAAAAATATCATACTCCATTAGCCTAATCAGCATTAGATCAATGTTATCTGCTTGCTAACTCATTTTGTCATGCGGGGATGGGTATGTGAGGAGGGCGAAAGTCCCATGAATGAACGACTCCCCAGCTTAAATTGGTATGCTTTGTAATATAGTGGTGGTTTGAAGATGATGGGGTTGAAAGGGAGGGGTATGAGGTGGTGGTCTGAGCGGTGATTTAAGGAGATTTTTAAAGGAGGGGAGTGAACAGTAGAGGGGGGGGGGGTGTAACCCCTCTCCGTAAACCATCAACTACGCCCCTGTTAAAATCCAGAAACCTTATGCGAGTTGAAAAAAAAATTTGGCCATCCGGGCCGGGATTAGGTTGACGTTTTTCAGAGTGATTGCATAACCTTTCTATATGAGAAAGGCAAAAATGTGCAAAATCCAAAAACGTGAATCTTCGTCAATTTTTTTTCGTGTTTGCATCAAATCTCGACGTTTTATGCACCTTGAATACATTTAGCATCAAAAATAAAAATTCTATTTTTAATTTTTCCTATAGTTTTTATGCGAAATTTCTGTGTGGCCGCACTCTGAAACCCGTAATTCCGGAACCAGAATTCCGATCGATCCAAAATTCAATAGCAGCCGATGGGAAGGTTGCACCTTTCATTTGAGACTAAGTTTGGGCAAATCGGTCCAGCCATCTCTGAGAAAAATGAGTGACATTATTTGACACATACGCACATACATACACACACACACATACACACATATACACACACACATACATACACACATACACACACACATACAGACTTTTTCCGATCTCGACGAACTGAGTCGAATGGGATATGACACTCGGCCCTCCGGGCCGGGATTAGGTTGACGTTTTTCAGAGTGATTGCATAACCTTTCTATATGAGAAAGGCAAAAAGGTTTCATTATATCGAACAGTTTAACTTCTACAGTTTTTTGTGAAACATTAAAAAGTAATTTCAGCTCGAAAGAACATTCTTTGCCCTTTATTGTTTGTAAATAATTTCTTTTAAATGTTTACCATAACAGCGCGTGAGGTGGCCCAATTTTTGAAAACGCGCTCGAGCATTTCATGTGGTATCTGGCTAATTACTCGAATAGTGTTTGCTTCCAATGCTTCAATTGTTGCATGCTTATCTACATAGACTTTTGACTCCCAACGATTGACGATGAAGATTTAGACGGCCAACTGACAGAGAGAAATTCACCGTTCACCGAATGTCTTCCGCAATAATTTCAATGTGTCATTACTTGAGTGGCACGTGGCGCCGTCTTATGGAAACAATGAATTTCCAATGTCTCCTTACCGCTCCCTTTCCCATATTGATGATGGTTTTCATTGTTTTGAGGTAACCGGAAGTCGCCATCTTTGATTTCAAAATGGCAGGAATCGT
The DNA here is from genome assembly GCF_030247195.1 of Topomyia yanbarensis. Classification (NCBI taxonomy): domain Eukaryota; kingdom Metazoa; phylum Arthropoda; class Insecta; order Diptera; family Culicidae; genus Topomyia; species Topomyia yanbarensis. The sequence continues at coordinate 390,325,025 of NC_080671.1, read as the reverse complement.
CAATTTCTGACCGACGGTTTTCATGGATTTGTGATAAATAATTTCTGAAACCATTCTTAGGATAAAAATAGAATATTTTTCTTCTCAAGGCAAAAGTGGTTTAGCCCATTTTAACCCATTTTTGGGCTAAGCTCTTTTTTATACCATTTCTGCTCTGACTGGTCCATAAATAATATTTTATTATTTTGTGAACCGTTTCACGAGCACGAGTTGTCAGTTATGAAAATTATACTAGGTACCATGTTCACGAACACATGAACGATATTTTATGGTATTGGATGGAATCATGAATCAGTTCGCCTTACCATGAATTAGATTTCATGATTTTGTGAACTATTTATCAAGTACGAATACACGCATAATAGTTTTCGATCTTGTGAATTCTTTCACGAGCTCGAATGGTAATATTGTACTAGGAATCATGAACGAATGCATGAAAATTATTTCATGGTTTTGTCAACTATTTCACGAGCGTGAACTAATTTGCTAGAAACCATGAATCCGTTCGCATCTACATGAATAATATTTTATGATTTTATGAACTATTTTACGAGCACGGGTATTGAATCGTGACTAATATATTTGGAATTATTAACTGGTTCACCATGATTGAAAGGATTCATGAATAACATTCCTAGGTCCGTGCAATAGTTCACGAGAAAATGTTTTGATTTTGTGAAACACCATCTCAATCATGAAAACCAGACCAAGTACAAGATGTAGCAAATCATTAATCATGTCACGTCGTATAGTTGGTTTTATGAATAATATTCATGAAGTTGTGAACTAGTTCATATATAGAAAATAGATTTGGTAATGGTATGGCGGAAACCGTGAATGAAGTTTTTAAAATAAAAACATCTCCACTATAAAATATATAAGTTATATAAGTGCTACTGAAGGGGAAATGAAAGAAAATTATAAAGCACATGATTTTTGTTCATGGCCCTATTTTTGTAACTCAAAAACCGGATTGTTCCGGAACTTTTGACACTTTATTCAAATTTGGGAACAAATTTTTTCCGTGTAAGTATTAAACCATTGTATAATATTGGCTATTCATTAGCACTAATGTTGCATTGAAACTCCATTATAGTATTTACTTGCTCTATATTAGTATTATAAATGCATGCAGGGACAGAAAAATATAGCATTATCGCTTGCTCTATATACGTATATAAAGCTGACATAACGTATACAATGCATGTTTCAAGGATATTTAAAGCATATATACGCATTTAGTTCTATTATATAGCGAATATAAAACCGATATAATGCTACTGTAATGCGGTGGGTTACGCAACTTCTCTTGAAAATTATATTCAGCATACTTAATTGCATTCGAACATATGCAATTTAGCCTACGCAGCAAAAACAGCGCACTTGCATGAAGGACAAGGTGGTTGTGCTGCAAAAGCATTGCGGAAAACTGCAGCCAATTGAAGCTTTCCAATAGCATAAGTAGTGCCGAAATCAGGTTTTCAATAGTGACACGTATTCATTGGTGCTATATAATAGCATTAGACAGGCTGTACAGTAATAGCATAATATTTCGGTTTCCTGGCATAATATCAGCATTATAACAAGATATAAAGCTTAACGGCCCTTTAAGATTGTCCTATATGCACGTCTAAAGCAAATATTAGGCTACGTTATAATGCTTATTGGTTACTTGGCAATGCTTGACATGATCGAACTGGATAAAGGCGACTTCCCCATCAGGAATCAGCAGCGTTTGGCTCAAATGGCACTTTCCCCATGTTGATCGGATATTTGTGCCTTGCCATGATCTGCTTGTTCATCATTTCCCTGATGGGAAGGATTTGGGAAGTGATTCGGGAAGGGTTAGAGGCAAGGAAAATGACGACACAGAACAATTAACACAGAGAATTCTGCACCTCGGAAGGTTGTTGAACGATCTGCAGGTTCTACAGTAGCAGGAGAAAAACTTGCAACCCCCGTATGGATTTAGATTTTTTTAAACAGTGAGTGGATATATCAATATCCTCGAAGAGATATTGTCATTCAAATATGGCTTAAACTATAACCTGACTGGGTTAGGAGCATAGGTTCATCATTAGAGAGAACTAAAAATCAGGATAGGCAATTGCATTGCTGCAGGGCAGTTACATATCAATTTTTTTTTATTTCAATTATAGAGGTTTTAACCTTAAGGTCATTCACCTCTTCGGGTTAGCAAAATTTTTAGGAAAAATTTCTAACCCTATGTGCGGGGTCGGGACTCGAACCCAGGTGCGCTGCGTACAAGGAAATCGATTAACCAATACGCTACGCCCACTCCCTACATATCAAATGATATGAGGTTCCATAATCGGATTCACAAAGATCACACGAATAATACTCAGCACGCTGAATAGTAGCCATGTGATAATTGAGTTTACAATGTCCAGTCAGTGCCCTGATTAAAATAATGCAATTGTGCTTGGAAAAATGCAGCAAATTATCCTCCAAACTCACATCCTTGAGTCGAATAAGTTCGGTATTCTGCCAAGGTGTTCCCCTAGAAGCACGAATAACTCAAAGCGGGCAAGCTTCTTGGTATGCTGCTACTATGAGTGAGTTTGTTTCATCCACGACCTCATCCAAGCCATGTGGATATTCAATCGTTGGAAGATACTCCTAGTAACCAAGCCCTCACCGTAGAGGTCCCAGTTCGTAGATTTGGGATTACGATATGTGCGATCAAATGATCAAAGACGTTGTGCTTATGATCAGACAACGTTCGATACGAGTCAGTTTGCCAACTCATGCGTAATACTGTCAGAGCAGAGAGTTACATATAACACCTCTTCTCTGCCAGCTCGTACAAATGTTGGCGATTTCCTACATTAAGTATGTGCAGATTTGTACTACTTAAGTATTCCATTAATTCGATGCCTCTCAAATTGATATCTGAGCTGCCCCAAATTATGTGGTGGGCATTTGCATCATTGCCTATTATGAGTGGAAACCGAATCTCTGCCACAGTATGCTACAACTCTTTTGAAATCATCAGAAGGGGATGGTTCATTCTGCGGCAAATATGTTGAAAAATAAAATGTAAGAGACATTTCACGTGAAGTTGTCATGTCATTTTTGTTAAAAAAGCTACGAAGACGGGGTTAAGTAGCTTTCCACCATAAAAGTTTCTATTACGAAAATGCGGTTCTTGGCCCAAACACATTTCATCATCAGCACTTGAATGGCTGGCGGCCAAAAGGGGCTATCCCATATTTTGCATTTTTACAGGAAATGGAAAAAAACTTCCGCTTTTCCAAAATAACGTTGATTTATTGGGAAAATACATTATTTTATTAGTAGTTCATTGACCCACGTTGCCTAGAAAAATACGATCATTACATGTACTACGCAAACGCGGGGGTACCTAGAGTTCAAAAGGGGCTAACCCACAATTAACACATCCTTTTCTTATTTTTCGTTTTAGAGTTATGGTGTCTTTGGCAAAGTAGTTGTGTGACATCTAGTGCTTCATTTGATCATTTCATGTTAGTTTCTGAAGTCAGTCGCTAGGGCGGCGCTGTTATAATTTTTTTAATGGAATGAGATAGAAAAATGGTGTCTATAGCAAAGTTATATACCAGGTAATTATAAGTATATCTTCTGAAGACACCAATTTTGTAGGTCCTACAGGTTTTGAAATATCGCGCATTTTTGAAAACGTAACCTGTAAATAAATGTTCTAACTAAAACCTTGTCTATCTCAAAACGTACCGCACCTACTAAGTTTGCATCTTCAGAAGATATGTTTAAAATGATAGCACCTACAACTTTCTCGAAGACACCACATTTCTATCTAGCTGCATTAAAAAGTTGATAACAGCGCCGCCATAGCGATTGAATTTTGAACTAGTGCGATTAAACCAAATTAAGCGCTAAGTGACACAAAGCAACTCTTTCGAAGACACCATAACTCTATAACGAAAGATAATAGTTGATTCAACGTTTTTTAACTTTCCGACCACAATTTACCGTTATTCTCATAATCCCCTATTGCTCAGAGAACTTTCAATGCAGAGACATGATACCTTCACTGGAATTTTCATAAAAATATGCTCAATAATATACATTTGTGCAAGAAATATATATTAGAAAATAGCCATACATAGCAAGTGTATGAGCGGCCCTTACCTTCAGGATCAACTGTGTGGGCCGAAACGTCAACGTGCAATGCAATCCAACTAAAAACAGTATTATATCGAGTTCACCGATATGTGAGCTACAACAAAAAATTTACTGATTGCGAATCGATTGACTACTTTATCTTAAAACCTCGAAAAACGAACGAGAAAACTTGAATTTCCATAAGACTCAATGTGGGGTTAGCCCATTTTGTACGTCAGCTAGTACTTAGGTTTCCTTCCCATGGTCAACTTTGACGGCTAATAGCAAAAAATCTAAAAATTATTTTCAAAATTCTTAAATGGCAGTACACTTAGGTTACTTAGAACTATCAAAAAATGCAAAAATGTCGATTTCGGAAAAAATTGGGTTATCCCCTTTTGGACGCCATCTAGAAGATACCAAACACGTTGGCTTATAATCGCCCACAGCGAACCCCGAAATGGGTATTAGGGACATGATCACCATTTGAATCCCACGATTTTCGAAGAAACAAACGTCCATTGTGCCAGAGATTTGCTTAACACAGGGTAAGACTCACGACACTCCGTGCGCGACTGGCATATTTTAGTCCTGCCAGCCATTCAGTCCTCGGCACGGAGAAACACCTTGACTTGAGGACTCCTGTTTTAAGTCGCCTCTTACGACATGGGAGCAGGAACCCAGTGAATCAATTCTTGGTTGAGAAACTTTAACCCGCCGGATGCCACACGGCCTCTATGATAAAGGCGACTTCCCAAAGCTTAATCTCCAATTTCACCTTCAGTAAAAGTTCAACATAATGTATGACCGGTTGTCAATAGCCACATAGTTTTAGTTCCATTTCTTGCAATGCAACTAACTTATCTCGATAAATCACCACGGCAACAATAAAAGTTTCTTTGCTCCTATTCAGGCAATGCGCACAAGATAAGTGTAACAGATTTTGTCGTTCGCTTCGCGCTGTTTCGGGTAGAAACAGAAAGCAATTATGACCGTCTCACGCAATAAAAGTACTGAATAAAAGAAATATATACAGGTAATCTTCGATACAACGTACCCTCGATATAATGTACCCTCGATATAGCGTCACTCGATATAACGTACATTTTTTCTCGATATAACGTACATATTTTTTAATTTATTTTTCAGGTCCAAATTTCTCTTCAATTACGCATGTATTCCATATTTCAGGAATTCAATACGTTACACGCAATCTTAAAACGTACTAATTGGGCTTCTAATGAGCATTTTAGGAATTGGCTACTTCATTGAAGGTTGCGAGAGCGATTTTTTCAATTTCATTTGCGTATGATCGTAATTTATTAAAACCATTAATTTATCTCAATAAATTATCCAAGATCAGTAAGTTCTAACTGAAAACTAAAATTGATAATATTTGTGTGACCATTGTTGGTTAGTTTCGGGACTGCGGAATCTTATTCTCTGGGCCGAATGGCAATATTTAAGTTTCACGGCATACTGTACCACAAAAAGAGTGAGAGATCTTATTTTTAGTTACACGGCAACTGTGCACGCTTTACGATCGGTTTGGGGTATTTAGGAAACCGATTAGCGGACTGAAATATCTTCAGAAATTCTTGAATCGTGGATACAAGTGGATCTTTATACTCTTTTCTAATGATTAAAATTCATAAATTGCTTTTATTTTATGAGGCGCAGACGGTGGGAATATTAAAAAAAACACTTTAGAAGCCCAGACAGAATAATAATGACTAATGACTTAATAATTAGGAAAAGAGTCAGAATAAGAATATTTTCGGGGGTTGAGATAGTGTAGTTGGTAAATCGATTGCCTTGTACGCAGCTCACCTGGGTTCAATTCCCAACCCTGTACATTGTGTACATTTTTCAAAAGAGATTTCTCTAACCCGACAAAGAGGCGAATGACACTAAGGTTAAAACCTCTGTAATCAAAATAAAGAAAAGAATATTTTCACTAAATTTAATTCATATAAGCAAAAAAAATGATCGTGGCATCTTTTTTTCTGGAACCACTATAATTTTCTTATTAGAAAAGTTGTTTCGCACTGCTAGGTAAGTTAGATTTTCAAATTTAATTACGCGTTATCAAAATTCTACACAATAAAGTACCATGAACAACAATTCTTTGAACATTTTGCATGCTTCGATATAACGTACAATTCGATATAACGTACAATTTTTAAACCGAGATGTACGTTATATCGAAGTTTACCTGTATACACTTCCGAAAAAGCTGTTTCCTCTTTAAAGTTGCAGTTGTTTTAAATATACATGGCACACTTTGTTTCTGATTCATCAAGATAAGTTATAAAAATATGAAATAATTTTTTAAATCAAACAGAAGGACATCTTCTGAAGCAACTTTGACGTTTTGCTGTACGGACACAGTTTTCAAAATCAAATAAATTGACAGCGGTCCTTCACACTGTAAAAGCCATGTCCATTGTCCAGCCACCCGTGATAACTTGGTGACAGCTTATCTTTCCGACGGACAGCGAAACTATCTCGATTTTGTTTGTTGTATCGGGAGACAAGTCAAGGGAAAAAACTTTTCCCGTCCAAACGAACCAACCAAAGCTCGTACACCACATACCACATCATCCATTATTCCCGCACGTGCTGCTGGGTGCCCGAGAGCAACCGAAAGCATCTTAATAATTGTTCAATAAATTTCCCCCGCAATCTTGCTTTGCCGTTTTCCCACCTTCAGCACCGTAAAGCTCCGTTTTATGTTTCGCATCACTGCATGTAGCCTGCATGAAAAACAAATGCTGTTTCAAAGTTTTTCCGGTGTCCGTTTCATCGTGATTCGCCGGGAAAAATGCTTTTCTAAATGTGAGCTACTATCCTTGGTGCAAGAGGTAGGTAGCACCAGGTAGGTAAGAGCCTTGATGGGACACAAGGAACTTTTCTTTCGGTGAAAGTTTCTGTAAGCTAAAGGAAAACTTTACACTGGCTGGCAATATGTTGCAAAATCCGATTACCATAATTAATCTTGCTTGCTTGTTGGTCATCCACCGTCCGTTGCGTTGTTGGGAGGTGTTGTTGATGGGGTTTTGAGAAGAGAAGGAAGAACAGCCTAATTTCCTTCAAACAAGAGCTCAAGCATAATGAGGCGTTGTTCGCTGTGTTGCACTGTACGCTATTGTGATATATTATGAAACATAATAACAGAAGGTGCTGTTGTTTAGATAAACTCCAAAGTAAGTTTCTAACTCCGTAAGGTTTTGCTTTGTTTTCATCACAATTAATACTGTGTTCAATTACCGTCGCCTGAGCTGGCGAGAGTTTGTTTAATTTGTCTAACTCATCTCTGGCGGCGGATAATGGATTTCACGCGTCATAGTGAGCCCTGCTCAGTCATACTTCTGTGAATAATGACGGCAAACGACCGACGCTGGAGAGGCAGAACGATTTTATCGTTTATATTTTTATACTCCCAAGCTGAGAAATTCGTTGCCTTATTATGGGAAAAATCTGTGTTCGGATTAGCCGTAATTGCGGGATGCATTTTTCAGGATATTTCTTGGTCTTGATGTGATTAATTGCTGTTCCTGCTGCCGATGTAGGGACATTTTTTCTTCGAAGCTGCTTACACCGAGTGCTTCTTTCGGTTTTTTTTTCCTTTGTACGGAACTATTGGAAAGCAAATTGGTTCGAATATAGTACAGACATACTACCAATCTGTTCGATTTGATAATTTTGAATTTTCACAGGCCATGACAGTTCACAATTTACCTCATCAATTTTCTAACATATTTAGATTTTCTGATAATGAATTTCTCCCCTTCCCAAATTCCAAATCTCCTAAATTGAATCAGTGTCACCTAGTAACTTACCGTCGTAAATCAACCGACCATATCAAAACAACGACCGGCATTCGCCGCCTCGTTTATCTTCCTCCGACAATTTGTAGCAACCGTAACTCCCCAATTTGTAAACACCAAACTGTCATGCGATTACTTTTTTCCGCTTCCCCCTTCCAAAGAAAAACGACACATTTTCCCACATCGTTTCCCACATGTGTTAGCATTTATCAAAAAATAAATACCTTCGCTTCTTGTTGTTGTAAAATTACACGCTCAACCGATAAATGTTGTTATCTCCCTCTTTCTTTTTTTTCTTTGCGCGCAACCATGCGGGGGTAGTCTTCCACCTTCATTTGCCTTACACTCCAGATGTTGCTTACATCAACTTAGCTTCCAAATTTTTCACGCATTTCACGGGTTCACCCACTCACCAAAAACACATCGCACCGCGTGGTACCTTGCTCGCCATCTCTTACCCAGCAGTTTTTCCTCTTTATTGTTATTTTTTGTTTCATTCAGTGCTACCAAGTAAATAGACAACGATGAATAAAAAAATATTTATTTTACAGGTCGTCCCCGATTATTCGGATTGTTGGACGAGGATTTTTTCTATCATTATATTTTTTTTTAAATTTGCATAAAACATTGACAGCCTGTCTTTCATTTGCTGTGAACTGATTGTGCGTCGTCTAAAACGATAGGTGGGTTTTATCAGACGTAACTCAAGTGAGGTTTGATGCACGTTAAACTGTTAACTCGTACGAAATGTTCAACAGAGTTCTATTCTATTCTATTCTATTCTATTCTATTCTATTCTAGCCATTACACAGCCAGTATTAAAATGCATCCTGGAAAATACCGCAGTTATTCTTCAGTGTTTTTCTAGTCAACATTAATATTTGAAGCTTATGTTTTGTAATATGTCGCAAATATTAAAACGGCCAGGCCTACTGTGCAGAGTTTGAGTTTAAAGATGTTTCAAAATTATACGGCAATTAAATTATTCAATGGCAATTAAATTAATAAATAGTCTAACTAACGAATCCTTTTGAATCTTGAAGGAGGAAGAAACGAGGACAACCGTACCGACCGTTTCAGTTTTTAAGGGGATATGATAAATCGTTGGGAGTGACTTTACTAAGGCGGTTATTGTCACTCCTTTGGTGCTTTGGGATGGGACAAAGGTATTTACACCTTGCCCTGGCTAATGAGCCCTGGTTAAAGCGTCTTTACTCGCTCTGTATGAAATGTTCAACAGAGTATTTAAGAACAGTTACGAACTTTTAGGTGGCACTAAAAGAGTTATTTTGGTTTGATGTGTACACTCAAAACAAAAATACACAGAATTTGATAGAAGTATCGTATAATTTTTAGGCACAAGTTGCACGCACGGAAATCATGAGATTATCTTATGAAATGGGATTTATTTTGTCAAATCGGTTTGCTATGTTGTTCGTTTTTCATAGTAATCTTATGAAAATATAGTTTTGTTACTGTTCCATGCATCATAAAATAAATCTTATGAATTTCGCTGTACGTTTTGCGTGAGTGTAGACTTAGAAACCATCGTGTAATTTATAAGGCAGTACCTGCTTTTCGAGACAAAATATAAGCGATTTTCCGTATTTTTAAGAGCAAAGAAAAACACATATTTGAAAAGATCGAATAAATTGTTTCGTTGAAAAAAACTCACAAAGTGAACGGATTAATGATACAAATTTTCAATCTTAAATTCCAACCTTCAATCGAATTTACCGCAACCAAGATTCAAATTCAAAGCCTCCTTCAATCATTCGCCTTCAATTTGCCGGGATTTTCATGACAAAACCGAACGCTTTCTTCACAAATTGTTGATTTTTCATTTACACCTGCAAAAACATTCATCTGCTCTGTAGTGGTCAGTTAATGTTAAATGTTGACATGTGTGGCATAGTCAAGCATACATTAACATTATGAAGTAAAGGGCGAACACGAAATTATTGCGACACATTCAACAGGGCATAACTTTTTTACCATTGGGTAAAAATCACCCAAATTTTGCACACTTTCTCATTGATGTGTATTGTTTACATGCTGTCAAACTCGAAGTCGTGTTTTTCGATTCAACGAAAATGGAGGTGAACCAACGCGAGTCAAGAGAACAAATTCTTTCCAAACACCTGGAATTTACTGACCTGTCGCACCGGCAGTTGGGAAAAATGTTGAACATTCACCATTCAACCGTCTCCAGAGTGTTGAAGCGGTTCCAGGAGCGGTTGACGTTGGACCACGGCAAAGGAGCTGGAAGAAAATCGGGACCGGAGAACAGAAAGACGGAGGGAAAGGTGAAGCGAATGATTAAAGCAAATCCCAACGTCTCAAGCCGTGATTTGGCTAAAAAGATCGCAGAGCTACGTCCAGAATGCAAAGAAGAGAGCTGGACTACATACATACAAGGTACAGAACTTCCCAAACCGCGATGAGCGGCAAAAATCGATGGCTAAAACTCGGGTACGGAAGCTCTACGAGAAGATACTGACAAAATATGGCTGCTGTGTGATGGACGACGAATCGTTTATAAAAGCCGATTTTAAGCAAATTCCGGGGTTGGAGCTTTTCACCGGCAAGAGCAAGTTCTATATGGACGACAAATTTAAGAAGAAGAAAATGTCGAAGTTCGCCTCCAAATATCTCATTTGGCAGGCCATTTGCTCTTGAGGACTGAGGAGTGAGCCTTTCGTGACAAAGGGCACAGTAAATGGCGAGATCTACAAATCTGAGTGCCTCGAGAAGCGCCTTTTGCCGTTCTTGCAGCAGCACGACGAAGCTTCGCTATTTTGGCCAGGTTTGGCATCATGACACCATTCTAAAAGTGTCCTGGAGTAGTATGAGGCCAATTCTATCCATTTTGTTTCAATGGACATGAATCCGCCAAACTGTCCGGAGCTGCGCCCGGTGGAGCAATACTGGGCAATGATGAAGCGGGAACTTCGGAAGAGCAAGCAGACAGTCAAAGACGAGAAGGACATGTTAAGAAAGTGGAAAAAACTGAGAAACTGGTACCGGATGACACTGTAAAGACTTTGATGGAGGGCATCAAGCGAAAATGTGTTCAATTTTACACTCAAGGCTCCATCGATTGACTTTTCATTTGATTTTTGAAGTAAATATATGTATAAAATTACCCTAAAATTTTGGTTTGATTTTAAACATTATAAGAAAATTGGCATGACAATTTCGGTGTCGCAATAATTTCGTGTTAGTTTATTCTAGTAGAGTAGAGGGTAGAGGGATACGGTTATATGAAAAAAAATAAATAAATAAAATTTTGCTCCGAGCAATTTTTTGGGTTCCATTTGGGTCCTAGAATAACTGCGAAATCTAAGCTCAATCGGTGAAACTATAGTTTTGCGCTCACGGTTTAAAGTTCACATGGGATTTCGGATGGGGAAATCCACCTTTATAAAATAATTCTTCCAAGAGTCGCCCATTGTCTCCTAAAAATAAATCAATAAATGATTTTCATAGAAATTTTTTCAAGGAAACAATTTCTCGAAGACCGCGAAACGATCTGACTCTTGCGCAAAAAGTTATTAAACAAAAACCGACTGATGCTCTGAAAATTGAAGAAAATTTCTCCAGTACTCCATCATATTAATCGTCTGAGCATCAATCGGTTTTTGTTCAATAACATTTTCCACAAGCGTCAGCTCGTTTCGTAGTCTTCGAGACATTGTTTTTTTGTTAAATTTCCTATAAAAACCGATTTATTTTTAGGAGGTAAAAGGCGACTCCTGAAGCAACTATTTTGTGAATTAGAGTAAATTTTTCCCTACGAAATCTTATGTAAACTTTAAACAGTAAGCGCAAAAATATAGTTTCTCTAATCGAGCTACGAATAGGCACAGTTATTCTAAGACCCAAATGGTATCCAAAAAGTGGCTCGAAGCAGGAATCTAATTTTTGTCCCAGCCTAATGCTCAGGGTAGTCACTGAGAACTGACATACAAGTAAAGTTTTCAACTTGTGTATGAAATAAAACTGTCGCTTTGAAATGACAACAGCAAGTAGCAACTTGCCACTGGCCGGCGCTTCGATCGGCCAGCAATCGCTATACGGCACTTGTGTGCAAACTTGGATACAATGGTGAGTCACGCATGCGAAGCTGTATGCGATGGTGATTTTCAACGTATTTTCATTTAAATGTTTACACAGGTTTTCCGGGAATGTTTGTTCCAGCTTATATGTCTGTTCTCTGTGGGGTAGTTTAGCTTGCTAAACCTAGTCAGTACCCCTGCAAAGAGATATTCACAAGGCCCAACTGAAAATGAATGTAAAATAATTGAGCGGCAGGGTTGTTTAAATGAATGGATGCGATTTGTATATAGCAGGGCATGATTTGAGATTTGTTTCTATTTCATATTCAAACAAACCTGTCGAAAATTTGCAGCCCTGGAGCAGATTATTGAGTTATTCAGTTATTCGGTTATTTTTATCACTGTGTACTACCTGATTTGTTGGAAAAGTGCCACTCTTAACTATCGTACCGTAACTCTTTTCTTCAAAACAATGAAAACAAAACGGAGAATGTTCGGTATAAAAATTTGACTTTTATGAGCTATAAAAATATAAAAGGTATAAAACCGTCAGGGGTGGGTTGATGAATCGATTGCCTGCACACCTAGAAAAAATAGTGTAAATTTACGTCTCCTAACCATGACATATACGAGCATCAAAAATGACTTAGTTTTACGTTTGATTTTAATTTTACATGACGTTTAATTTCGTAAATCATGTAATTTTACTCCACATACAGCGTTTGTTCTTAATGGTAGAAAGTGTAATTTTAAGTCATTGCGCATGTAAAGTATATGTTTCATGTAAAATTAAATGGAACACGGTAATGTTCTGTCATTTCGTAAATTACGGTTTGTTGAATTGTGTCATGTTTGCAATTACGTCAACGATAAAATTCAGATTTTTTTGGTGTGTGGATTTGATACCCAATCCCGCATATAGGTTTTTCTAAAGGGATTTTTCCACCTTAAAAAAAAGGTGAGCGACCTTATCGTTAAAAAATGTATCAAAAAAAAAAAAAAAATAAGAACTGATTTTAATATTGTTAGATGATACAGAGAGTGCTAGTTTATTGAGGTAAACTTTAAATAATAAGGAAATATTAAAACTAAATTTACACAAATTTTCAGCGCAAGATATTAAACATTTAACGAGTGAATCTCGGGAGGCACCGCGGAAAAATACGGTACAAATCATGACTCAAAAGATTTTGGATCCCCTCGCCTTTCTCCATCCTGAGTATTGGAAAGCCGGACACTGCAGATAAGGTGATTTTTACGAAATACCAACCTACTTTAATTCATTTTTCAGTTCTTCTCGTCAGAGAACGCTAGACAAGTTGGCAGACATCGTGGAGCAACGGCAAGTTAGGACGATGGCTACACTATCCCAAAGATATTAACGAAACCTTGGTTCAGAGGAATGGATGGGGGTCGGGATTTCATTCGTGTTTTAGCTTATGTCCAATCACTACACGCTAGACGCTCATCTCCGATGTGTTGGGCTCGCAAATAGCGATACCTGCGTTTGTGGCAATGGTTATCACGATATCGAACATATTGTCTGGGCATGTTCCGAGTATTAGCCTGCCAGAACCCAGCCATTGGATTCCCTTTCCTCCCTTGTATACACCTTCTTAGAAATCATTAATGTACAGATTTAACCTCCTTTGTCATCTCCCCATTCTCAGAAGTGTCCTCTTCCGGCTGTACCGTACATTATCGATGGTTTGTTTCGACTTCAGGCAACACAAAACATTTCTGTCGTAAGAGTCAACAAACAAAGGACCTATAGTAGGAACATCAAACGCGGTGTGTTGCTGATCCGCATCTGAGCAGTACAACGAAATTATTTAAAGGAAGGCTATGTTGATCCGGCGAGAAACACGCGACGTCTCAGTTCTTGATGTTTCAAAATGATCTGTCATCATTGTGCACCTTTTCCCTCCCATCTTTAATACGGTTCTTACTATTCCGATGTTGGAATTTACCCCACTCCTGAATGTCTTCCTCAATCATAACAGTTCTTCCAGTGATTTCCAAGTTTTAATTGCTAATGTCAATAATCCCGTGAAACTGTGTTCCTAGTTTTAAGATTGTTGTAAAATTGGTCCACTAAGGTTAATACAATTAATCGTTTCAAAAAAAAATTTTGCTGAAGAATGCGAAACTCTATTACTACACGTAAAAATGGCCCTAATTGATCCTCCTTTTTCAGCAAAAAATGCAATTGCACCGCTTGTGCATCGAAATGTAAACTGTAAAGGATAACTGTAAACTTTTCCCCGAAAAACAAATACAGAAAAATCATTTCAATGTTCAATCCCATCAACCCTCCCGCAACTTGACGTTTAGCCTAAGTTGCATGAAACCACCGTGTTTCGAATGATGTCACCACCATAGAACGCCGTCCACAAATTGCGATACTGTTAATTGCTATGCGAGAAAATAATTCCGTGACGTCTTTTACGAACTTGTTTTCTTTATTTACATTCGTAAGCGGTAATCAAGATGATCATCTCAAAACAGCGTAAAAATTTAATATAAACACAAACAAGTTAATTCGTCATTTTGGAGTTTCATAAAAGGATTACAAATTATGCCGAATGTAAAATATAAAATGCATGATGTGATTTGAGTGCGCTTCTAGTGTGAACTTTTTCTTCTCCCGTCGCCCTTGAAATATCTTTCGCACATGACAATTCTCGAAAGTTTGTCGTTAATCTTAAATATATTTAGTTTTGTGATTATCATTTTTCACTTCGTATTTAACACAGGCGGGATTGGCTTCGATTGTTTATTTCTGACAGCATGCGACATTTACGGTGCAAAGGTTTCCACAAAATTCAGAACTGATGACAGCTCATTTTTTATCGGAGAGGGAAAAAAACAGTCCAGCATCATTGTGTGTGCTGTTTACATTGCAATGCAAATATTACTACCTAATATCTTAAAACTAAATGAAGATGCTCACCAACTAGCATAAACGCCGCTTGTGTGTATGCTGATGATTCCAAAAAATCATGAATCATTTAAAAATAATGCATCGGAATAAAGATGCATTATTTTTATAATAAAACAACACCAAATCCAAAAAGTCTTCAAAAATGAATTATCGGAAGTAAAAAAATCTGAACAAGAAAATTTTCACTGTGAAGATTTTTGTTAAAGCGGCATTGATCATTTAAATAATGTAAAGCTTAATCAAAGTACCATTTAGTTTCACAGAAAATGTCACAGTTCCTCAGTCTGTGACGACAGATTTTGGCACCCGGAATGCTACGCTTCTATGAATGACGTCATCTTTGACTATTTAAATTTCAGCATTGTATTCTCTTATTGTACGTCGGGCAGGGATGAAACAGTCAAAAAGATCTTTTTTCCCTTTGTGATGCTTAAAACAAAGAAAAATCTGTAAAAATCTGTGTGCAATCATAATCTGTCCAATGTAAAAAGAATCTGTGGCCAAAAATAGTGAAATCAATCTTTGGCATAACACAAAAATCTGTGAATTAAACCTGACGCCGACCAGAAACAACAACTGCAGCAGGCAGATATATTTGAACACTGGACTGCATGGTGTTTAAAAATGTGTCTTGCTTTCAGTTTGGAAATCACGTTGATACTTGCACCTGTATCCAAGCGACTGATTTTACTCCCACTTGCTGCTTGTAGGGAAGACTTGATTTATTTACTCGGTTCGCTAAAAGAAGTAAAATTAAATTACGACTTGTTGGTTTGTACGTATCAAAAGTTGAAACATTGAGTACTAGATAGTTCGATTCTTATAGTAAACCATTTGAAGTTGTTGTTTGAATCGTGGGTGCACTCAAACTCAGGGGATACGCGAATCTTATACACGGTTGCGCACTTTATGGGTAATTAATTAATTCTAATCCCCATATAGGGTGATGAGCCTATTAGCGCCATGTTTCTATTATCACGCTACCCATTTGATGCCGTTGGTTAGAACAGTGTCTGCCATCTTTGTTCAACGCATTGAGTCAAATGGTAGCGCAACAATAGGGGCACTCGATTCGAATTTTCATTGTGCTCAAACGCGAGAATTTTACTGTTTTCAACGCATTTATGTTATTATATTGGTTCTTAACAACGAAGCAAAGCGGTTGATGTCAATTTTTACGCATTCCATTGATTGTAAGGCAAGAAATTACCGAATTAGTGAGGCACCTTGCTTAGTATGGTGAAAATAGGCTCATCACCCTAGGACAAAAGTTATTGGCGTTTTTCCATTGACGCGCATCGAGTTATACCATGATCTTCGTCGCGAGCGGTGGACTCTCGTAGAGCTCCCTTCGAGTCGGTTAATTTTCATCATTTTTGGCACAGTTTACTGTCTCCCGGTTATCAAAAGTGGTAATAACAGTGCAATTTAACAATTATACAAAGTGAAGTGGTTTATAAAAGCATATTTTCGACAGACGCGAGTGGTGACAGTTTGTGAAAATTGAATTCCTGCAAATGAAAAAAATATCTTTTCCTCGCATTACGGGCCGTCGATTCCCGATACAAGGACAATAAAAGTGTACAGAAAACATCTAGAAACACAGTGTACATTGTAAAAATAGTGAAAAATGGTTTTTCAGAGAAAAAAATTCGATCCGAAAAGTGAAAAAATATGCCAATAAGAAAAATTGACATTCAAATAATTGGCGTTTCACCAGCGACTAGCGACTACCAGGCGTCGCCCAAAATTCTTCGCCCGAAAAATAGGTGGCAAACCAGCCGGTCGGTGCTCAGCTAATTTCGTCCGCGTTCCTTGTCACCTATTTTTATTGAGTGTTTCATCGGCAGTGCTATCTTTAAAAATGAGCCGCCTTTGATATTCAACTGTTTTTTTACTGTATTATTTTATTGCAAATGAGTAGAGGTCTTGAGTCTTTTATATTCGGGATTGCAGATATTTTGTCGCATGTAAATTTTGGGTGTTCGTTGATGTGATTGCGCTGTAAGGGAACGCGTATCTGCCGGTCGGCAAACTTTTCTTTTAACTGAGCAAACTATTTTTTGTTTCTTCAGGGTTTGTTTTACCAACGGGGTAACTGATTCACAGAGCATTCAATGTGCTTTGGGAAAACACATGGCCTTATTTGAATGGAATAATGACTTCAATCATGTATAAGGTTTGAGCATTGACAATTCGCGAGAGGGATCGGGGACCGGTTGGCAATTACCTTCAGTAATGTCAGCACGAAGAATAAGTGTTTTGCTGTCATTTTCATTGCTTAGTTTTCTATTCTATCGCATGCCTCCACGCAAGTCTAAGTCTATTGATGACATTTGGTCCTTAGACCGGCGACGACTGGGAATACTGCCAATACCGTAAAAGTTGTTCGGAAATCAGCGCCAATAAGACTTTAATTTGACTAGTATCGATGATCGCGGGTCAATACGTACTGAAAATTCGCCGCGTCTGTTTTAATGAATATAATTTCAAGTTCCGTTACTGGTAACAAGCCCGTGCATCAGGTTAACGATCCTCTGTATTTCCCTTCAATGTTCGATATAATCGTTCGTATACGTGTATTTCACAAACAATCCGATATTAGAAATAGGAAATACTTTCGTTGATTTATAACATCTAGAGCTATCATAACTCTCTGTCTGTATGGCGTTTTGTCGCTCGTTAGTTTGCAACCCAAAAAATATATCGTAGAGAAGGAATAGCGAAATTAGTCTGAATAATGTCGCAATAAATAGTGATCCGGCCCATTACACAGATAGGATTAGCTTTTCTAGGCAGTACTCCCACGATCGGCTGTGTGGATGTGAAATTGCTTTTGTTTAGAAAACATAGGATACTCTCGGTAGATCTTATTTTTCGAGCGATCGTGTTCTCGAAGACTAACTGAACTACTGCCTAATAAACTATGCTATACAGGTCGCATCGCTTGCTTGGAGCGAATCCTAGACCCTGTTTCCTTTCAAATCACCAACTCCGCGATACCTGTGGAAGATTCTGATGAACCTTCTGTATAAGATTCCTCATTTTATTCAAACGATCGCCGGGTAAAATCAGCACCGACACGATAGAAACCACGAAAAAATTCGTTGTGTGATTGAATATTATTAAAAAAATATAAGCAGTGCTCCTTATAGCTGGCTATCCGGAGTTCAAGGTGCTTATTTTGCTAATCGTATTAATACAACAAATGATAAATTTCCCAAATTCTCGGCAGCCGGCTGCCCAGAGCAATTATTACATGATAACGCTACTGGAACACTTACTAACAACTCTCCCCATCCCGTGATACATGTGGAGATGCAGAGGATTCCTCGGTCTCTAGTAGCAACATGTATCGGACTAACATTCCTTCCTTTCCCAGAAGATCTGCATTCGGACGTGGCCGGCGTCGGTATTTATCAGCATGCAGGGATCAGAATAGATTGTACAATGTGGCTCATCATGTTATTCCCAAGTATGTTGTTCCAATGAACATTTTGCAACCTAATTTGGTTCTGGTCAATAACAGAGTAGCAACTACGGGCGATCTCTTATGCTATGCTTATGCTAATTAATTAATTCTAATCCCCATATATGTTTAACGAAAAAACATAAGATAGTGTTGACAATCGATCTAAAATGTTTTGAAATATTTGCGAAATAAATGGATTACCTATTTCATATAGTCTACATGTGTTTGAGTTAGTGCGACGGTTGACGTTAAATTATATGGTGTCTTAAGTTGGGCTAAAGTTTCTGGACGCACGCATTTCCATTCCGTCTAAGTAGGTACACCTATACATATATGGTATACGCAAAACATAAAATCAGTGTTTGGCGTTGAATAACTCAATTAATTTTTGGAAACCAGACCGTGTGCGCTAAGAGAGGAAACGCACAATATTTTGATCATTATTATACTTGAAATATTATAATCCAAATAATATATATGTTGAATTGTAGATTTACGTTAATAGATTGTACAATCGCATTGAGCTGTCCCATGTAGTTTTTTTAAATGAATTTTGCAACTTGAACTTTCAAATAATGAGCAGAGGTTTCTATGTATTACTAACGATTGTTTTTTTTATTCTTGTTTATTTTCCGTCGACCTCTGCCTGCACTGAGTGCCTATCAGCAACCACAGCGAGGTTACCCTAGATATCGGACCATCAAAACATGGATCGGATCAACGGCTTTACTTCCCTTCCGAAGGAAGACGTCACCACAGATTTTCCACATTGGAAAAAAAATCGCAACGAACTCAGCTGAGATTGAACTCAGATCCGCGGGGGTGAGAAATGGTTGCACTTACCACTCAATCACTGAAGCTGTCATATGATTGCTTGATAATGCGCCAAAGTGATTGAGCGAGAAGTTAAGTACACTGAATACTGAGATAGGGTAATGTGCTTATTATGGCAGTAGAGCCATATTTTGCGCCTCTTGGTTTCGAATCAAGCATATGGAATAATGACCATATTTATTTGACTAAAAATGTGTGCGAAAATAAGCTCAAGCTATATTCTTTATTTGTTGTGCACATATTTATTTAAACCTATCCTCTAAATATAACTTTTAATTGAAATAAAATCACTTTCTTGAAATAGCTGCTAATTCGCCGCATTTACATAGTGAACTAACAAATTGGCGCCTCAGTCTAGTAGCGCCTCAGTCTAGTAGATCGTCGAGTACCGAGTTGGCGGATGGTATTCTTCGGACCCGCGAGGAATCCTTCAAGCACTGGTCGGGTCTACAAGGTAGGATAGGAAGCTTCAAGAAACGAGAAATGAAAGAGAGGGACTAAATTGGGATGTTTGTCGTTTTTATAAAGATGTAAATAAGGGATATATAGGGGAGATCGCGATTTGACAGCATATCTTGAACTGGGACATCTGGTGGTCTACTTCGGACCCGAAAGGAATCCTTTAAGTGAGACCTGGCGTCACAATTTCCGGCTCACGCCCAGACAACGTGCTTGATGTCGTGATATCACAAGCGCACAGACTACTCTCTGCAAGCCCAATACGCCGCAAATGCGCATCTAACGTGTAGTGATTAGACATGAGCCGGGACATCACACGAACGACCCACATCCATCCCTCTGAACCAAGGCTTCGTTGATACCTTCGGGATAATAAAACTTAAGAATATGTTACTGTTTCTAAATCAATCAGCCAATATTGTTCTGGTTCTGCTACGAATTTAGAAGTTTCAAAAAGCCAACTACTCTGAGAGGCTAACGTGTCGATCCACACCTAACAATGTATATGAGAAAATAGTATCTTAAAAAATAAGCTCTCTTACTCCATCTTTTACCGATGTTTAATTCAGCCGGTAGCGAAATGTCAAAAAACGGAAATAAACATATGCTATTCCAAATTATCCAGTCCGACCTGTACCACCAATTTGCCTCGCACCCATTAGCCATTGCTACAAGCATTCCTTTTCTTTTTCTATTTCTTGCAACTCTTTCGCTCTCCATACCAACTGCTACTGCAGCTCGTGAAATATTTTCCGCCTCAAAACACCAGGTGACAAATTATGTTGGGTAATTTATCTACTGGGGAAATCGGAGTAAATTATTATAGACTAAGCCGGTAGTAGATTTTGTGTGCTCCAGAAATTTCTCCCCTAGATTGTTCTAGAATTTAGAGTGAGGAATAAGTTACTGCTAGGAATTAGTTAATCTGAAAAGAGGAAATTGAGCTATATCCGGTTCTTGGAAAAGTTTTGGAGGTCCATCTTGAAAATGAGAGAATTAAATTAAATCATACCCATATTTTACAATATGACTTTGGAGATATTTCCCATTGGCTTTGTAGTTCAACTTTTGGCATAGGTTAATTTTATATTCAAGTTTATGGTTTAAACTGACTCGTATTTAAATTGTTCCCTTTGTTTCAAACGAGTGACTATTGTTCATGGCACTCAGGCTCACAAACCCATGATTTCACATTTAATGCATACAAGGCTTATCCTTCATTTGTTGTTTGCTCAATCCTAACCGAAATATTTTCCTGCTCACATTCTGCAAACGTAATGCTTTTTGGTTCCAAGATTTCCTGCCCCATACTGGTGAAGCATTCTACCGAAAATTTGGGGCGGATTCGAGTGGAAGTGTATTGGCACATATTTAGCCGTTGGTTGCCCAATGTTAGCTGCTTTTCCCGAGTGGAGCTCCGGAAGAACGATTGCGAGTGCTGCCGTTAGTACAGGCACGCCTCTTGTTTTCTGGTGCTGCACGGCTTTTAGCCATTTACTACCATCCACCATAACCCGTTCTGTTCTTCGCTTTGCTTAGTGGTGCTGCTGCTGCTTATCACCGATGAAAAGTGCAAGGCGTTTCTCAATTGCTTCCGCTGCTGCTGGCTGGTCTTTGAAACAAATGGTGTGTGCTTGTGGATCAAAAGGCTCGCATAGGTGCAGTTGAAGCCAATTTGGAGAATTTTTATGCACGATAAGGGGCTTGGTTCCCTATTCTCATCATAAATAAGGGTGCCAAAAATCAGTAATTATTCGGCCTACATTCAAAGGATTGTGTAAATCACTATTATTATCTTCGTTTCCTGCTTATGCAGTCGTGTAAAACACAAATAAATCGTGCTTGTACGAATCGAATTCCAGTTTAACATACCTCTTTTGACACGATCGTTGAACAGAGATCAAGACAACGAGCTAACAAATCCGGTAAAATGAATAGAGGGACTGAGACCAATTTGAGGGCGTCTACCCCACTTAGAAAGATTCAAATGTCAACGAGAAATTTGCGGCAATGAATTACCTTTTCGTTTAGAAAGGAATTGTAGTTGACCGACTCGGCTCAATTGGAATTTGTTGTTTT
This sequence comes from Topomyia yanbarensis, assembly GCF_030247195.1. NCBI lineage: Eukaryota > Metazoa > Arthropoda > Insecta > Diptera > Culicidae > Topomyia > Topomyia yanbarensis. The sequence goes on along the minus strand of NC_080671.1, from coordinate 390,303,227 downwards.
TTTCATCCTCAGTCAAAAACATAGAGAGCTAAGATTGAGTCTAAGTAAGGACCGTCAATAATTGTGTTTGACGTCAACTGGTACGTGTCTCAAACCGGCAAATTCCAGCCACTCCCGATCCACCGGCCAGAGTGCTGCGGTATCGACAGGACAATTATTAAGTTAAGTTTGAATAATTCAGCAAATCAACCACTTTATGCGTTTTACGACGAGCGGCTCCCGTGGAACAAATACTAAGTAGCACGCGACACACATTTGCCAGGGCGCGCGAAAGTCTTCAGCTTCCAAACGATCGGATGATGAGGAGAAGGAGGAAGAGGAGGTTCTAATGCACGCTTTCCATCCCATCAGCAGCCGCAAAAGGAATGGGATTATTATTCAAACCGTCACGTTTATTGACTGTAATAAATTGAGACCTGGGGACTGTGTTCCGCCTTCCTGCCTGCTGCGCGCTACCCCGTTTCCATACGGGTGCCAAATTGATGCGGGGGTGTCAGGACGACACACAGACAGACAGACACACACACAGGTCTTTCTCGGTCTCGGGAAGATTATTGTTTCCCTCAAGTGGAATTGTTCGCTGATGAATGAGATTTGTCTGGTTGCTTCTGCTGGGTTGAGGTTTACGACTTTCCTGCTGCGACGGAGATGTGTTCCGCTTGTTGGGGTTGAGGTGTTTTGGGGGGAAACATTAGCGTTTGTGGTGATAATTCAATTTTGAATGACGATATTTTCCGCTTTGACATTTTCGCTACTGTTTGCTAATTGAGGTTTCAGCAATAGTTATGCATACTAAACAGGTTAGTAATCTTTCCGTTTGACAGGCGTGTGTCACTCAAATGGAACGGATTCAGTTTTTGAGTTCTTTTAATTTATTTTGACAAAATACAATTAAATCATTACTTAACTTTATGTTGTTGCGAAACTTGTTACTCTTTTAATAGCCTATAGCCTCAAGCAAAAATCATTACAAAGGTTATAAAATCGCCACAATAGTCAAATTTATAAACAATCTTTTATTAGCTTACCATCTCAGTCTCTCGCGAAGTAATCGAAGTCGATCATTTTAATTATCGCTTTGAGCCAGTCGTATCTGTAAGAAGAAACCAGAAAGAAAAAGAAGTTAGTTACTGACAATCAACAATCATAATCAAATGAGTAAGACAATATTTATAGATCTGATATAAATTAAAACTAGTTATTCACTAATATGTATTTAACTCGCAAACTTCGATCGTTCTTCAGACGAGTGGTTAGTCGAACAGATCCCAACTCACTTCCGTCCGATAATAATTAATGATACGGTCACGAGTCACGACCAGCATGACACGCTGCAATGTTGGATTAAGATCGATTATGTTGATTAATTTACCCATCAAATGTGGAGAGTTTTACGGCGGCCATTTGCTATTCGAATGTGTTGTTCCTTTTCGGTTTTCAATTTTTCATCCCTGTATGAGGGTCAAGTTCATGACTGTACGGTTACGGTAATTTTTCGGTTTTGTGGCCGTATCGAAACCGGCCGAATACGATTACCCTCAAATTACTCATCACGTGGAGTTATTTTATGAAATCATGTGCTACGCGGATGTTTTGTTTCCCAATGGGATGTTTACATCATCATATCTCGTCGTAGATAGTCGTTAACAGGACATAATGTTTCCCTACCCACTCGCTTCCAGCTTTCGGCTAGCGAGGAAACGATAGTATAAACATCATTTAATTGGATAATAACGATTATTATCTGAGACTGACGTCAACGCCAGAACCGTGATCTGTTTACATCTACGCGTGATCTAGGGAGACCGGCCCGCCTTCGAAGAGTTTCTGATACTGAAGATTCAATTTTCATGCTAATGAGTAATGCACCTAATTTGGATAGAAACCTTTTTTTTCAATTTGTTTATCTGATAAGGCACGCATGCGTTAGCTTAAAGATGCCATTTTTTCATTGTTTTACATTTTGAATTTCCTAAAACTAGGGGGTTACACATTTCAATATTATTTTGTTTTATATAATGAAACTAAAAAAAAAACTTTACAGCTAACTTATACATATAAAAGAGGGTATAATACAATATTCGTAAGATTTGGGGGACGGGTCATTTTGTGTGTTCTTTGTATTGTAATTCACTTTATGATTTTTAGAAGGGAGATTGTAGGAGAAATTAATTATTAACTAAGCGGAACATTTTACAAGCTTATTAACTAGAAATAACTAGAGAGAGTGGTTCAAGATTAGGGGGAATTAATTAGGGGTATTTTAAAGTAGTGGTACTGTTGTGCATTTCTTAACGAGATTAAATATTGATCAACTAAAACTAGAAGATAGGGGGGGGGGGGGCACATAAGTTTTGGGAAGATATTCAAGGGGAGAAGGGGGTGAAGTCATACATCTGTGTATCAGAGACATGGGAGAGAGGGTGGACAAGGCTGAACGGGGGGGGGATATAAACTTTCAGTTTCCGGCATCAGGAATCAACGGCCAGGATTACAGATTCGAACGGATGTATCAAGTATTGGGACGCCGGGCGGTTTTCCTCGAGCCGGCAGGGGTTCCTCCAGACGATTTAGTAGTACGGCTCAGATACGGATCGGAAACACACCGCGCTGCGCGTGTGATGTTGTACTGTAGATCTCGTGTTGTTGGTTCATTCGACAGATGTTTTGTCTCGTCTTGGAGTCGTATCAAACCATCGTTGGGGTACGGTAGGCGGAAGAGGGCACTTCTAGGAATGATAAGAGAAAAGATAGGGGCATTTAAATTTGGATATTGATGGTTTTGAGGAACGTGTATATAAGGGACATGTAGAGAATATCGCGGCTTGCTAGTACATCTCGAACCGGGACATTGGGTGATCTTCCTCGGGCCCGAAGGGAATCGAATAGTTGAGATCTGGCAGAACAGTACTCGGCGCATGCCCAGACAACATGTTCGATTTCGTGATAACCGTTACCACAAGCGCAGATACCGCTATCCACGAGCCCAATACGCCGGAGATGTGCGTCCAGCGTGTAGTGATTGGACATGAGCCGAGACATCACGCGAATGAAATCCCGACCCACAAGGTTTCGTCGATACCTTAGGGATTATCGAATGTAGCCACCTTCCCAGTTCACCATTGCTCCATGAAGTTTGCCAACGTTCGAGGGTTCTCTGATGAGTAATACTGAAAAATTCGCTGAAGCTAATTGGTCTTTCATATATGTCACCTTGTAAAGCGCCCGCCTTAGCTAAAGAGTCCGCTTCTTAATTACCTGGAATGGAGCAATGCGAGGGAACCCAAACTAAGGTAATCTTGTACGATCTTACAGACAAAGCACGCAGGCGCTCCCAGATTTTCCCCCAGAAAATATGGAATGTGCTTTCTAGGTTTCATTGAACGGAGAGCCTCGATTGAGCTGAGGCTATCCGAGACAATAAAGTAATGATCGGTGGGCAAAGTATCAATGATCCCAAGGGTATACTGAATAGCAGCAAGTTCTGCGACGTAAACTGAAGCAGGATCATTGAGTTTGAATGAGGCGGTGAGGTTTTGATTGAATATACCGAAGCCAGTGGAGCCGTCGAGGCTTGACCCGTCGGTGTAAAACATCTTGTTGCAGTCGACTTCTCGAAATTTACTATGAAAGATGCTTGGGATCACTTGCGGACGTATGTGATCCGGGATTCCACGAATCTCGTCTTTCATGGATGTGTCGAAGAATACAGTTGAATCAGAAGCATGAAAGAGATTGACACGGTTGGGATAGTATGAAGAAGGATTGATATTTTGTGCCATGTAATCGAAGTACAAGGACATAAATCGGGTTTGAGAATTGAGCTCGACAAGCCTTTCGAAATTTGCAATTACTAACGGGTTCAAGATATCGCATCGGATGAGCAATCGATATGAGAGTTCCCAAAATCGATTTTTCAGCGGAAGGACGCCCGCCAGCACTTCTAAACTCATCGTATGTGTCGAGTGCATGCAACCCAAAGCAATACGCAAACAACAATATTGGATTCGCTCTAGTTTGATGAAATGTATGTTCGCAGCGGAGCGGAAACAGAAACTCCCGTACTCCATCACCGACAATACTGTTGTTTGGTACAGCCTGATTAGGTCTCCTGGGTGGGCACCCCACCATGTTCCGGTTATTGTACGGAGAAAGTTGATCCTTTGCTGGCACTTCTGTTTCAGATACCTAATGTGACATCCCCAGGTTCCTTTAGAGTCGAACCAGACCCCGAGACATTTGAAAGTTGAAACCTGAGCAATAGTTTGACCCATTAATTGAAGCTGTAGTTGCGCTGGTTCACGCTTCCTGGAAAATACGACTAGCTCAGTTTTCTCCGTGGAGAACTCGATACCTAGCTGGAGGGCCCAAGCAGACAAATTGTCCAAGGTATCTTGCAATGGTCCTTGCAGATCGACGGCTTTGGGACCTGTAATAGAGACCACCCCGTCGTCTGCAAGCTGCCTTAGCGTGCAGGAATTGACAAGGCATTCGTCAATGTCATTCACGTAAAAGTTATAGAGAAGGGGACTTAGACATGAGCCCTGGGGAAGACCCATGTAGCTAATTCGTGATGTCGATAAATCACCATGCGAAAAGTGCATATGTTTTTCAGACAGCAAGTTTAGCAAAAAGTTGTTTAGAGTCGGTGAAAGACCATGCTGGTGCAGCTTCTCAGAAAGAATTTCGATAGAAACTGAATCAAAAGCCCCCTTTATATCTAGGAAAACTGATGCCATCTGCTCTTTGCTAGCATAAGCCATTTGAATTTCTGTTGAGAGCAACGCAAGACAATCGTTCGTCCCTTTGCCTTTGCGGAAACCAAATTGTGTATCTGACAGTAAGCCATTTGCTTCAACCCAATTTTCGAGACGAAACAAGATCATTTTCTCGAACAACTTTCGGATACAGGACAGCATCGCAATCGGTCGATACGAGTTGTGGTCGGAGGCTGGTTCTCCTGGTTTTGGGATGGCGATGACCTTCACTTCCCTCCAATAGTGTGGGACAATGATAGCCCCAAGAAACTTATTAAAAAAGTTCAACAAGCGTCTCTTGGCAGAATCTGGCAGATTCTTTAACAAGTTAAATTTGATTCTGTCTGACCCTGGGGCTTTATTGTTACATGATAAGAGAGCAAGTGAGAACTCCACCATCGAAAACGGTGTTTCGTTCGCGTTATTGTGAGGGGACGCGGCGCGGTAGATCTTCTGTGCCGGGGCGGAATCCGGACAAACCTTCTTGGCAAAATCGAATATCCAACGGTTTGAATATTCCACGCTCTCATTAGTACTGTTTCGGTTTCGTAAGCGCCGGGCCGTACTCCAAAGAGTGCTCATCGATGTTTCTCTCGTTAGTTCGTCGACGAACCGGCGCCAGTAGCTACGTTTTTTGGCTTTTATCAAACTCTTCATGCGCGTTTCCGCCATCGCGTACTGTCGGTAGCTAGCTGGCAGCCCGTCGTCCCGGAAGGTCTTATACGCAGCGGCCTTCTCCGCGTACACGTCTGAGCACTCTTTGTCCCACCATGGATTGGGAGGACGCTTGCGTGAGTTCGCGTCTGGTACGCGTTTAGTCTGAGCTTGAATCGCGGTATCGAGAATCAAGCCAGCCAGGAACCCGTACTCTTCCTCCGGAGGAAGCTCTTGAGTGCACTCGATTTTGTCGGATATCGCGGACGCGTAGCTCTTCCAATCAATATTTCGTGTGAGGTCATACGAAACATTGGTTGTATTCGGTGGTCCTGAACCGTTAGCAATATTAATTACGATTGGCAGATGGTCGCTGCCGTGGGGATCAGAGACTACCTTCCACTAGCAATCTAACCGCAGCGATGTCGAGCAGAGGGACAGATCTAAGGCGCTCGGTCGCGCTGGAGGGGCAGGAATCTGTGTCATTTCACCCGTATTCAAAATAGTCATATTGAAGTTGTCGCAAAGCTCATGGAGTAGGATAGATCGATTTTCGTCATGAAGGCAACCCCATGCCGTGCCGTGGGAGTTGAAGTCACCTAAAACTAGCCTCGGTGCGGGGAGGAGTTCCGCAATATCGCAAAGCTGTCGGTGGCTAACTAAGGCTCTAGGGGGGATGTAGGTGGAAGCAATGCAAATGTCTTTGCCTTTAATTCTGGTTTGGCAAGCGACAACTTCAATGCCTGGTGTCGAGGGGAGGTCGATCCGATTGAAAGAAGAGCACTTTTTGATCCCCAAAAGTACTCCTCCGTAGGAGTCTTCTCGATCCAAGCGAATAATATTAAAATCGTGGAAGTGTAGGGTTATTTCTGAAGTGAGCCATGTCTCGCATAGGGCAAATGCATTGCATTTCAAATTATTTAGTAAGATTTCAAACGAATCGATTTCCGGGATAATGCTTCTGCAATTCCACTGTAGAACAGTGATTAAATCCTTGACCTCGTTCGATGAATTAGCCATCGAAGGATACAATTGCTGAAAAGAGGGGCCATTTCGCAGTGAACTGCATCAAGAATGTTTTTACTGCGGGAAGAAAGCTTATCAAGATACTTTTAAGGAGGTCAGAAATGTTTTACGCTTTAAGAATTCGGTCCACAATGTCAGAGAAATTTATTAAGCCAGCGCTGTTTTCTTTCTCTGGCTGAGGTATGGGAACACATGGGGTTTTTGATGTTCCTGGAAGTGTTGGGAACTCCTTTTCTGAGCTCAGGTTACTGAGACCGGGAGCGACTTGCTTCGGTTTTGCACCAGTACTTCCTTGAGTAGTTATTTTAGGGGGACCATAAAGAGACACCTTCTGGCCTTTACGACGAAGCTTGGAAGAGGAAATGTTCTACCTTTTTCTACTAATTCTAGGCACAGCAGAAGATGTTCCCTCCTGGGGTTCATCACAGTCGCCTTCATCAGTAGACAAGTTGGTAAAGATGTTCGTAGAGACAGGTGGCGTAGTTATCTTAAACATTTCTGCAAAAGATCGCTTAGAGCGTCCCTGAAGGAAACGCTTAAGATTTTCCTCGCGCTGTTTGTACGCGGGACATGAAGGGAGATCATGTGGGTTTCCTCCACAGTAGAGACACTTTTCCACATTTCTACCACAGGAATCATCCGCATGATTCCCACCGCATTTCCCACAGCGGGCTTTATTGCTACAATGGGAGGCTGTGTGTCCCAATTGTTTGCAATTAATACAGTGCATGACCCGCGGCACAAAGAGGCGAACAGGTAGACGAACCTTGTCAAAGAGGAGGTAATTGGGCAGGGCAGAGCAAGCGAAGGTCACCCGATAAGAGTCTGAGTTGACGTATATTTTCTTGCCGTCAGCTGCGACTGATGTTGAATGCAAACGTTTGCATTCCAGTATCTTCACTGACTAAAGCATGGGGTCTTTGAAACAGCCAGTCCCATATTTTAGCAGGTCCTCGCAATTCTGACTCGAATCGGAAACGACCCCACTGACTTCAACCCTGCTAGCTGGAATATACACCCTGTACTCCCTCGTAAAGGGCTCGTAGCCAGCAATATCGTTTACCTGAGTTGAACTGTTAACCACCACCCGAAGCTTATCAGGGCGAATTTTCAATATTTCTGTCACGGCCGAATACCGATCCGCCAGAACTCGAGAAATCTGCAACAGATTCGAACACTTTTTATCTTTGGTCCGAAAGAAGATGACCAGCTAACGGTACTCAGAAACAGAAACACAAAAGAAGGGAAAAAATACTGAAACCTCAACTAGGCGTAGAGTGTGCAAATAACCTTGAACGCGGATTAACACTATTTGTCGCTATAGAGTGTATGGACCGATGACAAAAGACTTCTATCTCGACTGAGTGCTCGATGACGAATGAGGATGAAAACCTTTATATATTACTTCTTGGTTTCGATATAAGAGGTTTTAACCTTAGAATCATTCACTTATTTTTTACAAGTTAGAAAAATTTCTTACTCCTTAGGAGAAGGTAATAATCAAACCGAGGTAACCTGCGCGCAAAGCAATCGACTTAATCTATGGGATCATCCATAAATAACGTAGCATTTTTTTAGTGATTTTTAACACCCCCCTCCCCCATCGTAGCATTTCGTCACAAACTCCTAAATACCCCCCTTGCAATTACGTAGCTTGACGGTAAACCTCCCCCCCCCTTGACCCCGTAAAAATTTCAAAAAAATAAAAAAAAAACGATGTTAGTTAGACGATACGGGTAAAGCTACGTACATGACCCCCTACCCCCTGTCGTCACACATCATCACAAAATACAAAACTCCCCCCTCCCCCATATAATGCTACGTCATTTATGGATGATCCCTATCAATCAAAACGGAGAAGAGTTGCGATCCGTCAAAATTTAGATCTGAGGGCTCTTGGGGTAGCTAATTACTAATTACAAACAAATGAAAAATGTATTTTAATCCACCAGGGGTGCTTATTTATTTTTTATGCTGGTTATGTCCAATATAATTGGAAATATCTATTACATTCGAGTTACACTTTGTAAGTAGTACCAGGAGCCTGGACAAATCGAAGTAATTTCATGCCCATTTCAAAACATTTGAACCTTTAAGGTATTTCGATTGTACGGGTTTACATGAAAAATTTCGAATGGTATTTTATACTCGAACTTCTAAGACTCGGTAGGAAAGTCGATTTTAGGAGTGACTAGTGTCAACCCGTCACGCGTTGTTGCAACTTTCAACGAAATAGGAGTAAAACACAAGCGCCATCTGACGGGCAGATAATCCTCAACCAATAGCACACAAACACGCTCCATAACAAATACTACGAATAAATTTTTATGACAATTGGTTGAGTCGTTTGGGAGTCTATTAATCATATACATACAAACATTGACTTTTATATTTATAGATAGATAGATAGATAGATTGCCTAGTATTTCTTTATATGAGAAACGCAAAAAATTCAATGAATTTTAGAGCTACGATGCAAAAGAAATTCGCTGGCAGTTAATAAGGAGACTTTATTTTTCGTTTAAGACTAAGTTTGTGAAAATCTAATCATCCTTCGCCGAGAAAAAGATGTGAGTCGCTTCCTCGAAGCATTTGGCTTCGTTGCAAGTGACCAGAGTGGTCAATGAGGGTTTAATTGGGCGCTTGTGAGCCAGAACCACAATCTCCAGTAATTTAGAACATATTTTTTTTTAATTTCTGCATCATTTAGAATGTAAAGTGATACCGGTGTATATGAACATTTGATGTGTGACCGCCCTGTTCAGCCCGTAACTTAAGAACGAGATCTTCGATCCAATTAAAATTCGGTTGCAGCCTATAACGATGTTATACCTTTCATTGGAGTAAAAAATTGATGAAATCGACCCAGCCATATCTGAGAAAAGTGTGCAACTTTATATGATACATAAATAAAGGTCCATATAAACACACGCACACAGACATTTTCCGAACACGAAGAACTGAGTCCAATAATATATGAGAGCCGGCTCATCGGATCTCGGTTAAACAGTCGGTTTTCAGAATGATTGCATAACCTTTCTTTTACGAGAACCGCAAAAAACGCAAAAAGATTTCATGTGTAACCGCACTCTTTAACTCACAACTCCGGATCCCGAGCTCCGAATCAAACAAACTTCGATTGCAGTTAATAAGAATACAATCCCTTTGATTCGAAACTAAGTTTGTGAAAATCGAATCCGCCACCCGGGAGAATAAGATGTGTATTTAATTCAACCAGGCAAGATCACAAACCCCAGTAATTTAGAAAATATTTTATAAATTTTTGCGGCTTTTAAATAGCAAGGTGATACCAGTGTACATGGGAATTTGAAGTGTGACAGCCCTCGCCAATCTGTAACTCCTGCACCTCCGATCAAAATTAATGTCAAAAGCAGCCTCTGGCGATATTATACCTTTCATTTGAATATAATATCGTTGAAATCAGCATACCCAGAAAAATAAGTGAGATTATTTGAGACATACACACCAACATACTTTAGGGTGGCAAATATGTTTGAGAAGCTGGAATTTTGTCCATCGCCTGTCAAACAATGAATTGAGGTATTTAATGGGTGCAAAAAAGATCGACTTCTTTTTTATCCTCTTAATTGTTAATATTGAACCTCTAGAATAGTCTCCCGCAATCTCGGTGACCTTGCTGAACTTCGTTTTAAACAGCCATGCATTCCTCGCGCGTGTTTGCTACACTCGCAGATTTCAATCTATCGGTAACAATTTTCGAAAAACTGACAGCGATAAAAATACAGTGTAAACAATACACTCTAAACTACTTCTTTCCAAATTTCCAAGAGAAAATACCCAATGGGTAATTTTCTACAGCGTTTTTTTCCGTGATGCAATTTGATGTTGGACACCCTTTAATAGCGTTTTTTTTTTTTGAAACCGAGTTTTCTAATTGTCGAACACGATAACTCAAAAACTAACCAACGTATTGACTTGATTTTTTATGAGAATGCACAATATGTGTAGCCTGTCGATGAACCACGGAAAACTAAATAAATTTTTTTCTCCCTATTATAATGAAGAAAAGTGAGCAAATTTTACAGTAAAATATAAGATTTTTCGGTTTTCATGAATCCATTTTCCTAAATTTGAACTTTTATCTACTTTTTGTAGTTTATCGAGTAATTACAAGTCTAAGCTTCACAAATCTTATCGAATTTCCTGTGTCAGACAATTTTATTAAGACTTATCGGGCTCTCCGCGGCGTTCCTTGACGTGAAAATGGTTGTACGTCTACTCTTGGAACGGTCGTATGTGCGATTCAAACTTTAAACCCGTTTTTCTCGAAATCAATATTTTGTCACCTAGTCCGGTCTGACTTAACACCGACCAAATGTTTTCTGCGTTGAAATTAGAGTAAATTAAAGGAAATCAGAAAAACAAAAGATTATTTACAAATCTTATCAGCCCTTTTCAAAAGTGAATATGGATATATGATAGACTAAGAAACGTTGATGATTGCCATAATTTGCAACTTTTTGAGAAAACTCGTTTTTGAAATCATGATATTCCTCTACATTGTTTTAATGAAAACGTGTCGACAGTTCGCAAAGTCGTCTATAATAGACGCAAATCATCAGTTCTAATAGAAACCTAATGTTGTAAGTGACAAATTCAACATATATGAAGAAAATAGTACAAAAAACGTGAATTTCAGTGAAATTTTATAATAATCGCTATAACTATAACAATTGCAAACGTAGAGCTTAACTATCTTCAACAACTTTTCATAGTTTTGTACATTCCAAAACTTTGCCGAATATAATCAATATCTATGCAGTGTAAACCCAAACTAATTTATATCATCAAAATACGACGCAAATAACATCACTTTGCTGATCACTGCAGCAACATTAAATGCACACCCAAAAGCGCTAGAGGTTTTGTCTTGTTAATTTTCGTTCTGGTCCCACTGTGCGTTGGAACGAGCCAGACGCGAAGTTCACCTTAGCTAGTGTTTGAAGCCGAAGATATTCTCGTGTCGAAATGGAAAGATATTGATCAGTCGGGAATACAAACAACAATTGTTGATCCAAACAACCGGATTCTAGAATTCCCGCAACCAGTATTAGTGTGTCCCCAAGTGTCAAGAGAACTACAAATTTGGCGGCATAATTTCAGGTAGTGTATGGCAGCAATATTCATACAAACATGTGATCTGGAGCTCCTGATTCCGCCATTTCCGGGCTCGATTACAATGTTTCCTCAAGTGTTCGTATTACTTCAAATGCTTATTACCATACGCTGCTTGTTGTTTGTTCAGTCTGCCTTACTCTCGTGTACGCCCATATAGTTGTCGCTAGATCAGTTTTTGTTTTCACTTTTGGCTGTTTTTTATGTTTCTTGTGTTTCTGTGTGACATTGGTGTATCCGTCTTTTTGTTTATTCCTTCGCTAGGTACACTGGATGTTGGTTTAAGGTTAGTGAGGAATATTGTTTGACCGTTTGTATTAGGTTTATCAGTCGAAGACTGTTTGTTTGTATGTGTGTGGTAGTTGATATGTTTTCTTTAGCAGTTATGGTACATGGTTTACCGTAGTGTGCCGTAGTGGTTGTAGAACTCGTACGAGGGCTTGTATCCAGGGGTATGAGCAATAGAGTGGGACACGGTTATATGAAAAAAATAAAATTTCGCTCCGAGTATCTTTCTGGGTCCCATTTAGGTACCAGAACGACTCTGCAAATTATAAGCTCGATTGGTGAAACTATATTTTTGCGCCCATAATTTAAAGTTTACATGGGATTTTGCATGAGAAAATCGACTTTTGCGAAATAATTCTTTCAAGAGTCACCTGTTACCTTCTAAAACTAATAAGTTGTCTGATTTTTATAGGGAATTTGTCAAGCAAACAAAGTCTCGAAGACTGCAAAACGATCTGATGCTTGTGGAAAAAGTTATTAAGCAAAAATCGATTGATGCCCTAAAGAAAATATCAATTTTTATAGCATCACTGCTCCGCCGCTAGAAGCATAATTGTTCCATGTGTATAGGGATTTCCATAGTACATGGGACAGTTATGTTTCTAGCGGCAGTGCGGCTGACAAAATTTTAACTTACTCTTATTATGTACAAAAGAAGCCTCAATTTATCCCTCAAAACTCTTGTGAAGAGGACAAATAGTTCAGATAATTGAATTAGGCACATTAAGAGAAGATTAAAACAAAATAAAATTAAGAGAAGATTAAAACAAAATACATCTGTTTCGAACACTTCAAGGGCTGGTGTATTCTTCGCTTCCAGTTTTTTACCTTTTGCTCCGACATCTTGTTATCAGATGCCAACCATTTCTCTCGCCGACGACGATAGTCGTATTTTGGTGCGCGACGCAATTGATTCGGGATGCCTCAAATGCCTCATCACAGTCGACCAAGCGACCGTGAGCCGTTCCGATACTGTTCGTGGGATTGACAAATTGATCTTCCTCCACGGCAACATGGCTTCGCTCTCTGCTGTACCTGATCAGTTCTCCAACAACTTCGAGGTTTACTACCAGAATGTTGGTGGCTTAAATTCATCAACGGACAGCTATTTGCTCGCGACCGCCTTGACCGAGACGTGGCTCGACAACCGTACTCTGTCTCGCCAGGTCTTTGGTTCAACTATCGATGTCTACCGCTGTGACCGCAATGCCCTCAACAGCCACAAGACATCAGGCGGTGGTGTGTTTATCGCCGTTCGCCATGGTATAAAAGCCTGAGTGATCAACGATGACCGGTGGGCGAGCTCCGAGCAAGTGTGGATATCAGTGAAACTTGCTGATCGCAATCTGTTCCTGTGTGTTGTGTATTTTCCACCTGACAGAATTCGTGATTCCAGCCTGATCGATGTACATCTTTCCTCCGTTTCTTTTATCGCCTCGATCGCCACCCCGTCTGATGATATTGTTATACTGGGCGACTTCAACTTACCTGGCTTGTCGTGGTGCCAGGCAAGTAATGGTTTTCTACGATTGGATATTGAGAAATCTGCGCTTATTAACAATGCCAGTTGTATTTTGGACAACTACAGCAGTGCAACTCTTCGGCAAATTAATAATGTTACCAACGAGAATGGACGCATATTGGACCTCTGCTTTGTAAGTGCCCGGGACTACGCTCCGTACTGTTGCACTGCACCGACTCCTTTAGTCAAGCAGGTGCGTCATCATCCCCCACTACATCTTGTATTCGCTGGTAACCTAGGAGTGAATTTTGAAGACGTCTCAAGCTCTATCGTCTACGATTTTAAAAACGATGACTACGACAGCATCGTTAGCACGCTGTGGGATATAAACTGGGACGAAAATCTTAACTATGACGACGCGAACGAAGCAGCGATGACGTTTTCTAGTATTCTTAACTATCTTATCGACCGCCATGTGCCTAAACGAACAATTAGTACCGATCTACTCCTCCCTGGCAATCAACCGTTCTTAGACGATTAAAATCTGCCAAATGAACTGCATTTAAAAAATTCTCGAAACATAAGACACTTGCATTTCGAAATCACTACTTTCAACTTAACCACGAATACAAACAGCAAAGCAGACGCACCTTTTTTAAACACCAGCGAAATGTCGAGCGTCCACTGAAATCCAAGCCCAAGTCGTTCTGGAAGTATGTTAACGAGCAGCGAAAAGAATCCGGTTTACCATCTTCTATGTCGTTTAATGGAGTTTTAGGCACCGACACTAAGGAAATTTGCCAACTGTTCTCCGACAATTTTCCAAGCGTTTTTTTTCCAACGAGCGCCGTCCACCACAACAAGTCGCTGCCGCCGCCAATTTAACTCCTTCTCTAGGACGAACCCTCAACCGAATTTGTGTCGATAATGCTGCCATTCTTGCAGCAAATGCCAAACTAAAAGCATCTTGTTCCCCAGGTCCAGATGGTGTTTGCTCGATTTTTGTCAAAAAGTGCATCAGCGGGCTTCTTGAACCACTTCGGCGAGTATTCGAGCTATCACTCACTACTGGAACGTTCCCTTCCTGCTGGAAAGCAGCGCACATGTTTCCAGTTCATAAAAAAGGAAACAAATCGGACATCGACAATTATCGGGGAATCTCGTGTTTAAGTGCTGTATCAAAACTGTTCGAGCTGGTTGTGTTAGATCCTATTTTCTTTCACTGCAAACGCTACATTGCAGATGACCAACACGGTTTCATGCCTAAGCGATCGACAACGAAAAACCTGCTCTCGTTCA